>NC_138512.1:10035582-10628582 GCF_964252035.2 Podarcis erhardii
AGTCGAAACAGAAGCCTTTTTACCACAGGAGAAGAAATCAGCCCTCAACAACTTAACCGGCGAAAAAAGATTTTTTTGAAAAAATCCCTAAGCCCCGGGGTCACAATTTCAGCAAAAATCTGACTTTTGCCAATTCACTCAAAAATGCTGCCAAACCCTTGCAAATGCTCCTCTGAAAGTTTTGGAAGTCGAAACAGAAGCCTTTTTACCACAGGAGAAGAAATCAGCCCTCAACAACTTATCCGCTGGAAAAAGATTTTTTGAAAAAATCCCTAAGCCCCGGGGGCACAATTTCAGCAAAAATCTGACTTTTGCCAATTCACTCAAAAATGCTGCCAAACCCTTGCAAATGCTCCCCTCAAAGTTTTGGAAGTCGAAACAGAAGCCTTTTTACCACAGGACAAGAAATCAGCCCTCAACAACTTAGGTTTTGGAAGTCGAAACAGAAGCCTATTTATCACAGGACAAGAAATCAGCCCTCAACAACTTAACCGGTGGAAAAAGATTTTTTGAAAAAATCCCTAAGCCCCGGGGTCACAATTTCAGCAAAAATCTGACTTTTGCCAATTCACTCAAAAATGCTGCCAAACCCTTGCAAATGCTCCCCTGAAAGGTTTGGGAGTCAAAACAGAAGGTTTTTTATCATAGGACCAGAAAGCAGCCCTCAACAACTTAACCGGCAGAAAAAGATTTTTTTGAAAAAATCCCTAAGCCCCAGGGTCACAATTTCAGCAAAAATCTGACTTTTGCCAATTCACTCAAAAATGGTGCCAAACCCTTGCAAATGCTCCCCTGAAAGTTTTGGAAGTCGAAACAGAAGCCTTTTTATCACAGGACAAGAAATCAGCCCTCAAGAACTTAACCGGCGGAAAAAGATTTTTTTGAAAAAATCCCTAAGCCCCGGGGTCACAATTTCAGCAAAAATCTGACTTTTGCCAATTCACTCAAAAAAGCTGCCAAACCCTTGCAAATGCTCCTCTGAAAGTTTTGGAAGTCGAAACAGAAGCCTTTTTACCACAGGAGAAGAAATCAGTCCTCAACAACTTATGCGGTGGAAAAAGATTTTTTGAAAAAATCCCTAAGCCCCGGGGTCACAATTTCAGCAAAAATCTGACTTTTGCCAATACACTCAAAAATGGTGCCAAACGGTTGCAGATGCTCCCCTGAAAGTTTTGGAAGTCGAAACAGAAGCCTTTTTATCACAGGACAAGAAATCAGCCCTCAACAACTTAACCGGTGGAAAAAGATTTTTTGAAAAAATCCCTAAGCCCCGGGGTCACAATTTCAGCAAAAATCTGACTTTTGCCAATTCACTCAAAAATGCTGCCAAACCCTTGCAAATGCTCCCCTGAAAGTTTTCAAAGTCAAAACAGAAGCCTTTTTAACACAGGAGAAGAAATCAGCCCTCAACAACTTAACCGGTGGAAAAAGATTTTTTGAAAAAATCCCTAAGCCCCGGGGTCACAATTTCAGCAAAAATCTGACTTTTGCCAATACACTCAAAAATGCTGCCAAACCCTTGCAAATGCTCCCCTGAAAGGTTTGGGAGTCGAAACAGAAGGTTTTTTATCATAGGACAAGAAATCAGCCCTCAACAACTTAACCCGCGGAAAAAGATTTTTTTGAAAAAATCCCTAAGCCCCGGGGTCACAATTTCAGCAAAAATCTCCCTTTTGCCAATTCACTCAGAAATGCTGCCAAACCCTTGCAAATGCTCCCCTGAAAGTTTTGGAAGTCGAAACAGAAGCCTTTTTACCACAGGAGACGAAATCAGCCCTCAACAACTTAACCGGTGGAAAAAGATTTTTTGAAAAAATCCCTAAGCCCCGGGGTCACAATTTCAGCAAAAATCTGACTTTTGCCAATTGACTCAAAAATGCTGCCAAACCCTTGCAAATGCTCCCCTGAAAGGTTTGGGAGTCAAAACAGAAGGTTTTTTATCATAGGACCAGAAAGCAGCCCTCAACAACTTAACCGGCAGAAAAAGATTTTTTTGAAAAAATCCCTAAGCCCCGGGGTCACAATTTCAGCAAAAATCTGACTTTTGCCAATTCACTCAAAAATGCTGCCAAACCCTTGCAAATGCTCCCCTGAAAGTTCTGGAAGTCGAAACAGAAGCCTTTTTACCACAGGAGAAGAAATCAGCCCTCAACAACTTAACCGGCGGAAAAAGATTTTTTTGAAAAAATCCCTAAGCCCCGGGGTCACAATTTCAGCAAAAATCTGACTTTTGCCAATTCACTCAAAAATGCTGCCAAACCCTTGCAAATGCTCCTCTGAAAGTTTTGGAAGTCGAAACAGAAGCCTTTTTACCACAGGAGAAGAAATCAGCCCTCAACAACTTATCCGCTGGAAAAAGATTTTTTGAAAAAATCCCTAAGCCCCGGGGGCACAATTTCAGCAAAAATCTGACTTTTGCCAATTCACTCAAAAATGCTGCCAAACCCTTGCAAATGCTCCCCTGAAAGTTTTGGAAGTCGAAACAGAAGCCTTTTTACCACAGGACAAGAAATCAGCCCTCAACAACTTAGGTTTTGGAAGTCGAAACAGAAGCCTATTTATCACAGGACAAGAAATCAGCCCTCAACAACTTAACCGGTGGAAAAAGATTTTTTGAAAAAATCCCTAAGCCCCGGGGTCACAATTTCAGCAAAAATCTGACTTTTGCCAATTCACTCAAAAATGCTGCCAAACCCTTGCAAATGCTCCCCTGAAAGGTTTGGGAGTCAAAACAGAAGGTTTTTTATCATAGGACCAGAAAGCAGCCCTCAACAACTTAACCGGCAGAAAAAGATTTTTTTGAAAAAATCCCTAAGCCCCGGGGTCACAATTTCAGCAAAAATCTCCCTTTTGCCAATTCACTCAAAAATGGTGCCAAACCCTTGCAAATGCTCCCCTGAAAGTTTTGGAAGTCGAAACAGAAGCCTTTTTATCACAGGACAAGAAATCAGCCCTCAAGAACTTAACCGGCGAAAAAAGATTTTTTTGAAAAAATCCCTAAGCCCCGGGGTCACAATTTCAGCAAAAATCTGACTTTTGCCAATTCACTCAAAAATGCTGCCAAACCCTTGCAAATGCTCCCCTGAAAGTTTTGGAAGTCGAAACAGAAGCCTTTTTACCACAGGAGAAGAAATCAGCCCTCAACAACTTAAGCGGTGGAAAAAGATTTTTTGAAAAAATCCCTAAGCCCCGGGGTCACAATTTCAGCAAAAATCTGACTTTTGCCAATACACTCAAAAATGGTGCCGAACAGTTGCAGATGCTCCCCTGAAAGTTTTGGAAGTCGAAACAGAAGCCTTTTTATCCCAGGACAAGAAATCAGCCCTCAACAACTTAACCGGTGGAAAAAGATTTTTTGACAAAATCCCTAAGCCCCGGGGTCACAATTTCAGCAAAAATCTGACTTTTGCCAATTCACTCAAAAATGCTGCCAAACCCTTTCAAATGCTCCCCTGAAAGTTTTAAAAGTCAAAACAGAAGCCTTTTTAACACAGGAGAAGAAATAAGCCCTCAACAACTTAACTGGTGGAAAAAGATTTTTTGAAAAAATCCCTAAGCCCCGGGGTCACAATTTCAGCAAAAATCTGACTTTGGCCAATACACTCAAAAATGGTGCCGAGCGGTTGCAAATGCTCCCCTGAATGTTTTGGAAGTCGAAACAGAAGCCTTTTTACCACAGGACAAGAAATCAGCCCTCAACAACTTAAGTGGTGGAAAAAGATTTTTTGAAAAAATCCCTAAGCCCCGGGGTCACAATTTCAGCAAAAATCTCCCTTTTGCCAATTCACTCAAAAATGCTGCCAAACCCTTGCAAATGCTCCCCTGAAAGTTTTGGAAGTCGAAACAGAAGCCTTTTTACCACAGGAGAAGAAATCAGCCCTCAACAACTTAACCGGTGGAAAAAGATTTTTTGAAAAAATCCCTAAGCCCCGGGGTCACAATTTCAGCAAAAATCTGACTTTTGCCAATTCACTCAAAAATGCTGCCAAACCCTTGCAAATGCTCCCCTGAAAGTTTTGGAAGTCGAAACAGAAGCCTTTTTACCACAGGAGAAGAAATCAGCCCTGAACAACTTAACCGGTGGAAAAAGATTTTTTGAAAAAATCCCTAAGCCCCGGGGTCACAATTTCAGCAAAAATCTGACGTTTGCCAATTCACTCAAAAATGCTGCCAAACCCTTGCAAATGCTCCCCTGAAAGGTTTGGGAGTCGAAACAGAAGCCTTTTTATCACAGGACAAGAAATCAGCCCTCAACAACTTAACCGGTGGAAAAAGATTTTTTGACAAAATCCCTAAGCCCCGGGGTCACAATTTCAGCAAAAATCTGACTTTGGCCAATTCACTCAAAAAAGCTGCCAAACCCTTGCAAATGCTCCTCTGAAAGGTTTGGGAGTCAAAACAGAAGGTTTTTTATCATAGGACCATAAATCAGCCCTCAACAACTTAACCGGCGGAAAAAGATTTTTTGAAAAAATCCCTAAGCCCCGGGGTCACAATTTCAGCAAAAATCTGACTTTGGCCAATACACTCAAAAATGCTGCCAAACCCTTGCAAATGCTCCCCTGAAAGTTTTGGAAGTCGAAACAGAAGCCTTTTTACCACAGGACAAGAAATCAGCCCTCAACAACTTAACCGGTGGAAAAAGATTTTTTTGAAAAAATCCCAAAGCCCCGGGGTCAAAATTTCAGCAAAAATCTGACTTTTGCCAATTCACTCAAAAATGCTGCCAAACCCTTTCAAATGCTCCCCTGAAAGTTTTCAAAGTCAAAACAGAAGCCTTTTTACCACAGGAGAAGAAATCAGCCCTCAACAACTTAACCGGCGGAAAAAGATTTTTTTGAAAAAATCCCTAAGCCCCGGGGTCACAATTTCAGGAAAAATCTGACTTTTGCCAATTCACTCAAAAAAGCTGCCAAACCCTTGCAAATGCTCCTCTGAAAGGTTTGGGAGTCAAAACAGAAGGTTTTTTATCATAGGACCATAAATCAGCCCTCAACAACTTAACCGGCGGAAAAAGATTTTTTGAAAAAATCCCTAAGCCCCGGGGTCACAATTTCAGCAAAAATCTGACTTTGGCCAATACACTCAAAAATGCTGCCAAACCCTTGCAAATGCTCCCCTGAAAGTTTTGGAAGTCGAAACAGAAGCCTTTTTACCACAGGACAAGAAATCAGCCCTCAACAACTTAACCGGCAGAAAAAGATTTTTTTGAAAAAATCCCTAAGCCCCGGGGTCACAATTTCAGCAAAAATCTGACTTTTGCCAATTCACTCAAAAATGCTGCCAAACCCTTGCAAATGCTCCTCTGAAAGTTTTGGAAGTCGAAACAGAAGCCTTTTTACCACAGGAGAAGAAATCAGCCCTCAACAACTTAACCGGTGGAAAAAGATTTTTTGAAAAAATCCCTAAGCCCCGGGGTCACAATTTCAGCAAAAATCTGACTTTTGCCAATTCACTCAAAAATGCTGCCAAACCCTTGCAAATGCTCCCCTGAAAGTTTTGGAAGTCGAAACAGAAGCCTTCTTACCAAAAGGCAAGAAATCAGCCCTCAACAACTTAAGCGGTGGAAAAAGATTTTTTGAAAAAATCCCTAAGCCCCGGGGTCACAATTTCAGCAAAAATCTGACTTTTGCCAATTCACTCAAAAATGCTGCCAAACCCTTGCAAATGCTCCCCTGAAAGTTTTGGAAGTCGAAACAGAAGCCTTTTTACCACAGGACAAGAAATCAGCCCTCAACAACATAACCGGTGGAAAAAGATTTTTTGAAAAAATCCCTAAGCCCCGGGGTCACAATTTCAGCAAAAATCTGACTTTTGCCAATTCACTCAAAAATGCTGCCAAACCCTTGCAAATGCTCCCCTGAAAGGTTTGGGAGTCAAAACAGAAGGTTTTTTATCACAGGACCAGAAAGCAGCCCTCAACAACTTAACCGGCAGAAAAAGATTTTTTTGAAAAAATCCCTAAGCCCCGGCGTCACAATTTCAGCAAAAATCTGACTTTTGCCAATTCACTCAAAAATGGTGCCAAACCCTTGCAAATGCTCCCCTGAAAGTTTTGGATGTCGAAACAGAAGCCTTTTTATCACAGGACAAGAAATCAGCCCTCAAGAACTTAACCGGCGGGAAAAGATTTTTTTGAAAAAATCCCTAAGCCCCGGGGTCACAATTTCAGAAAAAATCTGACTTTTGCCAATACACTCAAAAATGGTGCCGAACGGTTGCAGATGCTCCCCTGAAAGTTTTGGAAGTCGAAACAGAAGCCTTTTTATCCCAGGTCAAGAAATCAGCCCTCAACAACTTAACCGGTGGAAAAAGATTTTTTGACAAAATCCCTAAGCCCCGGGGTCACAATTTCAGCAAAAATCTGACTTTTGCCAATTCACTCAAAAATGCTGCCAAACCCTTGCAAATGCTCCCCTGAAAGTTTTCAAAGTCAAAACAGAAGCCTTTTTAACACAGGAGAAGAAATCAGCCCTCAACAACTTAACTGGTGGAAAAAGATTTTTTGAAAAAATCCCTAAGCCCCGGGGTCACAATTTCAGCAAAAATCTGACTTTGGCCAATTCACTCAAAAATGCTGCCAAACCCTTGCAAATGCTCCCCTGAAAGTTTTGGAAGTCGAAACAGAAGCCTTCTTACCAAAAGACAAGAAATCAGCCCTCAACAACTTAAGCGGTGGAAAAAGATTTTTTGAAAAAATCCCTAAGCCCCGGGGTCACAATTTCAGCAAAAATCTGACTTTTGCCAATTCACTCAAAAATGCTGCAAAACCCTTGCAAATGCTCCCCTGAAAGTTTTGGAAGTCGAAACAGAAGCCTTTTTACCACAGGACAAGAAATCAGCCCTCAACAACATAACCGGTGGAAAAAGATTTTTTGAAAAAATCCCTAAGCCCCGGGGTCACAATTTCAGCAAAAATCTGACTTTTGCCAATTCACTCAAAAATGCTGCCAAACCCTTGCAAATGCTCCCCTGAAAGGTTTGGGAGTCAAAACAGAAGGTTTTTTATCACAGGACCAGAAAGCAGCCCTCAACAACTTAACCGGCAGAAAAAGATTTTTTTGAAAAAATCCCTAAGCCCCGGCGTCACAATTTCAGCAAAAATCTGACTTTTGCCAATTCACTCAAAAATGGTGCCAAACCCTTGCAAATGCTCCCCTGAAAGTTTTGGATGTCGAAACAGAAGCCTTTTTATCACAGGACAAGAAATCAGCCCTCAAGAACTTAACCGGCGGAAAAAGATTTTTTTGAAAAAATCCCTAAGCCCCGGGGTCACAATTTCAGCAAAAATCTGACTTTTGCCAATACACTCAAAAATGGTGCCGAACGGTTGCAGATGCTCCCCTGAAAGTTTTGGAAGTCGAAACAGAAGCCTTTTTATCCCAGGTCAAGAAATCAGCCCTCAACAACTTAACCGGTGGAAAAAGATTTTTTGACAAAATCCCTAAGCCCCGGGGTCACAATTTCAGCAAAAATCTGACTTTTGCCAATTCACTCAAAAATGCTGCCAAACCCTTGCAAATGCTCCCCTGAAAGTTTTCAAAGTCAAAACAGAAGCCTTTTTAACACAGGAGAAGAAATCAGCCCTCAACAACTTAACTGGTGGAAAAAGATTTTTTGAAAAAATCCCTAAGCCCCGGGGTCACAATTTCAGCAAAAATCTGACTTTGGCCAATACACTCAAAAATGGTGCCGCGCGGTTGCAAATGCTCCCCTGAAAGTTTTGGAAGTCGAAACAGAAGCCTTTTTACCACAGGACAAGAAATCAGCCCTCAACAACTTAAGCGGTCGAAAAAGATTTTTTGAAAAAATCCCTAAGCCCCGGGGTCACAATTTCAGCAAAAATCTGACTTTTGCCAATACACTCAAAAATGGTGCCGAACAGTTGCAGATGCTCCCCTGAAAGTTTTGGAAGTCGAAACAGAAGCCTTTTTATCCCAGGACAAGAAATCAGCCCTCAACAACTTAACCGGTGGAAAAAGATTTTTTGACAAAATCCCTAAGCCGCGGGGTCACAATTTCAGCAAAAATCTGACTTTTGCCAATTCACTCAAAAATGCTGCCAAACCCTTTCAAATGCTCCCCTGAAAGTTTTCAAAGTCAAAACAGAAGCCTTTTTAACACAGGAGAAGAAATCAGCCCTCAACAACTTAACTGGTGGAAAAAGATTTTTTGAAAAAATCCCTAAGCCCCGGGGTCACAATTTCAGCAAAAATCTGACTTTGGCCAATACACTCAAAAATGGTGCCGAGCGGTTGCAAATGCTCCCCTAAATGTTTTGGAAGTCGAAACAGAAGCCTTTTTACCACAGGACAAGAAATCAGCCCTCAACAACTTAAGTGGTGGAAAAAGATTTTTTGAAAAAATCCCTAAGCCCCGGGGTCACAATTTCAGCAAAAATCTCCCTTTTGCCAATTCACTCAAAAATGCTGCCAAACCCTTGCAAATGCTCCCCTGAAAGTTTTGGAAGTCGAAACAGAAGCCTTTTTACCACAGGAGAAGAAATCAGCCCTCAACAACTTAACCGGTGGAAAAAGATTTTTTGAAAAAATCCCTAAGCCCCGGGGTCACAATTTCAGCAAAAATCTGACTTTTGCCAATTCACTCAAAAATGCTGCCAAACCCTTGCAAATGCTCCCCTGAAAGTTTTGGAAGTCGAAACAGAAGCCTTTTTACCACAGGAGAAGAAATCAGCCCTGAACAACTTAACCGGTGGAAAAAGATTTTTTGAAAAAATCCCTAAGCCCCGGGGTCACAATTTCAGCAAAAATCTGACGTTTGCCAATTCACTCAAAAATGCTGCCAAACCCTTGCAAATGCTCCCCTGAAAGTTTTGGAAGTCGAAACAGAAGCCTTTTTACCACAGGAGAAGAAATCAGCCCTGAACAACTTAACCGGTGGAAAAAGATTTTTTGAAAAAATCCCTAAGCCCCGGGGTCACAATTTCAGCAAAAATCTGACGTTTGCCAATTCACTCAAAAATGCTGCCAAACCCTTGCAAATGCTCCCCTGAAAGGTTTGGGAGTCGAAACAGAAGCCTTTTTATCACAGGACAAGAAATCAGCCCTCAACAACTTAACCGGTGGAAAAAGATTTTTTGACAAAATCCCTAAGCCCCAGGGTCACAATTTCAGGAAAAATCTGACTTTTGCCAATACACTCAAAAATGCTGCCAAACCCTTGCAAATGCTCCCCTGAAAGGTTTGGGAGTCGAAACAGAAGGTTTTTTATCATAGGACAAGAAATCAGCCCTCAACAACTTAACCGGTGGAAAAAGATTTTTTGAAAATATCCCTAAGCCCCGGGGTCACAATTTCAGCAAAAATCTGACTTTAGCCAATACACTCAAAAATGGTGCCGAGCGGTTGCAAATGCTCCCCTGAAAGTTTTGGAAGTCGAAACAGAAGCCTTTTTACCACAGGAGAAGAAATCAGCCCTCAATAACTTAACCGGCGGAAAAAGATTTTTTTGAAAAAATCCCTAAGCCCCGGGGTCACAATTTCAGGAAAAAGCTGACTTTTGCCAATTCACTCAAAAAAGCTGCCAAACCCTTGCAAATGCTCCTCTGAAAGGTTTGGGAGTCAAAACAGAAGGTTTTTTATCATAGGACCATAAATCAGCCCTCAACAACTTAACGGGCGGAAAAAGATTTTTTGACAAAATCCCTAAGCCCCGGGGTCACAATTTCAGCAAAAATCTGACTTTTGCCAATTCACTCAAAAATGCTGCCAAACCCTTTCAAATGCTCCCCTGAAAGTTTTCAAAGTCAAAACAGAAGCCTTTTTAACACAGGAGAAGAAATCAGCCCTCAACAACTTAACTGGTGGAAAAAGATTTTTTGAAAAAATCCCTAAGCCCCGGGGTCACAATTTCAGCAAAAATCTGACTTTGGCCAATACACTCAAAAATGGTGCCGAGCGGTTGCAAATGCTCCCCTAAATGTTTTGGAAGTCGAAACAGAAGCCTTTTTACCACAGGACAAGAAATCAGCCCTCAACAACTTAAGTGGTGGAAAAAGATTTTTTGAAAAAATCCCTAAGCCCCGGGGTCACAATTTCAGCAAAAATCTCCCTTTTGCCAATTCACTCAAAAATGCTGCCAAACCCTTGCAAATGCTCCCCTGAAAGTTTTGGAAGTCGAAACAGAAGCCTTTTTACCACAGGAGAAGAAATCAGCCCTCAACAACTTAACCGGTGGAAAAAGATTTTTTGAAAAAATCCCTAAGCCCCGGGGTCACAATTTCAGCAAAAATCTGACTTTTGCCAATTCACTCAAAAATGCTGCCAAACCCTTGCAAATGCTCCCCTGAAAGTTTTGGAAGTCGAAACAGAAGCCTTTTTACCACAGGACAAGAAATCAGCCCTCAACAACTTAACCGGTGGAAAAAGATTTTTTGACAAAATCCCTAAGCCCCAGGGTCACAATTTCAGGAAAAATCTGACTTTTGCCAATACACTCAAAAATGCTGCCAAACCCTTGCAAATGCTCCCCTGAAAGGTTTGGGAGTCGAAACAGAAGGTTTTTTATCATAGGACAAGAAATCAGCCCTCAACAACTTAACCGGTGGAAAAAGATTTTTTGAAAATATCCCTAAGCCCCGGGGTCACAATTTCAGCAAAAATCTGACTTTAGCCAATACACTCAAAAATGGTGCCGAGCGGTTGCAAATGCTCCCCTGAAAGTTTTGGAAGTTGAAACAGAAGCCTTTTTATCACAGGAGAAGAAATCAGCCCTCAACAACTTAACCGGCGGAAAAAGATTTTTTTGAAAAAATCCCTAAGCCCCGGGGTCACAATTTCAGGAAAAATCTGACTTTTGCCAATTCACTCAAAAAAGCTGCCAAACCCTTGCAAATGCTCCTCTGAAAGGTTTGGGAGTCAAAACAGAAGGTTTTTTATCATAGGACCATAAATCAGCCCTCAACAACTTAACCGGCGGAAAAAGATTTTTTGAAAAAATCCCTAAGCCCCGGGGTCACAATTTCAGCAAAAATCTGACTTTGGCCAATACACTCAAAAATGCTGCCAAACCCTTGCAAATGCTCCCCTGAAAGTTTTGGAAGTCGAAACAGAAGCCTTTTTACCACAGGACAAGAAATCAGCCCTCAACAACTTAACCGGTGGAAAAAGATTTTTTTGAAAAAATCCCAAAGCCCCGGGGTCAAAATTTCAGCAAAAATCTGACTTTTGCCAATTCACTCAAAAATGCTGCCAAACCCTTGCAAATGCTCCCCTGAAAGTTTTGGAAGTCGAAACAGAAGCCTTTTTACCACAGGAGAAGAAATCAGCCCTCAACAACTTAACCGGTGGAAAAAGATTTTTTGAAAAAATCCCTAAGCCCCGGGGTCACAATTTCAGCAAAAATCTGACTTTTGCCAATTCACTCAAAAATGCTGCCAAACCCTTGCAAATGCTCCCCTGAAAGTTTTGGAAGTCGAAACAGAAGCCTTTTTACCACAGGACAAGAAATCAGCCCTCAACAACTTAACCGGTGGAAAAAGATTTTTTGACAAAATCCCTAAGCCCCAGGGTCACAATTTCAGGAAAAATCTGACTTTTGCCAATACACTCAAAAATGCTGCCAAACCCTTGCAAATGCTCCCCTGAAAGGTTTGGGAGTCGAAACAGAAGGTTTTTTATCATAGGACAAGAAATCAGCCCTCAACAACTTAACCGGTGGAAAAAGATTTTTTGAAAATATCCCTAAGCCCCGGGGTCACAATTTCAGCAAAAATCTGACTTTAGCCAATACACTCAAAAATGGTGCCGAGCGGTTGCAAATGCTCCCCTGAAAGTTTTGGAAGTCGAAACAGAAGCCTTTTTACCACAGGAGAAGAAATCAGCCCTCAACAACTTAACCGGCGGAAAAAGATTTTTTTGAAAAAATCCCTAAGCCCCGGGGTCACAATTTCAGGAAAAATCTGACTTTTGCCAATTCACTCAAAAAAGCTGCCAAACCCTTGCAAATGCTCCTCTGAAAGGTTTGGGAGTCAAAACAGAAGGTTTTTTATCATAGGACCATAAATCAGCCCTCAACAACTTAACCGGCGGAAAAAGATTTTTTGAAAAAATCCCTAAGCCCCGGGGTCACAATTTCAGCAAAAATCTGACTTTGGCCAATACACTCAAAAATGCTGCCAAACCCTTGCAAATGCTCCCCTGAAAGTTTTGGAAGTCGAAACAGAAGCCTTTTTACCACAGGACAAGAAATCAGCCCTCAACAACTTAACCGGTGGAAAAAGATTTTTTTGAAAAAATCCCAAAGCCCCGGGGTCAAAATTTCAGCAAAAATCTGACTTTTGCCAATTCACTCAAAAATGCTGCCAAACCCTTGCAAATGCTCCCCTGAAAGTTTTGGAAGTCGAAACAGAAGCCTTTTTACCACAGGACAAGAAATCAGCCCTCAACAACTTAACCGGCAGAAAAAGATTTTTTTGAAAAAATCCCTAAGCCCCGGGGTCACAATTTCAGCAAAAATCTGACTTTTGCCAATTCACTCAAAAATGCTGCCAAACCCTTGCAAATGCTCCTCTGAAAGTTTTGGAAGTCGAAACAGAAGCCTTTTTACCACAGGAGAAGAAATCAGCCCTCAACAACTTAACCGGTGGAAAAAGATTTTTTGAAAAAATCCCTAAGCCCCGGGGTCACAATTTCAGCAAAAATCTGACTTTTGCCAATTCACTCAAAAATGCTGCCAAACCCTTGCAAATGCTCCCCTGAAAGTTTTGGAAGTCGAAACAGAAGCCTTCTTACCAAAAGGCAAGAAATCAGCCCTCAACAACTTAAGCGGTGGAAAAAGATTTTTTGAAAAAATCCCTAAGCCCCGGGGTCACAATTTCAGCAAAAATCTGACTTTTGCCAATTCACTCAAAAATGCTGCCAAACCCTTGCAAATGCTCCCCTGAAAGTTTTGGAAGTCGAAACAGAAGCCTTTTTACCACAGGACAAGAAATCAGCCCTCAACAACATAACCGGTGGAAAAAGATTTTTTGAAAAAATCCCTAAGCCCCGGGGTCACAATTTCAGCAAAAATCTGACTTTTGCCAATACACTCAAAAATGGTGCCGAACGGTTGCAGATGCTCCCCTGAAAGTTTTGGAAGTCGAAACAGAAGCCTTTTTATCCCAGGTCAAGAAATCAGCCCTCAACAACTTAACCGGTGGAAAAAGATTTTTTGACAAAATCCCTAAGCCCCGGGGTCACAATTTCAGCAAAAATCTGACTTTGCCAATTCACTCAAAAATGCTGCCAAACCCTTGCAAATGCTCCCCTGAAAGGTTTGGGAGTCAAAACAGAAGGTTTTTTATCACAGGACCAGAAAGCAGCCCTCAACAACTTAACCGGCAGAAAAAGATTTTTTTGAAAAAATCCCTAAGCCCCGGCGTCACAATTTCAGCAAAAATCTGACTTTTGCCAATTCACTCAAAAATGGTGCCAAACCCTTGCAAATGCTCCCCTGAAAGTTTTGGATGTCGAAACAGAAGCCTTTTTATCACAGGACAAGAAATCAGCCCTCAAGAACTTAACCGGCGGGAAAAGATTTTTTTGAAAAAATCCCTAAGCCCCGGGGTCACAATTTCAGCAAAAATCTGACTTTTGCCAATACACTCAAAAATGGTGCCGAACGGTTGCAGATGCTCCCCTGAAAGTTTTGGAAGTCGAAACAGAAGCCTTTTTATCCCAGGTCAAGAAATCAGCCCTCAACAACTTAACCGGTGGAAAAAGATTTTTTGACAAAATCCCTAAGCCCCGGGGTCACAATTTCAGCAAAAATCTGACTTTGGCCAATTCACTCAAAAATGCTGCCAAACCCTTGCAAATGCTCCCCTGAAAGTTTTCAAAGTCAAAACAGAAGCCTTTTTAACACAGGAGAAGAAATCAGCCCTCAACAACTTAACTGGTGGAAAAAGATTTTTTGAAAAAATCCCTAAGCCCCGGGGTCACAATTTCAGCAAAAATCTGACTTTGGCCAATTCACTCAAAAATGCTGCCAAACCCTTGCAAATGCTCCCCTGAAAGTTTTGGAAGTCGAAACAGAAGCCTTCTTACCAAAAGACAAGAAATCAGCCCTCAACAACTTAAGCGGTGGAAAAAGATTTTTTGAAAAAATCCCTAAGCCCCGGGGTCACAATTTCAGCAAAAATCTGACTTTTGCCAATTCACTCAAAAATGCTGCAAAACCCTTGCAAATGCTCCCCTGAAAGTTTTGGAAGTCGAAACAGAAGCCTTTTTACCACAGGACAAGAAATCAGCCCTCAACAACATAACCGGTGGAAAAAGATTTTTTGAAAAAATCCCTAAGCCCCGGGGTCACAATTTCAGCAAAAATCTGACTTTTGCCAATTCACTCAAAAATGCTGCCAAACCCTTGCAAATGCTCCCCTGAAAGGTTTGGGAGTCAAAACAGAAGGTTTTTTATCACAGGACCAGAAAGCAGCCCTCAACAACTTAACCGGCAGAAAAAGATTTTTTTGAAAAAATCCCTAAGCCCCGGCGTCACAATTTCAGCAAAAATCTGACTTTTGCCAATTCACTCAAAAATGGTGCCAAACCCTTGCAAATGCTCCCCTGAAAGTTTTGGATGTCGAAACAGAAGCCTTTTTATCACAGGACAAGAAATCAGCCCTCAAGAACTTAACCGGCGGAAAAAGATTTTTTTGAAAAAATCCCTAAGCCCCGGGGTCACAATTTCAGCAAAAATCTGACTTTTGCCAATACACTCAAAAATGGTGCCGAACGGTTGCAGATGCTCCCCTGAAAGTTTTGGAAGTCGAAACAGAAGCCTTTTTATCCCAGGTCAAGAAATCAGCCCTCAACAACTTAACCGGTGGAAAAAGATTTTTTGACAAAATCCCTAAGCCCCGGGGTCACAATTTCAGCAAAAATCTGACTTTTGCCAATTCACTCAAAAATGCTGCCAAACCCTTGCAAATGCTCCCCTGAAAGTTTTCAAAGTCAAAACAGAAGCCTTTTTAACACAGGAGAAGAAATCAGCCCTCAACAACTTAACTGGTGGAAAAAGATTTTTTGAAAAAATCCCTAAGCCCCGGGGTCACAATTTCAGCAAAAATCTGACTTTGGCCAATACACTCAAAAATGGTGCCGAGCGGTTGCAAATGCTCCCCTGAAAGTTTTGGAAGTCGAAACAGAAGCCGTTTTACCACAGGACAAGAAATCAGCCCTCAACAACTTAAGTGGTGGAAAAAGATTTTTTTGAAAAAATCCCTAAGCCCCGGGGTCACAATTTCAGCAAAAATCTCCCTTTTGCCAATTCACTCAAAAATGCTGCCAAACCCTTGCAAATGCTCCCCTGAAAGGTTTGGGAGTCGAAACAGAAGGTTTTTTATCATAGGACAAGAAATCAGCCCTCAACAACTTAACCGGTGGAAAAAGATTTTTTGAAAATATCCCTAAGCCCCGGGGTCACAATTTCAGCAAAAATCTGACTTTTGCCAATTCACTCAAAAATGGTGCCAAACCCTTGAAAATGCTCCCCTGAAAGTTTTGGAAGTCGAAAAAGAAGCCTTTTTACCACAGGAGACGAAATCAGCCCTCAACAACTTAACCGGCAGAAAAAGATTTTTTTGAAAAAATCCCTAAGCCCCGGGGTCACAATTTCAGCAAAAATCTGACTTTTGCCAATTCACTCAAAAATGCTGCCAAACCCTTGCAAATGCTCCCCTGAAAGTTTTGGAAGTCGAAACAGAAGCCTTCTTACCAAAAGGCAAGAAATCAGCCCTCAACAACTTAAGCGGTGGAAAAAGATTTTTTGAAAAAATCCCTAAGCCCCGGGGTCACAATTTCAGCAAAAATCTGACTTTTGCCAATTCACTCAAAAATGCTGCCAAACCCTTGCAAATGCTCCCCTGAAAGTTTTGGAAGTCGAAACAGAAGCCTTTTTACCACAGGACAAGAAATCAGCCCTCAACAACATAACCGGTGGAAAAAGATTTTTTGAAAAAATCCCTAAGCCCCGGGGTCACAATTTCAGCAAAAATCTGACTTTTGCCAATACACTCAAAAATGGTGCCGAACGGTTGCAGATGCTCCCCTGAAAGTTTTGGAAGTCGAAACAGAAGCCTTTTTATCCCAGGTCAAGAAATCAGCCCTCAACAACTTAACCGGTGGAAAAAGATTTTTTGACAAAATCCCTAAGCCCCGGGGTCACAATTTCAGCAAAAATCTGACTTTGCCAATTCACTCAAAAATGCTGCCAAACCCTTGCAAATGCTCCCCTGAAAGGTTTGGGAGTCAAAACAGAAGGTTTTTTATCACAGGACCAGAAAGCAGCCCTCAACAACTTAACCGGCAGAAAAAGATTTTTTTGAAAAAATCCCTAAGCCCCGGCGTCACAATTTCAGCAAAAATCTGACTTTTGCCAATTCACTCAAAAATGGTGCCAAACCCTTGCAAATGCTCCCCTGAAAGTTTTGGATGTCGAAACAGAAGCCTTTTTATCACAGGACAAGAAATCAGCCCTCAAGAACTTAACCGGCGGGAAAAGATTTTTTTGAAAAAATCCCTAAGCCCCGGGGTCACAATTTCAGCAAAAATCTGACTTTTGCCAATACACTCAAAAATGGTGCCGAACGGTTGCAGATGCTCCCCTGAAAGTTTTGGAAGTCGAAACAGAAGCCTTTTTATCCCAGGTCAAGAAATCAGCCCTCAACAACTTAACCGGTGGAAAAAGATTTTTTGACAAAATCCCTAAGCCCCGGGGTCACAATTTCAGCAAAAATCTGACTTTGGCCAATTCACTCAAAAATGCTGCCAAACCCTTGCAAATGCTCCCCTGAAAGTTTTCAAAGTCAAAACAGAAGCCTTTTTAACACAGGAGAAGAAATCAGCCCTCAACAACTTAACTGGTGGAAAAAGATTTTTTGAAAAAATCCCTAAGCCCCGGGGTCACAATTTCAGCAAAAATCTGACTTTGGCCAATTCACTCAAAAATGCTGCCAAACCCTTGCAAATGCTCCCCTGAAAGTTTTGGAAGTCGAAACAGAAGCCTTCTTACCAAAAGACAAGAAATCAGCCCTCAACAACTTAAGCGGTGGAAAAAGATTTTTTGAAAAAATCCCTAAGCCCCGGGGTCACAATTTCAGCAAAAATCTGACTTTTGCCAATTCACTCAAAAATGCTGCAAAACCCTTGCAAATGCTCCCCTGAAAGTTTTGGAAGTCGAAACAGAAGCCTTTTTACCACAGGACAAGAAATCAGCCCTCAACAACATAACCGGTGGAAAAAGATTTTTTGAAAAAATCCCTAAGCCCCGGGGTCACAATTTCAGCAAAAATCTGACTTTTGCCAATTCACTCAAAAATGCTGCCAAACCCTTGCAAATGCTCCCCTGAAAGGTTTGGGAGTCAAAACAGAAGGTTTTTTATCACAGGACCAGAAAGCAGCCCTCAACAACTTAACCGGCAGAAAAAGATTTTTTTGAAAAAATCCCTAAGCCCCGGCGTCACAATTTCAGCAAAAATCTGACTTTTGCCAATTCACTCAAAAATGGTGCCAAACCCTTGCAAATGCTCCCCTGAAAGTTTTGGATGTCGAAACAGAAGCCTTTTTATCACAGGACAAGAAATCAGCCCTCAAGAACTTAACCGGCGGAAAAAGATTTTTTTGAAAAAATCCCTAAGCCCCGGGGTCACAATTTCAGCAAAAATCTGACTTTTGCCAATACACTCAAAAATGGTGCCGAACGGTTGCAGATGCTCCCCTGAAAGTTTTGGAAGTCGAAACAGAAGCCTTTTTATCCCAGGTCAAGAAATCAGCCCTCAACAACTTAACCGGTGGAAAAAGATTTTTTGACAAAATCCCTAAGCCCCGGGGTCACAATTTCAGCAAAAATCTGACTTTTGCCAATTCACTCAAAAATGCTGCCAAACCCTTGCAAATGCTCCCCTGAAAGTTTTCAAAGTCAAAACAGAAGCCTTTTTAACACAGGAGAAGAAATCAGCCCTCAACAACTTAACTGGTGGAAAAAGATTTTTTGAAAAAATCCCTAAGCCCCGGGGTCACAATTTCAGCAAAAATCTGACTTTGGCCAATACACTCAAAAATGGTGCCGAGCGGTTGCAAATGCTCCCCTGAAAGTTTTGGAAGTCGAAACAGAAGCCGTTTTACCACAGGACAAGAAATCAGCCCTCAACAACTTAAGTGGTGGAAAAAGATTTTTTTGAAAAAATCCCTAAGCCCCGGGGTCACAATTTCAGCAAAAATCTCCCTTTTGCCAATTCACTCAAAAATGCTGCCAAACCCTTGCAAATGCTCCCCTGAAAGGTTTGGGAGTCGAAACAGAAGGTTTTTTATCATAGGACAAGAAATCAGCCCTCAACAACTTAACCGGTGGAAAAAGATTTTTTGAAAATATCCCTAAGCCCCGGGGTCACAATTTCAGCAAAAATCTGACTTTTGCCAATTCACTCAAAAATGGTGCCAAACCCTTGAAAATGCTCCCCTGAAAGTTTTGGAAGTCGAAAAAGAAGCCTTTTTACCACAGGAGACGAAATCAGCCCTCAACAACTTAACCGGCAGAAAAAGATTTTTTTGAAAAAATCCCTAAGCCCCGGGGTCACAATTTCAGCAAAAATCTGACTTTTGCCAATACACTCAAAAATGCTGCCAAACCCTTGCAAATGCTCCTCTGAAAGTTTTGGAAGTCGAAACAGAAGCCTTTTTACCACAGGAGAAGAAATCAGCCCTCAACAACTTATCCGCTGGAAAAAGATTTTTTGAAAAAATCCCTAAGCCCCGGGGTCACAATTTCAGCAAAAATCTGACTTTGGCCAATACACTCAAAAATGGTGCCGCGCGGTTGCAAATGCTCCCCTGAAAGTTTTGGAAGTCGAAACAGAAGCCTTTTTACCACAGGACAAGAAATCAGCCCTCAACAACTTAACCGGTGGAAAAAGATTTTTTTGAAAAAATCCCTAAGCCCCGGGGTCACAATTTCAGCAAAAATCTGACTTTTGCCAATTCACTCAAAAATGCTGCCAAACCCTTGCAAATGCTCCCCTGAAAGTTTTGGAAGTCGAAACAGAAGCCTTTTTACCACAGGACAAGAAATCAGCCCTCAAGAACTTAACCGGCGGAAAAAGATTTTTTTGAAAAAATCCCTAAGCCCCGGGGTCACAATTTCAGCAAAAATCTGACTTTTGCCAATACACTCAAAAATGGTGCCGAACGGTTGCAGATGCTCCCCTGAAAGTTTTGGAAGTCGAAACAGAAGCCTTTTTATCCCAGGTCAAGAAATCAGCCCTCAACAACTTAACCGGTGGAAAAAGATTTTTTGACAAAATCCCTAAGCCCCGGGGTCACAATTTCAGCAAAAATCTGACTTTTGCCAATTCACTCAAAAATGCTGCCAAACCCTTGCAAATGCTCCCCTGAAAGTTTTCAAAGTCAAAACAGAAGCCTTTTTAACACAGGAGAAGAAATCAGCCCTCAACAACTTAACTGGTGGAAAAAGATTTTTTGAAAAAATCCCTAAGCCCCGGGGTCACAATTTCAGCAAAAATCTGACTTTGGCCAATACACTCAAAAATGGTGCCGAGCGGTTGCAAATGCTCCCCTGAAAGTTTTGGAAGTCGAAACAGAAGCCGTTTTACCACAGGACAAGAAATCAGCCCTCAACAACTTAAGTGGTGGAAAAAGATTTTTTTGAAAAAATCCCTAAGCCCCGGGGTCACAATTTCAGCAAAAATCTCCCTTTTGCCAATTCACTCAAAAATGCTGCCAAACCCTTGCAAATGCTCCCCTGAAAGGTTTGGGAGTCGAAACAGAAGGTTTTTTATCATAGGACAAGAAATCAGCCCTCAACAACTTAACCGGTGGAAAAAGATTTTTTGAAAATATCCCTAAGCCCCGGGGTCACAATTTCAGCAAAAATCTGACTTTTGCCAATTCACTCAAAAATGGTGCCAAACCCTTGAAAATGCTCCCCTGAAAGTTTTGGAAGTCGAAAAAGAAGCCTTTTTACCACAGGAGACGAAATCAGCCCTCAACAACTTAACCGGCAGAAAAAGATTTTTTTGAAAAAATCCCTAAGCCCCGGGGTCACAATTTCAGCAAAAATCTGACTTTTGCCAATACACTCAAAAATGCTGCCAAACCCTTGCAAATGCTCCTCTGAAAGTTTTGGAAGTCGAAACAGAAGCCTTTTTACCACAGGAGAAGAAATCAGCCCTCAACAACTTATCCGCTGGAAAAAGATTTTTTGAAAAAATCCCTAAGCCCCGGGGTCACAATTTCAGCAAAAATCTGACTTTGGCCAATACACTCAAAAATGGTGCCGCGCGGTTGCAAATGCTCCCCTGAAAGTTTTGGAAGTCGAAACAGAAGCCTTTTTACCACAGGACAAGAAATCAGCCCTCAACAACTTAACCGGTGGAAAAAGATTTTTTTGAAAAAATCCCTAAGCCCCGGGGTCACAATTTCAGCAAAAATCTGACTTTTGCCAATTCACTCAAAAATGCTGCCAAACCCTTGCAAATGCTCCCCTGAAAGTTTTGGAAGTCGAAACAGAAGCCTTTTTACCACAGGACAAGAAATCAGCCCTCAAGAACTTAACCGGCGGAAAAAGATTTTTTTGAAAAAATCCCTAAGCCCCGGGGTCACAATTTCAGCAAAAATCTGACTTTTGCCAATACACTCAAAAATGGTGCCGAACGGTTGCAGATGCTCCCCTGAAAGTTTTGGAAGTCGAAACAGAAGCCTTTTTATCCCAGGTCAAGAAATCAGCCCTCAACAACTTAACCGGTGGAAAAAGATTTTTTGACAAAATCCCTAAGCCCCGGGGTCACAATTTCAGCAAAAATCTGACTTTTGCCAATTCACTCAAAAATGCTGCCAAACCCTTGCAAATGCTCCCCTGAAAGTTTTCAAAGTCAAAACAGAAGCCTTTTTAACACAGGAGAAGAAATCAGCCCTCAACAACTTAACTGGTGGAAAAAGATTTTTTGAAAAAATCCCTAAGCCCCGGGGTCACAATTTCAGCAAAAATCTGACTTTGGCCAATACACTCAAAAATGGTGCCGAGCGGTTGCAAATGCTCCCCTGAAAGTTTTGGAAGTCGAAACAGAAGCCGTTTTACCACAGGACAAGAAATCAGCCCTCAACAACTTAAGTGGTGGAAAAAGATTTTTTTGAAAAAATCCCTAAGCCCCGGGGTCACAATTTCAGCAAAAATCTCCCTTTTGCCAATTCACTCAAAAATGCTGCCAAACCCTTGCAAATGCTCCCCTGAAAGGTTTGGGAGTCGAAACAGAAGGTTTTTTATCATAGGACAAGAAATCAGCCCTCAACAACTTAACCGGTGGAAAAAGATTTTTTGAAAATATCCCTAAGCCCCGGGGTCACAATTTCAGCAAAAATCTGACTTTTGCCAATTCACTCAAAAATGGTGCCAAACCCTTGAAAATGCTCCCCTGAAAGTTTTGGAAGTCGAAAAAGAAGCCTTTTTACCACAGGAGACGAAATCAGCCCTCAACAACTTAACCGGCAGAAAAAGATTTTTTTGAAAAAATCCCTAAGCCCCGGGGTCACAATTTCAGCAAAAATCTGACTTTTGCCAATACACTCAAAAATGCTGCCAAACCCTTGCAAATGCTCCTCTGAAAGTTTTGGAAGTCGAAACAGAAGCCTTTTTACCACAGGAGAAGAAATCAGCCCTCAACAACTTATCCGCTGGAAAAAGATTTTTTGAAAAAATCCCTAAGCCCCGGGGTCACAATTTCAGCAAAAATCTGACTTTGGCCAATACACTCAAAAATGGTGCCGCGCGGTTGCAAATGCTCCCCTGAAAGTTTTGGAAGTCGAAACAGAAGCCTTTTTACCACAGGACAAGAAATCAGCCCTCAACAACTTAACCGGTGGAAAAAGATTTTTTTGAAAAAATCCCTAAGCCCCGGGGTCACAATTTCAGCAAAAATCTGACTTTTGCCAATTCACTCAAAAATGCTGCCAAACCCTTGCAAATGCTCCCCTGAAAGTTTTGGAAGTCGAAACAGAAGCCTTTTTACCACAGGACAAGAAATCAGCCCTCAACAACTTAACCGGTGGAAAAAGATTTTTTGAAAAAATCCCTAAGCCCCGGGGTCACAATTTCAGCAAAAATCTGACTTTTGCCAATTCACTCAAAAATACTGCCAAACCCTTTCAAATGCTCCCCTGAAAGTTTTGGAAGTCGAAACAGAAGCCTTTTTATCACAGGACAAGAAATCAGCCCTCAACAACTTAACCGGTGAAAAAAGATTTTTTGAAAAAATCCCTAAGCCCCGGGGTCACAATTTCAGCAAAAATCTGACTTATGCCAATTCACTCAAAAATACTGCCAAACCCTTTCAAATGCTCCCCTGAAAGTTTTGGAAGTCGAAACAGAAGCCTTTTTATCACAGGACAAGAAATCAGCCCTCAACAACTTAACCGGCGGAAAAAGATTTTTTTGAAAAAATCACTAAACCCTGGGGTCACAATTTCAGCAAAAATCTGACTTTTGCCAATTCACTCAAAAATGCTGCCAAACCCTTGCAAATGCTCCCCTGAAAGGTTTGGGAGTCAAAACAGAAGGTTTTTTATCATAGGACCAGAAAGCAGCCCTCAACAACTTAACCGGCAGAAAAAGATTTTTTTGAAAAAATCCCTAAGCCCCGGCGTCACAATTTCAGCAAAAATCTGACTTTTGCCAATTCACTCAAAAATGGTGCCAAACCCTTGCAAATGCTCCCCTGAAAGTTTTGGATGTCGAAACAGAAGCCTTTTTATCACAGGACAAGAAATCAGCCCTCAAGAACTTAACCGGCGGAAAAAGATTTTTTTGAAAAAATCCCTAAGCCCCGGGGTCACAATTTCAGCAAAAATCTGACTTTTGCCAATACACTCAAAAATGGTGCCGAACGGTTGCAGATGCTCCCCTGAAAGTTTTGGAAGTCGAAACAGAAGCCTTTTTATCCCAGGTCAAGAAATCAGCCCTCAACAACTTAACCGGTGGAAAAAGATTTTTTGACAAAATCCCTAAGCCCCGGGGTCACAATTTCAGCAAAAATCTGACTTTTGCCAATTCACTCAAAAATGCTGCCAAACCCTTGCAAATGCTCCCCTGAAAGTTTTCAAAGTCAAAACAGAAGCCTTTTTAACACAGGAGAAGAAATCAGCCCTCAACAACTTAACTGGTGGAAAAAGATTTTTTGAAAAAATCCCTAAGCCCCGGGGTCACAATTTCAGCAAAAATCTGACTTTGGCCAATACACTCAAAAATGGTGCCGAGCGGTTGCAAATGCTCCCCTGAAAGTTTTGGAAGTCGAAACAGAAGCCGTTTTACCACAGGACAAGAAATCAGCCCTCAACAACTTAAGTGGTGGAAAAAGATTTTTTTGAAAAAATCCCTAAGCCCCGGGGTCACAATTTCAGCAAAAATCTCCCTTTTGCCAATTCACTCAAAAATGCTGCCAAACCCTTGCAAATGCTCCCCTGAAAGTTTTGGATGTCGAAACAGAAGCCTTTTTATCACAGGACAAGAAATCAGCCCTCAAGAACTTAACCGGCGGAAAAAGATTTTTTTGAAAAAATCCCTAAGCCCCGGGGTCACAATTTCAGCAAAAATCTGACTTTTGCCAATACACTCAAAAATGGTGCCGAACGGTTGCAGATGCTCCCCTGAAAGTTTTGGAAGTCGAAACAGAAGCCTTTTTATCCCAGGTCAAGAAATCAGCCCTCAACAACTTAACCGGTGGAAAAAGATTTTTTGACAAAATCCCTAAGCCCCGGGGTCACAATTTCAGCAAAAATCTGACTTTTGCCAATTCACTCAAAAATGCTGCCAAACCCTTGCAAATGCTCCCCTGAAAGTTTTCAAAGTCAAAACAGAAGCCTTTTTAACACAGGAGAAGAAATCAGCCCTCAACAACTTAACTGGTGGAAAAAGATTTTTTGAAAAAATCCCTAAGCCCCGGGGTCACAATTTCAGCAAAAATCTGACTTTGGCCAATTCACTCAAAAATACTGCCAAACCCTTTCAAATGCTCCCCTGAAAGTTTTGGAAGTCGAAACAGAAGCCTTTTTATCCCAGGTCAAGAAATCAGCCCTCAACAACTTAACCGGTGGAAAAAGATTTTTTGACAAAATCCCTAAGCCCCGGGGTCACAATTTCAGCAAAAATCTGACTTATGCCAATTCACTCAAAAATACTGCCAAACCCTTTCAAATGCTCCCCTGAAAGTTTTGGAAGTCGAAACAGAAGCCTTTTTATCACAGGACAAGAAATCAGCCCTCAACAACTTAACCGGCGGAAAAAGATTTTTTTGAAAAAATCACTAAGCCCTGGGGTCACAATTTCAGCAAAAATCTGACTTTTGCCAATTCACTCAAAAATGCTGCCAAACCCTTGCAAATGCTCCCCTGAAAGGTTTGGGAGTCAAAACAGAAGGTTTTTTATCATAGGACCAGAAAGCAGCCCTCAACAACTTAACCGGCAGAAAAAGATTTTTTTGAAAAAATCCCTAAGCCCCGGCGTCACAATTTCAGCAAAAATCTGACTTTTGCCAATTCACTCAAAAATGGTGCCAAACCCTTGCAAATGCTCCCCTGAAAGTTTTGGATGTCGAAACAGAAGCCTTTTTATCACAGGACAAGAAATCAGCCCTCAAGAACTTAACCGGCGGAAAAAGATTTTTTTGAAAAAAATCCCTAAGCCCCGGGGTCACAATTTCAGCAAAAATCTGACTTTTGCCAATACACTCAAAAATGGTGCCGAACGGTTGCAGATGCTCCCCTGAAAGTTTTGGAAGTCGAAACAGAAGCCTTTTTATCCCAGGTCAAGAAATCAGCCCTCAACAACTTAACCGGTGGAAAAAGATTTTTTGACAAAATCCCTAAGCCCCGGGGTCACAATTTCAGCAAAAATCTGACTTTTGCCAATTCACTCAAAAATGCTGCCAAACCCTTGCAAATGCTCCCCTGAAAGTTTTCAAAGTCAAAACAGAAGCCTTTTTAACACAGGAGAAGAAATCAGCCCTCAACAACTTAACTGGTGGAAAAAGATTTTTTGAAAAAATCCCTAAGCCCCGGGGTCACAATTTCAGCAAAAATCTGACTTTGGCCAATACACTCAAAAATGGTGCCGAGCGGTTGCAAATGCTCCCCTGAAAGTTTTGGAAGTCGAAACAGAAGCCGTTTTACCACAGGACAAGAAATCAGCCCTCAACAACTTAAGTGGTGGAAAAAGATTTTTTTGAAAAAATCCCTAAGCCCCGGGGTCACAATTTCAGCAAAAATCTCCCTTTTGCCAATTCACTCAAAAATGCTGCCAAACCCTTGCAAATGCTCCCCTGAAAGTTTTGGATGTCGAAACAGAAGCCTTTTTATCACAGGACAAGAAATCAGCCCTCAAGAACTTAACCGGCGGAAAAAGATTTTTTTGAAAAAATCCCTAAGCCCCGGGGTCACAATTTCAGCAAAAATCTGACTTTTGCCAATACACTCAAAAATGGTGCCGAACGGTTGCAGATGCTCCCCTGAAAGTTTTGGAAGTCGAAACAGAAGCCTTTTTATCCCAGGTCAAGAAATCAGCCCTCAACAACTTAACCGGTGGAAAAAGATTTTTTGACAAAATCCCTAAGCCCCGGGGTCACAATTTCAGCAAAAATCTGACTTTTGCCAATTCACTCAAAAATGCTGCCAAACCCTTGCAAATGCTCCCCTGAAAGTTTTCAAAGTCAAAACAGAAGCCTTTTTAACACAGGAGAAGAAATCAGCCCTCAACAACTTAACTGGTGGAAAAAGATTTTTTGAAAAAATCCCTAAGCCCCGGGGTCACAATTTCAGCAAAAATCTGACTTTGGCCAATACACTCAAAAATGGTGCCGAGCGGTTGCAAATGCTCCCCTGAAAGTTTTGGAAGTCGAAACAGAAGCCGTTTTACCACAGGACAAGAAATCAGCCCTCAACAACTTAAGTGGTGGAAAAAGATTTTTTTGAAAAAATCCCTAAGCCCCGGGGTCACAATTTCAGCAAAAATCTCCCTTTTGCCAATTCACTCAAAAATGCTGCCAAACCCTTGAAAATGCTCCCCTGAAAGGTTTGGGAGTCGAAACAGAAGGTTTTTTATCATAGGACAAGAAATCAGCCCTCAACAACTTAACCGGCGGAAAAAGATTTTTTTGAAAAAATCCCTAAGCCCTGGGGTCACAATTTCAGCAAAAATCTCCCTTTTGCCAATTCACTCAAAAATGGTGCCAAACCCTTGCAAATGCTCCCCTGAAAGTTTTGGAAGTCGAAAAAGAAGCCTTTTTACCACAGGAGACGAAATCAGCCCTCAACAACTTAACCGGCAGAAAAAGATTTTTTTGAAAAAATCCCTAAGCCCCGGGGTCACAATTTCAGCAAAAATCTGACTTTTGCCAATACACTCAAAAATGCTGCCAAACCCTTGCAAATGCTCCTCTGAAAGTTTTGGAAGTCGAAACAGAAGCCTTTTTACCACAGGAGAAGAAATCAGCCCTCAACAACTTATCCGCTGGAAAAAGATTTTTTGAAAAAATCCCTAAGCCCCGGGGTCACAATTTCAGCAAAAATCTGACTTTGGCCAATACACTCAAAAATGGTGCCGCGCGGTTGCAAATGCTCCCCTGAAAGTTTTGGAAGTCGAAACAGAAGCCTTTTTACCACAGGACAAGAAATCAGCCCTCAACAACTTAACCGGTGGAAAAAGATTTTTTTGAAAAAATCCCTAAGCCCCAAGGGTCACAATTTCAGCAAAAATCTGACTTTTGCCAATACACTCAAAAATGCTGCCAAACCCTTGCAAATGCTCCCCTGAAAGTTTTGGAAGTCGAAACAGAAGCCTTTTTACCACAGGACAAGAAATCAGCCCTCAACAACTTAACCGGTGGAAAAAGATTTTTTGAAAAAATCCCTAAGCCCCGGGGTCACAATTTCAGCAAAAATCTGACTTTTGCCAATTCACTCAAAAATACTGCCAAACCCTTTCAAATGCTCCCCTGAAAGTTTTGGAAGTCGAAACAGAAGCCTTTTTATCACAGGACAAGAAATCAGCCCTCAACAACTTAACCGGTGAAAAAAGATTTTTTGAAAAAATCCCTAAGCCCCGGGGTCACAATTTCAGCAAAAATCTGACTTATGCCAATTCACTCAAAAATACTGCCAAACCCTTTCAAATGCTCCCCTGAAAGTTTTGGAAGTCGAAACAGAAGCCTTTTTATCACAGGACAAGAAATCAGCCCTCAACAACTTAACCGGCGGAAAAAGATTTTTTTGAAAAAATCACTAAGCCCTGGGGTCACAATTTCAGCAAAAATCTGACTTTTGCCAATTCACTCAAAAATGCTGCCAAACCCTTGCAAATGCTCCCCTGAAAGGTTTGGGAGTCAAAACAGAAGGTTTTTTATCATAGGACCAGAAAGCAGCCCTCAACAACTTAACCGGCAGAAAAAGATTTTTTTGAAAAAATCCCTAAGCCCCGGCGTCACAATTTCAGCAAAAATCTGACTTTTGCCAATTCACTCAAAAATGGTGCCAAACCCTTGCAAATGCTCCCCTGAAAGTTTTGGATGTCGAAACAGAAGCCTTTTTATCACAGGACAAGAAATCAGCCCTCAACAACATAACCGGCAGAAAAAGATTTTTTGAAAAAATCCCTAAGCCCCGGGGTCACAATTTCAGCAAAAATCTGACTTTTGCCAATTCACTCAAAAATGCTGCAAAACCCTTGCAAATGCTCCCCTGAAAGTTTTGGAAGTCGAAACAGAAGCCTTTTTACCACAGGACAAGAAATCAGCCCTCAACAACATAACCGGTGGAAAAAGATTTTTTGAAAAAATCCCTAAGCCCCGGGGTCACAATTTCAGCAAAAATCTGACTTTTGCCAATTCACTCAAAAATGCTGCCAAACCCTTGCAAATGCTCCCCTGAAAGGTTTGGGAGTCAAAACAGAAGGTTTTTTATCACAGGACCAGAAAGCAGCCCTCAACAACTTAACCGGCAGAAAAAGATTTTTTTGAAAAAATCCCTAAGCCCCGGCGTCACAATTTCAGCAAAAATCTGACTTTTGCCAATTCACTCAAAAATGGTGCCAAACCCTTGCAAATGCTCCCCTGAAAGTTTTGGATGTCGAAACAGAAGCCTTTTTATCACAGGACAAGAAATCAGCCCTCAAGAACTTAACCGGCGGAAAAAGATTTTTTTGAAAAAATCCCTAAGCCCCGGGGTCACAATTTCAGCAAAAATCTGACTTTTGCCAATACACTCAAAAATGGTGCCGAACGGTTGCAGATGCTCCCCTGAAAGTTTTGGAAGTCGAAACAGAAGCCTTTTTATCCCAGGTCAAGAAATCAGCCCTCAACAACTTAACCGGTGGAAAAAGATTTTTTGACAAAATCCCTAAGCCCCGGGGTCACAATTTCAGCAAAAATCTGACTTTTGCCAATTCACTCAAAAATGCTGCCAAACCCTTGCAAATGCTCCCCTGAAAGTTTTCAAAGTCAAAACAGAAGCCTTTTTAACACAGGAGAAGAAATCAGCCCTCAACAACTTAACTGGTGGAAAAAGATTTTTTGAAAAAATCCCTAAGCCCCGGGGTCACAATTTCAGCAAAAATCTCCCTTTTGCCAATTCACTCAAAAATGCTGCCAAACCCTTGCAAATGCTCCCCTGAAAGGTTTGGGAGTCGAAACAGAAGGTTTTTTATCATAGGACAAGAAATCAGCCCTCAACAACTTAACCGGCGGAAAAAGATTTTTTTGAAAAAATCACTAAGCCCTGGGGTCACAATTTCAGCAAAAATCTCCCTTTTGCCAATTCACTCAAAAATGGTGCCAAACCCTTGCAAATGCTCCCCTGAAAGTTTTGGAAGTCGAAAAAGAAGCCTTTTTACCACAGGAGACGAAATCAGCCCTCAACAACTTAACCGGCAGAAAAAGATTTTTTTGAAAAAATCCCTAAGCCCCGGGGTCACAATTTCAGCAAAAATCTGACTTTTGCCAATACACTCAAAAATGCTGCCAAACCCTTGCAAATGCTCCTCTGAAAGTTTTGGAAGTCGAAACAGAAGCCTTTTTACCACAGGAGAAGAAATCAGCCCTCAACAACTTATCCGCTGGAAAAAGATTTTTTGAAAAAATCCCTAAGCCCCGGGGTCACAATTTCAGCAAAAATCTGACTTTGGCCAATACACTCAAAAATGGTGCCGCGCGGTTGCAAATGCTCCCCTGAAAGTTTTGGAAGTCGAAACAGAAGCCTTTTTACCACAGGACAAGAAATCAGCCCTCAACAACTTAACCGGTGGAAAAAGATTTTTTTGAAAAAATCCCTAAGCCCCGGGGTCACAATTTCAGCAAAAATCTGACTTTTGCCAATTCACTCAAAAATGCTGCCAAACCCTTGCAAATGCTCCCCTGAAAGTTTTGGAAGTCGAAACAGAAGCCTTTTTACCACAGGACAAGAAATCAGCCCTCAACAACTTAACCGGTGGAAAAAGATTTTTTGAAAAAATCCCTAAGCCCCGGGGTCACAATTTCAGCAAAAATCTGACTTTTGCCAATTCACTCAAAAATACTGCCAAACCCTTTCAAATGCTCCCCTGAAAGTTTTGGAAGTCGAAACAGAAGCCTTTTTATCACAGGACAAGAAATCAGCCCTCAACAACTTATCCGCTGGAAAAAGATTTTTTGAAAAAATCCCTAAGCCCCGGGGTCACAATTTCAGCAAAAATCTGACTTATGCCAATTCACTCAAAAATACTGCCAAACCCTTTCAAATGCTCCCCTGAAAGTTTTGGAAGTCGAAACAGAAGCCTTTTTATCACAGGACAAGAAATCAGCCCTCAACAACTTAACCGGGGGAAAAAGATTTTTTTGAAAAAATCACTAAGCCCTGGGGTCACAATTTCAGCAAAAATCTGACTTTTGCCAATTCACTCAAAAATGCTGCCAAACCCTTGCAAATGCTCCCCTGAAAGGTTTGGGAGTCAAAACAGAAGGTTTTTTATCATAGGACCAGAAAGCAGCCCTCAACAACTTAACCGGCAGAAAAAGATTTTTTTGAAAAAATCCCTAAGCCCCGGCCTCACAATTTCAGCAAAAATCTGACTTTTGCCAATTCACTCAAAAATGGTGCCAAACCCTTGCAAATGCTCCCCTGAAAGTTTTGGATGTCGAAACAGAAGCCTTTTTATCACAGGACAAGAAATCAGCCCTCAAGAACTTAACCGGCGGAAAAAGATTTTTTTGAAAAAATCCCTAAGCCCCGGGGTCACAATTTCAGCAAAAATCTGACTTTTGCCAATACACTCAAAAATGGTGCCGAACGGTTGCAGATGCTCCCCTGAAAGTTTTGGAAGTCGAAACAGAAGCCTTTTTATCCCAGGTCAAGAAATCAGCCCTCAACAACTTAACCGGTGGAAAAAGATTTTTTGACAAAATCCCTAAGCCCCGGGGTCACAATTTCAGCAAAAATCTGACTTTTGCCAATTCACTCAAAAATGCTGCCAAACCCTTGCAAATGCTCCCCTGAAAGTTTTCAAAGTCAAAACAGAAGCCTTTTTAACACAGGAGAAGAAATCAGCCCTCAACAACTTAACTGGTGGAAAAAGATTTTTTGAAAAAATCCCTAAGCCCCGGGGTCACAATTTCAGCAAAAATCTGACTTTGGCCAATACACTCAAAAATGGTGCCGAGCGGTTGCAAATGCTCCCCTGAAAGTTTTGGAAGTCGAAACAGAAGCCGTTTTACCACAGGACAAGAAATCAGCCCTCAACAACTTAAGTGGTGGAAAAAGATTTTTTTGAAAAAATCCCTAAGCCCCGGGGTCACAATTTCAGCAAAAATCTCCCTTTTGCCAATTCACTCAAAAATGCTGCCAAACCCTTGCAAATGCTCCCCTGAAAGTTTTGGATGTCGAAACAGAAGCCTTTTTATCACAGGACAAGAAATCAGCCCTCAAGAACTTAACCGGCGGAAAAAGATTTTTTTGAAAAAATCCCTAAGCCCCGGGGTCACAATTTCAGCAAAAATCTGACTTTTGCCAATACACTCAAAAATGGTGCCGAACGGTTGCAGATGCTCCCCTGAAAGTTTTGGAAGTCGAAACAGAAGCCTTTTTATCCCAGGTCAAGAAATCAGCCCTCAACAACTTAACCGGTGCAAAAAGATTTTTTGACAAAATCCCTAAGCCCCGGGGTCACAATTTCAGCAAAAATCTGACTTTTGCCAATTCACTCAAAAATGCTGCCAAACCCTTGCAAATGCTCCCCTGAAAGTTTTCAAAGTCAAAACAGAAGCCTTTTTAACACAGGAGAAGAAATCAGCCCTCAACAACTTAACTGGTGGAAAAAGATTTTTTGAAAAAATCCCTAAGCCCCGGGGTCACAATTTCAGCAAAAATCTGACTTTGGCCAATACACTCAAAAATGGTGCCGAGCGGTTGCAAATGCTCCCCTGAATGTTTTGGAAGTCGAAACAGAAGCCGTTTTACCACAGGACAAGAAATCAGCCCTCAACAACTTAAGTGGTGGAAAAAGATTTTTTGACAAAATCCCTAAGCCCCGGGGTCACAATTTCAGCAAAAATCTCCCTTTTGCCAATTCACTCAAAAATGCTGCCAAACCCTTGCAAATGCTCCCCTGAAAGGTTTGGGAGTCGAAACAGAAGGTTTTTTATCATAGGACAAGAAATCAGCCCTCAACAACTTAACCGGCGGAAAAAGATTTTTTTGAAAAAATCACTAAGCCCTGGGGTCACAATTTCAGCAAAAATCTCCCTTTTGCCAATTCACTCAAAAATGGTGCCAAACCCTTGCAAATGCTCCCCTGAAAGTTTTGGAAGTCGAAAAAGAAGCCTTTTTACCACAGGAGACGAAATCAGCCCTCAACAACTTAACCGGCAGAAAAAGATTTTTTTGAAAAAATCCCTAAGCCCCGGGGTCACAATTTCAGCAAAAATCTGACTTTTGCCAATACACTCAAAAATGCTGCCAAACCCTTGCAAATGCTCCTCTGAAAGTTTTGGAAGTCGAAACAGAAGCCTTTTTACCACAGGAGAAGAAATCAGCCCTCAACAACTTATCCGCTGGAAAAAGATTTTTTGAAAAAATCCCTAAGCCCCGGGGTCACAATTTCAGCAAAAATCTGACTTTGGCCAATACACTCAAAAATGGTGCCGCGCGGTTGCAAATGCTCCCCTGAAAGTTTTGGAAGTCGAAACAGAAGCCTTTTTACCACAGGACAAGAAATCAGCCCTCAACAACTTAACCGGTGGAAAAAGATTTTTTTGAAAAAATCCCTAAGCCCCGGGGTCACAATTTCAGCAAAAATCTGACTTTTGCCAATTCACTCAAAAATGCTGCCAAACCCTTGCAAATGCTCCCCTGAAAGTTTTGGAAGTCGAAACAGAAGCCTTTTTACCACAGGACAAGAAATCAGCCCTCAACAACTTAACCGGTGGAAAAAGATTTTTTGAAAAAATCCCTAAGCCCCGGGGTCACAATTTCAGCAAAAATCTGACTTTTGCCAATTCACTCAAAAATACTGCCAAACCCTTTCAAATGCTCCCCTGAAAGTTTTGGAAGTCGAAACAGAAGCCTTTTTATCACAGGACAAGAAATCAGCCCTCAACAACTTAACCGGTGAAAAAAGATTTTTTGAAAAAATCCCTAAGCCCCGGGGTCACAATTTCAGCAAAAATCTGACTTATGCCAATTCACTCAAAAATACTGCCAAACCCTTTCAAATGCTCCCCTGAAAGTTTTGGAAGTCGAAACAGAAGCCTTTTTATCACAGGACAAGAAATCAGCCCTCAACAACTTAAGTGGTGGAAAAAGATTTTTTTGAAAAAATCCCTAAGCCCCGGGGTCACAATTTCAGCAAAAATCTCCCTTTTGCCAATTCACTCAAAAATGCTGCCAAACCCTTGAAAATGCTCCCCTGAAAGGTTTGGGAGTCGAAACAGAAGGTTTTTTATCATAGGACAAGAAATCAGCCCTCAACAACTTAACCGGCGGAAAAAGATTTTTTTGAAAAAATCACTAAGCCCTGGGGTCACAATTTCAGCAAAAATCTCCCTTTTGCCAATACACTCAAAAATGCTGCCAAACCCTTGCAAATGCTCCTCTGAAAGTTTTGGAAGTCGAAACAGAAGCCTTTTTACCACAGGAGAAGAAATCAGCCCTCAACAACTTATCCGCTGGAAAAAGATTTTTTGAAAAAATCCCTAAGCCCCGGGGTCACAATTTCAGCAAAAATCTGACTTTGGCCAATACACTCAAAAATGGTGCCGCGCGGTTGCAAATGCTCCCCTGAAAGTTTTGGAAGTCGAAACAGAAGCCTTTTTACCACAGGACAAGAAATCAGCCCTCAACAACTTAACCGGTGGAAAAAGATTTTTTTGAAAAAATCCCTAAGCCCCGGGGTCACAATTTCAGCAAAAATCTGACTTTTGCCAATTCACTCAAAAATGCTGCCAAACCCTTGCAAATGCTCCCCTGAAAGTTTTGGAAGTCGAAACAGAAGCCTTTTTACCACAGGACAAGAAATCAGCCCTCAACAACTTAACCGGTGGAAAAAGATTTTTTGAAAAAATCCCTAAGCCCCGGGGTCACAATTTCAGCAAAAATCTGACTTTTGCCAATTCACTCAAAAATACTGCCAAACCCTTTCAAATGCTCCCCTGAAAGTTTTGGAAGTCGAAACAGAAGCCTTTTTATCACAGGACAAGAAATCAGCCCTCAACAACTTAACCGGTGAAAAAAGATTTTTTGAAAAAATCCCTAAGCCCCGGGGTCACAATTTCAGCAAAAATCTGACTTATGCCAATTCACTCAAAAATACTGCCAAACCCTTTCAAATGCTCCCCTGAAAGTTTTGGAAGTCGAAACAGAAGCCTTTTTATCACAGGACAAGAAATCAGCCCTCAACAACTTAACCGGCGGAAAAAGATTTTTTTGAAAAAATCACTAAGCCCTGGGGTCACAATTTCAGCAAAAATCTGACTTTTGCCAATTCACTCAAAAATGCTGCCAAACCCTTGCAAATGCTCCCCTGAAAGGTTTGGGAGTCAAAACAGAAGGTTTTTTATCATAGGACCAGAAAGCAGCCCTCAACAACTTAACCGGCAGAAAAAGATTTTTTTGAAAAAATCCCTAAGCCCCGGGGTCACAATTTCAGCAAAAATCTGACTTTTGCCAATACACTCAAAAATGGTGCCGAACGGTTGCAGATGCTCCCCTGAAAGTTTTGGAAGTCGAAACAGAAGCCTTTTTATCCCAGGTCAAGAAATCAGCCCTCAACAACTTAACCGGTGGAAAAAGATTTTTTGACAAAATCCCTAAGCCCCGGGGTCACAATTTCAGCAAAAATCTGACTTTTGCCAATTCACTCAAAAATGCTGCCAAACCCTTGCAAATGCTCCCCTGAAAGTTTTCAAAGTCAAAACAGAAGCCTTTTTAACACAGGAGAAGAAATCAGCCCTCAACAACTTAACTGGTGGAAAAAGATTTTTTGAAAAAATCCCTAAGCCCCGGGGTCACAATTTCAGCAAAAATCTGACTTTGGCCAATACACTCAAAAATGGTGCCGAGCGGTTGCAAATGCTCCCCTGAAAGTTTTGGAAGTCGAAACAGAAGCCGTTTTACCACAGGACAAGAAATCAGCCCTCAACAACTTAAGTGGTGGAAAAAGATTTTTTTGAAAAAATCCCTAGGCCCCGGGGTCACAATTTCAGCAAAAATCTCCCTTTTGCCAATTCACTCAAAAATGCTGCCAAACCCTTGAAAATGCTCCCCTGAAAGGTTTGGGAGTCGAAACAGAAGGTTTTTTATCATAGGACAAGAAATCAGCCCTCAACAACTTAACCGGCGGAAAAAGATTTTTTTGAAAAAATCACTAAGCCCTGGGGTCACAATTTCAGCAAAAATCTCCCTTTTGCCAATTCACTCAAAAATGGTGCCAAACCCTTGCAAATGCTCCCCTGAAAGCTTTGGAAGTCGAAAAAGAAGCCTTTTTACCACAGGAGACGAAATCAGCCCTCAACAACTTAACCGGCAGAAAAAGATTTTTTTGAAAAAATCCCTAAGCCCCGGGGTCACAATTTCAGCAAAAATCTGACTTTTGCCAATACACTCAAAAATGCTGCCAAACCCTTGCAAATGCTCCTCTGAAAGTTTTGGAAGTCGAAACAGAAGCCTTTTTATCACAGGACAAGAAATCAGCCCTCAACAACTTAACCGGTGAAAAAAGATTTTTTGAAAAAATCCCTAAGCCCCGGGGTCACAATTTCAGCAAAAATCTGACTTTGGCCAATACACTCAAAAATGGTGCCGCGCGGTTGCAAATGCTCCCCTCAAAGTTTTGGAAGTCGAAACAGAAGCCTTTTTACCACAGGACAAGAAATCAGCCCTCAACAACTTAACCGGTGGAAAAAGATTTTTTTGAAAAAATCCCTAAGCCCCGGGGTCACAATTTCATCAAAAATCTGACTTTTGCCAATTCACTCAAAAATGCTGCCAAACCCTTGCAAATGCTCCCCTGAAAGTTTTGGAAGTCGAAACAGAAGCCTTTTTACCACAGGACAAGAAATCAGCCCTCAACAACTTAACCGGTGGAAAAAGATTTTTTGAAAAAATCCCTAAGCCCCGGGGTCACAATTTCAGCAAAAATCTGACTTTTGCCAATTCACTCAAAAATACTGCCAAACCCTTTCAAATGCTCCCCTGAAAGTTTTGGAAGTCGAAACAGAAGCCTTTTTATCACAGGACAAGAAATCAGCCCTCAACAACTTAACCGGTGAAAAAAGATTTTTTGAAAAAATCCCTAAGCCCCGGGGTCACAATTTCAGCAAAAATCTGACTTTTGCCAATTCACTCAAAAATACTGCCAAACCCTTTCAAATGCTCCCCTGAAAGTTTTGGAAGTCGAAACAGAAGCCTTTTTATCACAGGACAAGAAATCAGCCCTCAACAACTTAACCGGCGGAAAAAGATTTTTTTGAAAAAATCACTAAGCCCTGGGGTCACAATTTCAGGAAAAATCTGACTTTTGCCAATTCACTCAAAAATGCTGCCAAACCCTTGCAAATGCTCCCCTGAAAGTTTTGGAAGTCGAAACAGAAGCCTATTTATCACAGGACAAGAAATCAGCCCTCAACAACTTAACCGGTGGAAAAAGATTTTTTGACAAAATCCCTAAGCCCCGGGGTCACAATTTCAGCAAAAATCTGACTTTTGCCAATTCACTCAAAAATGCTGCCAAACCCTTGCAAATGCTCCCCTAAAAGGTTTGGGAGTCAAAACAGAAGGTTTTTTATCATAGGACCAGAAAGCAGCCCTCAACAACTTAACCGGCAGAAAAATATTTTTTTGAAAAAATCCCTAAGCCCCGGGTTCACAATTTCAGCAAAAATCTGACTTTGGCCAATACACTCAAAAATGGTGCCGAGCGGTTGCAAATGCTCCCCTGAAAGTTTTGGAAGTCGAAACAGAAGCCGTTTTACCACAGGACAAGAAATCAGCCCTCAACAACTTAAGTGGTGGAAAAAGATTTTTTTGAAAAAATCCCTAAGCCCCGGGGTCACAATTTCAGCAAAAATCTCCCTTTTGCCAATTCACTCAAAAATGCTGCCAAACCCTTGAAAATGCTCCCCTGAAAGGTTTGGGAGTCGAAACAGAAGGTTTTTTATCATAGGACAAGAAATCAGCCCTCAACAACTTAACCGGCGGAAAAAGATTTTTTTGAAAAAATCACTAAGCCCTGGGGTCACAATTTCAGCAAAAATCTCCCTTTTGCCAATTCACTCAAAAATGGTGCCAAACCCTTGCAAATGCTCCCCTGAAAGTTTTGGAAGTCGAAAAAGAAGCCTTTTTACCACAGGAGACGAAATCAGCCCTCAACAACTTAACCGGCAGAAAAAGATTTTTTTGAAAAAATCCCTAAGCCCCGGGGTCACAATTTCAGCAAAAATCTGACTTTTGCCAATACACTCAAAAATGCTGCCAAACCCTTGCAAATGCTCCTCTGAAAGTTTTGGAAGTCGAAACAGAAGCCTTTTTACCACAGGAGAAGAAATCAGCCCTCAACAACTTATCCGCTGGAAAAAGATTTTTTGAAAAAATCCCTAAGCCCCGGGGTCACAATTTCAGCAAAAATCTGACTTTGGCCAATACACTCAAAAATGGTGCCGCGCGGTTGCAAATGCTCCCCTGAAAGTTTTGGAAGTCGAAACAGAAGCCTTTTTACCACAGGACAAGAAATCAGCCCTCAACAACTTAACCGGTGGAAAAAGATTTTTTTGAAAAAATCCCTAAGCCCCGGGGTCACAATTTCAGCAAAAATCTGACTTTTGCCAATTCACTCAAAAATGCTGCCAAACCCTTGCAAATGCTCCCCTGAAAGTTTTGGAAGTCGAAACAGAAGCCTTTTTACCACAGGACAAGAAATCAGCCCTCAACAACTTAACCGGTGGAAAAAGATTTTTTGAAAAAATCCCTAAGCCCCGGGGTCACAATTTAAGCAAAAATCTGACTTTTGCCAATTCACTCAAAAATACTGCCAAACCCTTTCAAATGCTCCCCTGAAAGTTTTGGAAGTCGAAACAGAAGCCTTTTTATCACAGGACAAGAAATCAGCCCTCAACAACTTAACCGGTGAAAAAAGATTTTTTGAAAAAATCCCTAAGCCCCGGGGTCACAATTTCAGCAAAAATCTGACTTTTGCCAATTCACTCAAAAATACTGCCAAACCCTTTCAAATGCTCCCCTGAAAGTTTTGGAAGTCGAAACAGAAGCCTTTTTATCACAGGACAAGAAATCAGCCCTCAACAACTTAACCGGCGGAAAAAGATTTTTTTGAAAAAATCACTAAGCCCTGGGGTCACAATTTCAGGAAAAATCTGACTTTTGCCAATTCACTCAAAAATGCTGCCAAACCCTTGCAAATGCTCCCCTGAAAGTTTTGGAAGTCGAAACAGAAGCCTATTTATCACAGGACAAGAAATCAGCCCTCAACAACTTAAGCGGTGGAAAAAGATTTTTTGAAAAAATCCCTAAGCCCCGGGGTCACAATTTCAGCAAAAATCTGACTTTTGCCAATTCACTCAAAAATGCTGCCAAACCCTTGCAAATGCTCCCCTAAAAGGTTTGGGAGTCAAAACAGAAGGTTTTTTATCATAGGACCAGAAAGCAGCCCTCAACAACTTAACCGGCAGAAAAATATTTTTTTGAAAAAATCCCTAAGCCCCGGGTTCACAATTTCAGGAAAAATCTGACTTTTGCCAATTCACTCAAAAATGCTGCCAAACCCTTGCAAATGCTCCCCTGAAAGTTTTGGAAGTCGAAAGAGAAGCCTTTTTACCACAGGAGAAGAAATCAGCCCTCAGCAACTTAACCGGCGGAAAAAGATTTTTTTGAAAAAATCCCTAAGCCCCCGGGGTCACAATTTCAGCAAAAATCTGACTTTTGCCAATTCACTCAGAAATGCTGCCAAACCCTTGCAAATGCTCCCCTGAACGTTTTGGAAGTCGAAACAGAAGCCTTTTTATCACAGGAGACGAAATCAGCCCTCAACAACTTAAGCGGTGGAAAAAGATTTTTTGAAAAAATCCCTAAGCCCCGGGGTCACAATTTCAGCAAAAATCTCCCTTTTGCCAATTCACTCAAAAATGCTGCCAAACCCTTGCAAATGCTCCCCTGAACGTTTTGGAAGTCGAAACAGAAGCCTTTTTATCACAGGAGACGAAATCAGCCCTCAACAACTTAAGCGGTGGAAAAAGATTTTTTGAAAAAATCCCTAAGCCCCGGGGTCACAATTTCAGCAAAAATCTCCCTTTTGCCAATTCACTCAAAAATGCTGCCAAACCCTTGCAAATGCTCCCCTGAAAGTTTTGGAAGTCGAAACAGAAGCCTTTTTACCACAGGAGAAGAAATCAGCCCTCAACAACTTAACCGGTGGAAAAAGATTTTTTGAAAAAATCCCTAAGCCCCGGGGTCACAATTTCAGCAAAAATCTGACTTTTGCCAATACACTCAAAAATGCTGCCAAACCCTTGCAAATGCTCCTCTGAAAGTTTTGGAAGTCGAAACAGAAGCCTTTTTACCACAGGAGAAGAAATCAGCCCTCAACAACTTATCCGCTGGAAAAAGATTTTTTGAAATAATCCCTAAGCGTCGGGGTCACAATTTCAGCAAAAATCTGACTTTGGCCAATACACTCAAAAATGGTGCCGAGCGGTTGCAAATGCTCCCCTGAAAGTTTTGGAAGTCGAAACAGAAGCCTTTTTACCACAGGACAAGAAATCAGCCCTCAACAACTTAACCGGTGGAAAAAGATTTTTTGAAAAAATCCCTAAGCCCCGGGGTCACAATTTCAGCAAAAATCTCCCTTTTGCCAATTCACTCAAAAATGCTGCCAAACCCTTGCAAATGCTCCCCTGAAAGTTTTGGAAGTCGAAACAGAAGCCTTTTTACCACAGGAGAAGAAATCAGCCCTCAACAACTTATCCGCTGGAAAAAGATTTTTTGAAAAAATCCCTAAGCCCCGGGGTCACAATTTCAGCAAAAATCTCCCTTTTGCCAATACACTCAAAAATGGTGCCGAACGGTTGCAGATGCTCCCCTGAAAGTTTTGGAAGTCGAAACAGAAGCCTTTTTACCACAGGAGAAGAAATCAGCCCTCAACAACTTAACCGGTGGAAAAAGATTTTTTGAAAAAATCCCTAAGCCCCGGGGTCACAATTTCAGCAAAAATCTGACTTTTGCCAATTCACTCAAAAATGCTGCCAAACCCTTGCAAATGCTCCCCTGAAAGTTTTCAAAGTCAAAACAGAAGCCTTTTTAACACAGGAGAAGAAATCAGCCCTCAACAACTTAACTGGTGGAAAAAGATTTTTTGAAAAAATCCCTAAGCCCCGGGGTCACAATTTCAGCAAAAATCTGACTTTGGCCAATACACTCAAAAATGGTGCCGAGCGGTTGCAAATGCTCCCCTGAAAGTTTTGGAAGTCGAAACAGAAGCCTTTTTACCACAGGACAAGAAATCAGCCCTCAACAACTTAACCGGCAGAAAAAGATTTTTTTGAAAAAATCCCTAAGCCCCGGGGTCACAATTTCAGCAAAAATCTAACTTTTGCCAATTCACTCAAAAATGCTGCCAAACCCTTGCAAATGCTCCCCTGAAAGTTTTGGAAGTCGAAACAGAAGCCTTTTTACCACAGGAGAAGAAATCAGCCCTCAACAACTTATCCGCTGGAAAAAGATTTTTTGAAAAAATCCCTAAGCCCCGGGGGTCACAATTTCAGCAAAAATCTCCCTTTTGCCAATTCACTCAAAAATGCTGCCAAACCCTTGCAAATGCTCCCCTGAAAGTTTTGGAAGTCGAAACAGAAGCCTTTTTACCACAGGAGAAGAAATCAGCCCTCAACAACTTAAGCGGTGGAAAAAGATTTTTTGAAAAAATCCCTAAGCCCCGGGGTCACAATTTCAGCAAAAATCTGACTTTTGCCAATTCACTCAAAAATGCTGCCAAACCCTTGCAAATGCTCCCCTGAACGTTTTGGAAGTCGAAACAGAAGCCTTTTTATCACAGGAGACGAAATCAGCCCTCAACAACTTAACCGGTGGAAAAAGATTTTTTGAAAAAATCCCTAAGCCCCGGGGTCACAATTTCAGCAAAAATCTGACTTTTGCCAATTCACTCAAAAATGCTGCCAAACCCTTGCAAATGCTCCCCTAAAAGGTTTGGGAGTCAAAACAGAAGGTTTTTTATCATAGGACCAGAAAGCAGCCCTCAACAACTTAACCGGCAGAAAAAGATTTTTTTGAAAAAATCCCTAAGCCCCAGGGTCACAATTTCAGGAAAAATCTGACTTTTGCCAATTCACTCAAAAATGCTGCCAAACCCTTGCAAATGCTCCCCTGAAAGTTTTGGAAGTCGAAACAGAAGCCTTTTTACCACAGGAGAAGAAATCAGCCCTGAACAACTTAACCGGTGGAAAAAGATTTTTTGAAAAAATCCCTAAGCCCCGGGGTCACAATTTCAGCAAAAATCTGACTTTTGCCAATTCACTCAAAAATGCTGCCAAACCCTTGCAAATGCTCCCCTGAAAGGTTTGGGAGTCAAAACAGAAGGTTTTTTATCATTGGAACGGAAAGCGGCCCTCAACAACTTAACCGGCGGAAAAAGATTTTTTTGAAAAAATCCCTAAGCCCCGGGGTCACAATTTCAGGAAAAATCTGACTTTTGCCAATTCACTCAAAAATGCTGCCAAACCCTTGCAAATGCTCCTCTGAAAGGTTTGGGAGTCAAAACAGAAGCCTTTTTATCCCAGGACAAGAAATCAGCCCTCAACAACTTAACCGGTGGAAAAAGATTTTTTGACAAAATCCCTAAGCCCCGGGGTCACAATTTCAGCAAAAATCTGACTTTTGCCAATTCACTCAAAAATGCTGCCAAACCCTTGCAAATGCTCCCCTGAAAGTTTTCAAAGTCAAAACAGAAGCCTTTTTAACACAGGAGAAGAAATCAGCCCTCAACAACTTAACTGGTGGAAAAAGATTTTTTGAAAAAATCCCTAAGCCCCGGGGTCACAATTTCAGCAAAAATCTGACTTTGGCCAATACACTCAAAAATGGTGCCGAGCGGTTGCAAATGCTCCCCTGAAAGTTTAGGAAGTCGAAACAGAAGCCTTTTTACCACAGGACAAGAAATCAGCCCTCAACAACTTAACCGGCAGAAAAAGATTTTTTTGAAAAAATCCCTAAGCCCCGGGGTCACAATTTCAGCAAAAATCTGACTTTTGCCAATACACTCAAAAATGCTGCCAAACCCTTGCAAATGCTCCTCTGAAAGTTTTGGAAGTCGAAACAGAAGCCTTTTTACCACAGGAGAAGAAATCAGCCCTCAACAACTTATCCGCTGGAAAAAGATTTTTTGAAAAAATCCCTAAGCCCCGGGGTCACAATTTCAGCAAAAATCTGACTTTGGCCAATACACTCAAAAATGGTGCCGAGCGGTTGCAAATGCTCCCCTGAAAGTTTTGGAAGTCGAAACAGAAGCCTTTTTACCACAGGACAATAAATCAGCCCTCAACAACTTAACCGGTGAAAAAAGATTTTTTGAAAATATCCCTAAGCCCCGGGGTCACAATTTCAGCAAAAATCTGACTTTTGCCAATTCACTCAAAAATGCTGCCAAACCCTTGCAAATGCTCCCCTGAAAGTTTTGGAAGTCGAAAGAGAAGCCTTTTTACCACAGGAGAAGAAATCAGCCCTCAACAACTTAACCGGCGGAAAAAGATTTTTTTGAAAAAATCCCTAAGCCCCGGGGTCACAATTTCAGCAAAAATCTCCCTTTTGCCAATTCACTCAAAAATGCTGCCAAACCCTTGCAAATGCTCCCCTGAAAGTTTTGGAAGTCGAAACAGAAGGCTTTTTATCACAGGACAGAAAATCCTTAACCGGCAGGAAAAGATTTTTTTGAAAAAAAACCTAAGACCTGGGGTCACAATTTCATCAAAAACCTGACTTTTGGCAATTCACTCAAAAATGGTGCCAAACGGCTGCAAATGCTCCCCTGAGATGTTTGGCGGTCGAAAGAGAAGGCTTATTATCACAGGAAAAGAAATCAGCCCTCGACAACTTAACTGTCAGAAAAACATTTTTTTGAAAAAATCCCTAAGCCCCGGGGTCACAATTTCAGCAAAAATTTGACTTTCGGCAATTCACTCAAAAATGGTGCCAAACGGTTGCAAATGCTTCCCTGAGATGTCTGGCTGTCGAAACAGAAGGCTTTTTATCACAGGACAGAAAATCCTTAACCGGCAGAAAAATATTTTTTTGAAAAAATCCCTAAGCCCCGGGGTCTCAATTTCAGCAAAAACCTGACTTTCGGCAATTTACTCAAAAATGGTGCCAAACGGTTTCAAATGCTCCCCTGAGATGTCTGGCTTTCGAAACAGAAGGCCTTTTATCACCGGAAAAGAAATCAGCCCTCGAAAACTTAACTGTCAGAAAAACATTTTTTTAAAAAAATCCCTAAGCCCCGGGGTCACAATTTCAGCAAAATTCTGACTTTTGGCAATTCACTCAAAAATGGTGCCAAACGGTTGCAAATGCTCCCCTGAGATGTCTGGCTGTCAAAACAGAAGGCTTTTTATCACAGGAAAAGAAATCAGCCCTCGACAACATAACCGGCAGAAAAACATTTTTTTGAAAAAATCCCTAAGCCCCGGGGTTACAATTTCATCAAAAATCTGACTTTCGGCCATTCCCTCAAAAATGGTGCCAAACGGTTGCAAATGCTCCCCTGAAAAGTTTGGCGGTCGAAACAGAAGGCTTTTTATCACAGGACAGAAAATCCTTAACCGGCAGAAAAAGATTTTTTTGAAAAAATCCCTAAGCCCCGGGGTCACAATTTCAGCAAAAATCTGACTTTCGGCAATTCACTCAAAAATGGCGCCAAACGGTTGCAAACGCTCCCCTGAGATGTTTGGCGGTTGAAACAGAAGGCTTTTTATCACAGGTAAAGAAATCAGCCCTTGACAACTTAACTGGCAGAAAAAGATTTTTTTGAAAAAATCCCTAAGCCCCGGGGTCACAATTTCATCAAAAATCTGACTTTCGGCCATTCCCTCAAAAATGGTGCCTACTGAAGTAAGTAGGAAACACCACTGGGCCGGTAAGATAAAATCTCAGTCAAATCCTTTATTTTGACTACTGGCTCCTCACACAGCTCCTGACTCACGACAGTGTGTTGCCCATCGCTCAGTTCTGACTAAAGGATTTTATACAGCCACTGCTGGGGGGGAAATTTTGGGACCCAAAATATCCAACGCCACTAAATTCTGGTGTACTTTTTAACATAATAGTGTAAACAGGGATCAACATACAAACACTGAGAAGCCATTCCCCCCGCCCCACTAATTTAGATGGAAACAACTGGAAAAACCTCTGTGGTTGAGGCTACCAGCATGGCGCCATTTCGTACAATGAACACTTCCGAGGTCATTCTTACTACTACTTTTACTACTACTCTACTACAACTTTACTGCTACTTTACTACTTTACTACCACTTTAATATTCCTTTACTACTGCTTCACTACTACTTTACTACCATTTTACTACTGCCTTACTACTGCTTTACTATCCTTTTTTACTACTATTCCACCGCTTTACTATTGGACCATTTTACTACTACTTTAATACTATCTTACTGCTGTTTCACTACTGCCTTACTACCATTTTACTACTATTTTACTACTGCATTACTACTACTAATTTACTACTGTTTTACTACTACTTTACTGCTATTTTACTACTATTCCACCGCTTTACTATTGTTTTAGAATTACTTAACTGCTACTTCACTACTGGTTTACTATTGCTTTACTACCACTTTACTTCCACTTTACTACTGCTACTTTATTACTTATCCTACTTTACTATTTATACCCCTATTTATACAGTAGACCTTCCTGAACAATGGCATGCGTGTCTACAGTAACAAATAGTATTGTTACTATTTTATTAATTGTATATACTGCCCTTCAACCGGAGATTTAAGGTTGGTTTACAACTTAAAAATGCAAGGTAAAAAACACCTTAACTGGCAGAATTTTTTTTTTAAAAAAAATCCCTAAGCCCCGGGGTCACAATTTCAGCAAAAATCTGAATTTCTGCAATTAACTCAAAAATGGTGACAAATGGTTTCAAATGCTCTCCTGAAAAGTTTTGCGGTCGAGACAGAAGGCTTTTTATCACAGGACAGAAAATCCTTAACCGGCAGAAAAAGATTTTTTTGAAAAAATCCCTAAGCCCCGGGGTCACAATTTCCCTGAGAGGTTTGCGGGCGATACAGAAGGCTTTTATCACAGGACAGAAAATCCTTAACCGGCAGAAAAAGATTCTTTTGAAAATATCCCTAAGCCCCGGGGTCACAATTTCATCAAAAATCTGACTATTGGCAATTCACACAAAAATGGTGACAAACGGTTGCAAATGCTCCCCTGAGATCTTTGGCGGTCGAAACAGAATGCTTTTTACCACAGGAAAAGTAATCAGCACTTGACAACTTAACCGGCACAAAAATATTTTTTTGAAAAAATCCCAAAGCCCCGGGGTCACAATTTCATCAAAAATCTGACTTTCGGCAATTCACTCAAAAATGGTGCCAAACGGTTGCAAATGCTTCCCTGAGATGTCTGGCTGTCGAAACAGAAGGCTTTTTATCACAGGAATAGAAATCAGCCCTCGACAATTTAACCGGCAGAGACAGATTTTTTTCAAAAAAATCCCTAAGCCCCGCGGTCACAATTTCATCAAAAATCCGACTTTCGGCCATTCCCTCAAAAATGGTGCCTACTGAAGAAAGTAGGAAACACCACTGGGCCGGTAAGATATAATCTAAGTCACATCCCTTATTTTGATTACTGTCTCCTCACACAGATCCTGACTCACGACAGTGTGTTGCCCATCGCTCAGTTCTGACTAAAGGATTTTATGCAGCCACTGCTGGCGTTGACATTTTGGGACCCAAAATATACAACGCCACTAAATTCTGGTGTACTTTTTAACATAATAGTGTAAACAGGGATCAACATACAAACACTGAGAAGCCATTCCCCCCGCCCCACTACTTTATATGGAAACAACTGGAAAAACCTCTGTGATTGAGGCTACCAACATGTCGCCATTTTGTACAACGAACACTTCCGAGGCCATTCTTACTACTACTTTACTACGACTTTACTACTACTTTACTACCGCTTTACTACCGCTTTACTACCGCTTTACTACTACTTTACTACTACTTTACTACCGCTTTACTACTACTTTACTACTACTTTACTACCGCTTTACTACTACTTTACTACTACTTTACTACCATTTTACTACTGCCTTACTACTGCTTTACTATTATTTTACTACTACTTTGCTATCCTTTTACTACTACTTTACAGCTATTTTACTACTATTGCACTGCTTTACTATTGGACCATTTTACTACTACTTTACTACTATCTTACTGCTGTTTCACTACTGCCTTACTACCATTTTACTACTATTTTACTATTGCATTACTACTACAACTTTACTACTGTTTTACTACTACTTTACTGCTATTTTTCTACTATTCCACCACTTTACTATTGTTTTACCATTACTTAACTGCTACTTCACTGAGCCCCGGGCTCACAATTTCAGCAAAAATCTGACTTTCGGCAATTCACTCAAAAATGGTGCCAAACGGTTGCAAATGGTCCCCTGAAAGGTTTGGCGGTCGAAACAGAAGGCTTTTTATCACAGAAAAAGAAATCAGCCCTCGATAACATAACAGGCAGAAAAACATTTTTTTGAGAAAATCCCTAAGCCCCGGGGTCACAATTTCATCAAAAATGTGACTTTGCCCAATACACTCAAAAATGGTGCCAAACGGTTGCAAATGCTCCCCTGAGATGTTTGGGGGTCGAAACAGAAGGCTTTTTATCACAGGAAAAGTAATCAGCCCTTGACAACTTAACCGGCAGAAAAACATTTTTTTGAAAAAAACCCTAAGCCCCGGGGTCACAATTTCCCTGAGATGTCTGGCTGTCGAAACAGAAGGCTTTTTATCACAGGACAGAAAATCCTTAACCGGCAGAAAAACATTTTTTTGAAAAAATCCCTAAGCCCCGCAGTCACAATTTCATCAAAAATCTGACTTTCGGCCATTCACTCAAAAATGGTGCCTACTGAAGAAAGTAGGAAACACCACTGGGCCGGTAAGATATCATCTAAATCAAATCCCTTATTTTGACTACTGGCTCCTCACACAGATCCTGACTCATGACAGTGTGTTGCCCATCGCTCAGTTCTGACTAAAGGATTTTATACAGCCAATGCTGGCGGGGACATCTTAGGACCCCAAATATCCAATGCCACTAAATTCTGGTGTACTTTTTAACATAATAGTGTAAACAGGGATCAACATAAAACAGTGAGAAGCTATTCCCCCCGCCCCACTACTTTATATGGAAACAACTGGAAAAACCTCTGTGATTGAGGCTACCAACATGGCGCCATTTTGTACAACGAACACATCCGAGGTCATTCTTACTACTATTTTACTACTACTTTACTACTACTTTACTACTACTTTACTACCACTTTACCACTACTTTACCACTGCTTTACTACTGCTTTTCTACTGCTTCACAACTACTTTACTACCATTTTACTACTGCCTTACTACTGCTTTACTATTATTTTACTACTACTTTACTACTATCTTACTGCTGTTTCACTACTGGCTTACTACCATTTTACTAACATTTTACTACTGCATTACTACTACTACTTTACTACTGTTTTACTACTACTTTACTGCTATTTTACTACTATTCCACCACTTTACTATTGTTTTACCATTACTTAACTGCTACTTCACTACTGGTTTACTATTGCTTTACTACCACTTTGCTTCCACTTTACTACTACTACTTTATTACTTATCCTACTTTACTATTTATACAGTAGACCTTTCTGAACAATGGCATGCCTGTCTATAGTAACAAATAGTATTGTTACTATTTTATTAATTGTATATACTGCCCCTCATCCGTAGATTTAAGTTTGGTTTACAACTTAAAAATGCACCTTAACCGGCAGAATTTTTTTTAAAAAATAAATCCCTAAGACGGTCACAATTTCATCAAAAATCTGACTTTCAGCAATTCACTCAAAAATGCTGCCAAACGGTTGCAAATGCTCCCCTGAAAAGTTTGGCAGTCGAAACAGAAGGCTTTTTATCACAGGACAGAAAATCCTTAACCGGCAGAAAAAGATTTTTTTGAAAAAATCCCTAAGCCCCGGTGTCACAATTTTAGCAAAAATCTGACTTTCGGCAAATCACTCAAAAATGGTGCCAAACGGTTGCAAATGCTCCCCTGAAAAGTTTGGCAGTCGAAACAGAATGCTTTTTATCACAGGACAGAAAATCCTTAACCGGCAGAAAAATATTTTTTTGAAAAAATCCCTAAGACCCGGAGTCACAATATCATCAAAAATCTGACTTTCAGCAATTCACTCAAAAATGCTGCCAAACGGATGCAAATGCTCCCCTGAAAAGTTTGGCGGTCAAAACAGAAGGCTTTTTATCACAGGACAGAAAATCCTTAACCGGCAGAAAAATATTTTTTTGAAAAAATCCCTAAGCCCCGGTGTCACAATTTCAGGAAAAATCTGACTTTCGGCAGTTGACTCCAAAATTGTGCCAAACGGTTGCAAATGCTCCCTTGAGATGTTTGGCGGTCAAAAGAGAAGGCTTTTTATCACCGGAAAAGAAATCAGCCCTAGATAACTTAACTGTCAGAAAAAACATTTTTTTGAAAAAATCCCTAAGCCCCGGGATCACAATTTCATCAAAAATTTGACTTTCGGCAATTCACTCAAAAATGGTGCCAAACGTTTGCAAATGTTCCCCTGAAAAGTTTCGCGGTCGAAACAGAATGCTATTTATCACAGGTCAGAAAATCCTTAACCGGAAGAAAAAGATTTTTTTGCAAAAATCCCTAAGCCCCGGGCTCACAATTTCAGGAAAAATCTGACTTTCGGTAATTCACTCAAAAATGGTGCCAAACGGTTGCAAATGCTCCCCTGAGATGTTTGGGGGTCGAAACAGAAGGCTTTTTATCTCAGGAAATGAAATCAGTCCTCGACAACTTAATCGGCAGAAAAACATTTTTTTGAAAAAATCCCTAAGCCCCAGGGTCACAATTTCAGCAAAAATATGACTTTCCGCAATTCAATCAAAAATGGTGGCAAACGGTTGCAAATGCTCCCCTGAAAAGTTTTGCGGTCGAGACAGAAGGCTTTTTATCACAGGACAGAAAATCCTTAACCGGCAGAAAAAGATTTTTTTGAAAAAATCCCTAAGCCCCGGGGTCACAATTTCAGCAAAAATCTGACTTTCGGCAATTCACTCAAAAATTGTGCCCAACGGTCGCAAATGCTCCCCTGAAAGGTTTGGCGGTCGAAAAAGAAGGTTTTTATCACAAGACAGAAAATCCTTAAACCGGCAGAAAAATATTTTTTTTAAAAAAATCCCTAAGCCCCGGGGTCACAATTTCATCAAAAATCTGACTTTCGGCCATTCCCTCAAAAATGGTGCCTACTGAAGAAAGTAGGAAACACCACTGGTTCTGACTAAAGGATTTTATGCAGCCACTGCTGGCGGGGACATTTTGGGACCCAAAATATCCAACGCCACTAAATTCTGGTGTACTTTTTAACATAATAGTGTAAACAGGGTTCAACATACAAACACTGAGAAGCCATTCCCCCCGCCCCACTAATTTATATGGAAACAACTGGAAAAACCTCTGTGGTTGAGGCTACCAACATGGCGCCATTTCGTACAATGAACACTTCCGAGGTCATTCTTACTACTACTTTACTACTACTCTACTACAACTTTACTGCTACTTTACTACTTTACTACCACTTTAATATTCCTTTACTACTGCTTCACTACTACTTTACTACCACTTTACTACTGCCTTACTACTGCTTTACTATCCTTTTACTACTACTTTGCTATCCTTTTACTTCTACTTTAAAGCTTTTTTACTACTATTCCACCGCTTTACTATTGGACCATTTAACTACTACTTTAATACTATCTTACTGCTGTTTCACTACTGCCTTACTACCATTTTACTACTATTTTACTACTGCATTACTACTACTAATTTACTACTGTTTTACTACTACTTTACTGCTATTTTACTACTATTCCACCGCTTTACTATTGTTTTAGAATTACTTAACTGCTACTTCACTACTGGTTTACTATTGCTTTACTACCACTTTACTTCCACTTTACTACTGCTACTTTATTACTTATCCTACTTTACTATTTATACCCCTATTTATACAGTAGACCTTCCTGAACAATGGCATGCGTGTCTACAGTAACAAATAGTATTGTTACTATTTTATTAATTGTATATACTGCCCTTCATCCGGAGATTTAAGGTTGGTTTACAACTTAAAAATGCAAGGTAAAAAACACCTTAACTGGCAGAATTTTTTTTTTAAAAAAAATCCCTAAGCCCCAGGGTCACAATTTCAGCAAAAATCTGACTTTCTGCAATTAACTCAAAAATGGTGACAAATGGTTTCAAATGCTCTCCTGAAAAGTTTTGCGGTCGAGACAGAAGGCTTTTTATCACAGGACAGAAAATCCTTAACCGGCAGAAAAAGATTTTTTTGAAAAAATCCCTAAGACCTGGGGTCAAAATTTCATCAAAAATCTGATTTTCGCCAATTCACTTAAAAATGGTGCCAAACGGTTGCAAATTCTCCCCTGAAAAATTTGGCAGTCAAAACAGAAGGTTTTTTATCACAGGACAGAAAATCCTTAACAGGCAGAAAAAGATTTCTTTGAAAAAATCCCTAAGCCCCAGGGTCACAATTTCAGCAAAAATCTGACTTTCGGCAATTCAACCAAAAATGGTGGCAAACTGTTGCAAATGCTCCCCTGAAAAGTTTGGCGATCAAAACAGAAGGCTTTTTATGACAGGACAGGAAATCCTTAACCGGCAGAAAAAGATTTTTTTGAAAAAATCCCTAAGCCCCGCGGTCACAATTTCATCAAAAATCTCACTTTCGGCCATTCCCTCAAAAATGGTGCCTACTGAAGAAAGTAGGAAACACCACTGGACCGGTAAGATATAATCTAAGTCAAATCCCTTATTTTGACTACTGGCTCCTCACACAGCTCCTGACTCACGACAGTGTGTTGCCCATCGCTCAGTTCTGACTAAAGGATGTTATGCAGCCACTGCTGGCGGGGAAATTTTGGGACCCAAAATATCCAACGCCACTAAATTCTGGTGTACTTTTTAACATAATAGTGTAAACAGGGATCAACATACAAACACTGAGAAGCCATTCCCCCCGCCCCACTACTTTATATGGAAACAACTGGAAAAACCTCTGTGATTGAGGCTACCAACATGGCGCCATTTTATACAACGAAGAGTTCCGACGTCATTCTTACTACTACTTTACTACTACTTTACTACTGCTTGACTACTGCTTTACTACTGCTTTACTACTGCTTTACTACCATTTTACTACCACTTTACTACTACTTTACCACTACTTTATTGCTACTTTACTGCTACTTTACTACTCTATTACTTTACTATCACTTTACTACTGCTTTACTACTGCTTCGCTACTACTTTACTACTACTTTACTACCATTTTACTACTGCCTTACTACTGCTTTACTATCATTTTACTACTACTTTCTTATCCTTTTACTACTACTTTACTGCTATTTTACTACTATTCCACCGCTTTAATATTGGACCATTTTACTACTACTTTACTACTATCTTACTGCTGTTTCACTATTGCCTTACTACCATTTTACTACTATTTTACTACTGCATTACTACTACTACTTTACTACTGTTTTACTACTACTTTACTGCTATTTTACTACTATTCCACCACTTCACTATTGTTTTACCATTACATAACTGCTACTTCACTACTGGTTTACTATTGCTTTACTACTACTTTACTTCCACTTTACTACTTTATTACTTATCCGACTTTACTATTTATACCCCTATTTATACAGTAGACCTTCCTAAACAATGGCATGGCTGTCTATAGTAACAAATAGTATTGTTACTATTTTATTAATTGTATATACTGACCCTCATCCGTAGATTTAAGGTTGGTTTACAAGTTAAAAATGCAAGGTAAAAAACACATTAACCAGCATGATTTTTTTTTTAAAAAAATAATAATCTCTAAGCCCCGGGGTCACAATTTCATCAAAAATCTGACTTTCGGCCATTCACTCAAAAATGGTGCAAACGGTTGCAAAAGCTTCCCTGAAAGGTTTGGCGCTCGAAACAGAAGGCGTTTTATCACAGGAAAAGAAATCAGCCCTCAACAACTTAATCGGCCATTCTCTCAAACATGCTGCCATACGGTTGCTAATGCTCCCCTGAAAAGTTTGGTGGTCCAAACAGAAGGCTTTTTATCACAGGACAGGAAATCCTTAACGGGCAGGAAAAGATTTTTTCGAAAAAATCCCTAAGTCACAATTTCATCAAAAATCTGACTTTCGGCCATTCCCTCAAAAATGGTGCCTACTGAAGAAAGTAGGAAACACCACTGGGCCTGTCAGATATAATCTAAGTCAAATCCCTTATTTTGACTACTGGCTCCTCACACAGCTCCTGACTCACGACAGTGTGTTGCCCATCGCTCAGTTCTGACTAAAGGATTTTATACAGCCACTGCTGGCGGGGAAATTTTGGGACCCAAAATATCCAACGCCACTAAATTCTGGTGTACTTTTTAACATAATAGTGTAAACAGGGATCAACATACAAACACTGAGAAGCCATTCCCCCCGCCCCACTACTTTATATGGAAACAACTGGAAAAACCTCTGTGATTGAGGCTACCAACATGTCGCCATTTTGTACAACGAACACTTCCGAGGCCATTCTTACTACTACTTTACTACTACTTTACTACTACTTTACTACCACTTTACTACCGCTTTACTACCGCTTTACTACCGCTTTACTACTACTTTACTACCGCTTTACTACTACTTTACTACTACTTTACTACCGCTTTACTACTACTTTACTACCATTTTACTACTGCCTTACTACTGCTTTACTATTATTTTACTACTACTTTGCTATCCTTTTACTACTACTTTACAGCTATTTTACTACTATTGCACTGCTTTACTATTGGACCATTTTACTACTACTTTACTACTATCTTACTGCTGTTTCACTACTGCCTTACTACCATTTTACTACTATTTTACTATTGCATTACTACTACAACTTTACTACTGTTTTACTACTACTTTACTGCTATTTTTCTACTATTCCACCACTTTACTATTGTTTTACCATTACTTAACTGCTACTTCACTGAGCCCCGGGCTCACAATTTCAGCAAAAATCTGACTTTCGGCAATTCACTCAAAAATGGTGCCAAACGGTTGCAAAAGGTCCCCTGAAAGGTTTGGCGGTCGAAACAGAAGGCTTTTTATCACAGAAAAAGAAATCAGCCCTCGATAACATAACAGGCAGAAAAACATTTTTTTGAGAAAATCCCTAAGCCCCGGGGTCACAATTTCATCAAAAATGTGACTTTGCCCAATACACTCAAAAATGGTGCCAAACGGTTGCAAATGCTCCCCTGAGATGTTTGGGGGTCGAAACAGAAGGCTTTTTATCACAGGAAAAGTAATCAGCCCTTGACAACTTAACCGGCAGAAAAACATTTTTTTGAAAAAAACCCTAAGCCCCGGGGTCACAATTTCCCTGAGATGTCTGGCTGTCGAAACAGAAGGCTTTTTATCACAGGACAGAAAATCCTTAACCGGCAGAAAAACATTTTTTTGAAAAAATCCCTAAGCCCCGCAGTCACAATTTCATCAAAAATCTGACTTTCGGCCATTCACTCAAAAATGGTGCCTACTGAAGAAAGTAGGAAACACCACTGGGCCGGTAAGATATCATCTAAATCAAGTCCCTTATTTTGACTACTGGCTCCTCACACAGATCCTGACTCATGACAGTGTGTTGCCCATCGCTCAGTTCTGACTAAAGGATTTTATACAGCCAATGCTGGCGGGGACATCTTAGGACCCCAAATATCCAATGCCACTAAATTCTGGTGTACTTTTTAACATAATAGTGTAAACAGGGATCAACATAAAACACTGAGAAGCTATTCCCCCCGCCCCACTACTTTATATGGAAACAACTGGAAAAACCTCTGTGATTGAGGCTACCAACATGGCGCCATTTTGTACAACGAACACATCCGAGGTCATTCTTACTACTATTTTACTACTACTTTACTACTACTTTACTACTACTTTACTACCACTTTACCACTACTTTACCACTGCTTTACTACTGCTTTTCTACTGCTTCACAACTACTTTACTACCATTTTACTACTGCCTTACTACTGCTTTACTATTATTTTACTACTACTTTACTACTATCTTACTGCTGTTTCACTACTGGCTTACTACCATTTTACTAACATTTTACTACTGCATTACTACTACTACTTTACTACTGTTTTACTACTACTTTACTGCTATTTTACTACTATTCCACCACTTTACTATTGTTTTACCATTACTTAACTGCTACTTCACTACTGGTTTACTATTGCTTTACTACCACTTTGCTTCCACTTTACTACTACTACTTTATTACTTATCCTACTTTACTATTTATACAGTAGACCTTTCTGAACAATGGCATGCCTGTCTATAGTAACAAATAGTATTGTTACTATTTTATTAATTGTATATACTGCCCCTCATCCGTAGATTTAAGTTTGGTTTACAACTTAAAAATGCACCTTAACCGGCAGAATTTTTTTAAAAAAATAAATCCCTAAGACGGTCACAATTTCATCAAAAATCTGACTTTCAGCAATTCACTCAAAAATGCTGCCAAACGGATGCAAATGCTCCCCTGAAAAGTTTGGCGGTCGAGACAGAAGGCTTTTTATCACAGGACAGAAAATCCTTAACCGGCAGAAAAAGATTTTTTTGAAAAAATCCCTAAGCCCCGGGGTCACAATTTCAGCAAAAATCTGACTTTCGGCAATTCACTCAAAAATTGTGCCCAACGGTCGCAAATGCTCCCCTGAAAGGTTTGGCGGTCGAAAAAGAAGGTTTTTATCACAAGACAGAAAATCCTTAAACCGGCAGAAAAATATTTTTTTAAAAAAAATCCCTAAGCCCCGGGGTCACAATTTCATCAAAAATCTGACTTTCGGCCATTCCCTCAAAAATGGTGCCTACTGAAGAAAGTAGGAAACACCACTGGTTCTGACTAAAGGATTTTATGCAGCCACTGCTGGCGGGGACATTTTGGGACCCAAAATATCCAACGCCACTAAATTCTGGTGTACTTTTTAACATAATAGTGTAAACAGGGTTCAACATACAAACACTGAGAAGCCATTCCCCCCGCCCCACTAATTTATATGGAAACAACTGGAAAAACCTCTGTGGTTGAGGCTACCAACATGGCGCCATTTCGTACAATGAACACTTCCGAGGTCATTCTTACTACTACTTTACTACTACTCTACTACAACTTTACTGCTACTTTACTACTTTACTACCACTTTAATATTCCTTTACTACTGCTTCACTACTACTTTACTACCACTTTACTACTGCCTTACTACTGCTTTACTATCCTTTTACTACTACTTTGCTATCCTTTTACTTCTACTTTAAAGCTTTTTTACTACTATTCCACCGCTTTACTATTGGACCATTTAACTACTACTTTAATACTATCTTACTGCTGTTTCACTACTGCCTTACTACCATTTTACTACTATTTTACTACTGCATTACTACTACTAATTTACTACTGTTTTACTACTACTTTACTGCTATTTTACTACTATTCCACCGCTTTACTATTGTTTTAGAATTACTTAACTGCTACTTCACTACTGGTTTACTATTGCTTTACTACCACTTTACTTCCACTTTACTACTGCTACTTTATTACTTATCCTACTTTACTATTTATACCCCTATTTATACAGTAGACCTTCCTGAACAATGGCATGCATGTCTACAGTAACAAATAGTATTGTTACTATTTTATTAATTGTATATACTGCCCTTCATCCGGAGATTTAAGGTTGGTTTACAACTTAAAAATGCAAGGTAAAAAACACCTTAACTGGCAGAATTTTTTTTTTAAAAAAAATCCCTAAGCCCCAGGGTCACAATTTCAGCAAAAATCTGACTTTCTGCAATTAACTCAAAAATGGTGACAAATGGTTTCAAATGCTCTCCTGAAAAGTTTTGCGGTCGAGACAGAAGGCTTTTTATCACAGGACAGAAAATCCTTAACCGGCAGAAAAAGATTTTTTTGAAAAAATCCCTAAGACCTGGGGTCAAAATTTCATCAAAAATCTGATTTTCGCCAATTCACTTAAAAATGGTGCCAAACGGTTACAAATTCTCCCCTGAAAAATTTGGCAGTCAAAACAGAAGGTTTTTTATCACAGGACAGAAAATCCTTAACAGGCAGAAAAAGATTTCTTTGAAAAAATCCCTAAGCCCCAGGGTCACAATTTCAGCAAAAATCTGACTTTCGGCAATTCAACCAAAAATGGTGGCAAACTGTTGCAAATGCTCCCCTGAAAAGTTTGGCGATCAAAACAGAAGGCTTTTTATGACAGGACAGGAAATACTTAACCGGCAGAAAAAGATTTTTTTGAAAAAATCCCTAAGCCCCGCGGTCACAATTTCATCAAAAATCTCACTTTCGGCCATTCCCTCAAAAATGGTGCCTACTGAAGAAAGTAGGAAACACCACTGGACCGGTAAGATATAATCTAAGTCAAATCCCTTATTTTGACTACTGGCTCCTCACACAGCTCCTGACTCACGACAGTGTGTTGCCCATCGCTCAGTTCTGACTAAAGGATGTTATGCAGCCACTGCTGGCGGGGAAATTTTGGGACCCAAAATATCCAACGCCACTAAATTCTGGTGTACTTTTTAACATAATAGTGTAAACAGGGATCAACATACAAACACTGAGAAGCCATTCCCCCCGCCCCACTACTTTATATGGAAACAACTGGAAAAACCTCTGTGATTGAGGCTACCAACATGGCGCCATTTTATACAACGAAGAGTTCCGACGTCATTCTTACTACTACTTTACTACTACTTTACTACTGCTTGACTACTGCTTTACTACTGCTTTACTACTGCTTTACTACCATTTTACTACCACTTTACTACTACTTTACCACTACTTTATTGCTACTTTACTGCTACTTTACTACTCTATTACTTTACTATCACTTTACTACTGCTTTACTACTGCTTCGCTACTACTTTACTACTACTTTACTACCATTTTACTACTGCCTTACTACTGCTTTACTATCATTTTACTACTACTTTCTTATCCTTTTACTACTACTTTACTGCTATTTTACTACTATTCCACCGCTTTAATATTGGACCATTTTACTACTACTTTACTACTATCTTACTGCTGTTTCACTATTGCCTTACTACCATTTTACTACTATTTTACTACTGCATTACTACTACTACTTTACTACTGTTTTACTACTACTTTACTGCTATTTTACTACTATTCCACCACTTCACTATTGTTTTACCATTACATAACTGCTACTTCACTACTGGTTTACTATTGCTTTACTACTACTTTACTTCCACTTTACTACTTTATTACTTATCCGACTTTACTATTTATACCCCTATTTATACAGTAGACCTTCCTAAACAATGGCATGGCTGTCTATAGTAACAAATAGTATTGTTACTATTTTATTAATTGTATATACTGACCCTCATCCGTAGATTTAAGGTTGGTTTACAAGTTAAAAATGCAAGGTAAAAAACACATTAACCAGCATGATTTTTTTTTAAAAAAAATAATAATCTCTAAGCCCCGGGGTCACAATTTCATCAAAAATCTGACTTTCGGCCATTCACTCAAAAATGGTGCAAACGGTTGCAAAAGCTTCCCTGAAAGGTTTGGCGCTCGAAACAGAAGGCGTTTTATCACAGGAAAAGAAATCAGCCCTCAACAACTTAACCGGCCGAAAAGGATTTTTTTTCAAAAAATCCCTAAGCCCCGGGGTCAAAATTTCATAAAAAATCTGACTTTCGGCCATTCTCTCAAACATGCTGCCATACGGTTGCTAATGCTCCCCTGAAAAGTTTGGTGGTCAAAACAGAAGGCTTTTTATCACAGGACAGGAAATCCTTAACCGGCAGGAAAAGATTTTTTCGAAAAAATCCCTAAGTCACAATTTCATCAAAAATCTGACTTTCGGCCATTCCCTCAAAAATGGTGCCTACTGAAGAAAGTAGGAAACACCACTGGGCCTGTCAGATATAATCTAAGTCAAATCCCTTATTTTGACTACTGGCTCCTCACACAGCTCCTGACTCACGACAGTGTGTTGCCCATCGCTCAGTTCTGACTAAAGGATTTTATACAGCCACTGCTGGCGGGGAAATTTTGGGACCCAAAATATCCAACGCCACTAAATTCTGGTGTACTTTTTAACATAATAGTGTAAACAGGGATCAACATACAAACACTGAGAAGCCATTTCCCCCGCCCCACTACTTTATATGAAAACAACTGGAAAAACCTCTGTGGTTGAGGCTACCAACATGGCGCCATTTTCTACAACGAACACTTTCGAGGTCGTTCTTACTACTACTTTACGACTGCTTTACTACTGCTTTACTACTGCTTTACTACCACTTTACCACTACTTTAATACCAATTTACTGCTACTTTACTACACTACTTTACTATCAATTTACTACTGCTTCAGTACTATTTTATTATCACTTTACTACTGCTTTAATACTGCTTCACTACTACTTTACTACCATTTTACTACTGCCTTACTACTGCTTTACTACCATTTTACTACTGCCTTTCTACTGCTTTACTATCATTTTACTACTACTTTGTTATCCTTTTTCTACTACTTTAAAGCTATTTTACTACTATTCCACCGCTTTACTATTGGACCATTTTACAACTACTTTACTACTATCTCACTGCTGTTTCACTATTGCCTTACTACCATTTTACTACTATTTTACTACTGCATTACTACTACTACTTTACTACTGTTTTACTACTACTTTACTGCTATTTTACTACTATTCCACCACTTCACTATTGTTTTACCATTACATAACTGCTACTTCACTACTGGTTTACTATTGCTTTACTACTACTTTACTTCCACTTTACTACTTTATTACTTATCCGACTTTACTATTTATACCCCTATTTATACAGTAGACCTTCCTAAATAATTGCATGGCTGTCTATAGTAACAAATAGTATTGTTACTATTTTATTAATTGCAGGTTTTGGTGTCCTCGGGTGTCTTCCCGAGGACACCAAAACCTGCATTCCTGTACCCGTGAAAATCTACGAAAGCAAATATTTTATTAATTGTATATACTGACCCTCATCCGTAATATTTAAGGTTGGTTTACAAGATAAAAATGCAAGGTAAAAAACACATTAACCAGCATGATTTTTTTTTTTTAAAAAAAAAATAATCTCTAAGCCCCGGGGTCACAATTTCATCAAAAATCTGACTTTCGGCAATTCACTCAAAAATGGTGCCAAACGGTTGCAAATGCTCCCCTGAGATGTCTGGCTGTCGAAACAGAAGGCTTTTTATCACATGAAAAGAAATCAGCCCTCGACAACATAACCGGCAGAAAAACATTTTTTTGAAAAAATCCCTAAGCCCCGGGGTCACAATTTCATAAAAAATGTGACTTTCGGCCATTCACTCAAAAATGGTGCCTACTGAAGAAAGTAGGAAACACCACTGGGCCGGTAAGATATAATCTAAGTCAAATCCCTTATTTTGACTACTGGCTCCTCACGCAGCTCCTGACTCACGACAGTGTGTTACCCATCGCTCAGTTCTGACTAAAAGATTTTATGCAGCCACTGCTGGCGGGGACATTTTGGGACCCAAAATATCCAACGCCACTAAATTCTGGTGTACTTTTTAACATAATAGTGTAAACAGGGATCAACATACAAACACTGAGAAGGCATTCCCCCGGCCCACTACTTTATATGGAAACAACTGGAAAAACCTCTGTGGCTGAGGCTACCAACATGGCGCGATTTTGTACAACGAACACTTCCGAGGTCATTCTTACTACTACTTTACTACTACTTTATTACCACTTTACTACCACTTCACTACCACTTTACTACTACTTTACTTCCACGTTACTACTACTTTACTACTACTTTACTACCACTTTACTACCACTTTACTACTACTTTACTTCCACGTTACTACTACTTTACTACTACTTTACTACCACTTTACTAGCACTTTACGACTACTTTACTTCCACGTTACTACTACTTTACTACTACTTTACTACAACTTTACTACCACTTTTCTACTACTTTACCACTACTTTACTACTGCCTTACTACTGCTTCACTACTACTTTACTACCATTTTACTACTGTCTTACGACTGTTTTACTATTATTTTACTACTATTTTGCTATCCTTTTACCACTACTTTACAGCTATTTTACTACTATTCCACCACTTTACCATTGTTTTACCATTACTTAACTGCTACTTCACTACTGGTTTACTATTGCTTTACTACCACATTACTTCCACTTTACCACTGCTACTTTATTACTTATCCTACTTTACTATTTATACCCCTATTTATACAGTAGACCTTCCTAACAATGGCATGCCTGTCTATAGTAACAAATAGTATTGTTACTATTTTTTTAATTGTATATACTGCCCCTCATCCGTAGATTTAAGGTTGGTTTACAACTTAAAAATGCAAGGTAAAAAACACCTTAAAAAAATAAATCTCTAAGCCCCGGGGTCACAATTTCATCAAAAATCTGACTTTCGGCAATTCACTCAAAAATGGTGCCAAACGGTTGCAAATGCTACCCTGAAAAGTTTTGCGGTCGAAACAGAAGGCTTCTTATCACAGGACAAAAAATCCCTAAGACCCGGGGTCACAATTTCATCAAAAATCTGACTTTCGGCAATTCACTCAAAAATGGTGCCAAACGGCTGCAAATGCTCCCCTGAGATGTTTGGCGGTCGAGACAGAAGGCTTATTATCACAGGAAAAGAAATCAGCACTCGACAACTTAACTGTCAGAAAAACATTTTTTTTGAAAAAAATCCCTAAGTCCCGGGATCACAATTTCATCAAAAATCTGACTTTCGGCAATAGAATCAAAAATGGTGCCAAACAGTTGCAAATGCTTCCCTGAGATGTCTGGCTTTCGAAACAGAAGGCTTTTTATCACAGGAAAAGAAATCAGCCCTCGACAACTTAACTGTCAGAAAAACATTTTTTAAAAAAATTCCCTAAGCCCCGGGGTCACAATTTCATCAAAAATCTGACTTTCGGCAATTCACTCAAAAATGGTGCCAAAAGGTTGCAAATGCTACCATGAAAAAGTTTTGCGGTAGAAACAGAAGGCTTTTTATCACAGGACTGAAAATCCTTAACCGGCAGAAAAATATTTTTTTGAAAAAATCCCTAAGACCCGGGGTCAAAATTTCATCAAAAATCTTACTTTCGGCAATTCACTGAAAAATGGTGCCAAACAGTTGCAAATGCTCCCCTGAGATGTTAAGCGGTCGAAACAGAAGGCTTTTTATCACAGGAAAAGAAATCAACCGTCGACAACTTAACTGTCAGAAAAACATTTTTTTGAAAAAATCCCTAAGCCCCGGGGTCACAATTTCAGCAAAGATCTGACTTTTGGCAATTCACTCAAAAATGGTGCCAAACGGTTTCAAATGCACCCCTGAGATGTTTGGCGGTCAAAACAGAAGGCTTATTATTATTATTATTATTATTATTATTAAGCCCCGGGGTCACAATTTCATCAAAAATCTGACTTTCGGCCATTCACTCAAAAATGGTGCAAACGGTTGCAAAAGCTTCCCTGAAAGGTTTGGCGCTCGAAACAGAAGGCGTTTTATCACAGGAAAAGAAATCAGCCCTCAACAACTTAACCGGCCGAAAAGGATTTTTTTTCAAAAAATCCCTAAGCCCCGGGGTCAAAATTTCATAAAAAATCTGACTTTCGGCCATTCTCTCAAACATGCTGCCATACGGTTGCTAATGCTCCCCTGAAAAGTTTGGTGGTCAAAACAGAAGGCTTTTTATCACAGGACAGGAAATCCTTAACCGGCAGGAAAAGATTTTTTCGAAAAAATCCCTAAGTCACAATTTCATCAAAAATCTGACTTTCGGCCATTCCCTCAAAAATGGTGCCTACTGAAGAAAGTAGGAAACACCACTGGGCCTGTCAGATATAATCTAAGTCAAATCCCTTATTTTGACTACTGGCTCCTCACACAGCTCCTGACTCACGACAGTGTGTTGCCCATCGCTCAGTTCTGACTAAAGGATTTTATACAGCCACTGCTGGCGGGGAAATTTTGGGACCCAAAATATCCAACGCCACTAAATTCTGGTGTACTTTTTAACATAATAGTGTAAACAGGGATCAACATACAAACACTGAGAAGCCATTTCCCCCGCCCCACTACTTTATATGAAAACAACTGGAAAAACCTCTGTGGTTGAGGCTACCAACATGGCGCCATTTTCTACAACGAACACTTTCGAGGTCGTTCTTACTACTACTTTACTACTACTTTACTACTGCTTTACTACTGCTTTACTACCACTTTACCACTACTTTAATACCAATTTACTGCTACTTTACTACACTACTTTACTATCAATTTACTACTGCTTCAGTACTATTTTATTATCACTTTACTACTGCTTTAATACTGCTTCACTACTACTTTACTACCATTTTACTACTGCCTTACTACTGCTTTACTACCATTTTACTACTGCCTTTCTACTGCTTTACTATCATTTTACTACTACTTTGTTATCCTTTTTCTACTACTTTAAAGCTATTTTACTACTATTCCACCGCTTTACTATTGGACCATTTTACTACTACTTTACTACTATCTTACTGCTGTTTCACTATTGCCTTACTACCATTTTACTACTATTTTACTACTGCATTACTACTACTACTTTACTACTGTTTTACTACTACTTTACTGCTATTTTACTACTATTCCACCACTTCACTATTGTTTTACCATTACATAACTGCTACTTCACTACTGGTTTACTATTGCTTTACTACTACTTTACTTCCACTTTACTACTTTATTACTTATCCGACTTTACTATTTATACCCCTATTTATAGAGTAGACCTTCCTAAACAATGGCATGGCTGTCTATAGTAACAAATAGTATTGTTACTATTTTATTAATTGTATATACTGACCCTCATCCGTAATATTTAAGGTTGGTTTACAAGATAAAAATGCAAGGTAAAAAACACATTAACCAGCATGATTTTTTTTTTTTAAAAAAAAAATAATCTCTAAACCCCGGGGTCACAATTTCATCAAAAATCTGACTTTCGGCAATTCACTCAAAAATGGTGCCAAACGGTTGCAAATGCTCCCCTGAGATGTCTGGCTGTCGAAACAGAAGGCTTTTTATCACATGAAAAGAAATCAGCCCTCGACAACATAACCGGCAGAAAAACATTTTTTTGAAAAAATCCCTAAGCCCCGGGGTCACAATTTCATAAAAAATGTGACTTTCGGCCATTCACTCAAAAATGGTGCCTACTGAAGAAAGTAGGAAACACCACTGGGCCGGTAAGATATAATCTAAGTCAAATCCCTTATTTTGACTACTGGCTCCTCACGCAGCTCCTGACTCACGACAGTGTGTTACCCATCGCTCAGTTCTGACTAAAAGATTTTATGCAGCCACTGCTGGCGGGGACATTTTGGGACCCAAAATATCCAACGCCACTAAATTCTGGTGTACTTTTTAACATAATAGTGTAAACAGGGATCAACATACAAACACTGAGAAGGCATTCCCCCGGCCCACTACTTTATATGGAAACAACTGGAAAAACCTCTGTGGCTGAGGCTACCAACATGGCGCGATTTTGTACAACGAACACTTCCGAGGTCATTCTTACTACTACTTTACTACTACTTTACTACCACTTTACTACCACTTCACTACCACTTTACTACTACTTTACTTCCACGTTACTACTACTTTACTACTACTTTACTACTACTTTACTACCACTTTACTACCACTTTACTACTACTTTACTTCCACGTTACTACTACTTTACTACTACTTTACTACAACTTTACTACCACTTTTCTACTACTTTACCACTACTTTACTACTGCTTTACTACTGCTTCACTACTACTTTACTACCATTTTACTACTGCCTTACGACTGTTTTCCTATTATTTTACTACTACTTTGCTATCCTTTTACCACTACTTTACAGCTATTTTACTACTATTCCACCACTTTACCATTGTTTTACCATTACTTAACTGCTACTGGTTTACTATTGCTTTACTACCACATTACTTCCACTTTACCACTGCTACTTTATTACTTATCCTACTTTACTATTTATACCCCTATTTATACAGTAGACCTTCCTAACAATGGCATGCCTGTCTATAGTAACAAATAGTATTGTTACTATTTTTTTAATTGTATATACTGCCCCTCATCCGTAGATTTAAGGTTGGTTTACAGCTTAAAAATGCAAGGTAAAAAACACCTTAAAAAAATAAATCTCTAAGCCCCGGGGTCACAATTTCATCAAAAATCTGACTTTCGGCAATTCACTCAAAAATGGTGCCAAACGGTTGCAAATGCTACCCTGAAAAGTTTTGCGGTCGAAACAGAAGGCTTCTTATCACAGGACAAAAAATCCCTAAGACCCGGGGTCACAATTTCATCAAAAATCTGACTTTCGGCAATTCACTCAAAAATGGTGCCAAACGGCTGCAAATGCTCCCCTGAGATGTTTGGCGGTCGAGACAGAAGGCTTATTATCACAGGAAAAGAAATCAGCCCTCGACAACTTAACTGTCAGAAAAACATTTTTTTTGAAAAAAATCCCTAAGTCCCGGGATCACAATTTCATCAAAAATCTGACTTTCGGCAATAGAATCAAAAATGGTGCCAAACAGTTGCAAATGCTTCCCTGAGATGTCTGGCTTTCGAAACAGAAGGCTTTTTATCACAGGAAAAGAAATCAGCCCTCGACAACTTAACTGTCAGAAAAACATTTTTTAAAAAAATTCCCTAAGCCCCGGGGTCACAATTTCATCAAAAATCTGACGTTCGGCAATTCACTCAAAAATGGTGCCAAAAGGTTGCAAATGCTACCATGAAAAAGTTTTGCGGTAGAAACAGAAGGCTTTTTATCAAAGAGCTGAAAATCCTTAACCGGCAGAAAAATATTTTTTTGAAAAAATCTCTAAGACCCGGGGTCACAATTTCAGCAAAAATCTGACTTTCGGCAATTCACTCAAAAATGGTGCGAAACGGTTGCAAATGCTACCATGAAAAAGTTTTGCGGTCGAAACAGAAGGCTTTTTATCACAGGAAAAGAAATCAGCCCTCGACAACTTAACCGACAGAAAAACATTTTTTTGAAAAAATCCCTAAGCCCCGGGGTCACAATTTCAGCAAAAATCTGACTTTTGGCAATTCACTCAAAAATGGTGCCAAACGGTTGCAAATGCTCCCCTGAGATGTTTGGCGGTCAAAACAGAAGGCTTCTTCTTCTTCTTCTTCTTCTTCTTCTTATTATTATTATTATTATTATTATTTTACAATGATTTATTTTATTTTTTTTATAATATTTTTATTAAGTTTATGAAATACAGAAAAAAGAAATAAAGACATAGATAGAAAAATACAGTAGATAATCCTTTTTTCCAACGCATCTATTGGACTTCCCCACATCCTCCAAACCCTGCATTCTCTGTAATACAAAATATCAGCAATTTGTTAACTTATTTCCAAGCTTATTGTATCTTTCATTTTATCATGTTGCCTAATTTCAAAACTATTGTAACCCAAATCTTATATGTTTTAACTTAAACATAATAAAGTTATTTCATTATTCCACCTTTAACTTCTTGTACCTTAATTTCCATTTCATTAATTTACCAATGCTGAAGCAAGAATTTCTAAAAATAGCATTTTTTAACATTCATACAACTTGTAATGTTTTTTCAAATAGTCTTTAAATTTTTCCCAGTCCTCCTCGATTGTTTCTTCTCCCAAGTCTTGTGTCTTCCAATGCTTAGCAATCAGGATCCTTGCTGCTGTGGTAGCATACATAAAAAAAGTTCTATCTTTCTTAAGCACTCTCTGGTCCACAATGCCGAGAAGAAAGGCCTCCGGTTTCTTAGGTAAGGTATATCTAAGTACCTTTTTTAGTTCATTATGAATCATCTCCCAAAAGGCCTTCACTTTCGGGCAAGTCCACCAGAGGTGAAAGAATGTCCCTTCCGCCTCTTTACATTTCCAACATTTGTTATCAGACAGGTGATATATCTTAGCAAGTTTGACTGGGGTCATGTACCACCGGTATATCATTTTCATAATATTTTCCTTCAAGGCACTACATGCCGTAAATTTCATTCCGGTGTTCCATAACCTTTCCCAGTCTTCAAACATAATGTTGTGCCCCAAGTCCTGTGCCCATTTTATCATGGCGGATTTGACTGTCTCGTCCTTTGTATTCCATTTAAACAGCAAATTATACATTCTCGAAAGTAATTTATTTTTTGGCTCTAACAGTTCTGTCTCTAGTTTCGATTTTTCCACCTGGAATCCAACCTTTTTATCCACTTTAAAAACCTCCTGGATTTGAGCATAATGCAACCAATCTCGCACCTTGTTTTTCAATTTTTCCAAGCTCAGCAGCCTCCAATTGTCTCCAATTTTTTCAATTATTTCCCAATATTTAGGCCAGTAGGCTTCCATGTTAAGTCTCTTACGTGCCTTGGCCTCCACCGGTGAGAGCCACCTCGGAGTCTTACTCTCCAATAAGTCCTTATATTTTGTCCAGACCATCAAAATTGCTCTTCTGACAATATGGTTTTTAAACAATTTGTGAACTTTAACCTTGTCATACCACAAATATGCATGCCACCCAAAAGCATTGTCAAACCCTTCCAGATCTAGGACATCAGTGTTTTCCAATAAGATCCAATCTTTCAACCAGCAGAAGGCTGCAGATTCATAATATAACCTCAAGTCTGGCAGGGCAAATCCCCCTCTTTCTTTCGCATCAGTTAGTATTTTAAACTTTATTCGGGGCTTTTTGCCCTGCCAAACAAACTTGGAAATATCCTTCTGCCACTTTCCAAAACATTCCACTTTGTCCACGATCTGTAGGGCCTGAAACAGAAATAACATTTTCGGCAATACATTCATCTTTATAGCTGCTATCCGGCCCAACAAGGAAAGTTTCAATCTTGACCATATTTCCAAGTCTCTTTTGATTTCTGACCAACATTTCTCATAATTATCTTTAAACAAATTCAAATTTTTGGAGGTCAAGTACACCCCTAGATATTTTACTTTTTTAACCACATTTAATTCTGTTTCTTTCAGGAACTCATCTGTTTCTGTAGTTGTCAAATTTTTTGCTAGAACCTTAGTTTTTTGCTTGTTCAGCTTAAATCCCGCCACCCGACCAAAATCAGAAATTAATTCTAACACTCTTTTAGTGCTAGAGACTGGCTCCTGTAATGTTAATACCAAGTCATCTGCAAAAGCTTTCAGTTTATATTGTTTCACTCCGACCTCAATTCCTTGTACAGACTGGTCCTTTCTAATCATGTTCAATAGCACCTCCAGGACTGAAATAAACAATAGGGGGGATAGGGGGCACCCCTGTCGTGTCCCTTTTTCTATTTTGAACTCCTCTGTCACCACATTGTTAACAATCAATTTAGCTTTTTGCTCTGAGTAAATTGCTTCTATTCCATTTTCAAACCCCCGCCCGACTCCCATCCCTTCCAAATTTTTCTTCATAAACATCCAAGAAATGTTGTCAAAGGCTTTCTCCGCATCAATAAAGATTAAAACCGCTCTAGTATTAAGATTTGTTTGTAGAAGTTCCAAAATGTCAATAATGTTTCTTGTATTATCAAACAAATGCCTACCGGGGAGAAAGCCAGCCTGGTCCTTATGGATCACTTCATTAAGTACTTTTTTAAACCTACTGGCTAAAAAATCCGCAAAAATTTTGTAATCCACGTTTAGGAGTGAGATGGGGCGGTAGTTCTTAAGCTGGGTCTTTTCAGTTTCTTGTTTAGGTATCAATGTGATGAAAGCAAGTGCTCCCCTGAGATGTTTGGCGGTCGAAGCAGAAGGCTTATTATCACAGGAAAAGAAATCAGCCCTCGACAACATAACCGGCAGAAAAACATTTTTTTTAAAAAATGCCTAAGCCCCGGGGTCACAATTTCATCAAAAATCTGACTTTCGGCAAAAGAATAAAAAAGGGTGCCAAACACTTGCAAATGCTTCCCTGAGATGTCTGGCTTTCGAAACAGAAGGCTTTTTATCACAGGAAAAGAAATCAGCCCTCGACAACATAACCGGCAGAAAACATTTTTTTGAAAAAATCTGACTTTCGGCAATTCACTCAAAAATGGAGCCAAACGGTTGCAAATGCTCCCCTGAAAAGTTTAGCTGTCGAAACAGAAGGCTTTTTATCACAGGACAGAAAATCCTTAACCGGCAGAAAAACATTTTTTTGAAAAAATCTCTAAGCCCCGGGGTCACAATTCCATCAAATATCTGACTTTCGGCAATTCACTCAAAAATGGTGCCAAACGGTTGCAAATGCTCCCCTGAAAAGTTTGGCGGACGAAACAGAAGGCTTTTAATCACAGGACAGAAAATCCTTAACCGGCAGGAAAAGATTTTTTTGAAAAAATCCCTAAGACCCGGGGTCACAATTTCAGCAAAAATCTGACTTTCGGCAATTCAATCAAAAATGGTGCCAAACGGTTGCAAATGCTCCCCTGAGATGTTTGGCGGTCGAAACAGAAGGCTTATTATCACAGGAAAAGAAATCAGCCCTCGACAACTTAACTGTCAGAAAAACATTTTTTTTGAAAAAAATCCCTAAGTCCCGGGATCACAATTTCATCAAAAATCTGACTTTCAGCAATAGAATCAAAAATGGTGCCAAACAGTTGCAAATGCTTCCCTGAGATGTCTGGCTTTCGAAACAGAAGGCTTTTTATCACAGGAAAAGAACGGTTGCAAATGCTCCCCTGAAAAGTTTGGCGGTCGAAACAGAAGGCTTTTTATCACAGGAGAGAAAATCCTTAACCGGCAGGAAAAGATTTTTTTGAAAAAATCCCTAAGACGCGGGGTCACAATTTCAGCAAAAATCTGACTTTCGGCAATTCACTCAAAAATGGTGCGAAACGGTTGCAAATGCTACCATGAAAAAGTTTTGCGGTCGAAACAGAAGGCTTTTTATCACAGGAAAAGAAATCAGCCCTCGACAACTTAACCGACAGAAAAACATTTTTTTGAAAAAATCCCTAAGCCCCGGGGTCACAATTTCATCAAAAATCTGACTTTCGGCAATTCACTCAAAAATGGTGCCAAACGGTTGCAAATGCTCCCCTGAGATGTTAGGTGGTCGAAACAGAAGGCTTTTTATCACAGGAAAAGAAATCAGCCCTCGACAACATAACCGACAGAAAAACATTTTTTTGAAAAAATCCCTAAGCCCCGGGGTCACAATTTCAGCAAAAATCTGACTTTCGGCAATTCACTCAAAAATGGTGCCAAATTGTTGCAAATGCTCCCCTGAGATGTTTGGCGGTCGAAACAGAAGGCTTATTATCACAGGAAAAGAAATCAGCCCTCGACAACATAACCGACAGAAAAACATTTTTTTGAAAAAATCACTAAGCCCCGGGGTCACAATTTCATCAAAAATCTGACTTTCGGCAATTCACTCAAAAATGGTGCCAAACGGTTGCAAATGCTCCCCTGAGATGTTAGGTGGTCGAAACAGAAGGCTTTTTATCAAAGGAAAAGAAATCAGCCGTCGACAACTTAACTTTCAGAAAAATATTTTTTTGAAAAAATCCCTAAGTCCCGGGGTCACAATTTCAGCAAAGATCTGACTTTTGGCAATTCACTCAAAAATGGTGCCAAACGGTTGCAAATGCTCCCCTGAGATGTTTGGCGGTTGAAACAGAAGGCTTATTATCACAGGAAAATGAATCAGGCCTCGACAACTTAACTGTCAGAAAAACATTTTTTTTAAAAAAAAACCCCTAAGTCCCGGGATCACAATTTCATCAAAAATCTGACTTTCGGCAATAGAATCAAAAATGGTGCCAAACAGTTGCAAATGCTTCCCTGAGATGTCTGGCTTTCGAAACAGAAGGCTTTTTATACAGGAAAAGAAATCAGCCCTCGAAAACTTAACTGTCAGAAAAAACATTTTTTTGAAAAAATCCCTAAGCCCCGGGGTCACAATTTCATCAAAAATCTGAGTTTCGGCAATTCAATCAAAAATGGTGCCAAACGGTTGCAAATGCTCCCCTGAGATGTTTGGCGGTCGAAACAGAAGGCTTATTATCACAGGAAAAGAAATCAGCCCTCGACAACTTAACTGTCAGAAAAACATTTTTTTTGAAAAAAATCCCTAAGTCCCGGGATCTAAATTTCATCAAAAATCTGACTTTCAGCAATAGAATCAAAAATGGTGCCAAACAGTTGCAAATGCTTCCCTGAGATGTCTGGCTTTCGAAACAGAAGGCTTTTTATCACAGGAAAAGAACGGTTGCAAATGCTCCCCTGAAAAGTTTGGCGGTCGAAACAGAAGGCTTTTTATCACAGGACAGAAAATCCTTAACCGGCAGGAAAAGATTTTTTTGAAAAAATCCCTAAGACCCGGGGTCACAATTTCAGGAAAAATCTGACTTTTGCCAATTCACTCAAAAATGCTGCCAAACCCTGGCAAATGCTCCCCTGAAAGTTTTGGAAGTCGAAAGAGAAGCCTTTTTACCTCAGGAGAAGAAATCAGCCCTCAACAACTTAACCGGCGGAAAAAGATTTTTTTGAAAAAATCCCTAAGCCCCGGGGTCACAATTTCAGCAAAAATCTCCCTTTTGCCAATTCACTCAAAAATGGTGCCAAACCCTTGCAAATGCTCAAGAACTCAAGAACTTAACCGGCGGAAAAAGATTTTTTTGAAAAAATCCCTAAGCCCCGGGGTCACAATTTCAGCAAAAATCTGACTTTTGCCAATTCACTCAAAAATGCTGCCAAACCCTTGCAAATGCTCCCCTGAAAGTTTTGGAAGTCGAAACAGAAGCCTTTTTACCACAGGAGAAGAAATCAGCCCTCAACAACTTAAGCGGTGGAAAAAGATTTTTTGAAAAAATCCCTAAGCCCCGGGGTCACAATTTCAGCAAAAATCTGACTTTTGCCAATACACTCAAAAATGGTGCCGAACGGTTGCAGATGCTCCCCTGAAAGTTTTGGAAGTCGAAACAGAAGCCTTTTTATCCCAGGACAAGAAATCAGCCCTCAACAACTTAACCGGTGGAAAAAGATTTTTTGACAAAATCCCTAAGCCCCGGGGTCACAATTTCAGCAAAAATCTGACTTTTGCCAATTCACTCAAAAATGCTGCCAAACCCTTGCAAATGCTCCCCTGAAAGTTTTGGAAGTCGAAACAGAAGCCTTTTTACCACAGGAGAAGAAATCAGCCCTCAACAACTTAAGCGGTGGAAAAAGATTTTTTGAAAAAATCCCTAAGCCCCGGGGTCACAATTTCAGCAAAAATCTGACTTTTGCCAATTCACTCAAAAATGCTGCCAAACCCTTGCAAATGCTCCCCTGAAAGGTTTGGGAGTCGAAACAGAAGCCTTTTTATCACAGGACAAGAAATCAGCCCTCAACAACTTAACCGGTGGAAAAAGATTTTTTGACAAAATCCCTAAGCCCCAGGGTCACAATTTCAGCAAAAATCTGACTTTTGCCAATACACTCAAAAATGCTGCCAAACCCTTGCAAATGCTCCCCTGAAAGGTTTGGGAGTCGAAACAGAAGGTTTTTTATCATAGGACAAGAAATCAGCCCTCAACAACTTAACCGGCGGAAAAAGATTTTTTTGAAAAAATCACTAAGCCCTGGGGTCACAATTTCAGCAAAAATCTCCCTTTTGCCAATTCACTCAAAAATGGTGCCAAACCCTTGCAAATGCTCCCCTGAAAGTTTTGGAAGTCGAAACAGAAGGCTTTTTACCACAGGAGAAGAAATCAGCCCTCAACAACTTATCCGCTGGAAAAAGATTTTTTGAAAAAATCCCTAAGCCCCGGGGTCACAATTTCAGCAAAAATCTGACTTTTGCCAATTCACTCAAAAATGCGGACAAACCCATGCAAATGCTCCCCTGAAAGGTTTGGGAGTCAAAACAGAAGGTTTTTTATCATTGGAACGGAAAGCGGCCCTCAACAACTTAACCGGCGGAAAAAGATTTTTTTGAAAAAATCCCTAAGCCCCGGGGTCACAATTTCAGGAAAAATCTGACTTTTGCCAATTCACTCAAAAATGCTGCCAAACCCTTGCAAATGCTCCTCTGAAAGGTTTGGGAGTCAAAACAGAAGCCTTTTTATCACAGGACAAGAAATCAGCCCTCAACAACTTAACCGGTGGAAAAAGATTTTCTGACAAAATCCCTAAGCCCCGGGGTCACAATTTCAGCAAAAATCTGACTTTTGCCAATTCACTCAAAAATGCTGCCAAACCCTTGCAAATGCTCCCCTGAAAGGTTTGGGAGTCGAAACAGAAGGTTTTTTATCATAGGACAAGAAATCAGCCCTCAACAACTTAACCGGCGGAAAAAGATTTTTTTGAAAAAATCACTAAGCCCTGGGGTCACAATTTCAGCAAAAATCTCCCTTTTGCCAATTCACTCAAAAATGGTGCCAAACCCTTGCAAATGCTCCCCTGAAAGTTTTGGAAGTCGAAACAGAAGGCTTTTTACCACAGGAGAAGAAATCAGCCCTCAACAACTTATCCGCTGGAAAAAGATTTTTTGACAAAATCCCTAAGCCCCGGGGTCACAATTTCAGCAAAAATCTCCCTTTTGCCAATTCACTCAAAAATGCTGCCAAACCCTTGCAAATGCTCCCCTGAAAGTTTTGGAAGTCGAAACAGAAGCCTTTTTATCACAGGAGACGAAATCAGCCCTCAACAACTTAAGCGGTGGAAAAAGATTTTTTGAAAAAATCCCTAAGCCCCGGGGTCACAATTTCAGCAAAAATCTGACTTTTGCCAATTTACTCAAAAATGCTGCCAAACCCTTGCAAATGCTCCCCTAAAAGGTTTGGGAGTCAAAACAGAAGGTTTTTTATCATAGGACCAGAAAGCAGCCCTCAACAACTTAACCGGCAGAAAAAGATTTTTTTGAAAAAATCCCTAAGCCCCGGGGTCACAATTTCAGGAAAAATCTGACTTTTGCCAATTCACTCAAAAATGCTGCCAAACCCTTGCAAATGCTCCCCTGAAAGTTTTGGAAGTCGAAACAGAAGCCTTTTTATCACAGGAGACGAAATCAGCCCTCAACAACTTAAGCGGTGGAAAAAGATTTTTTGAAAAAATCCCTAAGCCCCGGGGTCACAATTTCAGCAAAAATCTGACTTTTGCCAATTCACTCAAAAATGCTGCCAAACCCTTGCAAATGCTCCCCTGAAAGTTTTGGAAGTCGAAACAGAAGCCTTTTTACCACAGGAGAAGAAATCAGCCCTGAACAACTTAACCGGTGGAAAAAGATTTTTTGAAAAAATCCCTAAGCCCCGGGGTCACAATTTCAGCAAAAATCTGACTTTTGCCAATTCACTCAAAAATGCTGCCAAACCCTTGCAAATGCTCCCCTGAAAGGTTTGGGAGTCGAAACAGAAGCCTTTTTATCACAGGACAAGAAATCAGCCCTCAACAACTTAACCGGTGGAAAAAGATTTTTTGACAAAATCCCTAAGCCCCAGGGTCACAATTTCAGCAAAAATCTCCCTTTTGCCAATTCACTCAAAAATGGTGCCAAACCCTTGCAAATGCTCCTCTGAAAGTTTTGGAAGTCGAAACAGAAGCCTTTTTACCACAGGAGAAGAAATCAGCCCTCAACAACTTATCCGCTGGAAAAAGATTTTTTGAAAAAATCCCTAAGCCCCGGGGTCACAATTTCAGCAAAAATCTGACTTTGGCCAATACACTCAAAAATGGTGCCGCGCGGTTGCAAATGCTCCCCTGAAAGTTTTGGAAGTCGAAACAAAAGCCTTTTTACCACAGGACAAGAAATCAGCCCTCAACAACTTAACTGGTGGAAAAAGATTTTTTTGAAAAAATCCCTAAGCCCCGGGGTCACAATTTCAGCAAAAATCTGACTTTTGCCAATTCACTCAAAAATGCTGCCAAACCCTTGCAAATGCTCCCCTGAAAGGTTTGGGAGTCAAAACAGAAGCCTTTTTATCAGAGGACAAGAAATCAGCCCTCAACAACTTAACCGGTGGAAAAAGATTTTTTGACAAAATCCCTAAGCCCCAGGGTCACAATTTCAGCAAAAATCTGACTTTGGCCAATACACTCAAAAATGCTGCCAAACCCTTGCAAATGCTCCCCTGAAAGGTTTGGGAGTCGAAACAGAAGGTTTTTTATCATAGGACAAGAAATCAGCCCTCAACAACTTAACCGGCGGAAAAAGATTTTTTTGAAAAAATCACTAAGCCCTGGGGTCACAATTTCAGCAAAAATCTCCCTTTTGCCAATTCACTCAAAAATGGTGCCAAACCCTTGCAAATGCTCCCCTGAAAGTTTTGGAAGTCGAAACAGAAGGCTTTTTACCACAGGAGAAGAAATCAGCCCTCAACAACTTATCCGCTGGAAAACGATTTTTTGACAAAATCCCTAAGCCCCGGGGTCACAATTTCAGCAAAAATCTCCCTTTAGCCAATTCACTCAAAAATGCTGCCAAACCCTTGCAAATGCTCCCCTGAAAGTTTTGGAAGTCGAAACAGAAGCCTTTTTATCACAGGAGACGAAATCAGCCCTCAACAACTTAAGCGGTGGAAAAAGATTTTTTGAAAAAATCCCTAAGCCCCGGGGTCACAATTTCAGCAAAAATCTCCCTTTTGCCAATTCACTCAAAAATGCTGCCAAACCCTTGCAAATGCTCCCCTGAAAGTTTTGGAAGTCGAAACAGAAGCCTTTTTACCACAGGACAAGAAATCAGCCCTCAACAACTTAACCGGTGGAAAAAGATTTTTTGAAAAAATCCCTAAGCCCCGGGGTCACAATTTCAGCAAAAATCTGACTTTTGCCAATTCACTCAAAAATGCTGCCAAACCCTTGCAAATGCTCCCCTGAAAGTTTTGGAAGTCGAAACAGAAGCCTTTTTACCACAGTAGAAGAAATCAGCCCTGAACAACTTAACCGGTGGAAAAAGATTTTTTGAAAAAATCCCTAAGCCCCGGGGTCACAATTTCAGGAAAAATCTGACTTTTGCCAATCCACTCAAAAATGCTGCCAAACCCTTGCAAATGCTCCCCTGAAAGGTTTGGGAGTCAAAACAGAAGGTTTTTTATCATTGGAACGGAAAGCGGCCCTGAACAACTTAACCGGCGGAAAAAGATTTTTTTGAAAAAATCCCTAAGCCCCGGGGTCACAATTTCAGGAAAAAGCTGACTTTTGCCAATTCACTCAAAAATGCTGCCAAACCCTTGCAAATGCTCCCCTGAAAGGTTTGGGAGTCGAAACAGAAGCCTTTTTATCAGAGGACAAGAAATCAGCCCTCAACAACTTAACCGGTGGAAAAAGATTTTTTGACAAAATCCCTAAGCCCGAGGGTCACAATTTCAGCAAAAATCTGACTTTGGCCAATACACTCAAAAATGCTGCCAAACCCTTGCAAATGCTCCCCTGAAAGGTTTGGGAGTCGAAACAGAAGGTTTTTTATCATAGGACAAGAAATCAGCCCTCAACAACTTAACCGGCGGAAAAAGATTTTTTTGAAAAAATCACTAAGCCCTGGGGTCACAATTTCAGCAAAAATCTCCCTTTTGCCAATTCACTCAAAAATGGTGCCAAACCCTTGCAAATGCTCCCCTGAAAGTTTTGGAAGTCGAAACAGAAGGCTTTTTACCACAGGAGAAGAAATCAGCCCTCAACAACTTATCCGCTGGAAAACGATTTTTTGACAAAATCCCTAAGCCCCGGGGTCACAATTTCAGCAAAAATCTCCCTTTTGCCAATTCACTCAAAAATGCGGACAAACCCATGCAAATGCTCCCCTGAAAGTTTTGGGAGTCAAAACAGAAGGTTTTTTATCATTGGAACGGAAAGCGGCCCTCAACAACTTAACCGGCGGAAAAAGATTTTTTTGAAAAAATCCCTAAGCCCCGGGGTCACAATTTCAGGAAAAATCTGACTTTTGCCAATTCACTCAAAAATGCTGCCAAACCCTTGCAAATGCTCCTCTGAAAGGTTTGGGAGTCAAAACAGAAGCCTTTTTATCACAGGACAAGAAATCAGCCCTCAACAACTTAACCGGTGGAAAAAGATTTTTTGAAAAAATCCCTAAGCCCCGGGGTCACAATTTCAGCAAAAATCTGACTTTTGCCAATTCACTCAAAAATGCTGCCAAACCCTTGCAAATGCTCCCCTGAAAGTTTTGGAAGTCGAAACAGAAGCCTTTTTACCACAGGACAAGAAATCAGCCCTGAACAACTTAACCGGTGGAAAAAGATTTTTTGAAAAAATCCCTAAGCCCCGGGGTCACAATTTCAGGAAAAATCTGACTTTTGCCAATCCACTCAAAAATGCTGCCAAACCCTTGCAAATGCTCCCCTGAAAGGTTTGGGAGTCAAAACAGAAGTTTTTTTATCATTGGAACGGAAAGCGGCCCTGAACAACTTAACCGGCGGAAAAAGATTTTTTTGAAAAAATCCCTAAGCCCCGGGGTCACAATTTCAGGAAAAAGCTGACTTTTGCCAATTCACTCAAAAATGCTGCCAAACCCTTGCAAATGCTCCTCTGAAAGGTTTGGGAGTCAAAACAGAAGCCTTTTTATCCCAGGACAAGAAATCAGCCCTCAACAACTTAACCGGTGGAAAAAGATTTTTTGAAAAAATCCCTAAGCCCCGGGGTCACAATTTCAGCAAAAATTTGACTTTTGCCAATACACTCAAAAATGGTGCCGAACGGTTGCAGATGCTCCCCTGAAAGTTTTGGAAGTCGAAACAGAAGCCTTTTTATCCCAGGACAAGAAATCAGCCCTCAACAACTTAACCGGTGGAAAAAGATTTTTTGACAAAATCCCTAAGCCCCGGGGTCACAATTTCAGCAAAAATCTGACTTTTGCCAATTCACTCAAAAATGCTGCCAAACCCTTGCAAATGCTCCCCTGAAAGTTTTCAAAGTCAAAACAGAAGCCTTTTTAACACAGGAGAAGAAATCAGCCCTCAACAACTTAACTGGTGGAAAAAGATTTTTTGAAAAAATCCCTAAGCCCCGGGGTCACAATTTCAGCAAAAATCTGACTTTGGCCAATACACTCAAAAATGTTGCCGAGCGGTTGCAAATGCTCCCCTGAAAGTTTTGGAAGTCGAAACAGAAGCCTTTTTACCACAGGACAAGAAATCAGCCCTCAACAACTTAACCGGCAGAAAAAGATTTTTTTGAAAAAATCCCTAAGCCCCGGGGTCACAATTTCAGCAAAAATCTGACTTTTGCCAATACACTCAAAAATGCTGCCAAACCCTTGCAAATGCTCCTCTGAAAGTTTTGGAAGTCGAAACAGAAGCCTTTTTACCACAGGAGAAGAAATCAGCCCTCAACAACTTATCCGCTGGAAAAAGATTTTTTGAAAAAATCCCTAAGCCCCGGGGTCACAATTTCAGCAAAAATCTGACTTTGGCCAATACACTCAAAAATGGTGCCGAGCGGTTGCAAATGCTCCCCTGAAAGTTTTGGAAGTCGAAACAGAAGCCTTTTTACCACAGGACAAGAAATCAGCCCTCAACAACTTAACCGGTGGAAAAAGATTTTTTTGAAAAAATCCCTAAGCCCCGGGGTCACAATTTCAGCAAAAATCTGACTTTTGCCAATTCACTCAAAAATGCTGCCAAACCCTTGCAAATGCTCCCCTGAAAGTTTTGGAAGTCGAAACAGAAGCCTTTTTACCACAGGACAAGAAATCAGCCCTCAACAACTTAACCGGTGGAAAAAGATTTTTTGAAAAAATCCCTAAGCCCCGGGGTCACAATTTCAGCAAAAATCTGACTTTTGCCAATTCACTCAAAAATGCTGCCAAACCCTTGCAAATGCTCCCCTGAAAGTTTTCAAAGTCAAAACAGAAGCCTTTTTAACACAGGAGAAGAAATCAGCCCTCAACAACTTAACTGGTGGAAAAAGATTTTTTGAAAATATCCCTAAGCCCCGGGGTCACAATTTCAGGAAAAATCTGACTTTTGCCAATTCACTCAAAAATGGTGCCGAGCGGTTGCAAATGCTCCCCTGAAAGTTTTGGAAGTCGAAACAGAAGCCTTTTTACCACAGGACAAGAAATCAGCCCTCAACAACTTAACCGGCAGAAAAAGATTTTTTTGAAAAAATCCCTAAGCCCCGGGGTCACAATTTCAGCAAAAATCTGACTTTTGCCAATACACTCAAAAATGCTGCCAAACCCTTGCAAATGCTCCTCTGAAAGTTTTGGAAGTCGAAACAGAAGCCTTTTTACCACAGGAGACGAAATCAGCCCTCAACAACTTATCCGCTGGAAAAAGATTTTTTGAAAAAATCCCTAAGCCCCGGGGTCACAATTTCAGGAAAAATCTGACTTTTGCCAATCCACTCAAAAATGCTGCCAAACCCTTGCAAATGCTCCCCTGAAAGGTTTGGGAGTCAAAACAGAACGTTTTTTATCATTGGAACGGAAAGCGGCCCTCAACAACTTAACCGGCGGAAAAAGATTTTTTTGAAAAAATCCCTAAGCCCCGGGGTCACAATTTCAGGAAAAAGCTGACTTTTGCCAATTCACTCAAAAATGCTGCCAAACCCTTGCAAATGCTCCTCTGAAAGGTTTGGGAGTCAAAACAGAAGCCTTTTTATCCCAGGACAAGAAATCAGCCCTCAACAACTTAACCGGTGGAAAAAGATTTTTTGAAAAAATCCCTAAGCCCCGGGGTCACAATTTCAGCAAAAATCTGACTTTTGCCAATACACTCAAAAATGGTGCCGAACGGTTGCAGATGCTCCCCTGAAAGTTTTGGAAGTCGAAACAGAAGCCTTTTTATCCCAGGACAAGAAATCAGCCCTCAACAACTTAACCGGTGGAAAAAGATTTTTTGACAAAATCCCTAAGCCCCGGGGTCACAATTTCAGCAAAAATCTGACTTTTGCCAATTCACTCAAAAATGCTGCCAAACCCTTGCAAATGCTCCCCTGAAAGTTTTCAAAGTCAAAACAGAAGCCTTTTTAACACAGGAGAAGAAATCAGCCCTCAACAACTTAACTGGTGGAAAAAGATTTTTTGAAAAAATCCCTAAGCCCCGGGGTCACAATTTCAGCAAAAATCTGACTTTGGCCAATACACTCAAAAATGCTGCCAAACCCTTGCAAATGCTCCTCTGAAAGTTTTGGAAGTCGAAACAGAAGCCTTTTTACCACAGGAGAAGAAATCAGCCCTCAACAACTTATCCGCTGGAAAAAGATTTTTTGAAAAAATCCCTAAGCCCCGGGGTCACAATTTCAGCAAAAATCTGACTTTGGCCAATACACTCAAAAATGGTGCCGAGCGTTTGCAAATGCTCCCCTGAAAGTTTTGGAAGTCGAAACAGAAGCCTTTTTACCACAGGACAAGAAATCAGCCCTCAACAACTTAACCGGTGGAAAAAGATTTTTTTGAAAAAATCCCTAAGCCCCGGGGTCACAATTTCAGCAAAAATCTGACTTTTGCCAATTCACTCAAAAATGCTGCCAAACCCTTGCAAATGCTCCCCTGAAAGTTTTGGAAGTCGAAACAGAAGCCTTTTTACCACAGGACAAGAAATCAGCCCTCAACAACTTAACCGGTGGAAAAAGATTTTTTGAAAAAATCCCTAAGCCCCGGGGTCACAATTTCAGCAAAAATCTGACTTTTGCCAATTCACTCAAAAATGCTGCCAAACCCTTGCAAATGCTCCCCTGAAAGTTTTCAAAGTCAAAACAGAAGCCTTTTTAACACAGGAGAAGAAATCAGCCCTCAACAACTTAACTGGTGGAAAAAGATTTTTTGAAAATATCCCTAAGCCCCGGGGTCACAATTTCAGGAAAAATCTGACTTTTGCCAATTCACTCAAAAATGGTGCCGAGCGGTTGCAAATGCTCCCCTGAAAGTTTTGGAAGTCGAAACAGAAGCCTTTTTACCACAGGACAAGAAATCAGCCCTCAACAACTTAACCGGCAGAAAAAGATTTTTTTGAAAAAATCCCTAAGCCCCGGGGTCACAATTTCAGCAAAAATCTGACTTTTGCCAATACACTCAAAAATGCTGCCAAACCCTTGCAAATGCTCCTCTGAAAGTTTTGGAAGTCGAACCAGAAGCCTTTTTACCACAGGAGAAGAAATCAGCCCTCAACAACTTATCCGCTGGAAAAAGATTTTTTGAAAAAATCCCTAAGCCCCGGGGTCACAATTTCAGCAAAAATCTGACTTTTGCCAATTCACTCAAAAATGGTGCCGAGCGGTTGCAAATGCTCCCCTGAAAGTTTTGGAAGTCGAAACAGAAGCCTTTTTACCACAGGACAAGAAATCAGCCCTCAACAACTTAACCGGCAGAAAAAGATTTTTTTGAAAAAATCCCTAAGCCCCGGGGTCACAATTTCAGCAAAAATCTGACTTTTGCCAATACACTCAAAAATGCTGCCAAACCCTTGCAAATGCTCCTCTGAAAGTTTTGGAAGTCGAAACAGAAGCCTTTTTACCACAGGAGAAGAAATCAGCCCTCAACAACTTATCCGCTGGAAAAAGATTTTTTGAAAAAATCCCTAAGCCCCGGGGTCACAATTTCAGCAAAAATCTGACTTTGGCCAATACACTCAAAAATGGTGCCGAGCGGTTGCAAATGCTCCCCTGAAAGTTTTGGAAGTCGAAACAGAAGCCTTTTTACCACAGGACAAGAAATCAGCCCTCAACAACTTAACCGGTGGAAAAAGATTTTTTTGAAAAAATCCCTAAGCCCCGGGGTCACAATTTCAGCAAAAATCTGACTTTTGCCAATTCACTCAAAAATGCTGCCAAACCCTTGCAAATGCTCCCCTGAAAGTTTTGGAAGTCGAAACAGAAGCCTTTTTACCACAGGACAAGAAATCAGCCCTCAACAACTTAACCGGTGGAAAAAGATTTTTTGAAAAAATCCCTAAACCCCGGGGTCACAATTTCAGCAAAAATCTGACTTTTGCCAATTCACTCAAAAATGCTGCCAAACCCTTGCAAATGCTCCCCTGAAAGTTTTCAAAGTCAAAACAGAAGCCTTTTTAACACAGGAGAAGAAATCAGCCCTCAACAACTTAACTGGTGGAAAAAACATTTTTTGAAAATATCCCTAAGCCCCGGGGTCACAATTTCAGGAAAAATCTGACTTTTGCCAATTCACTCAAAAATGGTGCCGAGCGGTTGCAAATGCTCCCCTGAAAGTTTTGGAAGTCGAAACAGAAGCCTTTTTACCACAGGACAAGAAATCAGCCCTCAACAACTTAACCGGCAGAAAAAGATTTTTTTGAAAAAATCCCTAAGCCCCGGGGTCACAATTTCAGCAAAAATCTGACTTTTGCCAATACACTCAAAAATGCTGCCAAACCCTTGCAAATGCTCCTCTGAAAGTTTTGGAAGTCGAACCAGAAGCCTTTTTACCACAGGAGAAGAAATCAGCCCTCAACAACTTATCCGCTGGAAAAAGATTTTTTGAAAAAATCCCTAAGCCCCGGGGTCACAATTTCAGCAAAAATCTGACTTTTGCCAATTCACTCAAAAATGCTGCCAAACCCTTGCAAATGCTCCCCTGAAAGTTTTGGAAGTCGAAACAGAAGCCTTTTTATCACAGGACAAGAAATCAGCCCTCAACAACTTAACCGGTGAAAAAAGATTTTTTGAAAATATCCCTAAGCCCCGGGGTCACAATTTCAGCAAAAATCTCCCTTTTGCCAATTCACTCAAAAATGCTGCCAAACCCTTGCAAATGCTCCCCTGAAAGTTTTGGAAGTCGAAACAGAAGCCTTTTTACCACAGGAGAAGAAATCAGCCCTCAACAACTTATCCGCTGGAAAAAGATTTTTTGAAAAAATCCCTAAGCCCCGGGGTCACAATTTCAGCAAAAATCTCCCTTTTGCCAATTCACTCAAAAATGCTGCCAAACCCTTGCAAATGCTCCCCTGAAAGTTTTGGAAGTCGAAACAGAAGCCTTTTTACCACAGGAGAAGAAATCAGCCCTCAACAACTTAAGCGGTGGAAAAAGATTTTTTGAAAAAATCCCTAAGCCCCGGGGTCACAATTTCAGAAAAAATCTGACTTTTGCCAATTCACTCAAAAATGCTGCCAAACCCTTGCAAATGCTCCCCTGAAAGTTTTGGAAGTCGAAACAGAAGCCTTTTTATCACAGGAGACGAAATCAGCCCTCAACAACTTAACCGGTGGAAAAAGATTTTTTGAAAAAATCCCTAAGCCCCGGGGTCACAATTTCAGCAAAAATCTGACTTTTGCCAATTCACTCAAAAATGCTGCCAAACCCTTGCAAATGCTCCCCTGAAAGTTTTGGAAGTCGAAACAGAAGCCTTTTTATCACAGGAGACGAAATCAGCCCTCAACAACTTAACCGGCAGAAAAAGATTTTTTTGAAAAAATCCCAAAGCCCCGGGGTCACAATTTCAGGAAAAATCTGACTTTTGCCAATTCACTCAAAAATGCTGCCAAACCCTTGCAAATGCTCCCCTGAAAGTTTTGGAAGTCGAAACAGAAGTCTATTTATCACAGGACAAGAAATCAGCCCTCAACAACTTAACCGGTGGAAAAAGATTTTTTGAAAAAATCCCTAAGCCCCGGGGTCACAATTTCAGCAAAAATCTGACTTTTGCCAATTCACTCAAAAATGCTGCCAAACCCTTGCAAATGCTCCCCTAAAAGGTTTGGGAGTCAAAACAGAAGGTTTTTTATCATAGGACCAGAAAGCAGCCCTCAACAACTTAACCGGCAGAAAAAGATTTTTTTGAAAAAATCCCTAAGCCCCGGGGTCACAATTTCAGGAAAAATCTGACTTTTGCCAATTCACTCAAAAATGCTGCCAAACCCTTGCAAATGCTCCCCTGAAAGTTTTGGAAGTCGAAAGAGAAGCCTTTTTACCACAGGAGAAGAAATCAGCCCTCAACAACTTAACCGGCGGAAAAAGATTTTTTTGAAAAAATCCCTAAGCCCCGGGGTCACAATTTCAGCAAAAATCTCCCTTTTGCCAATTGACTCAAAAATGCTGCCAAACCCTTGCAAATGCTCCCCTGAAAGTTTTGGAATTCGAAACAGAAGCCTTTTTACCACAGGAGAAGAAATCAGCCCTCAACAACTTAACCGGTGGAAAAAGATTTTTTGAAAAAATCCCTAAGCCCGGGGTCACAATTTCAGCAAAAATCTGACTTTTGCCAATTCACTCAAAAATGCTGCCAAACCCTTGCAAATGCTCCCCTGAAAGTTTTGGAAGTCGAAACAGAAGCCTTTTTACCACAGGAGAAGAAATCAGCCCTGAACAACTTAACCGGTGGAAAAAGATTTTTTGAAAAAATCCCTAAGCCCCGGGGTCACAATTTCAGCAAAAATCTGACTTTTGCCAATTCACTCAAAAATGCTGCCAAACCCTTGCAAATGCTCCCCTGAAAGGTTTGGGAGTCAAAACAGAAGGTTTTTTAACACAGGAGAAGAAATCAGCCCTCAACAACTTAACTGGTGGAAAAAGATTTTTTGAAAAAATCCCTAAGCCCCGGGTCACAATTTCAGCAAAAATCTGACTTTGGCCAATACACTCAAAAATGGTGCCGAGCGGTTGCAAATGCTCCCCTGAAAGTTTTGGAAGTCGAAACAGAAGCCTTTTTACCACAGGACAAGAAATCAGCCCTCAACAACTTAACCGGCAGAAAAAGATTTTTTTGAAAAAATCCCTAAGCCCCGGGGTCACAATTTCAGCAAAAATCTGACTTTTGCCAATTCACTCAAAAATGCTGCCAAACCCTTGCAAATGCTCCTCTGAAAGTTTTGGAAGTCGAAACAGAAGCCTTTTTACCACAGGAGAAGAAATCAGCCCTCAACAACTTATCCGCTGGAAAAAGATTTTTTGAAAAAATCCCTAAGCCCCGGGGTCACAATTTCAGCAAAAATCTGACTTTGGCCAATACACTCAAAAATGGTGCCGAGCGGTTGCAAATGCTCGCCTGAAAGTTTTGGAAGTCGAAACAGAAGCCTTTTTAACACAGGAGAAGAAATCAGCCCTCAACAACTTATCCGCTGGAAAAAGATTTTTTGAAAAAATCCCTAAGCCCCGGGGTCACAATTTCAGCAAAAATCTGACTTTTGCCAATTCACTCAAAAATGCTGCCAAACCCTTGCAAATGCTCCCCTGAAAGTTTTGGAAGTCGAAACAGAAGCCTTTTTACCACAGGAGAAGAAATCAGCCCTGAACAACTTAACCGGTGGAAAAAGATTTTTTGAAAAAATCCCTAAGCCCCGGGGTCACAATTTCAGCAAAAATCTGACTTTTCCCAATTCACTCAAAAATGCTGCCAAACCCTTGCAAATGCTCCCCTGAAAGGTTTGGGAGTCAAAACAGAAGGTTTTTTATCATTGGAACGGAAAGCGGCCCTCAACAACTTAACCGGCGGAAAAAGATTTTTTGGAAAAAATCCCTAAGCCCCGGGGTCACAATTTCAGGAAAAATCTGACTTTTGCCAATACACTCAAAAATGCTGCCAAACCCTTGCAAATGCTCCCCTGAAAGTTTTCAAAGTCAAAACAGAAGCCTTTTTAACACAGGAGAAGAAATCAGCCCTCAACAACTTAACTGGTGGAAAAAGATTTTTTGAAAAAAATCCCTAAGCCCCGGGGTCACAATTTCAGCAAAAATCTGACTTTGGCCAATACACTCAAAAATGGTGCCGAGCGGTTGCAAATGCTCCCCTGAAAGTTTTGGAAGTCGAAAGAGAAGCCTTTTTACCACAGGAGAAGAAATCAGCCCTCAACAACTTAACCGGCGGAAAAAGATTTTTTTGAAAAAATCCCTAAGCCCCGGGGTCACAATTTCAGCAAAAATCTGACTTTTGCCAATTCACTCAGAAATGCTGCCAAACCCTTGCAAATGCTCCCCTGAAAGTTTTGGAAGTCGAAACAGAAGCCTTTTTACCACAGGACAAGAAATCAGCCCTCAACAACTTATCCGCTGGAAAAAGATTTTTTGAAAAAATCCCTAAGCCCCGGGGTCACAATTTCAGCAAAAATCTGACTTTGGCCAATACACTCAAAAATGGTGCCGAGCGGTTGCAAATGCTCGCCTGAAAGTTTTGGAAGTCGAAACAGAAGCCTTTTTACCACAGGACAAGAAATCAGCCCTCAACAACTTAACCGGTGAAAAAAGATTTTTTGAAAATATCCCTAAGCCCCGGGGTCACAATTTCAGCAAAAATCTGACTTTTGCCAATTCACTCAAAAATGCTGCCAAACCCTTGCAAATGCTCCCCTGAAAGTTTTGGAAGTCGAAAGAGAAGCCTTTTTACCACAGGAGAAGAAATCAGCCCTCAACAACTTAACCGGCGGAAAAAGATTTTTTTGAAAAAATCCCTAAGCCCCGGGGTCACAATTTCAGCAAAAATCTGACTTTTGCCAATTCACTCAAAAATGCTGCCAAACCCTTGCAAATGCTCCCCTGAAAGTTTTGGAAGTCGAAACAGAAGCCTTTTTACCACAGGAGAAGAAATCAGCCCTCAACAACTTATCCGCTGGAAAAAGATTTTTTGAAAAAATCCCTAAGCCCCGGGGTCACAATTTCAGCAAAAATCTCCCTTTTGCCAATTCACTCAAAAATGCTGCCAAACCCTTGCAAATGCTCCCCTGAAAGTTTTGGAAGTCGAAACAGAAGGCTTTTTATCACAGGACAGAAAATCCTTAACCGGCAGAAAAATATTTTTTTGAAAAAATCCCTAAGCCCCGGGGTCTCAATTTCAGCAAAAACCTGACTTTCGGCAATTTACTCAAAAATGGTGCCAAACGGTTTCAAATGCTCCCCTGAGATGTCTGGCTTTCGAAACAGAAGGCTTTTTATCACCGGAAAAGAAATCAGCCCTCGAAAACTTAACTGTCAGAAAAACATTTTTTTAAAAAAATCCCTAAGCCCCGGGGTCACAATTTCAGCAAAATTCTGACTTTTGGCAATTCACTCAAAAATGGTGCCAAACCCTTGCAAATGCTCCCCTGAAAGTTTTGGAAGTCGGAACAGAAGCCTTTTTATCACAGGACAAGAAATCAGCCCTCAACAACTTAACCGGTGAAAAAAGATTTTTTGAAAATATCCCTAAGCCCCGGGGTCACAATTTCAGGAAAAATCTGACTTTTGCCAATTCACTCAAAAATGCTTCCAAACCCTTGCAAATGCTCCCCTGAAAGTTTTGGAAGTCGAAAGAGAAGCCTTTTTACCACAGGAGAAGAAATCAGCCCTCAACAACTTAACGGGCGGAAAAAGATTTTTTGAAAATATCCCTAAGCCCCGGGGTCACAATTTCAGGAAAAATCTGACTTTTGCCAATTCACTCAAAAATGCTTCCAAACCCTTGCAAATGCTCCCCTGAAAGTTTTGGAAGTCGAAAGAGAAGCCTTTTTACCACAGGAGAAGAAATCAGCCCTCAACAACTTAACCGGCGGAAAAAGATTTTTTTGAAAAAATCCCTAAGCCCCGGGGTCACAATTTCAGCAAAAATCTGACTTTTGCCAATTCACTCAAAAATGCTGCCAAACCCTTGCAAATGCTCCCCTGAAAGTTTTCAAAGTCAAAACAGAAGCCTTTTTACCACAGGAGACGAAATCAGCCCTCAACAACTTAAGCGGTGGAAAAAGATTTTTTGAAAAAATCCCTAAGCCCCGGGGTCACAATTTCAGGAAAAATCTGACTTTTGCCAATTCACTCAAAAATGCTGCCAAACCCTTGCAAATGCTCCCCTGAAAGGTTTGGGAGTCAAAACAGAAGGTTTTTTATCATTGGAACGGAAAGCGGCCCTCAACAACTTAACCGGCGGAAAAAGATTTTTTTGAAAAAATCCCTAAGCCCCGGGGTCACAATTTCAGGAAAAATCTGACTTTTGCCAATTCACTCAAAAATGCTGCCAAACCCTTGCAAATGCTCCCCTGAAAGTTTTCAAAGTCAAAACAGAAGCCTTTTTAACACAGGAGAAGAAATCAGCCCTCAACAACTTAACTGGTGGAAAAAGATTTTTTGAAAAAATCCCTAAGCCCCGGGGTCACAATTTCAGCAAAAATCTGACTTTGGCCAATACACTCAAAAATGGTGCCGAGCGGTTGCAAATGCTCCCCTGAAAGTTTTGGAAGTCGAAAGAGAAGCCTTTTTACCACAGGAGAAGAAATCAGCCCTCAACAACTTAACCGGCGGAAAAAGATTTTTTTGAAAAAATCCCTAAGCCCCGGGGTCACAATTTCAGCAAAAATCTGACTTTTGCCAATTCACTCAGAAATGCTGCCAAACCCTTGCAAATGCTCCCCTGAAAGTTTTGGAAGTCGAAACAGAAGCCTTTTTATCACAGGAGACGAAATCAGCCCTCAACAACTTAAGCGGTGGAAAAAGATTTTTTGAAAAAATCCCTAAGCCCCGGGGTCACAATTTCAGCAAAAATCTCCCTTTTGCCAATTCACTCAAAAATGCTGCCAAACCCTAGCAAATGCTCCCCTGAAAGTTTTGGAATTCGAAACAGAAGCCTTTTTACCACAGGAGAAGAAATCAGCCCTCAACAACTTAACCGGTGGAAAAAGATTTTTTGAAAAAATCCCTAAGCCCCGGGGTCACAATTTCAGCAAAAATCTGACTTTTGCCAATTCACTCAAAAATGCTGCCAAACCCTTGCAAATGCTCCCCTGAAAGGTTTGGGAGTCAAAACAGAAGGTTTTTTATCATTGGAACGGAAAGCGGCCCTCAACAACTTAACCGGCGGAAAAAGATTTTTTTGAAAAAATCCCTAAGCCCCGGGGTCACAATTTCAGGAAAAATCTGACTTTTGCCAATTCACTCAAAAATGCTGCCAAACCCTTGCAAATGCTCCCCTGAAAGTTTTCAAAGTCAAAACAGAAGCCTTTTTAACACAGGAGAAGAAATCAGCCCTCAACAACTTAACTGGTGGAAAAAGATTTTTTGAAAAAATCCCTAAGCCCCGGGGTCACAATTTCAGCAAAAATCTGACTTTGGCCAATACACTCAAAAATGGTGCCGAGCGGTTGCAAATGCTCCCCTGAAAGTTTTGGAAGTCGAAACAGAAGCCTTTTTACCACAGGACAAGAAATCAGCCCTCAACAACTTAACCGGCAGAAAAAGATTTTTTTGAAAAAATCCCTAAGCCCCGGGGTCACAATTTCAGCAAAAATCTGACTTTTGCCAATTCACTCAAAAATGCTGCCAAACCCTTGCAAATGCTCCTCTGAAAGTTTTGGAAGTCGAAACAGAAGCCTTTTTACCACAGGAGAAGAAATCAGCCCTCAACAACTTATCCGCTGGAAAAAGATTTTTTGAAAAAATCCCTAAGCCCCGGGGTCACAATTTCAGCAAAAATCTGACTTTGGACAATACACTCAAAAATGGTGCCGAGCGGTTGCAAATGCTCGCCTGAAAGTTTTGGAAGTCGAAACAGAAGCCTTTTTACCACAGGACAAGAAATCAGCCCTCAACAACTTAACCGGTGAAAAAAGATTTTTTGAAAATATCCCTAAGCCCCGGGGTCACAATTTCAGCAAAAATCTGACTTTTGCCAATTCACTCAAAAATGCTGCCAAACCCTTGCAAATGCTCCCCTGAAAGTTTTGGAAGTCGAAACAGAAGCCTTTTTACCACAGGAGAAGAAATCAGCCCTCAACAACTTAACCGGCGGAAAAAGATTTTTTTGAAAAAATCCCTAAGCCCCGGGGTCACAATTTCAGCAAAAATCTGACTTTTGCCAATTCACTCAAAAATGCTGCCAAACCCTTGCAAATGCTCCCCTGAATGTTTTGGAAGTCGAAACAGAAGCCTTTTTACCACAGGAGAAGAAATCAGCCCTCAACAACTTATCCGCTGGAAAAAGATTTTTTGAAAAAATCCCTAAGCCCCGGGGTCACAATTTCAGCAAAAATCTTACTTTTGCCAATTCACTCAAAAATGCTGCCAAACCCTTGCAAATGCTCCCCTGAAAGTTTTGGAAGTCGAAACAGAAGGCTTTTTATCACAGGACAGAAAATCCTTAACAGGCAGAAAAATATTTTTTTGAAAAAATCCCTAAGCCCCGGTGTCTCAGTTTCAGCAAAAACCTGACTTTCGGCAATTTACTCAAAAATGGTGCCAAACGGTTTCAAATGCTCCCCTGAGATGTCTGGCTTTCGAAACAGAAGGCTTTTTATCACCGGAAAAGAAATCAGCCCTCGAAAACTTAACTGTCAGAAAAACATTTTTTTTAAAAAATCCCTAAGCCCCGGGGTCACAATTTCAGCAAAATTCTGACTTTTGGCAATTCACTCAAAAATGGTGCCAAACCCTTGCAAATGCTCCCCTGAAAGTTTTGGAAGTCGAAACAGAAGCCTTTTTATCACAGGACAAGAAATCAGCCCTCAACAACTTAACCGGTGAAAAAAGATTTTTTGAAAATATCCCTAAGCCCCGGGGTCACAATTTCAGCAAAAATCTGACTTTTGCCAATACACTCAAAAATGCTGCCAAACCCTTGCAAATGCTCCTCTGAAAGTTTTGGAAGTCGAAACAGAAGCCTTTTTACCACAGGAGACGAAATCAGCCCTCAACAACTTATCCGCTGGAAAAAGATTTTTTGAAAAAATCCCTAAGCCCCGGGGTCACAATTTCAGGAAAAATCTGACTTTTGCCAATTCACTCAAAAATGCTGCCAAACCCTTGCAAATGCTCCCCTGAAAGGTTTGGGAGTCAAAACAGAAGGTTTTTTATCATTGGAACGGAAAGCGGCCCTCAACAACTTAACCGGCGGAAAAAGATTTTTTTGAAAAAATCCCTAAGCCCCGGGGTCACAATTTCAGGAAAAATCTGACTTTTGCCAATTCACTCAAAAATGCTGCCAAACCCTTGCAAATGCTCCCCTGAAAGTTTTCAAAGTCAAAACAGAAGCCTTTTTAACACAGGAGAAGAAATCAGCCCTCAACAACTTAACTGGTGGAAAAAGATTTTTTGAAAAAATCCCTAAGCCCCGGTGTCACAATTTCAGCAAAAATCTGACTTTGGCCAATACACTCAAAAATGGTGCCGAGCGGTTGCAAATGCTCCCCTGAAAGTTTTGGAAGTCGAAAGAGAAGCCTTTTTACCACAGGAGAAGAAATCAGCCCTCAACAACTTAACCGGCGGAAAAAGATTTTTTTGAAAAAATCCCTAAGCCCCGGGGTCACAATTTCAGCAAAAATCTGACTTTTGCCAATTCACTCAAAAATGCTGCCAAACCCTTGCAAATGCTCCCCTGAAAGTTTTGGAAGTCGAAACAGAAGCCTTTTTACCACAGGAGAAGAAATCAGCCCTGAACAACTTAACCGGTGGAAAAAGATTTTTTGAAAAAATCCCTAAGCCCCGGGGTCACAATTTCAGCAAAAATCTGACTTTTGCCAATTCACTCAAAAATGCTGCCAAACCCTTGCAAATGCTCCCCTGAAAGGTTTGGGAGTCAAAACAGAAGGTTTTTTATCATTGGAACGGAAAGCGGCCCTCAACAACTTAACCGGCGGAAAAAGATTTTTTTGAAAAAATCCCTAAGCCCCGGGGTCACAATTTCAGGAAAAATCTGACTTTTGCCAATTCACTCAAAAATGCTGCCAAACCCTTGCAAATGCTCCCCTGAAAGTTTTCAAAGTCAAAACAGAAGCCTTTTTAACACAGGAGAAGAAATCAGCCCTCAACAACTTAACTGGTGGAAAAAGATTTTTTGAAAAAATCCCTAAGCCCCGGTGTCACAATTTCAGCAAAAATCTGACTTTGGCCAATACACTCAAAAATGGTGCCGAGCGGTTGCAAATGCTCCCCTGAAAGTTTTGGAAGTCGAAAGAGAAGCCTTTTTACCACAGGAGAAGAAATCAGCCCTCAACAACTTAACCGGCGGAAAAAGATTTTTTTGAAAAAATCCCTAAGCCCCGGGGTCACAATTTCAGCAAAAATCTGACTTTTGCCAATTCACTCAAAAATGCTGCCAAACCCTTGCAAATGCTCCCCTGAAAGTTTTGGAAGTCGAAACAGAAGCCTTTTTACCACAGGAGAAGAAATCAGCCCTGAACAACTTAACCGGTGGAAAAAGATTTTTTGAAAAAATCCCTAAGCCCCGGGGTCACAATTTCAGCAAAAATCTGACTTTTGCCAATTCACTCAAAAATGCTGCCAAACCCTTGCAAATGCTCCCCTGAAAGGTTTGGGAGTCAAAACAGAAGGTTTTTTATCATTGGAACGGAAAGCGGCCCTCAACAACTTAACCGGCGGAAAAAGATTTTTTTGAAAAAATCCCTAAGCCCCGGGGTCACAATTTCAGGAAAAATCTGACTTTTGCCAATTCACTCAAAAATGCTGCCAAACCCTTGCAATTGCTCCCCTGAAAGTTTTCAAAGTCAAAACAGAAGCCTTTTTAACACAGGAGAAGAAATCAGCCCTCAACAACTTAACTGGTGGAAAAAGATTTTTTGAAAAAATCCCTAAGCCCCGGTGTCACAATTTCAGCAAAAATCTGACTTTGGCCAATACACTCAAAAATGGTGCCGAGCGGTTGCAAATGCTCCCCTGAAAGTTTTGGAAGTCGAAAGAGAAGCCTTTTTACCACAGGAGAAGAAATCAGCCCTCAACAACTTAACCGGCGGAAAAAGATTTTTTTGAAAAAATCCCTAAGCCCCGGGGTCACAATTTCAGCAAAAATCTGACTTTTGCCAATTCACTCAAAAATGCTGCCAAACCCTTGCAAATGCTCCCCTGAAAGTTTTGGAAGTCGAAACAGAAGCCTTTTTACCACAGGAGAAGAAATCAGCCCTGAACAACTTAACCGGTGGAAAAAGATTTTTTGAAAAAATCCCTAAGCCCCGGGGTCACAATTTCAGCAAAAATCTGACTTTTGCCAATTCACTCAAAAATGCTGCCAAACCCTTGCAAATGCTCCCCTGAAAGGTTTGGGAGTCAAAACAGAAGGTTTTTTATCATTGGAACGGAAAGCGGCCCTCAACAACTTAACCGGCGGAAAAAGATTTTTTTGAAAAAATCCCTAAGCCCCGGGGTCACAATTTCAGCAAAAATCTGACTTTTGCCAATTCACTCAAAAATGCTGCCAAACCCTTGCAATTGCTCCCCTGAAAGTTTTCAAAGTCAAAACAGAAGCCTTTTTAACACAGGAGAAGAAATCAGCCCTCAACAACTTAACTGGTGGAAAAAGATTTTTTGAAAAAATCCCTAAGCCCCGGGGTCACAATTTCAGCAAAAATCTGACTTTGGCCAATACACTCAAAAATGGTGCCGAGCGGTTGCAAATGCTCCCCTGAAAGTTTTGGAAGTCGAAACAGAAGCCTTTTTACCACAGGACAAGAAATCAGCCCTCAACAACTTAACCGGCAGAAAAAGATTTTTTTAAAAAATCCCTAAGCCCCGGGGTCACAATTTCAGGAAAAATCTGACTTTTGCCAATTCACTCAAAAATGCTGCCAAACCCTTGCAAATGCTCCCCTGAAAGGTTTGGGAGTCAAAACAGAAGGTTTTTTATCATTGGAACGGAAAGCGGCCCTCAACAACTTAACCGGCGGAAAAAGATTTTTTTGAAAAAATCCCTAAGCCCCGGGGTCACAATTTCAGGAAAAATCTGACTTTTGCCAATTCACTCAAAAATGCTGCCAAACCCTTGCAATTGCTCCCCTGAAAGTTTTCAAAGTCAAAACAGAAGCCTTTTTAACACAGGAGAAGAAATCAGCCCTCAACAACTTAACTGGTGGAAAAAGATTTTTTGAAAAAATCCCTAAGCCCCGGGGTCACAATTTCAGCAAAAATCTGACTTTGGCCAATACACTCAAAAATGGTGCCGAGCGGTTGCAAATGCTCCCCTGAAAGTTTTGGAAGTCGAAAGAGAAGCCTTTTTACCACAGGAGAAGAAATCAGCCCTCAACAACTTAACCGGCGGAAAAAGATTTTTTTGAAAAAATCCCTAAGCCCCGGGGTCACAATTTCAGCAAAAATCTGACTTTTGCCAATTCACTCAGAAATGCTGCCAAACCCTTGCAAATGCTCCCCTGAAAGTTTTGGAAGTCGAAACAGAAGCCTTTTTATCACAGGAGACGAAATCAGCCCTCAACAACTTAAGCGGTGGAAAAAGATTTTTTGAAAAAATCCCTAAGCCCCGGGGTCACAATTTCAGCAAAAATCTCCCTTTTGCCAATTCACTCAAAAATGCTGCCAAACCCTAGCAAATGCTCCCCTGAAAGTTTTGGAATTCGAAACAGAAGCCTTTTTACCACAGGAGAAGAAATCAGCCCTCAACAACTTAACCGGTGGAAAAAGATTTTTTGAAAAAATCCCTAAGCCCCGGGGTCACAATTTCAGCAAAAATCTGACTTTGGCCAATACACTCAAAAATGGTGCCGAGCGGTTGCAAATGCTCGCCTGAAAGTTTTGGAAGTCGAAACAGAAGCCTTTTTAACACAGCAGAAGAAATCAGCCCTCAACTACTTAACCGGCAGAAAAAGATTTTTTTGAAAAAATCCCTAAGCCCCGGGGTCACAATTTCAGCAAAAATCTGACTTTTGCCAATTCACTCAAAAATGCTGCCAAACCCTTGCAAATGCTCCCCTGAAAGTTTTGGAAGTCGAAACAGAAGCCTTTTTACCACAGGAGAAGAAATCAGCCCTGAACAACTTAACCGGTGGAAAAAGATTTTTTGAAAAAATCCCTAAGCCCCGGGGTCACAATTTCAGCAAAAATCTGACTTTTGCCAATTCACTCAAAAATGCTGCCAAACCCTTGCAAATGCTCCCCTGAAAGGTTTGGGAGTCAAAACAGAAGGTTTTTTATCATTGGAACGGAAAGCGGCCCTCAACAACTTAACCGGCGGAAAAAGATTTTTTTGAAAAAATCCCTAAGCCCCGGGGTCACAATTTCAGGAAAAATCTGACTTTTGCCAATTCACTCAAAAATGCTGCCAAACCCTTGCAAATGCTCCCCTGAAAGTTTTCAAAGTCAAAACAGAAGCCTTTTTAACACAGGAGAAGAAATCAGCCCTCAACAACTTAACTGGTGGAAAAAGATTTTTTGAAAAAATCCCTAAGCCCCGGGGTCACAATTTCAGCAAAAATCTGACTTTTCCAATACACTCAAAAATGGTGCCGAGCGGTTGCAAATGCTCCCCTGAAAGTTTTGGAAGTCGAAAGAGAAGCCTTTTTACCACAGGAGAAGAAATCATCCCTCAACAACTTAACCGGCGGAAAAAGATTTTTTTGAAAAAATCCCTAAGCCCCGGGGTCACAATTTCAGCAAAAATCTGACTTTTGCCAATTCACTCAGAAATGCTGCCAAACCCTTGCAAATGCTCCCCTGAAAGTTTTGGAAGTCGAAACAGAAGCCTTTTTACCACAGGACAAGAAATCAGCCCTCAACAACTTATCCGCTGGAAAAAGATTTTTTGAAAAAATCCCTAAGCCCCGGGGTCACAATTTCAGCAAAAATCTGACTTTGGCCAATACACTCAAAAATGGTGCCGAGCGGTTGCAAATGCTCGCCTGAAAGTTTTGGAAGTCGAAACAGAAGCATTTTTACCACAGGACAAGAAATCAGCCCTCAACAACTTAACCGGTGAAAAAAGATTTTTTGAAAATATCCCTAAGCCCCGGGGTCACAATTTCAGCAAAAATCTGACTTTTGCCAATTCACTCAAATATGCTGCCAAACCCTTGCAAATGCTCCCCTGAAAGTTTTGGAAGTCGAAAGAGAAGCCTTTTTACCACAGGAGAAGAAATCAGCCCTCAACAACTTAACCGGCGGAAAAATTTTTTTTTGAAAAAATCCCTAAGCCCCGGGGTCACAATTTCAGCAAAAATCTGACTTTTGCCAATTCACTCAAAAATGCTGCCAAACCCTTGCAAATGCTCCCCTGAAAGTTTTGGAAGTCGAAACAGAAGCCTTTTTACCACAGGAGAAGAAATCAGCCCTCAACAACTTATCCGCTGGAAAAAGATTTTTTGAAAAAATCCCTAAGCCCCGGGGTCACAATTTCAGCAAAAATCTGACTTTGGCCAATTCACTCAAAAATGGTGCCGAGCGGTTGCAAATGCTCGCCTGAAAGTTTTGGAAGTCGAAACAGAAGCCTTTTTACCACAGGACAAGAAATCAGCCCTCAACAACTTAACCGGTGAAAAAAGATTTTTTGAAAATATCCCTAAGCCCCGGGGTCACAATTTCAGCAAAAATCTGACTTTTGCCAATACACTCAAAAATGCTGCCAAACCCTTGCAAATGCTCCCCTGAAAGTTTTGGAAGTCGAAACAGAAGGCTTTTTATCACAGGACAGAAAATCCTTAACCGGCAGAAAAATATTTTTTTGAAAAAATCCCTAAGCCCCGGGGTCTCAATTTCAGCAAAAACCTGACTTTCGGCAATTTACTCAAAAATGGTGCCAAACGGTTTCAAATGCTCCCCTGAGATGTCTGGCTTTCGAAACAGAAGGCTTTTTATCACCGGAAAAGAAATCAGCCCTCGAAAACTTAACTGTCAGAAAAACATTTTTTTAAAAAAATCCCTAAGCCCCGGGGTCATAATTTCAGCAAAATTCTGACTTTTGGCAATTCACTCAAAAATGGTGCCAAACCCTTGCAAATGCTCCCCTGAAAGTTTTGGAAGTCGGAACAGAAGCCTTTTTATCACAGGACAAGAAATCAGCCCTCAACAACTTAACCGGTGAAAAAAGATTTTTTGAAAATATCCCTAAGCCCCGGGGTCACAATTTCAGGAAAAATCTGACTTTTGCCAATTCACTCAAAAATGCTTCCAAACCCTTGCAAATGCTCCCCTGAAAGTTTTGGAAGTCGAAAGAGAAGCCTTTTTACCACAGGAGAAGAAATCAGCCCTCAACAACTTAACCGGCGGAAAAAGATTTTTTTGAAAAAATCCCTAAGCCCCGGGGTCACAATTTCAGCAAAAATCTGACTTTTGCCAATTCACTCAAAAATGCTGCCAAACCCTTGCAAATGCTCCCCTGAAAGTTTTCAAAGTCAAAACAGAAGCCTTTTTACCACAGGAGACGAAATCAGCCCTCAACAACTTAAGCGGTGGAAAAAGATTTTTTGAAAAAATCCCTAAGCCCCGGGGTCACAATTTCAGGAAAAATCTGACTTTTGCCAATTCACTCAAAAATGCTGCCAAACCCTTGCAAATGCTCCTCTGAAAGGTTTGGGAGTCAAAACAGAAGGTTTTTTATCATTGGAACGGAAAGCGGCCCTCAACAACTTAACCGGCGGAAAAAGATTTTTTTGAAAAAATCCCTAAGCCCCGGGGTCACAATTTCAGGAAAAATCTGACTTTTGCCAATTCACTCAAAAATGCTGCCAAACCCTTGCAAATGCTCCCCTGAAAGTTTTCAAAGTCAAAACAGAAGCCTTTTTAACACAGGAGAAGAAATCAGCCCTCAACAACTTAACTGGTGGAAAAAGATTTTTTGAAAAAATCCCTAAGCCCCGGGGTCACAATTTCAGCAAAAATCTGACTTTGGCCAATACACTCAAAAATGGTGCCGAGCGGTTGCAAATGCTCCCCTGAAAGTTTTGGAAGTCGAAAGAGAAGCCTTTTTACCACAGGAGAAGAAATCAGCCCTCAACAACTTAACCGGCGGAAAAAGATTTTTTTGAAAAAATCCCTAAGCCCCGGGGTCACAATTTCAGCAAAAATCTGACTTTTGCCAATTCAATCAAAAATGCTGCCAAACCCTTGCAAATGCTCCCCTGAAAGGTTTGGGAGTCAAAACAGAAGGTTTTTTATCATTGGAACGGAAAGCGGCCCTCAACAACTTAACCGGCGGAAAAAGATTTTTTTGAAAAAATCCCTAAGCCCCGGGGTCACAATTTCAGGAAAAATCTGACTTTTGCCAATTCACTCAAAAATGCTGCCAAACCCTTGCAAATGCTCCCCTGAAAGTTTTCAAAGTCAAAACAGAAGCCTTTTTAACACAGGAGAAGAAATCAGCCCTCAACAACTTAACTGGTGGAAAAAGATTTTTTGAAAAAATCCCTAAGCCCCGGGGTCACAATTTCAGCAAAAATCTGACTTTGGCCAATACATTCAAAAATGGTGCCGAGCGGTTGCAAATGCTCCCCTGAAAGTTTTGGAAGTCGAAACAGAAGCCTTTTTACCACAGGACAAGAAATCAGCCCTCAACAACTTAACCGGCAGAAAAAGATTTTTTTGAAAAAATCCCTAAGCCCCGGGGTCACAATTTCAGCAAAAATCTGACTTTTGCCAATTCACTCAAAAATGCTGCCAAACCCTTGCAAATGCTCCTCTGAAAGTTTTGGAAGTCAAAACAGAAGCCTTTTTACCACAGGAGAAGAAATCAGCCCTCAACAACTTATCCGCTGGAAAAAGATTTTTTGAAAAAATCCCTAAGCCCCGGGGTCACAATTTCAGCAAAAATCTGACTTTGGCCAATACACTCAAAAATGGTGCCGAGCGGTTGCAAATGCTCGCCTGAAAGTTTTGGAAGTCGAAACAGAAGCCTTTTTACCACAGGACAAGAAATCAGCCCTCAACAACTTAACCGGTGAAAAAAGATTTTTTGAAAATATCCCTAAGCCCCGGGGTCACAATTTCAGCAAAAATCTGACTTTTGCCAATTCACTCAAAAATGCTGCCAAACCCTTGCAAATGCTCCCCTGAAAGTTTTGGAAGTCGAAAGAGAAGCCTTTTTACCACAGGAGAAGAAATCAGCCCTCAACAACTTAACCGGTGAAAAAGATTTTTTGAAAATATCCCTAAGCCCCGGGGTCACAATTTCAGCAAAAATCTGACTTTTGCAAATTCACTCAAAAATGCTGCCAAACCCTTGCAAATGCTCCCCTGAAAGTTTTGGAAGTCGAAAGAGAAGCCTTTTTACCACAGGAGAAGAAATCAGCCCTCAACAACTTATCCGCTGGAAAAAGATTTTTTGAAAAAATCCCTAAGCCCCGGGGTCACAATTTCAGCAAAAATCTCCCTTTTGCCAATTCACTCAAAAATGCTGCCAAACCCTTGCAAATGCTCCCCTGAAAGTTTTGGAAGTCGAAACAGAAGGCTTTTTATCACAGGACAGAAAATCCTTAACCGAAGAAAAATATTTTTTTGAAAAAATCCCTAAGCCCCGGTGTCTCAATTTCAGCAAAAACCTGACTTTCGGCAATTTACTCAAAAATGGTGCCAAACGGTTTCAAATGCTCCCCTGAGATGTCTGGCTTTCGAAACAGAAGGCTTTTTATCACCGGAAAAGAAATCAGCCCTCGAAAACTTAACTGTCAGAAAAACATTTTTTTAAAAAAATCCCTAAGCCCCGGGGTCACAATTTCAGCAAAATTCTGACTTTTGGCAATTCACTCAAAAATGGTGCCAAACCCTTGCAAATGCTCCCCTGAAAGTTTTGGAAGTCGAAACAGAAGCCTTTTTATCACAGGACAAGAAATCAGCCCTCAACAACTTAACCGGTGAAAAAAGATTTTTTGAAAATATCCCTAAGCCCCGGGGTCACAATTTCAGGAAAAATCTGACTTTTGCCAATTCACTCAAAAATGCTTCCAAACCCTTGCAAATGCTCCCCTGAAAGTTTTGGAAGTCGAAAGAGAAGCCTTTTTACCACAGGAGAAGAAATCAGCCCTCAACAACTTAACCGGCGGAAAAAGATTTTTTTGAAAAAATCCCTAAGCCCCGGGGTCACAATTTCAGCAAAAATCTGACTTTTGCCAATTCACTCAGAAATGCTGCCAAACCCTTGCAAATGCTCCCCTGAAAGTTTTGGAAGTCGAAACAGAAGCCTTTTTACCACAGGAGACGAAATCAGCCCTCAACAACTTATCCGCTGGAAAAAGATTTTTTGAAAAAATCCCTAAGCCCCGGGGTCACAATTTCAGGAAAAATCTGACTTTTGCCAATTCACTCAAAAATGCTGCCAAACCCTTGCAAATGCTCCCCTGAAAGGTTTGGGAGTCAAAACAGAAGGTTTTTTATCATTGGAACGGAAAGCGGCCCTCAACAACTTAACCGGCGGAAAAAGATTTTTTTGAAAAAATCCCTAAGCCCCGGGGTCACAATTTCAGGAAAAATCTGACTTTTGCCAATTCACTCAAAAATGCTGCCAAACCCTTGCAAATGCTCCCCTGAAAGTTTTCAAAGTCAAAACAGAAGCCTTTTTAACACAGGAGAAGAAATCAGCCCTCAACAACTTAACTGGTGGAAAAAGATTTTTTGAAAAAATCCCTAAGCCCCGGGGTCACAATTTCAGCAAAAATCTGACTTTGGCCAATACACTCAAAAATGGTGCCGAGCGGTTGCAAATGCTCCCCTGAAAGTTTTGGAAGTTGAAAGAGAAGCCTTTTTACCACAGGAGAAGAAATCAGCCCTCAACAACTTAACCGGCGGAAAAAGATTTTTTTGAAAAAATCCCTAAGCCCCGGGGTCACAATTTCAGCAAAAATCTGACTTTTGCCAATTCACTCAGAAATGCTGCCAAACCCTTGCAAATGCTCCCCTGAAAGTTTTGGAAGTCGAAACAGAAGCCTTTTTATCACAGGAGACGAAATCAGCCCTCAACAACTTAACCGGTGGAAAAAGATTTTTTGAAAAAATCCCTAAGCCCCGGGGTCACAATTTCAGCAAAAATCTCCCTTTTGCCAATTCACTCAAAAATGCTGCCAAACCCTTGCAAATGCTCCCCTGAAAGTTTTGGAAGTCGAAACAGAAGCCTTTTTACCACAGGAGAAGAAATCAGCCCTCAACAACTTAACCGGTGGAAAAAGATTTTTTGAAAAAATCCCTAAGCCCCGGGGTCACAATTTCAGCAAAAATCTGACTTTTGCCAATTCACTCAAAAATGCTGCCAAACCCTTGCAAATGCTCCCCTGAAAGTTTTGGAAGTCGAAACAGAAGCCTTTTTACCACAGGAGAAGAAATCAGCCCTGAACAACTTAACCGGTGGAAAAAGATTTTTTGAAAAAATCCCTAAGCCCCGGGGTCACAATTTCAGCAAAAATCTGACTTTTGCCAATTCACTCAAAAATGCTGCCAAACCCTTGCAAATGCTCCCCTGAAAGGTTTGGGAGTCAAAACAGAAGGTTTTTTATCATTGGAACGGAAAGCGGCCCTGAACAACTTAACCGGCGGAAAAAGATTTTTTTGAAAAAATCCCTAAGCCCCGGGGTCACAATTTCAGGAAAAATCTGACTTTTGCCAATTCACTCAAAAATGCTGCCAAACCCTTGCAAATGCTCCCCTGAAAGTTTTCAAAGTCAAAACAGAAGCCTTTTTACACAGGAGAAGAAATCAGCCCTCAACAACTTAACTGGTGGAAAAAGATTTTTTGAAAAAATCCCTAAGCCCCGGGGTCACAATTTCAGCAAAAAGTGAATTGAGTGAATTGGCCAATTCACTCAAAAATGGTGCCGAGCGGTTGCAAATGCTCCCCTGAAAGTTTTGGAAGTCGAAACAGAAGCCTTTTTACCACAGGACAAGAAATCAGCCCTCAACAACTTAACCGGCAGAAAAAGCTTTTTTTAAAAAATCCCTAAGCCCCGGGGTCACAATTTCAGGAAAAATCTGACTTTTGCCAATTCACTCAAAAATGCTGCCAAACCCTTGCAAATGCTCCCCTGAAAGGTTTGGGAGTCAAAACAGAAGGTTTTTTATCATTGGAACGGAAAGCGGCCCTCAACAACTTAACCGGCGGAAAAAGATTTTTTTGAAAAAATCCCTAAGCCCCGGGGTCACAATTTCAGCAAAAATCTGACTTTTGCCAATTCACTCAAAAATGCTGCCAAACCCTTGCAAATGCTCCCCTGAAAGTTTTCAAAGTCAAAACAGAAGCCTTTTTAACACAGGAGAAGAAATCAGCCCTCAACAACTTAACTGGTGGAAAAAGATTTTTTGAAAAAATCCCTAAGCCCCGGGGTCACAATTTCAGCAAAAAGTGAATTGAGTGAATTGGCCAATTCACTCAAAAATGGTGCCGAGCGGTTGCAAATGCTCCCCTGAAAGTTTTGGAAGTCGAAACAGAAGCCTTTTTACCACAGGACAAGAAATCAGCCCTCAACAACTTAACCGGCAGAAAAAGCTTTTTTTAAAAAATCCCTAAGCCCCGGGGTCACAATTTCAGGAAAAATCTGACTTTTGCCAATTCACTCAAAAATGCTGCCAAACCCTTGCAAATGCTCCCCTGAAAGGTTTGGGAGTCAAAACAGAAGGTTTTTTATCATTGGAACGGAAAGCGGCCCTCAACAACTTAACCGGCGGAAAAAGATTTTTTTGAAAAAATCCCTAAGCCCCGGGGTCACAATTTCAGGAAAAATCTGACTTTTGCCAATTCACTCAAAAATGCTGCCAAACCCTTGCAAATGCTCCCCTGAAAGTTTTCAAAGTCAAAACAGAAGCCTTTTTAACACAGGAGAAGAAATCAGCCCTCAACAACTTAACTGGTGGAAAAAGATTTTTTGAAAAAATCCCTAAGCCCCGGGGTCACAATTTCAGCAAAAATCTGACTTTGGCCAATACACTCAAAAATGGTGCCGAGCGGTTGCAAATGCTCCCCTGAAAGTTTTGGAAGTCGAAAGAGAAGCCTTTTTACCACAGGAGAAGAAATCAGCCCTCAACAACTTAACCGGCGGAAAAAGATTTTTTTGAAAAAATCCCTAAGCCCCGGGGTCACAATTTCAGCAAAAATCTGACTTTTGCCAATTCACTCAGAAATGCTGCCAAACCCTTGCAAATGCTCCCCTGAAAGTTTTGGAAGTCGAAACAGAAGCCTTTTTATCACAGGAGACGAAATCAGCCCTCAACAACTTAAGCGGTGGAAAAAGATTTTTTGAAAAAATCCCTAAGCCCCGGGGTCACAATTTCAGCAAAAATCTCCCTTTTGCCAATTCACTCAAAAATGCTGCCAAACCCTTGCAAATGCTCCCCTGAAAGTTTTGGAATTCGAAACAGAAGCCTTTTTACCGCAGGAGAAGAAATCAGCCCTCAACAACTTAACCGGTGGAAAAAGATTTTTTGAAAAAATCCCTAAGCCCCGGGGTCACAATTTCAGCAAAAATCTGACTTTTGCCAATTCACTCAAAAATGCTGCCAAACCCTTGCAAATGCTCCCCTGAAAGTTTTGGAAGTCGAAACAGAAGCCTTTTTACCACAGGACAAGAAATCAGCCCTCAACAACTTATCCGCTGGAAAAAGATTTTTTGAAAAAATCCCTAAGCCCCGGGGTCACAATTTCAGCAAAAACCTGACTTTTGCCAATTCACTCAAAAATGCTGCCAAACCCTTGCAAATGCTCCCCTGAAAGGTTTGGGAGTCAAAACAGAAGGTTTTTTATCATTGGAACGGAAAGCGGCCCTCAACAACTTAACCGGCGGAAAAAGATTTTTTTGAAAAAATCCCTAAGCCCCGGGGTCACAATTTCAGGAAAAATCTGACTTTTGACAATTCACTCAAAAATGCTGCCAAACCCTTGCAAATGCTCCCCTGAAAGTTTTCAAAGTCAAAACAGAAGCCTTTTTAACACAGGAGAAGAAATCAGCCCTCAACAACTTAACTGGTGGAAAAAGATTTTTTGAAAAAATCCCTAAGCCCCGGGGTCACAATTTCAGCAAAAATCTGACTTTGGCCAATACACTCAAAAATGGTGCCGAGCGGTTGCAAATGCTCGCCTGAAAGTTTTGGAAGTCGAAACAGAAGCCTTTTTACCACAGGACAAGAAATCAGCCCTCAACAACTTAACCGGTGAAAAAAGATTTTTTGAAAATATCCCTAAGCCCCGGGGTCACAATTTCAGCAAAAATCTGACTTTTGCCAATTCACTCAAAAATGCTGCCAAACCCTTGCAAATGCTCCCCTGAAAGTTTTGGAAGTCGAAAGAGAAGCCTTTTTACCACAGGAGAAGAAATCAGCCCTCAACAACTTAACCGGCGGAAAAAGATTTTTTTGAAAAAATCCCTAAGCCCCGGGGTCACAATTTCAGCAAAAATCTGACTTTTGCCAATTCACTCAAAAATGCTGCCAAACCCTTGCAAATGCTCCCCTGAAAGTTTTGGAAGTCGAAACAGAAGCCTTTTTACCACAGGAGAAGAAATCAGCCCTCAACAACTTATCCGCTGGAAAAAGATTTTTTGAAAAAATCCCTAAGCCCCGGGGTCACAATTTCAGCAAAAATCTCCCTTTTGCCAATTCACTCAAAAATGCTGCCAAACCCTTGCAAATGCTCCCCTGAAAGTTTTGGAAGTCGAAACAGAAGGCTTTTTATCACAGGACAGAAAATCCTTAACCGGCAGAAAAATATTTTTTTGAAAAAATCCCTAAGCCCCGGGGTCTCAATTTCAGCAAAAACCTGACTTTCGGCAATTTACTCAAAAATGGTGCCAAACGGTTTCAAATGCTCCCCTGAGATTTCTGGCTTTCGAAACAGAAGGCTTTTTATCACCGGAAAAGAAATCAGCCCTCGAAAACTTAACTGTCAGAAAAACATTTTTTTAAAAAAATCCCTAAGCCCCGGGGTCACAATTTCAGCAAAATTCTGACTTTTGGCAATTCACTCAAAAATGGTGCCAAACCCTTGCAAATGCTCCCCTGAAAGTTTTGGAAGTCGAAACAGAAGCCTTTTTATCACAGGACAAGAAATCAGCCCTCAACAACATAACCGGTGAAAAAAGATTTTTTGAAAATATCCCTAAGCCCCGGGGTCACAATTTCAGGAAAAATCTGACTTTTGCCAATTCACTCAAAAATGCTGCCAAACCCTTGCAAATGCTCCCCTGAAAGTTTTGGAAGTCGAAAGAGAAGCCTTTTTACCACAGGAGAAGAAATCAGCCCTCAACAACTTAACCGGCGGAAAAAGATTTTTTTGAAAAAATCCCTAAGCCCCGGGGTCACAATTTCAGCAAAAATCTGACTTTTGCCAATTCACTCAAAAATGCTGCCAAACCCTTGCAAATGCTCCCCTGAAAGTTTTGGAAGTCGAAACAGAAGCCTTTTTACCACAGGAGACGAAATCAGCCTTCAACAACTTATCCGCTGGAAAAAGATTTTTTGAAAAAATCCCTAAGCCCCGGGGTCACAATTTCAGGAAAAATCTGACTTTTGCCAATTCACTCAAAAATGCTGCCAAACCCTTGCAAATGCTCCCCTGAAAGGTTTGGGAGTCGAAACAGAAGGTTTTTTATCATTGGAACGGAAAGCGGCCCTCAACAACTTAACCGGCGGAAAAAGATTTTTTTGAAAAAATCCCTAAGCCCCGGGGTCACAATTTCAGGAAAAATCTGACTTTAGCCAATTCACTCAAAAATGCTGCCAAACCCTTGCAAATGCTCCTCTGAAAGGTTTGGGAGTCAAAACAGAAGCCTTTTTATCCCAGGACAAGAAATCAGCCCTCAACAACTTAACCGGTGGAAAAAGATTTTTTGACAAAATCCCTAAGCCCCGGGGTCACAATTTCAGCAAAAATCTGACTTTGGCCAATACACTCAAAAATGGTGCCGAGCGGTTGCAAATGCTCCCCTGAAAGTTTTGGAAGTCGAAACAGAAGCCTTTTTACCACAGGACAAGAAATCAGCCCTCAACAACTTAACCGTCAGAAAAAGATTTTTTTTGAAAAAATCCCTAAGCCCCGGGGTCACAATTTCAGCAAAAATCTGACTTTTGCCAATACACTCAAAAATGCTGCCAAACCCTTGCAAATGCTCCTCTGAAAGTTTTGGAAGTCGAAACAGAAGCCTTTTTACCACAGGAGAAGAAATCAGCCCTCAACAACTTATCCGCTGGAAAAAGATTTTTTGAAAAAATCCCTAAGCCCCGGGGTCACAATTTCAGCAAAAATCTGACTTTGGCCAATACACTCAAAAATGGTGCCGAGCGGTTGCAAATGCTCCCCTGAAAGTTTTGGAAGTCGAAACAGAAGCCTTTTTACCACAGGACAAGAAATCAGCCCTCAACAACTTAACCGGTGGAAAAAGATTTTTTGAAAAAATCCCTAAGCCCCGGGGTCACAATTTCAGCAAAAATCTGACTTTTGCCAATTCACTCAAAAATGCTGCCAAACCCTTGCAAATGCTCCCCTGAAAGTTTTGGAAGTCGAAACAGAAGCCTTTTTATCACAGGACAAGAAATCAGCCCTCAACAACTTAACCGGTGAAAAAAGATTTTTTGAAAATATCCCTAAGCCCCGGGGTCACAATTTCAGGAAAAATCTGACTTTTGCCAATTCACTCAAAAATGCTGCCAAACCCTTGCAAATGCTCCCCTGAAAGTTTTGGAAGTCGAAAGAGAAGCCTTTTTACCACAGGAGAAGAAATCAGCCCTCAACAACTTAACCGGCGGAAAAAGATTTTTTTGAAAAAATCCCTAAGCCCCGGGGTCACAATTTCAGCAAAAATCTGACTTTTGCCAATTCACTCAAAAATGCTGCCAAACCCTTGCAAATGCTCCCCTGAAAGTTTTGGAAGTCGAAACAGAAGCCTTTTTACCACAGGAGACGAAATCAGCCTTCAACAACTTATCCGCTGGAAAAAGATTTTTTGAAAAAATCCCTAAGCCCCGGGGTCACAATTTCAGGAAAAATCTGACTTTTGCCAATTCACTCAAAAATGCTGCCAAACCCTTGCAAATGCTCCCCTGAAAGGTTTGGGAGTCGAAACAGAAGGTTTTTTATCATTGGAACGGAAAGCGGCCCTCAACAACTTAACCGGCGGAAAAAGATTTTTTTGAAAAAATCCCTAAGCCCCGGGGTCACAATTTCAGGAAAAATCTGACTTTAGCCAATTCACTCAAAAATGCTGCCAAACCCTTGCAAATGCTCCTCTGAAAGGTTTGGGAGTCAAAACAGAAGCCTTTTTATCCCAGGACAAGAAATCAGCCCTCAACAACTTAACCGGTGGAAAAAGATTTTTTGACAAAATCCCTAAGCCCCGGGGTCACAATTTCAGCAAAAATCTGACTTTGGCCAATACACTCAAAAATGGTGCCGAGCGGTTGCAAATGCTCCCCTGAAAGTTTTGGAAGTCGAAACAGAAGCCTTTTTACCACAGGACAAGAAATCAGCCCTCAACAACTTAACCGTCAGAAAAAGATTTTTTTTGAAAAAATCCCTAAGCCCCGGGGTCACAATTTCAGCAAAAATCTGACTTTTGCCAATACACTCAAAAATGCTGCCAAACCCTTGCAAATGCTCCTCTGAAAGTTTTGGAAGTCGAAACAGAAGCCTTTTTACCACAGGAGAAGAAATCAGCCCTCAACAACTTATCCGCTGGAAAAAGATTTTTTGAAAAAATCCCTAAGCCCCGGGGTCACAATTTCAGCAAAAATCTGACTTTGGCCAATACACTCAAAAATGGTGCCGAGCGGTTGCAAATGCTCCCCTGAAAGTTTTGGAAGTCGAAACAGAAGCCTTTTTACCACAGGACAAGAAATCAGCCCTCAACAACTTAACCGGTGGAAAAAGATTTTTTGAAAAAATCCCTAAGCCCCGGGGTCACAATTTCAGCAAAAATCTGACTTTTGCCAATTCACTCAAAAATGCTGCCAAACCCTTGCAAATGCTCCCCTGAAAGTTTTGGAAGTCGAAACAGAAGCCTTTTTATCACAGGACAAGAAATCAGCCCTCAACAACTTAACCGGTGAAAAAAGATTTTTTGAAAATATCCCTAAGCCCCGGGGTCACAATTTCAGCAAAAATCTCCCTTTTGCCAATTCACTCAAAAATGCTGCCAAACCCTTGCAAATGCTCCCCTGAAAGTTTTGGAAGTCGAAACAGAAGCCTTTTTACCACAGGAGAAGAAATCAGCCCTCAACAACTTATCCGCTGGAAAAAGATTTTTTGAAAAAATCCCTAAGCCCCGGGGTCACAATTTCAGCAAAAATCTGACTTTTGCCAATACACTCAAAAATGCTGCCAAACCCTTGCAAATGCTCCCCTGAAAGGTTTGGGAGTCAAAACAGAAGGTTTTTTATCATTGGAACGGAAAGCGGCCCTCAACAACTTAACCGGCGGAAAAAGATTTTTTTGAAAAAATCCCTAAGCCCCGGGGTCACAATTTCAGGAAAAATCTGACTTTTGCCAATTCACTCAAAAATGCTGCCAAACCCTTGCAAATGCTCCCCTGAAAGGTTTGGGAGTCGAAACAGAAGGTTTTTTATCATTGGAACGGAAAGCGGCCCTCAACAACTTAACCGGCGGAAAAAGATTTTTTTGAAAAAATCCCTAAGCCCCGGGGTCACAATTTCAGCAAAAATCTGACTTTGGCCAATACACTCAAAAATGGTGCCGAGCGGTTGCAAATGCTCCCCTGAAAGTTTTGGAAGTCGAAACAGAAGCCTTTTTACCACAGGACAAGAAATCAGCCCTCAACAACTTAACCGGCAGAAAAAGATTTTTTTTGAAAAAATCCCTAAGCCCCGGGGTCACAATTTCAGCAAAAATCTGACTTTTGCCAATACACTCAAAAATGCTGCCAAACCCTTGCAAATGCTCCTCTGAAAGTTTTGGAAGTCGAAACAGAAGCCTTTTTACCACAGGAGAAGAAATCAGCCCTCAACAACTTATCCGCTGGAAAAAGATTTTTTGAAAAAATCCCTAAGCCCCGGGGTCACAATTTCAGCAAAAATCTGACTTTGGCCAATACACTCAAAAATGGTGCCGAGCGGTTGCAAATGCTCCCCTGAAAGTTTTGGAAGTCGAAACAGAAGCCTTTTTACCACAGGACAAGAAATCAGCCCTCAACAACTTAACCGGTGGAAAAAGATTTTTTGAAAAAATCCCTAAGCCCCGGGGTCACAATTTCAGCAAAAATCTGACTTTTGCCAATTCACTCAAAAATGCTGCCAAACCCTTGCAAATGCTCCCCTGAAAGTTTTGGAAGTCGAAACAGAAGCCTTTTTATCACAGGACAAGAAATCAGCCCTCAACAACTTAACCGGTGAAAAAAGATTTTTTGAAAATATCCCTAAGCCCCGGGGTCACAATTTCAGCAAAAATCTCCCTTTTGCCAATTCACTCAAAAATGCTGCCAAACCCTTGCAAATGCTCCCCTGAAAGTTTTGGAAGTCGAAACAGAAGCCTTTTTACCACAGGAGAAGAAATCAGCCCTCAACAACTTATCCGCTGGAAAAAGATTTTTTGAAAAAATCCCTAAGCCCCGGGGTCACAATTTCAGCAAAAATCTGACTTTTGCCAATACACTCAAAAATGCTGCCAAACCCTTGCAAATGCTCCCCTGAAAGGTTTGGGAGTCAAAACAGAAGGTTTTTTATCATTGGAACGGAAAGCGGCCCTCAACAACTTAACCGGCGGAAAAAGATTTTTTTGAAAAAATCCCTAAGCCCCGGGGTCACAATTTCAGGAAAAATCTGACTTTTGCCAATTCACTCAAAAATGCTGCCAAACCCTTGCAAATGCTCCTCTGAAAGGTTTGGGAGTCAAAACAGAAGCCTTTTTATCACAGGAGAAGAAATCAGCCCTCAACAACTTAACCGGTGGAAAAAGATTTTTTGAAAATATCCCTAAGCCCCGGGGTCACAATTTTAGCAAAAATCTGACTTTTGCCAATTCACTCAAAAATGCTGCCAAACCCTTGCAAATGCTCCCCTGAAAGTTTTCAAAGTCAAAACAGAAGCCTTTTTAACACAGGAGAAGAAATCAGCCCTCAACAACTTAACTGGTGGAAAAAGATTTTTTGAAAAAATCCCTAAGCCCCGGGGTCACAATTTCAGCAAAAATCTGACTTTGGCCAATACACTCAAAAATGGTGCCGAGCGGTTGCAAATGCTCCCCTGAAAGTTTTGGAAGTCGAAACAGAAGCCTTTTTACCACAGGACAAGAAATCAGCCCTCAACAACTTAACCGGCAGAAAAAGATTTTTTTGAAAAAATCCCTAAGCCCCGGGGTCACAATTTCAGCAAAAATCTGACTTTTGCCAATTCACTCAAAAATGCTGCCAAACCCTTGCAAATGCTCCCCTGAAAGGTTTGGGAGTCAAAACAGAAGGTTTTTTATCATTGGAACGGAAAGCGGCCCTCAACAACTTAACCGGCGGAAAAAGATTTTTTTGAAAAAATCCCTAAGCCCCGGGGTCACAATTTCAGGAAAAATCTGACTTTTGACAATTCACTCAAAAATGCTGCCAAACCCTTGCAAATGCTCCCCTGAAAGTTTTCAAAGTCAAAACAGAAGCCTTTTTAACACAGGAGAAGAAATCAGCCCTCAACAACTTAACTGGTGGAAAAAGATTTTTTGAAAAAATCCCTAAGCCCCGGGGTCACAATTTCAGCAAAAATCTGACTTTGGCCAATACACTCAAAAATGGTGCCGAGCGGTTGCAAATGCTCGCCTGAAAGTTTTGGAAGTCGAAACAGAAGCCTTTTTACCACAGGACAAGAAATCAGCCCTCAACAACTTAACCGGTGAAAAAAGATTTTTTGAAAATATCCCTAAGCCCCGGGGTCACAATTTCAGCAAAAATCTGACTTTTGCCAATTCACTCAAAAATGCTGCCAAACCCTTGCAAATGCTCCCCTGAAAGTTTTGGAAGTCGAAAGAGAAGCCTTTTTACCACAGGAGAAGAAATCAGCCCTCAACAACTTAACCGGCGGAAAAAGATTTTTTTGAAAAAATCCCTAAGCCCCGGGGTCACAATTTCAGCAAAAATCTGACTTTTGCCAATTCACTCAAAAATGCTGCCAAACCCTTGCAAATGCTCCCCTGAAAGTTTTGGAAGTCGAAACAGAAGCCTTTTTACCACAGGAGAAGAAATCAGCCCTCAACAACTTATCCGCTGGAAAAAGATTTTTTGAAAAAATCCCTAAGCCCCGGGGTCACAATTTCAGCAAAAATCTCCCTTTTGCCAATTCACTCAAAAATGCTGCCAAACCCTTGCAAATGCTCCCCTGAAAGTTTTGGAAGTCGAAACAGAAGGCTTTTTATCACAGGACAGAAAATCCTTAACCGGCAGAAAAATATTTTTTTGAAAAAATCCCTAAGCCCCGGGGTCTCAATTTCAGCAAAAACCTGACTTTCGGCAATTTACTCAAAAATGGTGCCAAACGGTTTCAAATGCTCCCCTGAGATTTCTGGCTTTCGAAACAGAAGGCTTTTTATCACCGGAAAAGAAATCAGCCCTCGAAAACTTAACTGTCAGAAAAACATTTTTTTAAAAAAATCCCTAAGCCCCGGGGTCACAATTTCAGCAAAATTCTGACTTTTGGCAATTCACTCAAAAATGGTGCCAAACCCTTGCAAATGCTCCCCTGAAAGTTTTGGAAGTCGAAACAGAAGCCTTTTTATCACAGGACAAGAAATCAGCCCTCAACAACATAACCGGTGAAAAAAGATTTTTTGAAAATATCCCTAAGCCCCGGGGTCACAATTTCAGCAAAAATCTGACTTTTGCCAATTCACTCAAAAATGCTGCCAAACCCTTGCAAATGCTCCCCTGAAAGTTTTGGAAGTCGAAACAGAAGCCTTTTTATCACAGGACAAGAAATCAGCCCTCAACAACTTAACCGGTGAAAAAAGATTTTTTGAAAATATCCCTAAGCCCCGGGGTCACAATTTCAGGAAAAATCTGACTTTTGCCAATTCACTCAAAAATGCTGCCAAACCCTTGCAAATGCTCCCCTGAAAGTTTTGGAAGTCGAAAGAGAAGCCTTTTTACCACAGGAGAAGAAATCAGCCCTCAACAACTTAACCGGCGGAAAAAGATTTTTTTGAAAAAATCCCTAAGCCCCGGGGTCACAATTTCAGCAAAAATCTGACTTTTGCCAATTCACTCAAAAATGCTGCCAAACCCTTGCAAATGCTCCCCTGAAAGTTTTGGAAGTCGAAACAGAAGCCTTTTTACCACAGGAGACGAAATCAGCCTTCAACAACTTATCCGCTGGAAAAAGATTTTTTGAAAAAATCCCTAAGCCCCGGGGTCACAATTTCAGGAAAAATCTGACTTTTGCCAATTCACTCAAAAATGCTGCCAAACCCTTGCAAATGCTCCCCTGAAAGGTTTGGGAGTCGAAACAGAAGGTTTTTTATCATTGGAACGGAAAGCGGCCCTCAACAACTTAACCGGCGGAAAAAGATTTTTTTGAAAAAATCCCTAAGCCCCGGGGTCACAATTTCAGGAAAAATCTGACTTTAGCCAATTCACTCAAAAATGCTGCCAAACCCTTGCAAATGCTCCTCTGAAAGGTTTGGGAGTCAAAACAGAAGCCTTTTTATCCCAGGACAAGAAATCAGCCCTCAACAACTTAACCGGTGGAAAAAGATTTTTTGACAAAATCCCTAAGCCCCGGGGTCACAATTTCAGCAAAAATCTGACTTTGGCCAATACACTCAAAAATGGTGCCGAGCGGTTGCAAATGCTCCCCTGAAAGTTTTGGAAGTCGAAACAGAAGCCTTTTTACCACAGGACAAGAAATCAGCCCTCAACAACTTAACCGTCAGAAAAAGATTTTTTTTGAAAAAATCCCTAAGCCCCGGGGTCACAATTTCAGCAAAAATCTGACTTTTGCCAATACACTCAAAAATGCTGCCAAACCCTTGCAAATGCTCCTCTGAAAGTTTTGGAAGTCGAAACAGAAGCCTTTTTACCACAGGAGAAGAAATCAGCCCTCAACAACTTATCCGCTGGAAAAAGATTTTTTGAAAAAATCCCTAAGCCCCGGGGTCACAATTTCAGCAAAAATCTGACTTTGGCCAATACACTCAAAAATGGTGCCGAGCGGTTGCAAATGCTCCCCTGAAAGTTTTGGAAGTCGAAACAGAAGCCTTTTTACCACAGGACAAGAAATCAGCCCTCAACAACTTAACCGGTGGAAAAAGATTTTTTGAAAAAATCCCTAAGCCCCGGGGTCACAATTTCAGCAAAAATCTGACTTTTGCCAATTCACTCAAAAATGCTGCCAAACCCTTGCAAATGCTCCCCTGAAAGTTTTGGAAGTCGAAACAGAAGCCTTTTTATCACAGGACAAGAAATCAGCCCTCAACAACTTAACCGGTGAAAAAAGATTTTTTGAAAATATCCCTAAGCCCCGGGGTCACAATTTCAGCAAAAATCTCCCTTTTGCCAATTCACTCAAAAATGCTGCCAAACCCTTGCAAATGCTCCCCTGAAAGTTTTGGAAGTCGAAACAGAAGCCTTTTTACCACAGGAGAAGAAATCAGCCCTCAACAACTTATCCGCTGGAAAAAGATTTTTTGAAAAAATCCCTAAGCCCCGGGGTCACAATTTCAGCAAAAATCTGACTTTTGCCAATACACTCAAAAATGCTGCCAAACCCTTGCAAATGCTCCCCTGAAAGGTTTGGGAGTCAAAACAGAAGGTTTTTTATCATTGGAACGGAAAGCGGCCCTCAACAACTTAACCGGCGGAAAAAGATTTTTTTGAAAAAATCCCTAAGCCCCGGGGTCACAATTTCAGGAAAAATCTGACTTTTGCCAATTCACTCAAAAATGCTGCCAAACCCTTGCAAATGCTCCCCTGAAAGGTTTGGGAGTCGAAACAGAAGGTTTTTTATCATTGGAACGGAAAGCGGCCCTCAACAACTTAACCGGCGGAAAAAGATTTTTTTGAAAAAATCCCTAAGCCCCGGGGTCACAATTTCAGCAAAAATCTGACTTTGGCCAATACACTCAAAAATGGTGCCGAGCGGTTGCAAATGCTCCCCTGAAAGTTTTGGAAGTCGAAACAGAAGCCTTTTTACCACAGGACAAGAAATCAGCCCTCAACAACTTAACCGGCAGAAAAAGATTTTTTTTGAAAAAATCCCTAAGCCCCGGGGTCACAATTTCAGCAAAAATCTGACTTTTGCCAATACACTCAAAAATGCTGCCAAACCCTTGCAAATGCTCCTCTGAAAGTTTTGGAAGTCGAAACAGAAGCCTTTTTACCACAGGAGAAGAAATCAGCCCTCAACAACTTATCCGCTGGAAAAAGATTTTTTGAAAAAATCCCTAAGCCCCGGGGTCACAATTTCAGCAAAAATCTGACTTTGGCCAATACACTCAAAAATGGTGCCGAGCGGTTGCAAATGCTCCCCTGAAAGTTTTGGAAGTCGAAACAGAAGCCTTTTTACCACAGGACAAGAAATCAGCCCTCAACAACTTAACCGGTGGAAAAAGATTTTTTGAAAAAATCCCTAAGCCCCGGGGTCACAATTTCAGCAAAAATCTGACTTTTGCCAATTCACTCAAAAATGCTGCCAAACCCTTGCAAATGCTCCCCTGAAAGTTTTGGAAGTCGAAACAGAAGCCTTTTTATCACAGGACAAGAAATCAGCCCTCAACAACTTAACCGGTGAAAAAAGATTTTTTGAAAATATCCCTAAGCCCCGGGGTCACAATTTCAGCAAAAATCTCCCTTTTGCCAATTCACTCAAAAATGCTGCCAAACCCTTGCAAATGCTCCCCTGAAAGTTTTGGAAGTCGAAACAGAAGCCTTTTTACCACAGGAGAAGAAATCAGCCCTCAACAACTTATCCGCTGGAAAAAGATTTTTTGAAAAAATCCCTAAGCCCCGGGGTCACAATTTCAGCAAAAATCTGACTTTTGCCAATACACTCAAAAATGCTGCCAAACCCTTGCAAATGCTCCCCTGAAAGGTTTGGGAGTCAAAACAGAAGGTTTTTTATCATTGGAACGGAAAGCGGCCCTCAACAACTTAACCGGCGGAAAAAGATTTTTTTGAAAAAATCCCTAAGCCCCGGGGTCACAATTTCAGGAAAAATCTGACTTTTGCCAATTCACTCAAAAATGCTGCCAAACCCTTGCAAATGCTCCTCTGAAAGGTTTGGGAGTCAAAACAGAAGCCTTTTTATCACAGGAGAAGAAATCAGCCCTCAACAACTTAACCGGTGGAAAAAGATTTTTTGAAAATATCCCTAAGCCCCGGGGTCACAATTTTAGCAAAAATCTGACTTTTGCCAATTCACTCAAAAATGCTGCCAAACCCTTGCAAATGCTCCCCTGAAAGTTTTCAAAGTCAAAACAGAAGCCTTTTTAACACAGGAGAAGAAATCAGCCCTCAACAACTTAACTGGTGGAAAAAGATTTTTTGAAAAAATCCCTAAGCCCCGGGGTCACAATTTCAGCAAAAATCTGACTTTGGCCAATACACTCAAAAATGGTGCCGAGCGGTTGCAAATGCTCCCCTGAAAGTTTTGGAAGTCGAAACAGAAGCCTTTTTACCACAGGACAAGAAATCAGCCCTCAACAACTTAACCGGCAGAAAAAGATTTTTTTGAAAAAATCCCTAAGCCCCGGGGTCACAATTTCAGCAAAAATCTGACTTTTGCCAATTCACTCAAAAATGCTGCCAAACCCTTGCAAATGCTCCCCTGAAAGGTTTGGGAGTCAAAACAGAAGGTTTTTTATCATTGGAACGGAAAGCGGCCCTCAACAACTTAACCGGCGGAAAAAGATTTTTTTGAAAAAATCCCTAAGCCCCGGGGTCACAATTTCAGGAAAAATCTGACTTTTGACAATTCACTCAAAAATGCTGCCAAACCCTTGCAAATGCTCCCCTGAAAGTTTTCAAAGTCAAAACAGAAGCCTTTTTAACACAGGAGAAGAAATCAGCCCTCAACAACTTAACTGGTGGAAAAAGATTTTTTGAAAAAATCCCTAAGCCCCGGGGTCACAATTTCAGCAAAAATCTGACTTTGGCCAATACACTCAAAAATGGTGCCGAGCGGTTGCAAATGCTCGCCTGAAAGTTTTGGAAGTCGAAACAGAAGCCTTTTTACCACAGGACAAGAAATCAGCCCTCAACAACTTAACCGGTGAAAAAAGATTTTTTGAAAATATCCCTAAGCCCCGGGGTCACAATTTCAGCAAAAATCTGACTTTTGCCAATTCACTCAAAAATGCTGCCAAACCCTTGCAAATGCTCCCCTGAAAGTTTTGGAAGTCGAAAGAGAAGCCTTTTTACCACAGGAGAAGAAATCAGCCCTCAACAACTTAACCGGCGGAAAAAGATTTTTTTGAAAAAATCCCTAAGCCCCGGGGTCACAATTTCAGCAAAAATCTGACTTTTGCCAATTCACTCAAAAATGCTGCCAAACCCTTGCAAATGCTCCCCTGAAAGTTTTGGAAGTCGAAACAGAAGCCTTTTTACCACAGGAGAAGAAATCAGCCCTCAACAACTTATCCGCTGGAAAAAGATTTTTTGAAAAAATCCCTAAGCCCCGGGGTCACAATTTCAGCAAAAATCTCCCTTTTGCCAATTCACTCAAAAATGCTGCCAAACCCTTGCAAATGCTCCCCTGAAAGTTTTGGAAGTCGAAACAGAAGGCTTTTTATCACAGGACAGAAAATCCTTAACCGGCAGAAAAATATTTTTTTGAAAAAATCCCTAAGCCCCGGGGTCTCAATTTCAGCAAAAACCTGACTTTCGGCAATTTACTCAAAAATGGTGCCAAACGGTTTCAAATGCTCCCCTGAGATTTCTGGCTTTCGAAACAGAAGGCTTTTTATCACCGGAAAAGAAATCAGCCCTCGAAAACTTAACTGTCAGAAAAACATTTTTTTAAAAAAATCCCTAAGCCCCGGGGTCACAATTTCAGCAAAATTCTGACTTTTGGCAATTCACTCAAAAATGGTGCCAAACCCTTGCAAATGCTCCCCTGAAAGTTTTGGAAGTCGAAACAGAAGCCTTTTTATCACAGGACAAGAAATCAGCCCTCAACAACATAACCGGTGAAAAAAGATTTTTTGAAAATATCCCTAAGCCCCGGGGTCACAATTTCAGGAAAAATCTGACTTTTGCCAATTCACTCAAAAATGCTGCCAAACCCTTGCAAATGCTCCCCTGAAAGTTTTGGAAGTCGAAAGAGAAGCCTTTTTACCACAGGAGAAGAAATCAGCCCTCAACAACTTAACCGGCGGAAAAAGATTTTTTTGAAAAAATCCCTAAGCCCCGGGGTCACAATTTCAGCAAAAATCTGACTTTTGCCAATTCACTCAAAAATGCTGCCAAACCCTTGCAAATGCTCCCCTGAAAGTTTTGGAAGTCGAAACAGAAGCCTTTTTACCACAGGAGACGAAATCAGCCTTCAACAACTTATCCGCTGGAAAAAGATTTTTTGAAAAAATCCCTAAGCCCCGGGGTCACAATTTCAGGAAAAATCTGACTTTTGCCAATTCACTCAAAAATGCTGCCAAACCCTTGCAAATGCTCCCCTGAAAGGTTTGGGAGTCGAAACAGAAGGTTTTTTATCATTGGAACGGAAAGCGGCCCTCAACAACTTAACCGGCGGAAAAAGATTTTTTTGAAAAAATCCCTAAGCCCCGGGGTCACAATTTCAGGAAAAATCTGACTTTAGCCAATTCACTCAAAAATGCTGCCAAACCCTTGCAAATGCTCCTCTGAAAGGTTTGGGAGTCAAAACAGAAGCCTTTTTATCCCAGGACAAGAAATCAGCCCTCAACAACTTAACCGGTGAAAAAAGATTTTTTGAAAATATCCCTAAGCCCCGGGGTCACAATTTCAGCAAAAATCTCCCTTTTGCCAATTCACTCAAAAATGCTGCCAAACCCTTGCAAATGCTCCCCTGAAAGTTTTGGAAGTCGAAACAGAAGCCTTTTTACCACAGGAGAAGAAATCAGCCCTCAACAACTTAACCGTCAGAAAAAGATTTTTTTTGAAAAAATCCCTAAGCCCCGGGGTCACAATTTCAGCAAAAATCTGACTTTTGCCAATACACTCAAAAATGCTGCCAAACCCTTGCAAATGCTCCTCTGAAAGTTTTGGAAGTCGAAACAGAAGCCTTTTTACCACAGGAGAAGAAATCAGCCCTCAACAACTTATCCGCTGGAAAAAGATTTTTTGAAAAAATCCCTAAGCCCCGGGGTCACAATTTCAGCAAAAATCTGACTTTGGCCAATACACTCAAAAATGGTGCCGAGCGGTTGCAAATGCTCCCCTGAAAGTTTTGGAAGTCGAAACAGAAGCCTTTTTACCACAGGACAAGAAATCAGCCCTCAACAACTTAACCGGTGGAAAAAGATTTTTTGAAAAAATCCCTAAGCCCCGGGGTCACAATTTCAGCAAAAATCTGACTTTTGCCAATTCACTCAAAAATGCTGCCAAACCCTTGCAAATGCTCCCCTGAAAGTTTTGGAAGTCGAAACAGAAGCCTTTTTATCACAGGACAAGAAATCAGCCCTCAACAACTTAACCGGTGAAAAAAGATTTTTTGAAAATATCCCTAAGCCCCGGGGTCACAATTTCAGCAAAAATCTCCCTTTTGCCAATTCACTCAAAAATGCTGCCAAACCCTTGCAAATGCTCCCCTGAAAGTTTTGGAAGTCGAAACAGAAGCCTTTTTACCACAGGAGAAGAAATCAGCCCTCAACAACTTATCCGCTGGAAAAAGATTTTTTGAAAAAATCCCTAAGCCCCGGGGTCACAATTTCAGCAAAAATCTGACTTTTGCCAATACACTCAAAAATGCTGCCAAACCCTTGCAAATGCTCCCCTGAAAGGTTTGGGAGTCAAAACAGAAGGTTTTTTATCATTGGAACGGAAAGCGGCCCTCAACAACTTAACCGGCGGAAAAAGATTTTTTTGAAAAAATCCCTAAGCCCCGGGGTCACAATTTCAGGAAAAATCTGACTTTTGCCAATTCACTCAAAAATGCTGCCAAACCCTTGCAAATGCTCCCCTGAAAGGTTTGGGAGTCGAAACAGAAGGTTTTTTATCATTGGAACGGAAAGCGGCCCTCAACAACTTAACCGGCGGAAAAAGATTTTTTTGAAAAAATCCCTAAGCCCCGGGGTCACAATTTCAGGAAAAATCTGACTTTAGCCAATTCACTCAAAAATGCTGCCAAACCCTTGCAAATGCTCCTCTGAAAGGTTTGGGAGTCAAAACAGAAGCCTTTTTATCCCAGGACAAGAAATCAGCCCTCAACAACTTAACCGGTGGAAAAAGATTTTTTGACAAAATCCCTAAGCCCCGGGGTCACAATTTCAGCAAAAATCTGACTTTGGCCAATACACTCAAAAATGGTGCCGAGCGGTTGCAAATGCTCCCCTGAAAGTTTTGGAAGTCGAAACAGAAGCCTTTTTACCACAGGACAAGAAATCAGCCCTCAACAACTTAACCGGCAGAAAAAGATTTTTTTTGAAAAAATCCCTAAGCCCCGGGGTCACAATTTCAGCAAAAATCTGACTTTTGCCAATACACTCAAAAATGCTGCCAAACCCTTGCAAATGCTCCTCTGAAAGTTTTGGAAGTCGAAACAGAAGCCTTTTTACCACAGGAGAAGAAATCAGCCCTCAACAACTTATCCGCTGGAAAAAGATTTTTTGAAAAAATCCCTAAGCCCCGGGGTCACAATTTCAGCAAAAATCTGACTTTGGCCAATACACTCAAAAATGGTGCCGAGCGGTTGCAAATGCTCCCCTGAAAGTTTTGGAAGTCGAAACAGAAGCCTTTTTACCACAGGACAAGAAATCAGCCCTCAACAACTTAACCGGTGGAAAAAGATTTTTTGAAAAAATCCCTAAGCCCCGGGGTCACAATTTCAGCAAAAATCTGACTTTTGCCAATTCACTCAAAAATGCTGCCAAACCCTTGCAAATGCTCCCCTGAAAGTTTTGGAAGTCGAAACAGAAGCCTTTTTATCACAGGACAAGAAATCAGCCCTCAACAACTTAACCGGTGAAAAAAGATTTTTTGAAAATATCCCTAAGCCCCGGGGTCACAATTTCAGCAAAAATCTCCCTTTTGCCAATTCACTCAAAAATGCTGCCAAACCCTTGCAAATGCTCCCCTGAAAGTTTTGGAAGTCGAAACAGAAGCCTTTTTACCACAGGAGAAGAAATCAGCCCTCAACAACTTATCCGCTGGAAAAAGATTTTTTGAAAAAATCCCTAAGCCCCGGGGTCACAATTTCAGCAAAAATCTGACTTTTGCCAATACACTCAAAAATGCTGCCAAACCCTTGCAAATGCTCCCCTGAAAGGTTTGGGAGTCAAAACAGAAGGTTTTTTATCATTGGAACGGAAAGCGGCCCTCAACAACTTAACCGGCGGAAAAAGATTTTTTTGAAAAAATCCCTAAGCCCCGGGGTCACAATTTCAGGAAAAATCTGACTTTTGCCAATTCACTCAAAAATGCTGCCAAACCCTTGCAAATGCTCCTCTGAAAGGTTTGGGAGTCAAAACAGAAGCCTTTTTATCACAGGAGAAGAAATCAGCCCTCAACAACTTAACCGGTGGAAAAAGATTTTTTGAAAATATCCCTAAGCCCCGGGGTCACAATTTTAGCAAAAATCTGACTTTTGCCAATTCACTCAAAAATGCTGCCAAACCCTTGCAAATGCTCCCCTGAAAGTTTTCAAAGTCAAAACAGAAGCCTTTTTAACACAGGAGAAGAAATCAGCCCTCAACAACTTAACTGGTGGAAAAAGATTTTTTGAAAAAATCCCTAAGCCCCGGGGTCACAATTTCAGCAAAAATCTGACTTTGGCCAATACACTCAAAAATGGTGCCGAGCGGTTGCAAATGCTCCCCTGAAAGTTTTGGAAGTCGAAACAGAAGCCTTTTTACCACAGGACAAGAAATCAGCCCTCAACAACTTAACCGGCAGAAAAAGATTTTTTTGAAAAAATCCCTAAGCCCCGGGGTCACAATTTCAGCAAAAATCTGACTTTTGCCAATTCACTCAAAAATGCTGCCAAACCCTTGCAAATGCTCCCCTGAAAGGTTTGGGAGTCAAAACAGAAGGTTTTTTATCATTGGAACGGAAAGCGGCCCTCAACAACTTAACCGGCGTAAAAAGATTTTTTTGAAAAAATCCCTAAGCCCCGGGGTCACAATTTCAGGAAAAATCTGACTTTTGCCAATTCACTCAAAAATGCTGCCAAACCCTTGCAAATGCTCCTCTGAATGGTTTGGGAGTCAAAACAGAAGCCTTTTTATCACAGGACAAGAAATCAGCCCTCAACAACTTAACCGGTGGAAAAAGATTTTTTGAAAAAATCCCTAAGCCCCGGGGTCACAATTTCAGCAAAAATCTGACTTTTGCCAATTCACTCAAAAATGCTGCCAAACCCTTGCAAATGCTCCCCTAAAAGGTTTGGGAGTCAAAACAGAAGGTTTTTTATCATAGGACCAGAAAGCAGCCCTCAACAACTTAACCGGCAGAAAAAGATTTTTTTGAAAAAATCCCTAAGCCCCGGGGTCACAATTTCAGCAAAAATCTGACTTTTGCCAATTCACTCAAAAATGCTGCCAAACCCTTGCAAATGCTCCCCTGAAAGTTTTGGAAGTCGAAAGAGAAGCCTTTTTACCACAGGAGAAGAAATCAGCCCTCAACAACTTAACCGGCGGAAAAAGATTTTTTTGAAAAAATCCCTAAGCCCCGGGGTCACAATTTCAGCAAAAATCTGACTTTTGCCAATTCACTCAGAAATGCTGCCAAACCCTTGCAAATGCTCCCCTGAAAGTTTTGGAAGTCTAAACAGAAGCCTTTTTAACACAGGAGAAGAAATCAGCCCTCAACAACTTAACCGGCAGAAAAAGATTTTTTTGAAAAAATCCCTAAGCCCCGGGGTCACAATTTCAGCAAAAATCTGACTTTTGCCAATTCACTCAAAAATGCTGCCAAACCCTTGCAAATGCTCCTCTGAAAGTTTTGGAAGTCGAAACAGAAGCCTTTTTACCACAGGAGAAGAAATCAGCCCTCAACAACTTATCCGCTGGAAAAAGATTTTTTGAAAAAATCCCTAAGCCCCGGGGTCACAATTTCAGCAAAAATCTGACTTTGGCCAATACACTCAAAAATGGTGCCGAGCGGTTGCAAATGCTCGCCTGAAAGTTTTGGAAGTCGAAACAGAAGCCTTTTTACCACAGGACAAGAAATCAGCCCTCAACAACTTAACCGGTGAAAAAAGATTTTTTGAAAAAATCCCTAAGCCCCGGGGTCACAATTTCAGCAAAAATCTCCCTTTTGCCAATTCACTCAAAAATGCTGCCAAACCCTTGCAAATGCTCCCCTGAAAGTTTTGGAAGTCGAAACAGAAGGCTTTTTATCACAGGACAGAAAATCCTTAACCGGCAGAAAAATATTTTTTTGAAAAAATCCCTAAGCCCCGGGGTCTCAATTTCAGCAAAAACCTGACTTTCGGCAATTTACTCAAAAATGGTGCCAAACGGTTTCAAATGCTCCCCTGAGATGTCTGGCTTTCGAAACAGAAGGCTTTTTATCACCGGAAAAGAAATCAGCCCTCGAAAACTTAACTGTCAGAAAAACATTTTTTTAAAAAAATCCCTAAGCCCCGGGGTCACAATTTCAGCAAAATTCTGACTTTTGGCAATTCACTCAAAAATGGTGCCAAACGGTTGCAAATGCTCCCCTGAGATGTCTGGCTGTCAAAACAGAAGGCTTTTTATCACAGGAAAAGAAATCAGCCCTCGACAACATAACCGGCAGAAAAAGATTTTTTTGAAAAAATCCCTAAGCCCCGGGGTCACAATTTCATCAAAAATCTGACTTTCGGCCATTCCCTCAAAAATGGTGCCAAACGGTTGCAAATGCTCCCCTGAAAAGTTTGGCGGTCGAAACAGAAGGCTTTTTATCACAGGACAGAAAATCCTTAACCGGCAGAAAAATATTTTTTTGAAAAATTCCCTAAGCCCCGGGGTCTCAATTTCAGCAAAAACCTACTCTCGGCAACTCACTCAAAAATGGTGCCAAACGGTTGCAAATGCTCCCCTGAGATGTTTGGCGGTCAAAATAGAAGGCTTTTTATCACCGGAAAAGAAATCAGCCGTCGACAACTTAACTGTCAGAAAAACATTTTTTTTGAAAAAAATCCCTATGCCCCGCCGGGGTCACAATTTCATCAAAAATCTCACTTTCGGCAAGAGAATCAAAAATGGTGCCAAACAGTTGCAAATGCTTCCCTGAGATGCCTGGCTGTCGAAACAGAAGGCTTTTTATCACAGGAAAAGAAATCAGCCCTCGACAACATAACCGGCAGAAAAACATTTTAATGAAAAAATCCCTAAGCCCCAGGGTCACAATTTCATCAAAATTCTAACTTTCGGCAATTCACTCAAAAATGGTGCCAAACGGTTGCAAATGCTCCCCTGAAAAGTTTGGCGGTCGAAACAGAAGGCTTTTTATCACAGGACAGAAAATCCTTAACCGGCAGAAAAATATTTTTTTCAAAAAAATCCCTAAGCCCCGGGGTCACAATTTCATCAAAAACCTGACTTTCGGCAATTGACTGAAAATGGTGGCAAACGGTTGCAAATGCTCCCCTGAGATATCTGGCTGTCGAAACAGAAGGCTTTTTATCACAGGACAGAAAATCTGACTTTTGGCAATTGACTCAAAAATGGTGCCAAACGGTTGCAAATGCTCCCCTGAAAAGTTTGGCGGTCGAAACAGAAGGCTTTTCATCACAGGACAGAAAATCCTTAACCGGCAGGAAAAGATTTTTTTGAAAAAAATCCCTAAGCCCTGGGGTCACAATTTCAGCAAAAACCTGACTTTTGGCAATTGACTCAAAAATGGTGCCAAACGGTTGCAAATGCTCCCCTGAGATGTTTGGCGGTCAAAACGGAAGGCTTTTTATCACCGGAAAAGAAATCAGCCCTCGAAAACTTAAATGTCAGAAAAAACATTTTTTTGAAAAAATCCCTAAGCCCTGGGGTCACAATTTCATAAAAAATGTGACTTTCGGCAATTCACTCAAAAATGGTGCCAAACGGCTGCAAATGCTCCCCTGAGATGTTTGGCGGTCGAAACAGAAGGCTTTATATCACTGTACCGAAAATTCTTAACCGGCAGAAAAACATTTTTTTGAAAAAATCCCTAAGCCCCGGGGTCACAATTTCATCAAAAATGTGACTTTCGGCAATTCACTCAAAAGTGCTGCAAAACGGTTGCATATGCTCCCATCAGATGTTTGGCTGTCGAAACAGAAGGCTTTTTATCACAGGAAAAGAAATCAGCCCTCGACAACATAACCGGCAGAAAAACATTTTTTTGAAAAAATCCCTAAGCCCCGGGGTCACAATTTCATAAAAAAATCTGACTTTCGCCAATTCACTCAAAAATGGTGCCACACGGTTGCAAATGCTCCGCTGAAAAGTTCCCGGTCGAAACAGAAGGCTTTTTATCACAGGACAGAAAATCCTTAACCGGCAGGAAAAGATTTTTTTGAAAAAATCCCTAAGCCCCGGGGTCACAATTTCAGCAAAAACCTGACTTTTGGCAATTGACTCAAAAATGGTGCCAAACGGTTGCAAATGCTCCCCTGAGATGTTTGGCGGTCAAAACAGAAGGCTTTTTATCACCGGAAAAGAAATCAGCCCTCGAAAACTTAACTGTCAGAAAAAACATTTTTTTGAAAAAAATCCCTAAGCCCCGGGGTCACAATTTCATCAAAAATGTGACTTTCGGCAATTCACTCAAAAATGGTGCCAAACGGTTGCATATGCTCCCCTGAGATGTTTGGCGGTCGAAACAGAAGGCTTTTTACCACAGGAAAAGTAATCAGCCCTTGACAACTTAACCGGCAGAAAAATATTTTTTTGAAAAAATCCCTAAGCCCCGGGGTCACAATTTCATAAAAGATCTGACTTTCGCCAATTCACTCAAAAATGGTGCCAAACGGTGGCAAATGCTCCGCTGAAAAGTTCCTGGTCGAAACAGAAGGCTTTTTATAACTGGTCAGAAAATCCTTAACCGGCAGGAAAAGATTTTTTTGAAAAAATCCCTAAGCCGGGCCCGGGGTCACAATTTCATCAAAAACCTGACTTTTGGCAATTGACTCAAAAATGGTGCCAAACGGTTGCAAATGCTCCCCTGAGATGTTTGGGTGTTGAAACAGAAGGCTTTTTATCACCGGAAAAGAAATCAGCCCTCGAAAACTTAACTGTCAGAAAAAACATTTTTTTGAAAAAATCCCTAAGCCCCGGGGTCACAATTTCCCTGAGAGGTTTGGCGATCGATACAGAAGGCTTTTATCACAGGACAGAAAATCCTTAACCGGCAGAAAAAGATTTTTTTGAAAAAATCCCTAAGCCCCGGGGTCACAATTTCAGCAAAAATCTGACTTTCGGCCATTCCCTCAAAAATGGTGCCTACTGAAGTAAGTAGGAAACACCACTGGGCCGGTAAGATAAAATCTCAGTCAAATCCTTTATTTTGACTACTGGCTCCTCACACAGCTCCTGACTCACGACAGTGTGTTGCCCATCGCTCAGTTCTGACTAAAGGATTTTATGCAGCCACTGCTGGCGGGGACATTTTGGGACCCAAAATATCCAACGCCACTAAATTCTGGTGTACTTTTTAACATAATAGTGTAAACAGGGATCAACATACAAACACTGAGAAGCCATTCCCCCCGCCCCACTAATTTAGATGGAAACAACTGGAAAAACCTCTGTGGTTGAGGCTACCAGCATGGCGCCATTTCGTACAATGAACACTTCCGAGGTCATTCTTACTACTACTTTTACTACTACTCTACTACAACTTTACTGCTACTTTACTACTTTACTACCACTTTACTATTCCTTTACTACTGCTTCACTACTACTTTACTACCATTTTACTACTGCCTTACTACTGCTTTACTATCCTTTTTTACTACTATTCCACCGCTTTACTATTGGACCATTTTACTACTACTTTAATACTATCTTACTGCTGTTTCACTACTGCCTTACTACCATTTTACTACTATTTTACTACTGCATTACTACTACTAATTTACTACTGTTTTACTACTACTTTACTGCTATTTTACTACTATTCCACCGCTTTACTATTGTTTTAGAATTACTTAACTGCTACTTCACTACTGGTTTACTATTGCTTTACTACCACTTTACTTCCACTTTACTACTGCTACTTTATTACTTATCCTACTTTACTATTTATACCCCTATTTATACAGTAGACCTTCCTGAACAATGGCATGCGTGTCTACAGTAACAAATAGTATTGTTACTATTTTATTAATTGTATATACTGCCCTTCAACCGGAGATTTAAGGTTGGTTTACAACTTAAAAATGCAAGGTAAAAAACACCTTAACTGGCAGAATTTTTTTTTTAAAAAAAATCCCTAAGCCCCGGGGTCACAATTTCAGCAAAAATCTGAATTTCTGCAATTAACTCAAAAATGGTGACAAATGGTTTCAAATGCTCTCCTGAAAAGTTTTGCGGTCGAGACAGAAGGCTTTTTATCACAGGACAGAAAATCCTTAACCGGCAGAAAAAGATTTTTTTGAAAAAATCCCTAAGCCCCGGGGTCACAATTTCCCTGAGAGGTTTGCGGGCGATACAGAAGGCTTTTATCACAGGACAGAAAATCCTTAACCGGCAGAAAAAGATTCTTTTGAAAATATCCCTAAGCCCCGGGGTCACAATTTCATCAAAAATCTGACTATTGGCAATTCACACAAAAATGGTGACAAACGGTTGCAAATGCTCCCCTGAGATCTTTGGCGGTCGAAACAGAATGCTTTTTACCACAGGAAAAGTATTCAGCACTTGACAACTTAACCGGCACAAAAATATTTTTTTGAAAAAATCCCAAAGCCCCGGGGTCACAATTTCATCAAAAATCTGACTTTCGGCAATTCACTCAAAAATGGTGCCAAACGGTTGCAAATGCTTCCCTGAGATGTCTGGCTGTCGAAACAGAAGGCTTTTTATCACAGGAATAGAAATCAGCCCTCGACAATTTAAACGGCAGAGACAGATTTTTTTCAAAAAAATCCCTAAGCCCCGCGGTCACAATTTCATCAAAAATCTGACTTTCGGCCATTCACTCAAAAATGGTGCCTACTGAAGAAAGTAGGAAACACCACTGGGCCGGTAAGATATAATCTAAGTCAAATCCCTTATTTTGATTACTGGCTCCTCACACAGATCCTGACTCACGACAGTGTGTTGCCCATCGCTCAGTTCTGACTAAGGATTTTATGCAGCCACTGGTGGCGTTGACATTTTAGGACCCAAAATATACAACGCCACTAAATTCTGGTGTACTTTTTAACATAATAGTGTAAACAGGGATCAACATACAAACACTGAGAAGCCATTCCCCCCCGCCCCACTACTTTATATGGAAACAACTGTGATCTGGAAACCTCTGTGATCCCTAAGCCCCGCGGTCACAATTTCATCAAAAATCTCACTTTCGGCCATTCACTAAATTCTGGTGTACTTTTTAACATAATAGTGTAAACAGGGATCAACATACAAACACTGAGAAGCCATTCCCCCCGCCCCACTACTTTATATGGAAACAACTGTGATTATATGGAAACCTCTGTGATTGAGGCTACCAACATGGCGCCATTTTGTACAACGAACACTTCCGAGGCCATTCTTACTACTACTTTACTACTACTTTACTACTACTTTACTACCGCTTTACTACTACTTTACTACCACTTTACTACCGCTTTACTACTACTTTACTACTACTTTACTACCGCTTTACTACTACTTTACTACCGCTTTACTACTACTTTACTACCGCTTTACTACTACTTTACTACTGCTTTACTACCATTTTACTACTGCCTTACTACTGCTTTACTATTATTTTACTACTACTTTGCTATCCTTTTACTACTACTTTACAGCTATTTTACTACTATTGCACTGCTTTACTATTGGACCATTTTACTACTACTTTACTACTATCTTACTGCTGTTTCACTACTGCCTTACTACCATTTTACTACTATTTTACTATTGCATTACTACTACTACTTTACTACTGTTTTACTACTACTTTACTGCTATTTTTCTACTATTCCACCACTTTACTATTGTTTTACCATTACTTAACTGCTACTTCACTGAGCCCCGGGCTCACAATTTCAGCAAAAATCTGACTTTCGGCAATTCACTCAAAAATGGTGCCAAACGGTTGCAAATGGTCCCCTGAAAGGTTTGGCGGTCGAAACAGAAGGCTTTTTATCACAGAAAAAGAAATCAGCCCTCGATAACATAACAGGCAGAAAAACATTTTTTTGAGAAAATCCCTAAGCCCCGGGGTCACAATTTCATCAAAAATGTGACTTTGCCCAATACACTCAAAAATGGTGCCAAACGGTTGCAAATGCAACCCTGAGATGTTTGGGGGTCGAAACAGAAGGCTTTTTATCACAGGAAAAGTAATCAGCCCTTGACAACTTAACCGGCAGAAAAACATTTTTTTGAAAAAAACCCTAAGCCCCGGGGTCACAATTTCCCTGAGATGTCTGGCTGTCGAAACAGAAGGCTTTTTATCACAGGACAGAAAATCCTTAACCGGCAGAAAAACATTTTTTTGAAAAAATCCCTAAGCCCCGGGGTCACAATTTCATCAAAAATCTGACTTTCGGCCATTCCCTCAAAAATGGTGCCTACTGAAGAAAGTAGGAAACACCACTGGGCCGGTAAGATATCATCTAAATGAAATCCCTTATTTTGACTACTGGCTCCTCACACAGATCCTGACTCATGACAGTGTGTTGCCCATCGCTCAGTTCTGACTAAAGGATTTTATACAGCCAATGCTGGCGGGGACATCTTAGGACCCCAAATATCCAATGCCACTAAATTCTGGTGTACTTTTTAACATAATAGTGTAAACAGGGATCAACATAAAACACTGAGAAGCTATTCCCCCCGCCCCACTACTTTATATGGAAACAACTGGAAAAACCTCTGTGATTGAGGCTACCAACATGGCGCCATTTTGTACAACGAACACTTCCGAGGTCATTCTTACTACTACTTTACTACTACTTTACTACTACTTTACTACTACTTTATTACCACTTTACCACTACTTTACCACTGCTTTACTACTGCTTTTCTACTGCTTCACAACTACTTTACTACCATTTTACTACTGCCTTACTACTGCTTTACTATTATTTTACTACTACTTTACTACTATCTTACTGCTGTTTCACTACTGGCTTACTACCATTTTACTAACATTTTACTACTGCATTACTACTACTACTTTACTACTGTTTTACTACTACTTTACTGCTATTTTACTACTATTCCACCACTTTACTATTGTTTTACCATTACTTAACTGCTACTTCACTACTGGTTTACTATTGCTTTACTTCCACTTTACTTCCACTTTACTACTACTACTTTATTACTTATCCTACTTTACTATTTATACAGTAGACCTTTCTGAACAATGGCATGCCTGTCTATAGTAACAAATAGTATTGTTACTATTTTATTAATTGTATATACTGCCCCTCATCCGTAGATTTAAGTTTGGTTTACAACTTAAAAATGCACCTTAACCGGCAGAATTTTTTTAAAAAAATAAATCCCTAAGACGGTCACAATTTCATCAAAAATCTGACTTTCAGCAATTCACTCAAAAATGCTGCCAAACGGATGCAAATGCTCCCCTGAAAAGTTTGGCGGTCGAAACAGAAGGCTTTTTATCACAGGACAGAAAATCCTTAACCGGCAGAAAAATATTTTTTTGAAAAAATCCCTAAGCCCCGGTGTCACAATTTCAGGAAAAATCTGACTTTCGGCAGTTGACTCCAAAATTGTGCCAAACGGTTGCAAATGCTCCCCTGAGATGTTTGGCGGTCAAAAGAGAAGACTTTTTATCACCGGAAAAGAAATCAGCCCTCGATAACTTAACTGTCAGAAAAAACATTTTTTTGAAAAAATCCCTAAGCCCCGGGATCACAATTTCATCAAAAATTTGACTTTCGGCAATTCACTCAAAAATGGTGCCAAACGTTTGCAAATGTTCCCCTGAAAAGTTTCGCGGTCGAAACAGAATGCTATTTATCACAGGTCAGAAAATCCTTAACCGGAAGAAAAAGATTTTTTTGCAAAAATCCCTAAGCCCCGGGCTCACAATTTCAGGAAAAATCTGACTTTCGGTAATTCACTCAAAAATGGTGCCAAACGGTTGCAAATGCTCCCCTGAGATGTTTGGGGGTCGAAACAGAAGGCTTTTTATCTCAGGAAATGAAATCAGTCCTCGACAACTTAATCGGCAGAAAAACATTTTTTTGAAAAAATCCCTAAGCCCCAGGGTCACAATTTCAGCAAAAATTTGACTTTCGGCAATTCACTCAAAAATGGTGCCAAACGGTTGTAAATGCTCCCCTGAAAAATTTGGCGGTCAAAACAGAAGGTTTTTTTATCACAGGACAGAAAATCTTTAACCGGCAGAAAAAGATTTCTTTGAAAAAATCCCTAAACCCCGAGGTCACAATTTCAGCAAAAATATGACTTTCCGCAATTCAATCAAAAATGGTGGCAAACGGTTGCAAATGCTCCCCTGAAAAGTTTTGCGGTCGAGACAGAAGGCTTTTTATCACAGGACAGAAAATCCTTAACCGGCAGAAAAAGATTTTTTTGAAAAAATCCCTAAGCCCCGGGGTCACAATTTCAGCAAAAATCTGACTTTCGGCAATTCACTCAAAAATTGTGCCCAACGGTTGCAAATGCTCCCCTGAAAGGTTTGGCGGTCGAAAAAGAAGGTTTTTATCACAAGACAGAAAATCCTTAAACCGGCAGAAAAATATTTTTTTTAAAAAAATCCCTAAGCCCCGGGGTCACAATTTCATCAAAAATCTGACTTTCGGCCATTCCCTCAAAAATGGTGCCTACTGAAGAAAGTAGGAAACACCACTGGTTCTGACTAAAGGATTTTATGCAGCCACTGCTGGCGGGGACATTTTGGGACCCAAAATATCCAACGCCACTAAATTCTGGTGTACTTTTTAACATAATAGTGTAAACAGGGTTCAACATACAAACACTGAGAAGCCATTCCCCCCGCCCCACTAATTTATATGGAAACAACTGGAAAAACCTCTGTGGTTGAGGCTACCAACATGGCGCCATTTCGTACAATGAACACTTCCGAGGTCATTCTTACTACTACTTTACTAATACTCTACTACAACTTTACTGCTACTTTACTACTTTACTACCACTTTAATATTCCTTTACTACTGCTTCACTACTACTTTACTACCACTTTACTACTGCCTTACTACTGCTTTACTATCCTTTTACTACTACTTTGCTATCCTTTTACTTCTACTTTAAAGCTTTTTTACTACTATTCCACCGCTTTACTATTGGACCATTTAACTACTACTTTAATACTATCTTACTGCTGTTTCACTACTGCCTTACTACCATTTTACTACTATTTTACTACTGCATTACTACTACTAATTTACTACTGTTTTACTACTACTTTACTGCTATTTTACTACTATTCCACCGCTTTACTATTGTTTTAGAATTACTTAACTGCTACTTCACTACTGGTTTACTATTGCTTTACTACCACTTTACTTCCACTTTACTACTGCTACTTTATTACTTATCCTACTTTACTATTTATACCCCTATTTATACAGTAGACCTTCCTGAACAATGGCATGCGTGTCTACAGTAACAAATAGTATTGTTACTATTTTATTAATTGTATATACTGCCCTTCATCCGCAGATTTAAGGTTGGTTTACAACTTAAAAATGCAAGGTAAAAAAAACCTTAACTGGCAGAATTTTTTTTTTAAAAAAAAAAATCCCTAAGCCCCGGGGTCACAATTTCAGCAAAAATCTGACTTTCTGCAATTAACTCAAAAATGGTGACAAATGGTTTCAAATGCTCTCCTGAAAAGTTTTGCGGTCGAGACAGAAGGCTTTTTATCACAGGACAGAAAATCCTTAACCGGCAGAAAAAGATTTTTTTGAAAAAATCCCTAAGACCTGGGGTCAAAATTTCATCAAAAATCTGACTTTCGCCAATTCACTTAAAAATGGTGCCAAACGGTTGCAAATTCTCCCCTGAAAAATTTGGCAGTCAAAACAGAAGGTTTTTTATCACAGGACAGAAAATCCTTAACAGGCAGAAAAAGATTTCTTTGAAAAAATCCCTAAGCCCCAGGGTCACAATTTCAGCAAAAATGTGACTTTCGGCAATTCAACCAAAAATGGTGGCAAACTGTTGCAAATGCTCCCCTGAAAAGTTTGGCGATCAAAACAGAAGGCTTTTTATGACAGGACAGGAAATCCTTAACCGGCAGAAAAAGATTTTTTTGAAAAAATCCCTAAGCCCCGCGGTCACAATTTCATCAAAAATCTCACTTTCGGCCATTCACTCAAAAATGGTGCCTACTGAAGAAAGTAGGAAACACCACTGGGCCTGTCAGATATAATCTAAGTCAAATCCCTTATTTTGACTACTGGCTCCTCACACAGCTCCTGACTCACGACAGTGTGTTGCCCATCGCTCAGTTCTGACTAAAGATTTTATACAGCCACTGCTGGCGTTGACATTTTGGTACCCAAAATATCCAACGCCACTAAATTCTGGTGTACTTTTTAACATAATAGTGTAAACAGGGATCAACATACAAACACTGAGAAGCCATTCCCCCCGCCCCACTACTTTATATGGAAACAACTGGAAAAACCTCTGTGATTGAGGCTACCAACATGGCGCCATTTTATACAACGAAGAGTTCCGACATCATTCTTACTACTACTTTACTACTGCTTTACTACTGCTTTACTACTGCTTTACTACTGCTTTACTACCATTTTACTACCACTTTACTACTACTTTACCACTACTTTATTACTACTTTACTGCTACTTTACTACTCTATTACTTTACTATCACTTTACTACTGCTTTACTACTGCTTCGCTACTACTTTACTACTATTTTACTACCATTTTACTACTGCCTTACTACTGCTTTACTATCATTTTACTACTACTTTCTTATCCTTTTACTACTACTTTACTGCTATTTTACTACTATTCCACCGCTTTAATATTGGACCATTTTACTACTACTTTACTACTATCTTACTGCTGTTTCACTACTTCCTTACTACCATTTTACTACTATTTTACTACTGCATTACTACTACTACTTTACTACTGTTTTACTACTACTTTACTGCTATTTTACTACTATTCCACCACTTTACTATTGTTTTACCATTACTTAACTGCTACTTCACTACTGGTTTACTATTGCTTTACTACTACTTTACTTCCACTTTACTACTGCTACTTTATTACTTATCCTACTTTACTATTTATACCCCTATTTATACAGTAGACCTTCCTAACAATGGCATGCCTGTCTATAGTAACAAATAATATTGTTACTATTTTATTAATTGTATATACTGACCCTCATCCGTAGATTTAAGGTTGGTTTACAAGTTAAAAATGCAAGGTAAAAAACACATTAACCAGCATGATTTTTTTTTTTTAAAAAAAAATAATCTCTAAGCCCCGGGGTCACAATTTCATCAAAAATCTGACTTTCGGCCATTCACTCAAAAATGGTGCAAACGGTTGCAAAAGCTTCCCTGAAATGTTTGGCGCTCGAAACAGAAGGCGTTTTATCACAGGAAAAGAAATCAGCCCTCGACAACTTAACCGGCCGAAAAGGATTTTTTTTTCAAAAAATCCCTAAGCCCCGGGGTCAAAATTTCATAAAAAAACTGACTTTCGGCCATTCTCTCAAACATGCTGCCATACGGTTGCTAATGCTCCCCTGAAAAGTTTGGTGGTCAAAACAGAAGGCTTTTTATCACAGGACAGGAAATCCTTAACCGGCAGGAAAAGATTTTTTCGAAAAAATCCCTAAGTCACAATTTCATCAAAAATCTGACTTTCGGCCATTCCCTCAAAAATGGTGCCTACTGAAGAAAGTAGGAAACACCACTGGGCCTGTCAGATATAATCTAAGTCAAATCCCTTATTTTGACTACTGGCTCCTCACACAGCTCCTGACTCACGACAGTGTGTTGCCCATCGCTCAGTTCTGACTAAAGGATTTTATACAGCCACTGCTGGCGGGGAAATTTTGGGACCCAAAATATCCAACGCCACTAAATTCTGGTGTACTTTTTAACATAATAGTGTAAACAGGGATCAACATACAAACACTGAGAAGCCATTTCCCCCGCCCCACTACTTTATATGAAAACAACTGGAAAAACCTCTGTGGTTGAGGCTACCAACATGGCGCCATTTTCTACAACGAACACTTTCGAGGTCGTTCTTACTACTACTTTACTACTACTTTACTACTGCTTTACTACTGCTTTACTACCACTTTACCACTACTTTAATACCAATTTACTGCTACTTTACTACACTACTTTACTATCAATTTACTACTGCTTCAGTACTATTTTATTATCACTTTACTACTGCTTTAATACTGCTTCACTACTACTTTACTACCATTTTACTACTGCCTTACTACTGCTTTACTACCATTTTACTACTGCCTTTCTACTGCTTTACTATCATTTTACTACTACTTTGTTATCCTTTTTCTACTACTTTAAAGCTATTTTACTACTATTCCACCGCTTTACTATTGGACCATTTTACTACTACTTTACTACTATCTTACTGCTGTTTCACTATTGCCTTACTACCATTTTACTACTATTTTACTACTGCATTACTACTACTACTTTACTACTGTTTTACTACTACTTTACTGCTATTTTACTACTATTCCACCACTTCACTATTGTTTTACCATTACATAACTGCTACTTCACTACTGGTTTACTATTGCTTTACTACTACTTTACTTCCACTTTACTACTTTATTACTTATCCGACTTTACTATTTATACCCCTATTTATACAGTAGACCTTCCTAAACAATGGCATGGCTGTCTATAGTAACAAATAGTATTGTTACTATTTTATTAATTGTATATACTGACCCTCATCCGTAATATTTAAGGTTGGTTTACAAGTTAAAAATGCAAGGTAAAAAACACATTAACCAGCATGATTTTTTTTTTTTAAAAAAAAATAATCTCTAAGCCCCGGGGTCACAATTTCATCAAAAATCTGACTTTCGGCAATTTACTCAAAAATGGTGCCAAACGGTTGCAAATGCTTCCCTGAGATGTCTGGCTGTCGAAACAGAAGGCTTTTTATCACAGGAAAAGAAATCAGCCCTCGACAACATAACCGGCAGAAAAACATTTTTTTGAAAAAATCCCTAAGCCCCGGGGTCACAATTTCATCAAAAATCTGACTTTCGGCCATTCACTCAAAAATGGTGCAAACGGTTGCAAAAGCTTCCCTTAAAGGTTTGGCGCTCGAAACAGAAGGCGTTTTATCACAGGAAAAGAAATCAGCCCTCGACAACTTAACCGGCCGAAAAGGATTTTTTTTCAAAAAATCCCTAAGCCCCGGGGTCAAAATTTCATAAAAAATCTGACTTTCGGCCATTCTCTCAAACATGCTGCCATACGGTTGCTAATGCTCCCCTGAAACGTTTGGTGGTCAAAACAGAAGGCTTTTTATCACAGGACAGGAAATCCTTAACCGGCAGGAAAAGATTTTTTCGAAAAAATCCCTAAGTCACAATTTCATCAAAAATCTGACTTTCGGCCATTCCCTCAAAAATGGTGCCTACTGAAGAAAGTAGGAAACACCACTGGGCCTGTCAGATATAATCTAAGTCAAATCCCTTATTTTGACTACTGGCTCCTCACACAGCTCCTGACTCACGACAGTGTGTTGCCCATCGCTCAGTTCTGACTAAAGGATTTTATACAGCCACTGCTGGCGGGGAAATTTTGGGACCCAAAATATCCAACGCCACTAAATTCTGGTGTACTTTTTAACATAATAGTGTAAACAGGGATCAACATACAAACACTGAGAAGCCATTTCCCCCGCCCCACTACTTTATATGAAAACAACTGGAAAAACCTCTGTGGTTGAGGCTACCAACATGGCGCCATTTTCTACAACGAACACTTTCGAGGTCGTTCTTACTACTACTTTACTACTACTTTACTACTGCTTTACTACTGCTTTACTACCACTTTACCACTACTTTAATACCAATTTACTGCTACTTTACTACACTACTTTACTATCAATTTACTACTGCTTCAGTACTATTTTATTATCACTTTACTACTGCTTTAATACTGCTTCACTACTACTTTACTACCATTTTACTACTGCCTTACTACTGCTTTACTACCATTTTACTACTGCCTTTCTACTGCTTTACTATCATTTTACTACTACTTTGTTATCCTTTTTCTACTACTTTAAAGCTATTTTACTACTATTCCACCGCTTTACTATTGGACCATTTTACTACTACTTTACTACTATCTTACTGCTGTTTCACTATTGCCTTACTACCATTTTACTACTATTTTACTACTGCATTACTACTACTACTTTACTACTGTTTTACTACTACTTTACTGCTATTTTACTACTATTCCACCACTTCACTATTGTTTTACCATTACATAACTGCTACTTCACTACTGGTTTACTATTGCTTTACTACTACTTTACTTCCACTTTACTACTTTATTACTTATCCGACTTTACTATTTATACCCCTATTTATACAGTAGACCTTCCTAAACAATGGCATGGCTGTCTATAGTAACAAATAGTATTGTTACTATTTTATTAATTGTATATACTGACCCTCATCCGTAATATTTAAGGTTGGTTTACAAGTTAAAAATGCAAGATAAAAAACACATTAACCAGTATGATTTTTTTTTTTTTAAAAAAAAATAATCTCTAAGCCCCGGGGTCACAATTTCATCAAAAATCTGACTTTCGGCAATTTACTCAAAAATGGTGCCAAACGGTTGCAAATGCTTCCCTGAGATGTCTGGCTGTCGAAACAGAAGGCTTTTTATCACAGGAAAAGAAATCAGCCCTCGACAACATAACCGGCAGAAAAACATTTTTTTGAAAAAATCCCTAAGCCCCGGGGTCACAATTTCATCAAAAATCTGACTTTCGGCCATTCACTCAAAAATGGTGCAAACGGTTGCAAAAGCTTCCCTGAAAGGTTTGGCGCTCGAAACAGAAGGCGTTTTATCACAGGAAAAGAAATCAGCCCTCGACAACTTAACCGGCCGAAAAGGATTTTTTTTCAAAAAATCCCTAAGCCCCGGGGTCAAAATTTCATAAAAAATCTGACTTTCGGCCATTCTCTCAAACATGCTGCCATACGGTTGCTAATGCTCCCCTGAAACGTTTGGTGGTCAAAACAGAAGGCTTTTTATCACAGGACAGGAAATCCTTAACCGGCAGGAAAAGATTTTTTCGAAAAAATCCCTAAGTCACAATTTCATCAAAAATCTGACTTTCGGCCATTCCCTCAAAAATGGTGCCTACTGAAGAAAGTAGGAAACACCACTGGGCCTGTCAGATATAATCTAAGTCAAATCCCTTATTTTGACTACTGGCTCCTCACACAGCTCCTGACTCACGACAGTGTGTTGCCCATCGCTCAGTTCTGACTAAAGGATGTTATGCAGCCACTGCTGGCGGGGAAATTTTGGGACCCAAAATATCCAACGCCACTAAATTCTGGTGTACTTTTTAACATAATAGTGTAAACAGGGATCAACATACAAACACTGAGAAGCCATTTCCCCCGCCCCACTACTTTATATGAAAACAACTGGAAAAACCTCTGTGGTTGAGGCTACCAACATGGCGCCATTTTCTACAACGAACACTTTCGAGGTCGTTCTTACTACTACTTTACTACTACTTTACTACTGCTTTACTACTGCTTTACTACCACTTTACCACTACTTTAATACCAATTTACTGCTACTTTACTACACTACTTTACTATCAATTTACTACTGCTTCAGTACTATTTTATTATCACTTTACTACTGCTTTAATACTGCTTCACTACTACTTTACTACCATTTTACTACTGCCTTACTACTGCTTTACTACCATTTTACTACTGCCTTTCTACTGCTTTACTATCATTTTACTACTACTTTGTTATCCTTTTTCTACTACTTTAAAGCTATTTTACTACTATTCCACCGCTTTACTATTGGACCATTTTACTACTATTTTACTACTATCTTACTGCTGTTTCACTATTGCCTTACTACCATTTTACTACTATTTTACTACTGCATTACTACTACTACTTTACTACTGTTTTACTACTACTTTACTGCTATTTTACTACTATTCCACCACTTCACTATTGTTTTACCATTACATAACTGCTACTTCACTACTGGTTTACTATTGCTTTACTACTACTTTACTTCCACTTTACTACTTTATTACTTATCCGACTTTACTATTTATACCAATATTTATACAGTAGACCTTCCTAAACAATGGCATGGCTGTCTATAGTAACAAATAGTATTGTTACTATTTTATTAATTGTATATACTGACCCTCATCCGTAATATTTAAGGTTGGTTTACAAGATAAAAATGCAAGGTAAAAAACACATTAACCAGCATGATTTTTTTTTTTTAAAAAAAAATAATCTCTAAGCCCCGGGGTCACAATTTCATCAAAAATCTGACTTTCGGCAATTCACTCAAAAATGGTGCCAAACGGTTGCAAATGCTCCCCTGAGATGTCTGGCTGTCGAAACAGAAGGCTTTTTATCACATGAAAAGAAATCAGCCCTCGACAACATAACCGGCAGAAAAACATTTTTTTGAAAAAATCCCTAAGCCCCGGGGTCACAATTTCATAAAAAATGTGACTTTCGGCCATTCACTCAAAAATGGTGCCTACTGAAGAAAGTAGGAAACACCACTGGGCCGGTAAGATATAATCTAAGTCAAATCCCTTATTTTGACTACTGGCTCCTCACGCAGCTCCTGACTCACGACAGTGTGTTACCCATCGCTCAGTTCTGACTAAAAGATTTTATGCAGCCACTGCTGGCGGGGACATTTTGGGACCCAAAATATCCAACGCCACTAAATTCTGGTGTACTTTTTAACATAATAGTGTAAACAGGGATCAACATACAAACACTGAGAAGGCATTCCCCCGGCCCACTACTTTATATGGAAACAACTGGAAAAACCTCTGTGGCTGAGGCTACCAACATGGCACGATTTTGTACAACGAACACTTCCGAGGTCATTCTTACTACTACTTTACTACTACTTTACTACCACTTTACTACCACTTCACTACCACTTTACTACTACTTTACTTCCACGTTACTACTACTTTACTACTACTTTACTACCACTTTACTACCACTTTACTACTACTTTACTTCCACATTACTACTACTTTACTACTACTTTACTACAACTTTACTACCACTTTTCTACTACTTTACCACTACTTTACTACTGCTTTACTACTGCTTCACTACTACTTTACTACCATTTTACTACTGCCTTACGACTGTTTTACTATTATTTTACTACTATTTTGCTATCCTTTTACCACTACTTTACAGCTATTTTACTACTATTCCACCACTTTACCATTGTTTTACCATTACTTAACTGCTACTTCACTACTGGTTTACTATTGCTTTACTACCACATTACTTCCACTTTACCACTGCTACTTTATTACTTATCCTACTTTACTATTTATACCCCTATTTATACAGTAGACCTTCCTAACAATGGCATGCCTGTCTATAGTAACAAATAGTATTGTTACTATTTTTTTAATTGTATATACTGCCCCTCATCCGTAGATTTAAGGTTGGTTTACAACTTAAAAATGCAAGGTAAAAAACACCTTAAAAAAATAAATCTCTAAGCCCCGGGGTCACAATTTCATCAAAAATCTGACTTTCGGCAATTCACTCAAAAATGGTGCCAAACGGTTGCAAATGCTACCCTGAAAAGTTTTGCGGTCGAAACAGAAGGCTTCTTATCACAGGACAAAAAATCCCTAAGACCCGGGGTCACAATTTCATCAAAAATCTGACTTTCGGCAATTCACTCAAAAATGGTGCCAAACGGCTGCAAATGCTCCCCTGAGATGTTTGGCGGTCGAGACATAAGGCTTATTATCACAGGAAAAGAAATCAGCCCTCGACAACTTAACTGTCAGAAAAACATTTTTTTTGAAAAAAATCCCTAAGACCCGGGATCACAATTTCATCAAAAATCTGACTTTCGGCAATAGAATCAAAAATGGTGCCAAACAGTTGCAAATGCTTCCCTGAGATGTCTGGCTTTCGAAACAGAAGGCTTTTTATCACAGGAAAAGAAATCAGCCCTCGACAACTTAACTGTCAGAAAAACATTTTTTAAAAAAATTCCCTAAGCCCCGGGGTCACAATTTCATCAAAAATCTGACTTTCGGCAATTCACTCAAAAATGGTGCCAAAAGGTTGCAAATGCTACCATGAAAAAGTTTTGCGGTAGAAACAGAAGGCTTTTTATCACAGGACTGAAAATCCTTAACCGGCAGAAAAATATTTTTTTGAAAAAATCCCTAAGACCCGGGGTCAAAATTTCATCAAAAATCTTACTTTCGGCAATTCACTGAAAAATGGTGCCAAACGGTTGCAAATGCTCCCCTGAGATGTTAAGCGGTCGAAACAGAAGGCTTTTTATCACATGAAAAGAAATCAGCCCTCGACAACATAACCGGCAGAAAAACATTTTTTTGAAAAAATCCCTAAGCCCCGGGGTCACAATTTCATAAAAAATGTGACTTTCGGCCATTCACTCAAAAATGGTGCCTACTGAAGAAAGTAGGAAACACCACTGGGCCGGTAATATATAATCTAAGTCAAATCCCTTATTTTGACTACTGGCTCCTCACGCAGCTCCTGACTCACGACAGTGTGTTACCCATCGCTCAGTTCTGACTAAAAGATTTTATGCAGCCACTGCTGGCGGGGACATTTTGGGACCCAAAATATCCAACGCCACTAAATTCTGGTGTACTTTTTAACATAATAGTGTAAACAGGGATCAACATACAAACACTGAGAAGGCATTCCCCCGGCCCACTACTTTATATGGAAACAACTGGAAAAACCTCTGTGGCTGAGGCTACCAACATGGCACGATTTTGTACAACGAACACTTCCGAGGTCATTCTTACTACTACTTTACTACTACTTTACTACCACTTTACTACCACTTCACTACCACTTTACTACTACTTTACTTCCACGTTACTACTACTTTACTACTACTTTACTACCACTTTACTACCACTTTACTACTACTTTACTTCCACGTTACTACTACTTTACTACTACTTTACTACAACTTTACTACCACTTTTCTACTACTTTACCACTACTTTACTACTGCTTTACTACTGCTTCACTACTACTTTACTACCATTTTACTACTGCCTTACGACTGTTTTACTATTATTTTACTACTATTTTGCTATCCTTTTACCACTACTTTACAGCTATTTTACTACTATTCCACCACTTTACCATTGTTTTACCATTACTTAACTGCTACTTCACTACTGGTTTACTATTGCTTTACTACCACATTACTTCCACTTTACCACTGCTACTTTATTACTTATCCTACTTTACTATTTATACCCCTATTTATACAGTAGACCTTCCTAACAATGGCATGCCTGTCTATAGTAACAAATAGTATTGTTACTATTTTTTTAATTGTATATACTGCCCCTCATCCGTAGATTTAAGGTTGGTTTACAACTTAAAAATGCAAGGTAAAAAACACCTTAAAAAAATAAATCTCTAAGCCCCGGGGTCACAATTTCATCAAAAATCTGACTTTCGGCAATTCACTCAAAAATGGTGCCAAACGGTTGCAAATGCTACCCTGAAAAGTTTTGCGGTCGAAACAGAAGGCTTCTTATCACAGGACAAAAAATCCCTAAGACCCGGGGTCACAATTTCATCAAAAATCTGACTTTCGGCAATTCACTCAAAAATGGTGCCAAACGGCTGCAAATGCTCCCCTGAGATGTTTGGCGGTCGAGACATAAGGCTTATTATCACAGGAAAAGAAATCAGCCCTCGACAACTTAACTGTCAGAAAAACATTTTTTTTGAAAAAAATCCCTAAGACCCGGGATCACAATTTCATCAAAAATCTGACTTTCGGCAATAGAATCAAAAATGGTGCCAAACAGTTGCAAATGCTTCCCTGAGATGTCTGGCTTTCGAAACAGAAGGCTTTTTATCACAGGAAAAGAAATCAGCCCTCGACAACTTAACTGTCAGAAAAACATTTTTTTAAAAAATTCCCTAAGCCCCGGGGTCACAATTTCATCAAAAATCTGACTTTCGGCAATTCACTCAAAAATGGTGCCAAAAGGTTGCAAATGCTACCATGAAAAAGTTTTGCGGTAGAAACAGAAGGCTTTTTATCACAGGACTGAAAATCCTTAACCGGCAGAAAAATATTTTTTTGAAAAAATCCCTAAGACCCGGGGTCAAAATTTCATCAAAAATCTTACTTTCGGCAATTCACTGAAAAATGGTGCCAAACGGTTGCAAATGCTCCCCTGAGATGTTAAGCGGTCGAAACAGAAGGCTTTTTATCACAGGAAAAGAAATCAACCGTCGACAACTTAACTGTCAGAAAAACATTTTTTTGAAAAAATCCCTAAGCCCCGGGGTCACAATTTCAGCAAAGATCTGACTTTCGGCAATTCACTCAAAAATGGTGCCAAACGGTTGCAAATGCTCCCCTGAGATGTTTGGCGGTCAAAACAGAAGGCTTATTATTATTATTATTATTATTATTATTATTATTATTATTATTTTACAATGATTTATTTTATTTTTTTTATAATATTTTTATTAAGTTTATGAAATACAGAAAAAAGAAATAAAGACATAGATAGAAAAATACAGTAGAGAAATTACAAATTTCCATAATCCTTTTTTCCAACGCATCTATTGGACTTCCCCACATCCTCCAAACCCTGCATTCTCTGTAATACAAAATATCAGCAATTTGTTAACTTATTTCCAAGCTTATTGTATCTTTCATTTTATCATGTTGCCTAATTTCAAAACTATTGTAACCCAAATCTTATATGTTTTAACTTAAACATAATAAAGTTATTTCATTATTCCACCTTTAACTTCTTGTACCTTAATTTCCATTTCATTAATTTACCAATGCTGAAGCAAGAATTTCTAAAAATAGCATTTTTTAACATTCATACAACTTGTAATGTTTTTTCAAATAGTCTTTAAATTTTTCCCAGTCCTCCTCGATTGTTTCTTCTCCCAAGTCTTGTGTCTTCCAATGCTTAGCAATCAGGATCCTTGCTGCTGTGGTAGCATACATAAAAAAAGTTCTATCTTTCTTAAGCACTCTCTGGTCCACAATGCCGAGAAGAAAGGCCTCCGGTTTCTTAGGTAAGGTATATCTAAGTACCTTTTTTAGTTCATTATCAATCATCTCCCAAAAGGCCTTCACTTTCGGGCAAGTCCACCAGAGGTGAAAGAATGTCCCTTCCGCCTCTTTACATTTCCAACATTTGTTATCAGACAGGTGATATATCTTAGCAAGTTTGACTGGGGTCATGTACCACCGGTATATCATTTTCATAATATTTTCCTTCAAGGCACTACATGCCGTAAATTTCATTCCGGTGTTCCATAACCTTTCCCAGTCTTCAAACATAATGTTGTGCCCCAAGTCCTGTGCCCATTTTATCATGGCGGATTTGACTGTCTCGTCCTTTGTATTCCATTTAAGCAGCAAATTATACATTCTCGAAAGTAATTTATTTTTTGGCTCTAACAGTTCTGTCTCTAGTTTCGATTTTTCCACCTGGAATCCAACCTTTTTATCCACTTTAAAAACCTCCTGGATTTGAGCATAATGCAACCAATCTCGCACCTTGTTTTTCAATTTTTCCAAGCTCAGCAGCCTCCAATTGTCTCCAATTTTTTCAATTATTTCCCAATATTTAGGCCAGTAGGCTTCCATGTTAAGTCTCTTACGTGCCTTGGCCTCCACCGGTGAGAGCCACCTCGGAGTCTTACTCTCCAATAAGTCCTTATATTTTGTCCAGACCATCAAAATTGCTCTTCTGACAATATGGTTTTTAAACAATTTGTGAACTTTAACCTTGTCATACCACAAATATGCATGCCACCCAAAAGCATTGTCAAACCCTTCCAGATCTAGGACATCAGTGTTTTCCAATAAGATCCAATCTTTCAACCAGCAGAAGGCTGCAGATTCATAATATAACCTCAAGTCTGGCAGGGCAAATCCCCCTCTTTCTTTCGCATCAGTTAGTATTTTAAACTTTATTCGGGGCTTTTTGCCCTGCCAAACAAACTTGGAAATATCCTTCTGCCACTTTCCAAAACATTCCACTTTGTCCACGATCTGTAGGGCCTGAAACAGAAATAACATTTTCGGCAATACATTCATCTTTATAGCTGCTATCCGGCCCAACAAGGAAAGTTTCAATCTTGACCATATTTCCAAGTCTCTTTTGATTTCTGACCAACATTTCTCATAATTATCTTTAAACAAATTCAAATTTTTGGAGGTCAAGTACACCCCTAGATATTTTACTTTTTTAACCACATTTAATTCTGTTTCTTTCAGGAACTCATCTGTTTCTGTAGTTGTCAAATTTTTTGCTAGAACCTTAGTTTTTTGCTTGTTCAGCTTAAATCCCGCCACCCGACCAAAATCAGAAATTAATTCTAACACTCTTTTAGTGCTAGAGACTGGCTCCTGTAATGTTAATACCAAGTCATCTGCAAAAGCTTTCAGTTTATATTGTTTCACTCCGACCTCAATTCCTTGTACAGACTGGTCCTTTCTAATCATGTTCAATAGCACCTCCAGGACTGAAATAAACAATAGGGGGGATAGGGGGCACCCCTGTCGTGTCCCTTTTTCTATTTTGAACTCCTCTGTCACCACATTGTTAACAATCAATTTAGCTTTTTGCTCTGAGTAAATTGCTTCTATTCCATTTTCAAACCCCCGCCCGACTCCCATCCCTTCCAAATTTTTCTTCATAAACATCCAAGAAATGTTGTCAAAGGCTTTCTCCGCATCAATAAAGATTAAAACCGCTCTAGTATTAAGATTTGTTTGTAGAAGTTCCAAAATGTCAATAATGTTTCTTGTATTATCAAACAAATGCCTACCGGGGAGAAAGCCAGCCTGGTCCTTATGGATCACTTCATTAAGTACTTTTTTAAACCTACTTGCTAAAATATCCGCAAAAATTTTGTAATCCACGTTTAGGAGTGAGATGGGGCGGTAGTTCTTAAGCTGGGTCTTTTCAGTTTCTTGTTTAGGTATCAATGTGATGAAAGCAAGTGCTCCCCTGAGATGTTTGGCGGTCGAAGCAGAAGGCTTATTATCACAGGAAAAGAAATCAGCCCTCGACAACATAACCGGCAGAAAAACATTTTTTTAAAAAAATGCCTAAGCCCCGGGGTCACAATTTCATCAAAAATCTGACTTTCGGCAAAAGAATAAAAAAGGGTGCCAAACACTTGCAAATGCTTCCCTGAGATGTCTGGCTTTCGAAACAGAAGGCTTTTTATCACAGGAAAAGAAATCAGCCCTCGACAACATAACCGGCAGAAAACATTTTTTTGAAAAAATCTGACTTTCGGCAATTCACTCAAAAATGGAGCCAAACGGTTGCAAATGCTCCCCTGAAAAGTTTAGCTGTCGAAACAGAAGGCTTTTTATCACAGGACAGAAAATCCTTAACCGGCAGAAAAACATTTTTTTGAAAAAATCCCTAAGCCCCGGGGTCACAATTCCATCAAATATCTGACTTTCGGCAATTCACTCAAAAATGGTGCCAAACGGTTGCAAATGCTCCCCTGAAAAGTTTGGCGGACGAAACAGAAGGCTTTTAATCACAGGACAGAAAATCCTTAACCGGCAGGAAAAGATTTTTTTGAAAAAATCCCTAAGACCCGGGGTCACAATTTCAGCAAAAATCTGACTTTCGGCAATTCAATCAAAAATGGTGCCAAACGGTTGCAAATGCTCCCCTGAGATGTTTGGCGGTCGAAACAGAAGGCTTATTATCACAGGAAAAGAAATCAGCCCTTGACAACTTAACTGTCAGAAAAACATTTTTTTTGAAAAAAATCCCTAAGTCCCGGGATCACAATTTCATCAAAAATCTGACTTTCAGCAATAGAATCAAAAATGGTGCCAAACAGTTGCAAATGCTTCCCTGAGATGTCTGGCTTTCGAAACAGAAGGCTTTTTATCACAGGAAAAGAACGGTTGCAAATGCTCCCCTGAAAAGTTTGGCGGTCGAAACAGAAGGCTTTTTATCACAGGAGAGAAAATCCTTAACCGGCAGGAAAACATTTTTTTGAAAAAATCCCTAAGACCCGGGGTCACAATTTCAGCAAAAATCTGACTTTCGGCAATTCACTCAAAAATGGTGCCAAACGGTTGCAAATGCTCCCCTGAGATGTTTGGCGGTCGAAACAGAAGGCTTTTTATCACAGGAAAAGAAATCAGCCCTCGACAACATAACCGGCAGAAAAACATTTTTTTGAAAAAATCCCTAAGCCCCGGGGTCACAATTTCATCAAAAATCTGACTTTCGGCAATTCACTCAAAAATGGTGCCAAACGGTTGCAAATGCTCCCCTGAAAAGTTTGGCGGTTGAAACAGAAGGCTTTTTATCACAGGACAGAAAATCCTTAACCGGCAGGAAATGATTTTTTTGAAAAAATCCCTAAGACCCGGGGTCAAAATTTCATCAAAAATCTTACTTTCGTCAATTCACTCAAAAATTGTGCCAAACGGTTGCAAATGGTCCCCTGAGATATCTGGCTTTCGAAACAGAAGGCTTTTTATACAGGAAAAGAAATCAGCCCTCGAAAACTTAACTGTCAGAAAAAACATTTGTTTGAAAAAATCCCTAAGCACCGGGGTCACAATTTCAGCAAAAATCTGACTTTCGGCAATAGAATCAAAAATGCTGCCAAACAGTTGCAAATGCTTCCCTGAGATGTCTGGCTTTCGGAACAGAAGGCTTTTTATGACAGGAAAAGAAATCAGCCCTCGAAAACTTAACTGTCAGAAAAAACATTTTTTTGAAAAAATTCCTAAGCCCCGGGGTCACAATTTCATCAAAAGTCTGAGTTTCGGCAATTCAATCAAAAATGGTGCCAAACGGTTGCAAATGCTCCCCTGAGATGTTTGGCGGTCGAAACAGAAGGCTTATTATCACAGGAAAAGAAATCAGCCCTCGACAACTTAACTGTCAGAAAAACATTTTTTTTGAAAAAAATCCCTAAGTCCCGGGATCTAAATTTCATCAAAAATCTGACTTTCAGCAATAGAATCAAAAATGGTGCCAAACAGTTGCAAATGCTTCCCTGAGATGTCTGGCTTTCGAAACAGAAGACTTTTTAACACAGGAAAAGAACGGTTGCAAATGCTCCCCTGAAAAGTTTGGCGGTCGAAACAGAAGGCTTTTTATCACAGGACAGAAAATCCTTAACCGGCAGGAAAAGATTTTTTTGAAAAAATCCCTAAGCCCCGGGGTCACAATTTCATCAAAAATCTGACTTTCGGCAATTCACTCAAAAATGGTGCGAAACGGTTGCAAATGCTACCATGAAAAAGTTTTGCGGTCGAAACAGAAGGCTTTTTATCACAGGAAAAGAAATCAGCCCTCGACAACTTAACCGACAGAAAAACATTTTTTTGAAAAAATCCCTAAGCCCCGGGGTCACAATTTCATCAAAAATCTGACTTTCGGCAATTCACTCAAAAATGGTGACAAACGGTTGCAAATGCTCCCCTGAGATGTTAGGCGGTCGAAACAGAAGGCTTTTTATCACAGGAAAAGAAATCAGCCGTTGACAACTTAAGTGTCAGAAAAACATTTTTTTAAAAAATCCATAAGCCCCGGGGTCACAATTTCATGAAAAATCTGACTTTCGGCAATTCACTCAAAAATTGTGCCAAACGGTTGCAAATGCTCCCCTGAGATGTTAGGTGGTCGAAACAGAAGGCTTTTTATCACAGGAAGAGAAATCAGCCCTCGACAACATAACCGACAGAAAAACATTTTTTTGAAAAAATCCCTAAGCCCCGGGGTCACAATTTCAGCAAAAATCTGACTTTCGGCAATTCACTCAAAAATGGTGCCAAATTGTTGCAAATGCTCCCCTGAGATGTTTGGCGGTCGAAACAGAAGGCTTATTATCACAGGAAAAGAAATCAGCCCTCGACAACATAACCGACAGAAAAACATTTTTTTGAAAAAATCACTAAGTCCCGGGGTCACAATTTCATCAAAAATCTGACTTTCGGCAATTCACTCAAAAATGGTGCCAAACGGTTGCAAATGCTCCCCTGAGATGTTAGGTGGTCGAAACAGAAGGCTTTTTATCACAGGAAAAGAAATCAGCCGTCGACAACTTAACTTTCAGAAAAATATTTTTTTGAAAAAATCCCTAAGTCCCGGGGTCACAATTTCAGCAAAGATCTGACTTTTGGCAATTCACTCAAAAATGGTGCCAAACGGTTGCAAATGCTCCCCTGAGATGTTTGGCGGTTGAAACAGAAGGCTTATTATCACAGGAAAATGAATCAGCCCTCGACAACTTAACTGTCAGAAAAACATTTTTTTTTAAAAAAAACCCCTAAGTCCCGGGATCACAATTTCATCAAAAATCTGACTTTCGGCAATAGAATCAAAAATGGTGCCAAACAGTTGCAAATGCTTCCCTGAGATGTCTGGCTTTCGAAACAGAAGGCTTTTTATACAGGAAAAGAAATCAGCCCTCGAAAACTTAACTGTCAGAAAAAACATTTTTTTGAAAAAATCCCTAAGCCCCGGGGTCACAATTTCAGCAAAAATCTGACTTTCGGCAATTCACTCAAAAATGGTGCCAAACGGTTGCAAATGCTCCCCTGAGATGTTTGGCGGTCGAAACAGAAGGCTTATTATCACAGGAAAATGAATCAGCCCTCGACAACTTAACTGTCAGAAAAACATTTTTTTTGAAAAAAAACCCCTAAGTCCCGGGATCACAATTTCATCAAAAATCTGACTTTCGGCAATAGAATCAAAAATGGTGCAAAACAGTTGCAAATGCTTCTCTGAGATGTCTGGCTTTCGAAACAGAAGGCTTTTTATACGGGAAAAGAAATCAGCCCTCGAAAACTTAACTGTCAGAAAAAACATTTTTTTGAAAAAATCCCTAAGCCCCGGGGTCAAAATTTCAGCAAAAATCTGACTTTCGGCAATTCACTCATAAATGGTGCCAAACGGTTGCAAATGCTCCCCTGAGATGTTTGGCGGTCGAAACAGAAGGCTTATTATCACAGGAAAAGAAATCAGCCCTCGACAACATAACCGACAGAAAAACATTTTTTTGAAAAAATCCCTAAGCCCCGGGGTCACAATTTCATCAAAAATCTGACTTTCGGCAATTCACTCAAAAATGGTGCCAAACGGTTGCAAATGCTCCCCTGAGATGTTTGGCGGTCGAAACAGAAGGCTTATTATCACAGGAAAAGAAATCAGCCCTCGACAACATAACCGACAGAAAAACATTTTTTTGAAAAAATCACTAAGCCCCGGGGTCACAATTTCATCAAATATCTGACTTTCGGCAATTCACTCAAAAATGGTGCCAAACGGTTGCAAATGCTCCCCTGAGATGTTTGGCGGTCGAAACAGAAGGCTTATTATCACAGGAAAATGAATCAGCCCTCGACAACTTAACTGTCAGAAAAACATTTTTTTTGAAAAAAAACCCCTAAGTCCCGGGATCACAATTTCATCAAAAATCTGACTTTCGGCAATAGAATCAAAAATGGTGCCAAACAGTTGCAAATGCTTCCCTGAGATGTCTGGCTTTCGAAACAGAAGGCTTTTTATACAGGAAAAGAAATCAGCCCTCGAAAACTTAACTGTCAGAAAAAACATTTTTTTGAAAAAATCCCTAAGCCCCGGGGTCACAATTTCAGCAAAAATCTGACTTTCGGCAATTCACTCATAAATGGTGCCAAACGGTTGCAAATGCTCCCCTGAGATGTTTGGCGGTCGAAACAGAAGGCTTATTATCACAGGAAAAGAAATCAGCCCTCGACAACATAAGCGACAGAAAAACATTTTTTTGAAAAAATCCCTAAGCCCCGGGGTCACAATTTCAGCAAAAATCTGACTTTCGGCAATTCACTCAAAAATGGTGACAAACGGTTGCAAATGCTCCCCTGAGATGTTAGGCGGTCGAAACAGAAGGCTTTTTATCACAGGAAAAGAAATCAGCCGTTGACAACTTAAGTGTCAGAAAAACATTTTTTTAAAAAATCCCTAAGCCCCGGGGTCACAATTTCATCAAAAATCTGACTTTCGGCAATTCACTCAAAAATGGTGCCAAACGGTTGCAAATGCTCCCCTGAGATGTTAGGTGGTCGAAACAGAAGGCTTTTTATCACAGGAAAAGAAATCAGCCCTCGACAACATAACCGACAGAAAAACATTTTTTTGAAAAAATCCCTAAGCCCCGGGGTCACAATTTCAGCAAAAATCTGACTTTCGGCAATTCACTCATAAATGGTGCCAAACGGTTGCAAATGCTCCCCTGAGATGTTTGGCGATCGAAACAGAAGGCTTATTATCACAGGAAAAGAAATCAGCCCTCGACAACATAACCGACAGAAAAACATTTTTTTGAAAAAATCACTAAGCCCCGGGGTCACAATTTCATCAAAAATCTGACTTTCGGCAATTCACTCAAAAATGGTGCCAAACGGTTGCAAATGCTCCCCTGAGATGTTAGGTGGTCGAAACAGAAGGCTTTTTATCACAGGAAAAGAAATCAGCCCTCGACAACATAACCGACAGAAAAACATTTTTTTGAAAAAATCCCTAAGCCCCGGGGTCACAATTTCAGCAAAAATCTGACTTTCGGCAATAGAATCAAAAATGCTGCCAAACAGTTGCAAATGCTTCCCTGAGATGTCTGGCTTTCGGAACAGAAGGCTTTTTATGACAGGAAAAGAAATCAGCCCTCGAAAACTTAACTGTCAGAAAAAACATTTTTTTGAAAAAATCCCTAAGCCCCGGGGTCACAATTTCATCAAAAATCTGAGTTTCGGCAATTCAATCAAAAATGGTGCCAAACGGTTGCAAATGCTCCCCTGAGATGTTTGGCGGTCGAAACAGAAGGCTTATTATCACAGGAAAAGAAATCAGCCCTCGACAACTTAACTGTCAGAAAAACATTTTTTTTGAAAAAAATCCCTAAGTCCCGGGATCTAAATTTCATCAAAAATCTGACTTTCAGCAATAGAATCAAAAATGGTGCCAAACAGTTGCAAATGCTTCCCTGAGATGTCTGGCTTTCGAAACAGAAGGCTTTTTATCACAGGAAAAGAACGGTTGCAAATGCTCCCCTGAAAAGTTTGGCGGTCGAAACAGAAGGCTTTTTATCACAGGACAGAAAATCCTTAACCGGCAGGAAAAGATTTTTTTGAAAAAATCCCTAAGCCCCGGGGTCACAATTTCATCAAAAATCTGACTTTCGGCAATTCACTCAAAAATGGTGACAAACGGTTGCAAATGCTCCCCTGAGATGTTAGGCGGTCGAAACAGAAGGCTTTTTATCACAGGAAAAGAAATCAGCCGTTGACAACTTAAGTGTCAGAAAAACATTTTTTTTAAAAATCCCTAAGCCCCGGGGTCACAATTTCAGCAAAAATCTGACTTTCGGCAATTCACTCAAAAATGGTGCCAAACGGTTGCAAATGCTCCCCTGAGATGTTTGGCGGTCGAAACAGAAGGCTTATTATCACAGGAAAAGAAATCAGCCCTCGACAACATAACCGACAGAAAAGCATTTTTTTGAAAAAATCACTAAGCCCCGGGGTCACAATTTCATCAAAAATCTGACTTTCGGCAATTCACTCAAAAATGGTGCCAAACGGTTGCAAATGCTCCCCTGAGATGTTAGGTGGTCGAAACAGAAGGCTTTTTATCACAGGAAAAGAAATCAGCCGTCGACAACTTAACTTTCAGAAAAATATTTTTTTGAAAAAATCCCTAAGTCCCGGGGTCACAATTTCAGCAAAGATCTGACTTTTGGCAATTCACTCAAAAATGGTGCCAAACGGTTGCAAATGCTCCCCTGAGATGTTTGGCGGTTGAAACAGAAGGCTTATTATCACAGGAAAATGAATCAGCCCTCGACAACTTAACTGTCAGAAAAACATTTTTTTTTAAAAAAACCCCCTAAGTCCCGGGATCACAATTTCATCAAAAATCTGACTTTCGGCAATAGAATCAAAAATGGTGCCAAACAGTTGCAAATGCTTCCCTGAGATGTCTGGCTTTCGAAACAGAAGGCTTTTTATACAGGAAAAGAAATCAGCCCTCGAAAACTTAACTGTCAGAAAAAACATTTTTTTGAAAAAATCCCTAAGCCCCGGTGTCACAATTTCAGCAAAAATCTGACTTTCGGCAATTCACTCAAAAATGGTGCCAAACGGTTGCAAATGCTCCCCTGAGATGTTTGGCGGTCGAAACAGAAGGCTTATTATCACAGGAAAAGAAATCAGCCCTCGACAACATAACCGATAGAAAAACATTTTTTTGAAAAAATCCCTAAGCCCCGGGATCACAATTTCATCAAAAATCTGACTTTCGGCAATAGAATCAAAAATGGTGCCAAACAGTTGCAAATGCTTCCCTGAGATGTCTGGCTTTCGAAACAGAAGGCTTTTTATACAGGAAAAGAAATCAGCCCTCGAAAACTTAACTGTCAGAAAAAACATTTTTTTGAAAAAATCCCTAAGCCCCGGGGTCACAATTTCAGCAAAAATCTGACTTTCGGCAATTCACTCATAAATGGTGCCAAACGGTTGCAAATGCTCCCCTGAGATGTTTGGCGGTCGAAACAGAAGGCTTATTATCACAGGAAAAGAAATCAGCCCTCGACAACATAACCGACAGAAAAACATTTTTTTGAAAAAATCCCTAAGCCCCGGGGTCACAATTTCATCAAAAATCTGACTTTCGGCAATTCACTCAAAAATGGTGCCAAACGGTTGCAAATGCTCCCCTGAGATGTTTGGCGGTCGAAACAGAAGGCTTATTATCACAGGAAAAGAAATCAGCCCTCGACAACATAACCGACAGAAAAACATTTTTTTGAAAAAATCACTAAGCCCCGGGGTCACAATTTCATCAAATATCTGACTTTCGGCAATTCACTCAAAAATGGTGCCAAACGGTTGCAAATGCTCCCCTGAGATGTTAGGTGGTCGAAACAGAAGGCTTTTTATCACAGGAAAAGAAATCAGCCGTCGACAACTTAACTTTCAGAAAAATATTTTTTTGAAAAAATCCCTAAGTCCCGGGGTCACAATTTCAGCAAAGATCTGACTTTTGGCAATTCACTCAAAAATGGTGCCAAACGGTTGCAAATGCTCCCCTGAGATGTTTGGCGGTTGAAACAGAAGGCTTATTATCACAGGAAAATGAATCAGCCCTCGACAACTTAACTGTCAGAAAAACATTTTTTTTAAAAAAAACCCCCTAAGTCCCGGGATCACAATTTCATCAAAAATCTGACTTTCGGCAATAGAATCAAAAATGGTGCCAAACAGTTGCAAATGCTTCCCTGAGATGTCTGGCTTTCGAAACAGAAGGCTTTTTATACAGGAAAAGAAATCAGCCCTCGAAAACTTAACTGTCAGAAAAAACATTTTTTTGAAAAAATCCCTAAGCCCCGGGGTCACAATTTCAGCAAAAATCTGACTTTCGGCAATTCAATCAAAAATGGTGCCAAACGGTTGCAAATGCTCCCCTGAGATGTTTGGCGGTCGAAACAGAAGGCTTATTATCACAGGAAAAGAAATCAGCCCTCGACAACATAACCGATAGAAAAACATTTTTTTGAAAAAATCCCTAAGCCCCGGGGTCACAATTTCATCAAAAATCTGACTTTCGGCAATTCATTCAAAAATGGTGCCAAACGGTTGCAAATGCTCCCGTGAGATGTTAGGTGTTCGAAACAGAAGGCTTTTTATCACAGGAAAAGAAATCAGCCGTCGACAAGTTAACTTTCAGAAAAATATTTTTTTGAAAAAATCCCTAAGCCCCGGGATCACAATTTCAGCAAAGATCTGACTTTCGGCAATTCACTCAAAAATGGTGCCAAACGGTTGCAAATGCTCCCCTGAGATGTTTGGCGGTCGAAACAGAAGGCTTATTATCACAGGAAAATCAATCAGCCCTCGACAACGTAACTATCAGAAAAACATTTTTTTTAAAAAAAAAAAAACCCCTAAGTCCCGGGATCACAATTTCAAAAAAAATCTGACTTTCGGCAATAGAATCAAAAATGGTGCCAAACAGTTGCAAATGCTTCCCTGAGATGTCTGGCTTTCGAAACAGAAGGCTTTTTATACAGGAAAAGAAATCAGCCCTCGAAAACTTAACTGTCAGAAAAAACATTTGTTTGAAAAAATCCCTAAGCACCGGGGTCACAATTTCAGCAAAAATCTGACTTTCGGCAATAGAATCAAAAATGCTGCCAAACAGTTGCAAAACTTAGGGATCACTCAAAAATGCTGCCAAACCCTTGCAAATGTTCCTCTGAAAGGTTTGGGAGTCGAAACAGAAGCCTTTTTATCACAGGAGAAGAAATCAGCCCTCAAGAACTTAATCGGTGAAAAAAGATTTTTTGAAAATATCCCTAAGCCCCGGGGTCACAATTTCAGTAAAAATCTGACTTTTGCCAATTCACTCAAAAATGCTGCCAAACCCTTGCAAATGCTCCCTTGAAAGGTTTGGGAGTCAAAACAGAAGGTTTTTTATCATAGGACCAGAGAGCAGCCCTCAACAACTTAACGGGCAGAAAAAGATTTTTTTGAAAAAATCCCTAAGCCCCGGGGTCACAATTTCAGCAAAAATCTGACTTTTGCCAATTCACTCAAAAATGCTGCCAAACCCTTGCAAATGCTCCCCTGAAAGGTTTGGGAGTCAAAACAGAAGGTTTTTTATCATAGGACCAGAAAGCAGCCGTCAACAACTTAACCGGCAGAAAAAGATTTTTTTGAAAAAATCCCTAAGCCCCGGGGTCACAATTTCAGGAAAAATCTGACTTTTGCCAATTCACTCAAAAATGCTGCCAAACCCTTGCAAATGCTCCCCTGAAAGTTTTGGAAGTTGAAAGAGAAGCCTTTTTACCACAGGAGAAGAAATCAGCCCTCAACAACTTAACCGGCGGAAAAAGATTTTTTTGAAAAAATCCCTAAGCCCCGGGGTCACAATTTCAGCAAAAATCTGACTTTTGCCAATTCACTCAAAAATGCTGCCAAACCCTTGCAAATGCTCCCCTGAAAGTTTTGGAAGTCGAAACAGAAGCCTTTTTATCACAGGAGACGAAATCAGCCCTCAACAACTTAAGCGGTGGAAAAAGATTTTTTGAAAAAATCCCTAAACCCCGGGGTCACAATTTCAGCAAAAATCTCCCTTTTGCCAATTCACTCAAAAATGGTGCCAAACCCTTGCAAATGCTGCCCTGAAAGTTTTGGAAGTCGAAACAGAAGCCTTTTTATCACAGGACAAGAAATCAGCCCTCAAGAACTTAATCGGTGAAAAAAGATTTTTTGAAAATATCCCTAAGCCCCGGGGTCACAATTTCAGCAAAAATCTGACTTTTGCCAATTCACTCAAAAATGCTGCCAAACCCTTGCAAATGCTCCCCTGAAAGGTTTGGGAGTCAAAACAGAAGGTTTTTTATCATAGGACCAGAGAGCAGCCCTCAACAACTTAACGGACAGAAAAAGATTTTTTTGAAAAAATCCCTAAGCCCCGGGGTAACAATTTCAGCAAAAATCTGACTTTTGCAAATTCACTCAAAAATGCTGCCAAACCCTTGCAAATGCTCCCCTGAAAGTTTTGGAAGTCGAAACAGAAGCCTTTTTACCACAGGAGAAGAAAACAGCCCTCAACAACTTAACCGGCGGAAAAAGATTTTTTTGAAAAAACCCCTAAGCCCCGGGGTCACAATTTCAGCAAAAATCTGACTTTTGCCAATTCACTCAAAAATGCTGCCAAACCCTTGCAAATGCTCCCCTGAAAGTATTGGAAGTCGAAACAGAAGCCTTTTTATCACAGGACAAGAAATCAGCCCTCAACAACTTAAGCGGTGGAAAAAGATTTTTTGAAAAAATCCCTAAGCCCCGGGGTCACAATTTCAGCAAAAATCTTACTTTTGCCAATTCACTCAAAAATGCGGCCAAACCCTTGCAAATGCTCCCCTGAAAGGTTTGGGAGTCAAAACAGAAGGTTTTTTATCATAGGACCAGAAAGCAGCCGTCAACAACATAACCGGCAGAAAAAGATTTTTTTGAAAAAATCCCTAAGCCCCGGGGTCACAATTTCAGGAAAAATCTGACTTTTGCCAATTCACTCAAAAATGCTGCCAAACCCTTGCAAATGCTCACCTGAAAGTTTTGGAAGTCGAAAGAGAAGCCTTTTTACCACAGGAGAAGAAATCAGCCCTCAACAACTTAACCGGCGGAAAAAGATTTTTTTGAAAAAATCCCTAAGCCCCGGGGTCACAATTTCAGCAAAAATCTGACTTTTGCCAATTCACTCAAAAATGCTGCCAAACCCTTGCAAATGCTCCCCTGAAAGTTTTGGAAGTCGAAACAGAAGCCTTTTTATCACAGGAGACGAAATCAGCCCTCAACAACTTAAGCGGTGGAAAAAGATTTTTTGAAAAAATCCCTAAGCCCTGGGGTCACAATTTCAGCAAAAATCTCCCTTTTGCCAATTCACTCAAAAATTGTGCGAAACCCTTGCAAATGCTCCCCTGAAAGTTTTGGAAGTCGAAACAGAAGCCTTTTTATCACAGGACAAGAAATCAGCCCTCAAGAACTTAATCGGTGAAAAAAGATTTTTTGAAAATATCCCTAAGCCCCGGGGTCACAATTTCAGCAAAAATCTGACTTTTGCCAATTCACTCAAAAATGCTGCCAAACCCTTGCAAATGCTCCCCTGAAAGGTTTGGGAGTCAAAACAGAAGGTTTTTTATCATAGGACCAGAGAGCAGCCCTCAACAACTTAACGGGCAGAAAAAGATTTTTTTGAAAAAATCCCTAAGCCCCGGGGTCACAATTTCAGCAAAAATCTGACTTTTGCCAATTCACTCAAAAATGCTGCCAAACCCTTGAAAATGCTCCCCTGAAAGGTTTGGGAGTCAAAACAGAAGGTTTTTTATCATAGGACCAGAAAGCAGCCATCAACAACTTAAGTGGTGGAAAAAGATTTTTTTAAAAAATCCCTAAGCCCCGGGGTCACAATTTCAGCAAAAATCTCACTTTTGCCAATACACTCAAAAATGCTGCCAAACCCTTGCAAATGCTCTCCTGAAAGGTTTGGGAGTCGAAACAGAAGGTTTTTTATCATAGGACAAGAAATCAGCCCTCAACAACTTAACCGGCGGAAAAAGATTTTTTTGAAAATATCCCTAAGCCCCGGGGTCACAATTTCAGCAAAAATCTCCCTTTTGCCAATTCACTCAAAAATGCTGCCAAACCCTTGCAAATGCTCCCCTGTAAGTTTTGGAAGTCGAAACAGAAGCCTTTTTACCACAGGACACGAAATCAGCCCTCAACAACTTAAGCGGTGGAAAAAGATTTTTTTGAAAAAATCCCTAAGCCCCGGGGTCACAATTTCAGCAAAAATCTGACTTTTGCCAATACACTCAAAAATGCTGCCAAACCCTTGCAAATGCTCCCCTGAAAGGTTTGGGAGTCGAAACAGAAGGTTTTTTATCATAGGACAAGAAATCAGCCCTCAACAACTTAACCGGCGGAAAAAGATTTTTTTGAAAAAATCACTAAGCCCCGGGGTCACAATTTCAGCAAAAATCTCCCTTTTGCCAATTCACTCAAAAATGCTGCCAAACCCTTGCAAATGCTCCCCTGAACGTTTTGGAAGTCGAAACAGAAGCCTTTTTACCACAGGAGACGAAATCAGCCCTCAACAACTTAACCGGTGGAAAAAGATTTTTTGAAAAAATCCCTAAGCCCCGGCGTCACAATTTCAGCAAAAATCTCCCTTTTGCCAATTCACTCAAAAATGGTGCCAAACCCTTGCAAATGCTCCCCTGAAAGTTTTGGATGTCGAAACAGAAGCCTTTTTATCACAGGACAAGAAATCAGCCCTCAAGAACTTAACCGGCGGAAAAAGATTTTTTTGAAAAAATCCCTAAGCCCCGGGGTCACAATTTCAGCAAAAATCTGACTTTTGCCAATTCACTCAAAAATGCTGCCAAACCCTTGCAAATGCTCCCCTGAAAGTTTTGGAAGTCGAAACAGAAGCCTTTTTACCACAGGAGAAGAAATCAGCCCTCAACAACTTAACCGGCGGAAAAAGATTTTTTTGAAAAAATCCCTAAGCCCCGGGGTCACAATTTCAGCAAAAATCTGACTTTTGCCAATTCACTCAAAAATGCTGCCAAACCCTTGCAAATGCTCCTCTGAAAGTTTTGGAAGTCGAAACAGAAGCCTTTTTACCACAGGAGAAGAAATCAGCCCTCAACAACTTATCCGCTGGAAAAAGATTTTTTGAAAAAATCCCTAAGCCCCGGGGTCACAATTTCAGCAAAAATCTGACTTTTGCCAATTCACTCAAAAATGCTGCCAAACCCTTGCAAATGCTCCCCTGAAAGGTTTGGGAGTCAAAACAGAAGGTTTTTTATCATAGGACCAGAAAGCAGCCCTCAACAACTTAACCAGCAGAAAAAGATTTTTTTGAAAAAATCCCTAAGCCCCGGGGTCACAATTTCAGCAAAAATCTGACTTTTGCCAATTCACTCAAAAATGCTGCCAAACCCTTGCAAATGCTCCCCTGAAAGGTTTGGGAGTCAATAAAGAAGGTATTTTATCATAGGACCAGAAAGCAACCCTCAAAAACTTAACCGGCAGAAAAAGATTTTTTTGAAAAAATCCCTAAGCCCCGGGGTCACAATTTCAGCAAAAATCTCCCTTTTGCCAATTCACTCAAAAATGCTGCCAAACCCTTGCAAATGCTCCCCTGAAAGTTTTGGAAGTCGAAACAGAAGCCTTTTTACCACAGGAGAAGAAATCAGCCCTCAACAACTTAACCGGTGGAAAAAGATTTTTTGAAAAAATCCCTAAGCCCCGGGGTCACAATTTCAGCAAAAATCTGACTTTTGCCAATACACTCAAAAATGGTGCCGAACGGTTGCAGATGCTCCCCTGAAAGTTTTGGAAGTCGAAACAGAAGCCTTTTTATCCCAGGACAGGAAATCAGCCCTCAACAACTTAACCGGTGGAAAAAGATTTTTTGACAAAATCCCTAAGCCCCGGGGTCACAATTTCAGCAAAAATCTGACTTTTGCCAATTCACTCAAAAATGCTGCCAAACCCTTGCAAATGCTCCCCTGAAAGTTTTCAAAGTCAAAACAGAAGCCTTTTTACCACAGGAGAAGAAATCAGCCCTCAACAACTTAACTGGTGGAAAAAGATTTTTTGAAAAAATCCCTAAGCCCCGGGGTCACAATTTCAGCAAAAATCTGACTTTGGCCAATACACTCAAAAATGGTGCCGAGCGGTTGCAAATGCTCCCCTGAAAGTTTTGGAAGTCGAAACAGAAGCCTTTTTACCACAGGACAAGAAATCAGCCCTCAACAACTTAAGTGGTGGAAAAAGATTTTTTGAAAAAATCCCTAAGCCCCGGGGTCACAATTTCAGCAAAAATCTCCCTTTTGCCAATTCACTCAAAAATGCTGCCAAACCCTTGCAAATGCTCCCCTGAAAGTTTTGGAAGTCGAAACAGAAGCCTTTTTACCACAGGAGAAGAAATCAGCCCTCAACAACTTAACCGGTGGAAAAAGATTTTTTGAAAAAATCCCTAAGCCCCGGGGTCACAATTTCAGCAAAAATCTGACTTTGGCCAATACACTCAAAAATGGTGCCGAGCGGTTGCAAATGCTCCCCTGAAAGTTTTGGAAGTCGAAACAGAAGCCTTTTTACCACAGGAGAAGAAATCAGACCTCAACAACTTAACCGGCGGAAAAAGATTTTTTTGAAAAAATCCCTAAGCCCCGGGGTCACAATTTCAGCAAAAATCTGACTTTGGCCAATACACTCAAAAATGCTGCCAAACCCTTGCAAATGCTCCCCTGAAAGTTTTGGAAGTCGAAACAGAAGCCTTTTTACCACAGGACAAGAAATCAGCCCTCAACAACTTAACCGGTGGAAAAAGATTTTTTTGAAAAAATCCCTAAGCCCCGGGGTCAAAATTTCAGCAAAAATCTGACTTTTGCCAATTCACTCAAAAATGCTGCCAAACCCTTGCAAATGCTCCCCTGAAAGTTTTTGAAGTAGAAACAGAAGCCTTTTTACCACAGGACAAGAAATCAGCCCTCAACAACTTAACCGGCAGAAAAAGATTTTTTTGAAAGAATCCCTAAGCCCCGGGGTCACAATTTCAGCAAAAATCTGACTTTTGCCAATTCACTCAAAAATGCTGCAAAACCCTTGCAAATGCTCCCCTGAAAGTTTTGGAAGTCGAAACAGAAGCCTTTTTACCACAGGACAAGAAATCAGCCCTCAACAACATAACCGGTGGAAAAAGATTTTTTGAAAAAATCCCTAAGCCCCGGGGTCACAATTTCAGCAAAAATCTGACTTTTGCCAATTCACTCAAAAATGCTGCCAAACCCTTGCAAATGCTCCCCTGAAAGGTTTGGGAGTCAAAACAGAAGGTTTTTTATCATAGGACCAGAAAGCAGCCCTCAGCAACTTAACCGTCAGAAAAAGATTTTTTTGAAAAAATCCCTAAGCCCCGGCGTCACAATTTCAGCAAAAATCTCCCTTTTGCCAATTCACTCAAAAATGGTGCCAAACCCTTGCAAATGCTCCCCTGAAAGTTTTGGATGTCGAAACAGAAGCCTTTTTATCACAGGACAAGAAATCAGCCCTCAAGAACTTAACCGGTGGAAAAAGATTTTTTGACAAAATCGCTAAGCCCCGGGGTCACAATTTCAGCAAAAATCTGACTTTTGCCAATTCACTCAAAAATGCTGCCAAACCCTTGCAAATGCTCCCCTGAAAGTTTTCAAAGTCAAAACAGAAGCCTTTTTAACACAGGAGAAGAAATCAGCCCTCAACAACTTAACTGGTGGAAAAAGATTTTTTGAAAAAATCCCTAAGCCCCGGGGTCACAATTTCAGCAAAAATCTGACTTTGGCCAATACACTCAAAAATGGTGCCGAGCGGTTGCAAATGCTCCCCTGAAAGTTTTGGAAGTCGAAACAGAATCCTTTTTACCACAGGACAAGAAATCAGCCCTCAACAACTTAAGTGGTGGAAAAAGATTTTTTGAAAAAATCCCTAAGCCCCGGGGTCACAATTTCAGCAAAAATCTCCCTTTTGCCAATTCACTCAAAAATGCTGCCAAACCCTTGCAAATGCTCCCCTGAAAGTTTTGGAAGTCGAAACAGAAGCCTTTTTATCACAGGACAAGAAATCAGCCCTCAACAACTTAACCGGTAGAAAAAGATTTTTTGACAAAATCCCTAAGCCCCAGGGTCACAATTTCAGCAAAAATCTGACTTTTGCCAATACACTCAAAAATGCTGCCAAACCCTTGCAAATGCTCACCTGAAAGGTTTGGGAGTCGAAACAGAAGGTTTTTTATCATAGGACAAGAAATCAGCCCTCAACAACTTAACCGGCGGAAAAAGATTTTTTTGAAAAAATCACTAAGCCCTGGGGTCACAATTTCAGCAAAAATCTCCCTTTTGCCAATTCACTCAAAAATGCTGCCAAACCCTTGCAAATGCTCCCCTGAAAGTTTTGGAAGTCGAAAAAGAAGCCTTTTTACCACAGGAGACGAAATCAGCCCTCAACAACTTAACCGGCAGAAAAAGATTTTTTTGAAAAAATCCCTAAGCCCCGGGGTCACAATTTCAGCAAAAATCTGACTTTTGCCAATACACTCAAAAATGCTGCCAAACCCTTGCAAATGCTCCTCTGAAAGTTTTGGAAGTCGAAACAGAAGCCTTTTTACCACAGGAGAAGAAATCAGCCCTCAACAACTTAACCGCTGGAAAAAGATTTTTTGAAAAAATCCCTAAGCCCCGGGGTCACAATTTCAGCAAAAATCTGACTTTGGCCAATACACTCAAAAATGGTGCCGCGCGGTTGCAAATGCTCCCCTGAAAGTTTTGGAAGTCGAAACAGAAGCCTTTTTACCACAGGACAAGAAATCAGCCCTCAACAACTTAACCGGTGGAAAAAGATTTTTTTGAAAAAATCCCTAAGCCCCGGGGTCACAATTTCAGCAAAAATCTGACTTTTGCCAATTCACTCAAAAATGCTGCCAAACCCTTGCAAATGCTCCCCTGAAAGTTTTGGAAGTCGAAACAGAAGCCTTTTTACCACAGGACAAGAAATCATCCCTCAACAACTTAACCGGTGGAAAAAGATTTTTTGACAAAATCCCTAAGCCCCGGGGTCACAATTTCAGCAAAAATCTGACTTTTGCCAATTCACTCAAAAATGCTGCAAACCCTTGCAAATGCTCCCCTGAAAGTTTTGGAAGTCGAAACAGAAGCCTTTTTATCACAGGATAAGAAATCAGCCCTCAACAACTTAAGTGGTGGAAAAAGATTTTTTGAAAAAATCCCTAAGCCCCGGGGTCACAATTTCAGCAAAAATCTGACTTTTGCCAATTCACTCAAAAATGCTGCCAAACCCTTGCAAATGCTCCCCTGAAAGGTTTGGGAGTCAAAACAGAAGGTTTTTTATCATTGGAACGGAAAGCGGCCCTCAACAACTTAACCGGCGGAAAAAGATTTTTTTGAAAAAATCCCTAAGCCCCGGGGTCACAATTTCAGGAAAAATCTGACTTTTGCCAATTCACTCAAAAATGCTGCCAAACCCTTGCAAATGCTCCTCTGAAAGGTTTGGGAGTCAAAACAGAAGCCTTTTTATCCCAGGACAAGAAATCAGCCCTCAACAACTTAAGCGGTGGAAAAAGATTTTTTGAAAAAATCCCTAAGCCCCGGGGTCACAATTTCAGGAAAAATCTGACTTTTGCCAATTCACTCAAAAATGCTGCCAAACCCTTGCAAATGCTCCCCTAAAAGGTTTGGGAGTCAAAACAGAAGGTTTTTTATCATAGGACAAGAAAGCAGCCCTCAACAACTTAACCGGCAGAAAAAGATTTTTTTGAAAAAATCCCTACGCCCCGGGGTCACAATTTCAGGAAAAATCTGACTTTTGCCAATTCACTCAAAAATGCTGCCAAACCCTTGCAAATGCTCCCCTGAAAGTTTTGGAAGTCGAAACAGAAGCCTATTTATCACAGGAAAAGAAATCAGCCCTCAACAACTTAACCGGTGGAAAAAGATTTTTTGACAAAATCCCTAAGCCCCGGGGTCACAATTTCAGCAAAAATCTGACTTTTGCCAATTCACTCAAAAATGCTGCCAAACCCTTGCAAATGCTCCCCTAAAAGGTTTGGGAGTCAAAACAGAAGGTTTTTTATCATAGGACCAGAAAGCAGCCCTCAACAACTTAACCGGCAGAAAAAGATTTTTTTGAAAAAATCCCTAAGCCCCGGGTTCACAATTTCAGGAAAAATCTGACTTTTGCCAATTCACTCAAAAATGCTGCCAAACCCTTGCAAATGCTCCCCTGAAAGTTTTGGAAGTCGAAAGAGAAGCCTTTTTACCACAGGAGAAGAAATCAGCCCTCAACAACTTAACCGGCGGAAAAAGATTTTTTTGAAAAAATCCCTAAGCCCCGGGGTCACAATTTCAGCAAAAATCTGACTTTTGCCAATTCACTCAGAAATGCTGCCAAACCCTTGCAAATGCTCCCCTGAAAGTTTTGGAAGTCGAAACAGAAGCCTTTTTATCACAGGAGACGAAATCAGCCCTCAACAACTTAAGCGGTGGAAAAAGATTTTTTGACAAAATCCCTAAGCCCCGGGGTCACAATTTCAGCAAAAATCTCCCTTTTGCCAATTCACTCAAAAATGCTGCCAAACCCTTGCAAATGCTCCCCTGAAAGTTTTGGAAGTCAAAACAGAAGCCTTTTTACCACAGGAGAAGAAATCAGCCCTGAACAACTTAACCGGTGGAAAAAGATTCTTTAAAAAATTCCTAAGCCCCGGGGTCACAATTTCAGCAAAAATCTGACTTTTGCCAATTCACTCAAAAATGCTGCCAAACCCTTGCAAATGCTCCCCTGAAAGGTTTGGGAGTCAAAACAGAAGGTTTTTTATCATTGGAACGGAAAGCGGCCCTCAACAACTTAACCGGCGTAAAAAGATTTTTTTGAAAAAATCCCTAAGCCCCGGGGTCACAATTTCAGGAAAAATCTGACTTTTGCCAATTCACTCAAAAATGCTGCCAAACGCTTGCAAATGCTCCTCTGAAAGGTTTGGGAGTCAAAACAGAAGCCTTTTTATCACAGGACAAGAAATCAGCCCTCAACAACTTAACCGGTGGAAAAAGATTTTTTGAAAAAATCCCTAAGCCCCGGGGTCACAATTTCAGCAAAAATCTCCCTTTTGCCAATTCACTCAAAAATGGTGCCGAACGGTTGCAGATGCTCCCCTGAAAGTTTTGGAAGTCGAAACAGAAGCCTTTTTATCCCAGGACAAGAAATCAGCCCTCAACAACTTAACCGGTGGAAAAAGATGTTTTGACAAAATCCCTAAGCCCCGGGGTCACAATTTCAGCAAAAATCTGACTTTTGCCAATTCACTCAAAAATGCTGCCAAACCCTTGCAAATGCTCCCCTGAAAGTTTTCAAAGTCAAAACAGAAGCCTTTTTAACACAGGAGAAGAAATCAGCCCTCAACAACTTAACTGGTGGAAAAAGATTTTTTGAAAAAATCCCTAAGCCCCGGGGTCACAATTTCAGCAAAAATCTGACTTTGGCCAATACACTCAAAAATGGTGCCGAGCGGTTGCAAATGCTCCCCTGAAAGTTTTGGAAGTCGAAACAGAAGCCTTTTTACCACAGGACAAGAAATCAGCCCTCAACAACTTAACCGGCAGAAAAAGATTTTTTTGAAAAAATCCCTAAGCCCCGGGTCACAATTTCAGCAAAAATCTGACTTTTGCCAATACACTCAAAAATGCTGCCAAACCCTTGCAAATGCTCCTCTGAAAGTTTTGGAAGTCGAAACAGAAGCCTTTTTACCACAGGAGAAGAAATCAGCCCTCAACAACTTATCCGCTGGAAAAAGATTTTTTGAAATAATCCCTAAGCCCCGGGGTCACAATTTCAGCAAAAATCTGACTTTGGCCAATACACTCAAAAATGGTGCCGAGCGGTTGCAAATGCTCCCCTGAAAGTTTTGGAAGTCGAAACAGAAGCCTTTTTACCACAGGACAAGAAATCAGCCCTCAACAACTTAACCGGTGGAAAAAGATTTTTTTGAAAAAATCCCTAAGCCCCGGGGTCACAATTTCAGCAAAAATCTGACTTTTGCCAATTCACTCAAAAATGCTGCCAAACCCTTGCAAATGCTCCCCTGAAAGTTTTGGAAGTCGAAACAGAAGCCTTTTTATCACAGGACAAGAAATCAGCCCTCAACAACTTATCCGCTGGAAAAAGATTTTTTGAAATAATCCCTAAGCCCCGGGGTCACAATTTCAGCAAAAATCTGACTTTGGCCAATACACTCAAAAATGGTGCCGAGCGGTTGCAAATGCTCCCCTGAAAGTTTTGGAAGTCGAAACAGAAGCCTTTTTACCACAGGACAAGAAATCAGCCCTCAACAACTTAACCGGTGGAAAAAGATTTTTTTGAAAAAATCCCTAAGCCCCGGGGTCACAATTTCAGCAAAAATCTGACTTTTGCCAATTCACTCAAAAATGCTGCCAAACCCTTGCAAATGCTCCCCTGAAAGTTTTGGAAGTCGAAACAGAAGCCTTTTTATCACAGGACAAGAAATCAGCCCTCAACAACTTAACCGGTGAAAAAAGATTTTTTGAAAATATCCCTAAGCCCCGGGGTCACAATTTCAGCAAAAATCTGACTTTTGCCAATTCACTCAAAAATGCTGCCAAACCCTTGCAAATGCTCCCCTGAAAGTTTTGGAAGTCGAAAGAGAAGCCTTTTTACCACAGGAGAAGAAATCAGCCCTCAACAACTTATCCGCTGGAAAAAGATTTTTTGAAAAAATCCCTAAGCCCCGGGGTCACAATTTCAGCAAAAATCTCCCTTTTGCCAATTCACTCAAAAATGCTGCCAAACCCTTGCAAATGCTCCCCTGAAAGTTTTGGAAGTCGAAACAGAAGCCTTTTTACCACAGGAGAAGAAATCAGCCCTCAACAACTTATCCGCTGGAAAAAGATTTTTTGAAAAAATCCCTAAGCCCCGGGGGTCACAATTTCAGCAAAAATCTCCCTTTTGCCAATTCACTCAAAAATGCTGCCAAACCCTTGCAAATGCTCCCCTGAAAGTTTTGGAAGTAGAAACAGAAGCCTTTTTACCACAGGAGAAGAAATCAGCCCTCAACAACTTAAGCGGTGGAAAAAGATTTTTTGAAAAAATCCCTAAGCCCCGGGGTCACAATTTCAGCAAAAATCTGACTTTTGCCAATTCACTCAAAAATGCTGCCAAACCCTTGCAAATGCTCCCCTGAAAGTTTTGGAAGTCGAAACAGAAGCCTTTTTATCACAGGAGACGAAATCAGCCCTCAACAACTTAACCGGTGGGAAAAGATTTTTTGAAAAAATCCCTAAGCCCCGGGGTCACAATTTCAGCAAAAATCTGACTTTTGCCAATTCACTCAAAAATGCTGCCAAACCCTTGCAAATGCTCCCCTGAAAGGTTTGGGAGTCAAAACAGAAGGTTTTTTATCATTGGAACGGAAAGCGGCCCTCAACATCTTAACCGGCGGAAAAAGATTTTTTTGAAAAAATCCCTAAGCCCCGGGGTCACAATTTCAGGAAAAATCTGACTTTTGCCAATTCACTCAAAAATGCTGCCAAACCCTTGCAAATGCTCCTCTGAAAGGTTTGGGAGTCAAAACAGAAGCCTTTTTATCCCAGGACAAGAAATCAGCCCTCAACAACTTAACCGGTGGAAAAAGATTTTTTGAAAAAATCCCTAAGCCCCGGGGTCACAATTTCAGCAAAAATCTGACTTTTGCCAATACACTCAAAAATGGTGCCGAACGGTTGCAGATGCTCCCCTGAAAGTTTTGGAAGTCGAAACAGAAGCCTTTTTATCCCAGGACAAGAAATCAGCCCTCAACTACTTAACCGGTGGAAAAATATTTTTTGACAAAATCCCTAAGCCCCGGGGTCACAATTTCAGCAAAAATCTGACATTTGCCAATTCACTCAAAAATGCTGCCAAACCCTTGCAAATGCTCCCCTGAAAGTTTTCAAAGTCAAAACAGAAGCCTTTTTAACACAGGAGAAGAAATCAGCCCTCAACAACTTAACTGGTGGAAAAAGATTTTTTGAAAAAATCCCTAAGCCCCGGGGTCACAATTTCAGCAAAAATCTGACTTTGGCAAATACACTCAAAAATGGTGCCGAGCGGTTGCAAATGCTCCCCTGAAAGTTTTGGAAGTCGAAACAGAAGCCTTTTTACCACAGGACAAGAAATCAGCCCTCAACAACTTAACCGGCAGAAAAAGATTTTTTTGAAAAAATCCCTAAGCCCCCGGGGTCACAATTTCAGCAAAAATCTGACTTTTGCCAATACACGCAAAAATGCTGCCAAACCCTTGCAAATGCTCCTCTGAAAGTTTTGGAAGTCGAAACAGAAGCCTTTTTACCACAGGACAAGAAATCAGCCCTCAACAACTTAACCGGTGGAAAAAGATTTTTTTGAAAAAATCCCTAAGCCCCGGGGTCACAATTTCAGCAAAAATCTGACTTTTGCCAATTCACTCAAAAATGCTGCCAAACCCTTGCAAATGCTCCCCTGAAAGTTTTGGAAGTCGAAACAGAAGCCTTTTTATCCCAGGACAAGAAATCAGCCCTCAACAACTTAACCGGTGGAAAAAGATTTTTTGACAAAATCCCTAAGCCCCGGGGTCACAATTTCAGCAAAAATCTGACATTTGCCAATTCACTCAAAAATGCTGCCAAACCCTTGCAAATGCTCCCCTGAAAGTTTTCAAAGTCAAAACAGAAGCCTTTTTAACACAGGAGAAGAAATCAGCCCTCAACAACTTAACTGGTGGAAAAAGATTTTTTGAAAAAATCCCTAAGCCCCGGGGTCACAATTTCAGCAAAAATCTGACTTTGGCCAATACACTCAAAAATGGTGCCGAGCGGTTGCAAATGCTCCCCTGAAAGTTTTGGAAGTCGAAACAGAAGCCTTTTTACCACAGGACAAGAAATCAGCCCTCAACAACTTAACCGGCAGAAAAAGATTTTTTTGAAAAAATCCCTAAGCCCCGGGGTCACAATTTCAGCAAAAATCTGACTTTTGCCAATACACTCAAAAATGCTGCCAAACCCTTGCAAATGCTCCCCTGAAAGTTTTGGAATTCGAAACAGAAGCCTTTTTACCACAGGAGAAGAAATCAGCCCTCAACAACTTAAACGGTGGAAAAAGATTTTTTGAAAAAATCCCTAAGCCCCGGGGTCACAATTTCAGCAAAAATCTGACTTTTGCCAATTCACTCAAAAATGCTGCCAAACCCTTGCAAATGCTCCCCTGAAAGTTTTGGAAGTCGAAACAGAAGCCTTTTTACCACAGGAGAAGAAATCAGCCCTGAACAACTTAACCGGTGGAAAAAGATTTTTTGAAAAAATCCCTAAGCCCCGGGGTCACAATTTCAGCAAAAATCTGACTTTTGCCAATTCACTCAAAAATGCTGCCAAACCCTTGCAAATGCTCCCCTGAAAGGTTTGGGAGTCAAAACAGAAGGTTTTTTATCATTGGAACGGAAAGCGGCCCTCAACAACTTAACCGGCGGAAAAAGATTTTTTTGAAAAAATCCCTAAGCCCCGGGGTCACAATTTCAGCAAAAATCTGACTTTTGCCAATTCACTCAAAAATGCTGCCAAACCCTTGCAAATGCTCCCCTGAAAGTTTTGGAAGTCGAAACAGAAGCCTTTTTACCACAGGAGAAGAAATCAGCCCTGAACAACTTAACCGGTGGAAAAAGATTTTTTGAAAAAATCCCTAAGCCCCGGGGTCACAATTTCAGCAAAAATCTGACTTTTGCCAATTCACTCAAAAATGCTGCCAAACCCTTGCAAATGCTCCCCTGAAAGGTTTGGGAGTCAAAACAGAAGGTTTTTTATCATTGGAACGGAAAGCGGCCCTCAACAACTTAACCGGCGGAAAAAGATTTTTTTGAAAAAATCCCTAAGCCCCGGGGTCACAATTTCAGCAAAAATCTGACTTTTGCCAATTCACTCAAAAATGCTGCCAAACCCTTGCAAATGCTCCTCTGAAAGGTTTGGGAGTCAAAACAGAAGCCTTTTTATCACAGGACAAGAAATCAGCCCTCAACAACTTAACCGGTGGAAAAAGATTTTTTGAAAAAATCCCTAAGCCCCGGGGTCACAATTTCAGCAAAAATCTGACTTTTGCCAATACACTCAAAAATGGTGCCGAACGGTTGCAGATGCTCCCCTGAAAGTTTTGGAAGTCGAAACAGAAGCCTTTTTATCCCAGGACAAGAAATCAGCCCTCAACAACTTAACCGGTGGAAAAAGATTTTTTGACAAAATCCCTAAGCCCCGGGGTCACAATTTCAGCAAAAATCTGACTTTTGCCAATTCACTCAAAAATGCTGCCAAACCCTTGCAAATGCTCCCCTGAAAGTTTTCAAAGTCAAAACAGAAGCCTTTTTAACACAGGAGAAGAAATCAGCCCTCAACAACTTAACTGGTGGAAAAAGATTTTTTGAAAAAATCCCTAAGCCCCGGGGTCACAATTTCAGCAAAAATCTGACTTTGGCCAATACACTCAAAAATGGTGCCGGGCGGTTGCAAATGCTCCCCTGAAAGTTTTGGAAGTCGAAACAGAAGCCTTTTTACCACAGGACAAGAAATCAGCCCTCAACAACTTAACCGGCAGAAAAAGATTTTTTTGAAAAAATCCCTAAGCCCCGGGGTCACAATTTCAGCAAAAATCTGACTTTTGCCAATACACTCAAAAATGCTGCCAAACCCTTGCAAATGCTCCTCTGAAAGGTTTGGGAGTCAAAACAGAAGCCTTTTTACCACAGGAGAAGAAATCAGCCCTGAACAACTTAACCGGTGGAAAAAGATTTTTTGAAAAAATCCCTAAGCCCCGGGGTCACAATTTCAGCAAAAATCTGACTTTTGCCAATTCACTCAAAAATGCTGCCAAACCCTTGCAAATGCTCCCCTGAAAGGTTTGGGAGTCAAAACAGAAGGTTTTTTATCATTGGAACGGAAAGCGGCCCTCAACAACTTAACCGGCGGAAAAAGATTTTTTTGAAAAAATCCCTAAGCCCCGGGGTCACAATTTCAGGAAAAATCTGACTTTTGCCAATTCACTCAAAAATGCTGCCAAACCCTTGCAAATGCTCCTCTGAAAGATTTGGGAGTCAAAACAGAAGCCTTTTTATCACAGGACAAGAAATCAGCCCTCAACAACTTAACCGGTGGAAAAAGATTTTTTGAAAAAATCCCTAAGCCCCGGGGTCACAATTTCAGCAAAAATCTGACTTTTGCCAATACACTCAAAAATGGTACCGAACGGTTGTAGATGCTCCCCTGAAAGTTTTGGAAGTCGAAACAGAAGCCTTTTTATCCCAGGACAAGAAATCAGCCCTCAACAACTTAACCGGTGGAAAAAGATTTTTTGACAAAATCCCTAAGCCCCGGGGTCACAATTTCAGCAAAAATCTGACTTTTGCCAATTCACTCAAAAATGCTGCCAAACCCTTGCAAATGCTCCCCTGAAAGGTTTGGGAGTCAAAACAGAAGGTTTTTTATCATAGGACCAGAGAGCAGCCCTCAACAACTTAACGGGCAGAAAAAGATTTTTTTGAAAAAATCCCTAAGCCCCGGGGTCACAATTTCAGCAAAAATCTGACTTTTGCCAATTCACTCAAAAATGCTGCCAAACCCTTGCAAATGCTCCCCTGAAAGGTTTGGGAGTCAAAACAGAAGGTTTTTTATCATAGGACCAGAAAGCAGCCGTCAACAACTTAACCGGCAGAAAAAGATTTTTTTGAAAAAATCCCTAAGCCCCGGGGTCACAATTTCAGGAAAAATCTGACTTTTGCCAATTCACTCAAAAATGCTGCCAAACCCTTGCAAATGCTCCCCTGAAAGTTTTGGAAGTTGAAAGAGAAGCCTTTTTACCACAGGAGAAGAAATCAGCCCTCAACAACTTATCCGCTGGAAAAAGATTTTTTGAAAAAATCCCTAAGCCCCGGGGTCACAATTTCAGCAAAAATCTCCCTTTTGCCAATTCACTCAAAAATGCTGCCAAACCCTTGCAAATGCTCCCCTGAAAGTTTTGGAAGTCGAAACAGAAGGCTTTTTATCACAGGACAGAAAATCCTTAACCGGCAGGAAAAGATTTTTTTGAAAAAAAACCTAAGACCTGGGGTCACAATTTCATCAAAAACCTGACTTTCGGCAATTCACTCAAAAATGGTGCCAAACGGCTGCAAATGCTCCCCTGAGATGTTTGGCGGTCGAAAGAGAAGGCTTATTATCACAGGAAAAGAAATCAGCCCTCGACAACTTAACTGTCAGAAAAACATTTTTTTGAAAAAATCCCTAAGCCCCGGGGTCACAATTTCAGCAAAAATTTGACTTTCGGCAATTCACTCAAAAATGCTGCCAAACCCTTGCAAATGCTCCCCTGAAAGTTTTGGAAGTCGAAACAGAAGCCTTTTTATCACAGGAGACGAAATCAGCCCTCAACAACTTAACCGGTGGAAAAAGATTTTTTGAAAAAATCCCTAAGCCCCGGGGTCACAATTTCAGCAAAAATCTGACTTTTGCCAATTCACTCAAAAATGCTGCCAAACCCTTGCAAATGCTCCCCTAAAAGGTTTGGGAGTCAAAACAGAAGGTTTTTTATCATAGGACCAGAAAGCAGCCCTCAACAACTTAACCGGCAGAAAAAGATTTTTTTGAAAAAATCCCTAAGCCCCGGGGTCACAATTTCAGGAAAAATCTGACTTTTGCCAATTCACTCAAAAATGCTGCCAAACCCTTGCAAATGCTCCCCTGAAAGTTTTGGAAGTCGAAACAGAAGTCTATTTATCACAGGACAAGAAATCAGCCCTCAACAACTTAACCGGTGGAAAAAGATTTTTTGAAAAAATCCCTAAGCCCCCGGGGTCACAATTTCAGCAAAAATCTGACTTTTGCCAATTCACTCAAAAATGCTGCCAAACCCTTGCAAATGCTCCCCTAAAAGGTTTGGGAGTCAAAACAGAAGGTTTTTTATCATAGGACCAGAAAGCAGCCCTCAACAACTTAACCGGCAGAAAAAGATTTTTTTGAAAAAATCCCTAAGCCCCGGGGTCACAATTTCAGGAAAAATCTGACTTTTGCCAATACACTCAAAAATGCTGCCAAACCCTTGCAAATGCTCCCCTGAAAGTTTTGGAATTCGAAACAGAAGCCTTTTTACCACAGGAGAAGAAATCAGCCCTCAACAACTTAACCGGTGGAAAAAGATTTTTTGAAAAAATCCCTAAGCCCCGGGGTCACAATTTCAGCAAAAATCTGACTTTTGCCAATACACTCAAAAATGGTGCCGAACGGTTGCAGATGCTCCCCTGAAAGTTTTGGAAGTCGAAACAGAAGCCTTTTTATCCCAGGACAAGAAATCAGCCCTCAACAACTTAACCGGTGGAAAAAGATTTTTTGACAAAATCCCTAAGCCCCGGGGTCACAATTTCAGCAAAAATCTGACTTTTGCCAATTCACTCAAAAATGCTGCCAAACCCTTGCAAATGCTCCCCTGAAAGTTTTCAAAGTCAAAACAGAAGCCTTTTTAACACAGGAGAAGAAATCAGCCCTCAACAACTTAACCGGCGGAAAAAGATTTTTTTGAAAAAATCCCTAAGCCCCGGGGTCACAATTTCAGCAAAAATCTGACTTTGGCCCATACACTCAAAAATGCTGCCAAACCCTTGCAAATGCTCCCCTGAAAGTTTTCGAAGTCGAAACAGAAGCCTTTTTACCACAGGAGAAGAAATCAGCCCTCAACAACTTATCCGCTGGAAAAAGATTTTTTGAAAAAATCCCTAAGCCCCGGGGTCACAATTTCAGCAAAAATCTCCCTTTTGCCAATTCACTCAAAAATGCTGCCAAACCCTTGCAAATGCTCCCCTGAAAGTTTTGGAAGTCGAAACAGAAGGCTTTTTATCACAGGACAGAAAATCCTTAACCGGCAGGAAAAGATTTTTTTGAAAAAAAACCTAAGACCTGGGGTCACAATTTCATCAAAAACCTGACTTTCGGCAATTCACTCAAAAATGGTGCCAAACGGCTGCAAATGCTCCCCTGAGATGTTTGGCGGTCGAAAGAGAAGGCTTTTTATCACAGGAAAAGAAATCAGCCCTCGACAACATAACCGGCAGACAAACATTTTTTTGAAAAAATCCCTAAGCCCCGGGGTTACAATTTCATCAAAAATCTGACTTTCGGCCATTCCCTCAAAAATGGTGCCAAACGGTTGCAAATGCTCCCCTGAAAAGTTTGGCGGTCGAAACAGAAGGCTTTTTATCACAGGACAGAAAATCCTTAACCGGCAGAAAAACATTTTTTTGAAAAAATCCCTAAGCCCCGGGGTCACAATTTCAGCAAAAACCTACTCTCGGCAAGTCACTCAAAAATGGTGCCAAACGGTTGCAAATGTTCCCCTGAGATGTTTGGCGGTCAAAATAGAAGGCTTTTCATCACCGGAAAAGAAATCAGCCGTCGACAACTTAACTGTCAGAAAAACATTTTTTTTGAAAAAAATCCCTATGCCCCGCCGGGGTCACAATTTCATCAAAAATCTCACTTTCGGCAATAGAATCAAAAATGGTGCCAAACAGTTGCAAATGCTTCCCTGAGATGTCTGGCTGTCGAAACAGAAGGCTTTTTATCACAGGAAAAGAAATCAGCCCTCGACAACATAACCGGCAGAAAAACATTTTAATGAAAAAATCCCTAAGCCCCAGGGTCACAATTTCATCAAAATTCTAACTTTCGGCAATTCACTCAAAAATGGTGCCAAACGGTTGCAAATGCTCCCCTGAAAAGTTTGGCGGTCGAAACAGAAGGCTTTTTATCACAGGACAGAAAATCCTTAACCGGCAGAAAAATATTTTTTTGAAAAAATCCCTAAGCCCCGGGGTCACAATTTCAGCAAAAATCTGACTTTTGGCAATTCCCTCAAAAATGGTGCCAAACGGTTGCAAATGCTCCCCTGAGATGTTTGGCGGTCGAAACAGAAGGCTTTTTATCACAGGACAGAAAATCCTTAACCGGCAGGAAAAGATTTTTTTGAAAAAAATCCCAAAGCCCCGGGGTCACAATTTCAGCAAAAACCTGACTTTCGGCAATTGACTGAAAATGGTGGCAAACGGTTGCAAATGCTCCCCTGAGATATCTGGCTGTCGAAACAGAAGGCTTTTTATCACAGGACAGAAAATCTGACTTTTGGCAATTGACTCAAAAATGGTGCCAAACGGTTGCAAATGCTCCCCTGAAAAGTTTGGCGGTCGAAACAGAAGGCTTTTCATCACAGGACAGAAAATCCTTAACCGGCAGGAAAAGATTTTTTTGAAAAAATCCCTAAGCCCTGGGGTCACAATTTCAGCAAAAACCTGACTTTTGGCAATTGACTCAAAAATGGTGCCAAACGGTTGCAAATGCTCCCCTGAGATGTTTGGCGGTCAAAACGGAAGGCTTTTTATCACCGGAAAAGAAATCAGCCCTCGAAAACTTAACTGTCAGAAAAAACATTTTTTTGAAAAAAATCCCTAAGCCCCGGGGTCACAATTTCATCAAAAATGTGACTTTCGGCAATTCACTCAAAAGTTCTGCAAAACGGTTGCATATGCTCCCATCAGATGTTTGGCGGTCGAAACAGAAGGCTTTTTATCACAGGAAAAGAAATCAGCCCTTGACAACTTAACCGGCAGAAAAATATTTTTTTGAAAAAATCCCTAAGCCCCGGGGTCACAATTTCATAAAAGATCTGACTTTCGCCAATTCACTCAAAAATGGTGCCAAACGGTGGCAAATGCTCCGCTGAAAAGTTCCTGGTCGAAACAGAAGGCTTTTTATAACAGGTCAGAAAATCCTTAACCGGCAGGAAAAGATTTTTTTGAAAAAATCCCTAAGCCCTGGGGTCACAATTTCATCAAAAACCTGACTTTCGGCAATTCACTCAAAAATGGTGCCAAACGGCTGCAAATGCTCCCCTGAGATGTTTGGCGGTCGAAAGAGAAGGCTTTTTATCACAGGAAAAGAAATCAGCCCTCGACAACATAACCGGCAGAAAAACATTTTTTTGAAAAAATCCCTAAGCCCCGGGGTTACAATTTCATCAAAAATCTGACTTTCGGCCATTCCCTCAAAAATGGTGCCAAACGGTTGCAAATGCTCCCCTGAAAAGTTTGGCGGTCGAAACAGAAGGCTTTTTATCACAGGACAGAAAATCCTTAACCGGCAGAAAAACATTTTTTTGAAAAAATCCCTAAGCCCCGGGGTCACAATTTCAGCAAAAACCTACTCTCGGCAAGTCACTCAAAAATGGTGCCAAACGGTTGCAAATGTTCCCCTGAGATTTTTGGCGGTCAAAATAGAAGGCTTTTCATCACCGGAAAAGAAATCAGCCGTCGACAACTTAACTGTCAGAAAAACATTTTTTTTGAAAAAAATCCCTATGCCCCGCCGGGGTCACAATTTCATCAAAAATCTCACTTTCGGCAATAGAATCAAAAATGGTGCCAAACAGTTGCAAATGCTTCCCTGAGATGTCTGGCTGTCGAAACAGAAGGCTTTTTATCACAGGAAAAGAAATCAGCCCTCGACAACATAACCGGCAGAAAAACATTTTAATGAAAAAATCCCTAAGCCCCAGGGTCACAATTTCATCAAAATTCTAACTTTCGGCAATTCACTCAAAAATGGTGCCAAACGGTTGCAAATGCTCCCCTGAAAAGTTTGGCGGTCGAAACAGAAGGCTTTTTATCACAGGACAGAAAATCCTTAACCGGCAGAAAAATATTTTTTTGAAAAAATCCCTAAGCCCCGGGGTCACAATTTCAGCAAAAATCTGACTTTTGGCAATTCCCTCAAAAATGGTGCCAAACGGTTGCAAATGCTCCCCTGAGATGTTTGGCGGTCGAAACAGAAGGCTTTTTATCACAGGACAGAAAATCCTTAACCGGCAGGAAAAGATTTTTTTGAAAAAAATCCCAAAGCCCCGGGGTCACAATTTCAGCAAAAACCTGACTTTCGGCAATTGACTGAAAATGGTGGCAAACGGTTGCAAATGCTCCCCTGAGATATCTGGCTGTCGAAACAGAAGGCTTTTTATCACAGGACAGAAAATCTGACTTTTGGCAATTGACTCAAAAATGGTGCCAAACGGTTGCAAATGCTCCCCTGAAAAGTTTGGCGGTCGAAACAGAAGGCTTTTCATCACAGGACAGAAAATCCTTAACCGGCAGGAAAAGATTTTTTTGAAAAAATCCCTAAGCCCTGGGGTCACAATTTCAGCAAAAACCTGACTTTTGGCAATTGACTCAAAAATGGTGCCAAACGGTTGCAAATGCTCCCCTGAGATGTTTGGCGGTCAAAACGGAAGGCTTTTTATCACCGGAAAAGAAATCAGCCCTCGAAAACTTAACTGTCAGAAAAAACATTTTTTTGAAAAAAATCCCTAAGCCCCGGGGTCACAATTTCATCAAAAATGTGACTTTCGGCAATTCACTCAAAAGTGCTGCAAAACGGTTGCATATGCTCCCATCAGATGTTTGGCGGTCGAAACAGAAGGCTTTTTATCACAGGAAAAGAAATCAGCCCTTGACAACTTAACCGGCAGAAAAATATTTTTTTGAAAAAATCCCTAAGCCCCGGGGTCACAATTTCATAAAAGATCTGACTTTCGCCAATTCACTCAAAAATGGTGCCAAACGGTGGCAAATGCTCCGCTGAAAAGTTCCTGGTCGAAACAGAAGGCTTTTTATAACAGGTCAGAAAATCCTTAACCGGCAGGAAAAGATTTTTTTGAAAAAATCCCTAAGCCCTGGGGTCACAATTTCAGCAAAAACCTGACTTTTGGCAATTGACTCAAAAATGGTGCCAAACGGTTGAAAATGCTCCCCTGATATGTTTGGCGGTCAAAACGGAAGGCTTTTTATCACCGGAAAAGAAATCAGCCCTTGACAACTTAACTGGCAGAAAAAGATTTTTTTGAAAAAATCCCTAAGCCCCGGGGTCACAATTTCATCAAAAATCTGACTTTCGGCCATTCCCTCAAAAATGGTGCCTACTGAAGTAAGTAGGAAACACCACTGGGCCGGTAAGATAAAATCTCAGTCAAATCCTTTATTTTGACTACTGGCTCCTCACACAGCTCCTGACTCACGACAGTGTGTTGCCCATCGCTCAGTTCTGACTAAAGGATTTTATGCAGCCACTGCTGGCGGGGACATTTTGGGACCCAAAATATCCAACGCCACTAAATTCTGGTGTACTTTTTAACATAATAGTGTAAACAGGGATCAACATACAAACACTGAGAAGCCATTCCCCCCGCCCCACTAATTTAGATGGAAACAACTGGAAAAACCTCTGTGGTTGAGGCTACCAGCATGGCGCCATTTCGTACAATGAACACTTCCGAGGTCATTCTTACTACTACTTTTACTACTACTCTACTACAACTTTACTGCTACTTTACTACTTTACTACCACTTTAATATTCCTTTACTACTGCTTCACTACTACTTTACTACCATTTTACTACTGCCTTACTACTGCTTTACTATCCTTTTTTACTACTATTCCACCGCTTTACTATTGGACCATTTTACTACTACTTTAATACTATCTTACTGCTGTTTCACTACTGCCTTACTGCTATTTTACTACTATTCCACCGCTTTACTATTGTTTTAGAATTACTTAACTGCTACTTCACTACTGGTTTACTATTGCTTTACTACCACTTTACTTCCACTTTACTACTGCTACTTTATTACTTATCCTACTTTACTATTTATACCCCTATTTATACAGTAGACCTTCCTGAACAATGGCATGCGTGTCTACAGTAACAAATAGTATTGTTACTATTTTATTAATTGTATATACTGCCCTTCAACCGGAGATTTAAGGTTGGTTTACAACTTAAAAATGCAAGGTAAAAAACACCTTAACTGGCAGAATTTTTTTTTAAAAAAAAATCCCTAAGCCCCGGGGTCACAATTTCAGCAAAAATCTGACTTTCTGCAATTAACTCAAAAATGGTGACAAATGGTTTCAAATGCTCTCCTGAAAAGTTTTGTGGTCGAGACAGAAGGCTTTTTATCACAGGACAGAAAATCCTTAACCGGCAGAAAAAGATTTTTTTGAAAAAATCCCTAAGCCCCGGGGTCACAATTTCCCTGAGAGGTTTGCGGGCGATACAGAAGGCTTTTATCACAGGACAGAAAATCCTTAACCGGCAGAAAAAGATTCTTTTGAAAATATCCCTAAGCCCCGGGGTCACAATTTCATCAAAAATCTGACTATTGGCAATTCACGCAAAAATGGTGACAAACGGTTGCAAATGCTCCCCTGAGATCTTTGGCGGTCGAAACAGAATGCTTTTTACCACAGGAAAAGTAATCAGCACTTGACAACTTAACCGGCACAAAAATATTTTTTTGAAAAAATCCCAAAGCCCCGGGGTCACAATTTCATCAAAAATCTGACTTTCGGCAATTCACTCAAAAATGGTGCCAAACAGTTGCAAATGCTTCCCTGAGATGTCTGGCTGTCGAAACAGAAGGCTTTTTATCACAGGAATAGAAATCAGCCCTCGACAATTTAACCGGCAGAGACAGATTTTTTTCAAAAAAATCCCTAAGCCCCGCGGTCACAATTTCATCAAAAATCCGACTTTCGGCCATTCCCTCAAAAATGGTGCCTACTGAAGAAAGTAGGAAACACCACTGGGCCGGTAAGATATAATCTAAGTCAAATCCCTTATTTTGACTACTGGCTCCTCACGCAGCTCCTGACTCACGACAGTGTGTTACCCATCGCTCAGTTCTGACTAAAAGATTTTATGCAGCCACTGCTGGCGGGGACATTTTGGGACCCAAAATATCCAACGCCACTAAATTCTGGTGTACTTTTTAACATAATAGTGTAAACAGGGATCAACATACAAACACTGAGAAGGCATTCCCCCGGCCCACTACTTTATATGGAAACAACTGGAAAAACCTCTGTGGCTGAGGCTACCAACATGGCGCGATTTTGTACAACGAACACTTCCGAGGTCATTCTTACTACTACTTTACTAGTACTTTACTACCACTTTACTACCACTTCACTACCACTTTACTACTACTTTACTTCCACGTTACTACTACTTTACTACTACTTTACTACTACTTTACTACCACTTTACTACCAATTTACTAATACTTTACTTCCACGTTACTACTACTTTACTACTACTTTACTACTACTTTACTACCACTTTTCTACTACTTTACCACTACTTTACTACTGCTTTACTACTGCTTCACTACTACTTTACTACCATTTTACTACTGCCTTACGACTGTTTTACTATTATTTTACTACTACTTTGCTATCCTTTTACCACTACTTTACAGCTATTTTACTACTATTCCACCACTTTACCATTGTTTTACCATTACTTAACTGCTACTTCACTACTGGTTTACTATTGCTTTACTACCACATTACTTCCACTTTACCACTGCTACTTTATTACTTATCCTACTTTACTATTTATACCCCTATTTATACAGTAGACCTTCCTAACAATGGCATGCCTGTCTATAGTAACAAATAGTATTGTTACTATTTTTTTAATTGTATATACTGCCCCTCATCCGTAGATTTAAGGTTGGTTTACAACTTAAAAATGCAAGGTAAAAAACACCTTAAAAAAATAAATCTCTAAGCCCCGGGGTCACAATTTCATCAAAAATCTGACTTTCGGCAATTCACTCAAAAATGGTGCCAAACGGTTGCAAATGCTACCCTGAAAAGTTTTGCGGTCGAAACAGAAGGCTTCTTATCACAGGACAAAAGATCCCTAAGACCCGGGGTCACAATTTCATCAAAAATCTGACTTTCGGCAATTCACTCAAAAATGGTGCCAAACGGCTGCAAATGCTCCCCTGAGATGTTTGGCGGTCGAGACAGAAGGCTTATTATCACAGGAAAAGAAATCAGCCCTCGACAACTTAACTGTCAGAAAAACATTTTTTTTGAAAAAAATCCCTAAGTCCCGGGATCACAATTTCATCAAAAATCTGACTTTCGGCAATAGAATCAAAAATGGTGCCAAACAGTTGCAAATGCTTCCCTGAGATGTCTGGCTTTCGAAACAGAAGGCTTTTTATCACAGGAAAAGAAATCAGCCCTCGACAACTTAACTGTCAGAAAAACATTTTTTAAAAAAATTCCCTAAGCCCCGGGGTCACAATTTCATCAAAAATCTGACTTTTGGCAATTCACTCAAAAATGGTGCCAAAAGGTTGCAAATGCTACCATGAAAAAGTTTTGCGGTAGAAACAGAAGGCTTTTTATCACAGGACTGAAAATCCTTAACCGGCAGAAAAATATTTTTTTGAAAAAATCCCTAAGACCCGGGGTCAAAATTTCATCAAAAATCTTACTTTCGGCAATTCACTGAAAAATGGTGCCAAACGGTTGCAAATGCTCCCCTGAGATGTTAAGCGGTCGAAACAGAAGGCTTTTTATCACAGGAAAAGAAATCAACCGTCGACAACTTAACTGTCAGAAAAACATTTTTTTGAAAAAATCCCTAAGCCCCGGGGTCACAATTTCAGCAAAGATCTGACTTTCGGCAATTCACTCAAAAATGGTGCCAAACGGTTGCAAATGCTCCCCTGAGATGTTTGGCGGTCAAAACAGAAGGCTTATTATTATTATTATTATTATTATTATTATTATTATTATTATTATTATTTTACAATGATTTATTTTATTTTTTTTATAATATTTTTATTAAGTTTATGAAATACAGAAAAAAGAAATAAAGACATAGATAGAAAAATACAGTAGATAATCCTTTTTTCCAACGCATCTATTGGACTTCCCCACATCCTCCAAACCCTGCATTCTCTGTAATACAAAATATCAGCAATTTGTTAACTTATTTCCAAGCTTATTGTATCTTTCATTTTATCATGTTGCCTAATTTCAAAACTATTGTAACCCAAATCTTATATGTTTTAACTTAAACATAATAAAGTTATTTCATTATTCCACCTTTAACTTCTTGTACCTTAATTTCCATTTCATTAATTTACCAATGCTGAAGCAAGAATTTCTAAAAATAGCATTTTTTAACATTCATACAACTTGTAATGTTTTTTCAAATAGTCTTTAAATTTTTCCCAGTCCTCCTCGATTGTTTCTTCTCCCAAGTCTTGTGTCTTCCAATGCTTAGCAATCAGGATCCTTGCTGCTGTGGTAGCATACATAAAAAAAGTTCTATCTTTCTTAAGCACTCTCTGGTCCACAATGCCGAGAAGAAAGGCCTCCGGTTTCTTAGGTAAGGTATATCTAAGTACCTTTTTTAGTTCATTATGAATCATCTCCCAAAAGGCCTTCACTTTCGGGCAAGTCCACCAGAGGTGAAAGAATGTCCCTTCCGCCTCTTTACATTTCCAACATTTGTTATCAGACAGGTGATATATCTTAGCAAGTTTGACTGGGGTCATGTACCACCGGTATATCATTTTCATAATATTTTCCTTCAAGGCACTACATGCCGTAAATTTCATTCCGGTGTTCCATAACCTTTCCCAGTCTTCAAACATAATGTTGTGCCCCAAGTCCTGTGCCCATTTTATCATGGCGGATTTGACTGTCTCGTCCTTTGTATTCCATTTAAGCAGCAAATTATACATTCTCGAAAGTAATTTATTTTTTGGCTCTAACAGTTCTGTCTCTAGTTTCGATTTTTCCACCTGGAATCCAACCTTTTTATCCACTTTAAAAACCTCCTGGATTTGAGCATAATGCAACCAATCTCGCACCTTGTTTTTCAATTTTTCCAAGCTCAGCAGCCTCCAATTGTCTCCAATTTTTTCAATTATTTCCCAATATTTAGGCCAGTAGGCTTCCATGTTAAGTCTCTTACGTGCCTTGGCCTCCACCGGTGAGAGCCACCTCGGAGTCTTACTCTCCAATAAGTCCTTATATTTTGTCCAGACCATCAAAATTGCTCTTCTGACAATATGGTTTTTAAACAATTTGTGAACTTTAACCTTGTCATACCACAAATATGCATGCCACCCAAAAGCATTGTCAAACCCTTCCAGATCTAGGACATCAGTGTTTTCCAATAAGATCCAATCTTTCAACCAGCAGAAGGCTGCAGATTCATAATATAACCTCAAGTCTGGCAGGGCAAATCCCCCTCTTTCTTTCGCATCAGTTAGTATTTTAAACTTTATTCGGGGCTTTTTGCCCTGCCAAACAAACTTGGAAATATCCTTCTGCCACTTTCCAAAACATTCCACTTTGTCCACGATCTGTAGGGCCTGAAACAGAAATAACATTTTCGGCAATACATTCATCTTTATAGCTGCTATCCGGCCCAACAAGGAAAGTTTCAATCTTGACCATATTTCCAAGTCTCTTTTGATTTCTGACCAACATTTCTCATAATTATCTTTAAACAAATTCAAATTTTTGGAGGTCAAGTACACCCCTAGATATTTTACTTTTTTAACCACATTTAATTCTGTTTCTTTCAGGAACTCATCTGTTTCTGTAGTTGTCAAATTTTTTGCTAGAACCTTAGTTTTTTGCTTGTTCAGCTTAAATCCCGCCACCCGACCAAAATCAGAAATTAATTCTAACACTCTTTTAGTGCTAGAGACTGGCTCCTGTAATGTTAATACCAAGTCATCTGCAAAAGCTTTCAGTTTATATTGTTTCACTCCGACCTCAATTCCTTGTACAGACTGGTCCTTTCTAATCATGTTCAATAGCACCTCCAGGACTGAAATAAACAATAGGGGGGATAGGGGGCACCCCTGTCGTGTCCCTTTTTCTATTTTGAACTCCTCTGTCACCACATTGTTAACAATCAATTTAGCTTTTTGCTCTGAGTAAATTGCTTCTATTCCATTTTCAAACCCCCGCCCGACTCCCATCCCTTCCAAATTTTTCTTCATAAACATCCAAGAAATGTTGTCAAAGGCTTTCTCCGCATCAATAAAGATTAAAACCGCTCTAGTATTAAGATTTGTTTGTAGAAGTTCCAAAATGTCAATAATGTTTCTTGTATTATCAAACAAATGCCTACCGGGGAGAAAGCCAGCCTGGTCCTTATGGATCACTTCATTAAGTACTTTTTTAAACCTACTTGCTAAAATATCCGCAAAAATTTTGTAATCCACGTTTAGGAGTGAGATGGGGCGGTAGTTCTTAAGCTGGGTCTTTTCAGTTTCTTGTTTAGGTATCAATGTGATGAAAGCAAGTGCTCCCCTGAGATGTTTGGCGGTCGAAGCAGAAGGCTTATTATCACAGGAAAAGAAATCAGCCCTCGACAACATAACCGGCAGAAAAACATTTTTTTAAAAAAATCCCTAAGCCCCGGGGTCACAATTTCATCAAAAATCTGACTTTCGGCAAAAGAATAAAAAAGGGTGCCAAACGGTTGCAAATGCTTCCCTGAGATGTCTGGCTGTCGAAACAGAAGGCTTTTTATCACAGGAAAAGAAATCAGCCCTCGACAACATAACCGGCAGAAAAACATTTTTTTGAAAAAATCCCTAAGCCCCGGGGTCACAATTTCATCAAAAATCTGACTTTCGGCCATTCACTCAAAAATGGTGCAAACGGTTGCAAAAGCTTCCCTGAAAGGTTTGGCGCTCGAAACAGAAGGCGTTTTATCACAGGAAAAGAAATCAGCCCTCAACAACTTAACCGGCCGAAAAGGATTTTTTTTCAAAAAATCCCTAAGCCCCGGGGTCAAAATTTCATAAAAAATCTGACTTTCGGCCATTCTCTCAAACATGCTGCCATACGGTTGCTAATGCTCCCCTGAAAAGTTTGGTGGTCAAAACAGAAGGCTTTTTATCACAGGACAGGAAATCCTTAACCGGCAGGAAAAGATTTTTTCGAAAAAACCCCTAAGTCACAATTTCATCAAAAATCTGACTTTCGGCCATTCCCTCAAAAATGGTGCCTACTGAAGAAAGTAGGAAACACCACTGGGCCTGTCAGATATAATCTAAGTCAAATCCCTTATTTTGACTACTGGCTCCTCACACAGCTCCTGACTCACGACAGTGTGTTGCCCATCGCTCAGTTCTGACTAAAGGATTTTATACAGCCACTGCTGGCGGGGAAATTTTGGGACCCAAAATATCCAACGCCACTAAATTCTGGTGTACTTTTTAACATAATAGTGTAAACAGGGATCAACATACAAACACTGAGAAGCCATTTCCCCCGCCCCACTACTTTATATGAAAACAACTGGAAAAACCTCTGTGGTTGAGGCTACCAACATGGCGCCATTTTCTACAACGAACACTTTCGAGGTCGTTCTTACTACTACTTTACTACTACTTTACTACTGCTTTACTACTGCTTTACTACCACTTTACCACTACTTTAATACCAATTTACTGCTACTTTACTACACTACTTTACTATCAATTTACTACTGCTTCAGTACTATTTTATTATCACTTTACTACTGCTTTAATACTGCTTCACTACTACTTTACTACCATTTTACTACTGCCTTACTACTGCTTTACTACCATTTTACTACTGCCTTTCTACTGCTTTACTATCATTTTACTACTACTTTGTTATCCTTTTTCTACTACTTTAAAGCTATTTTACTACTTTTCCACCGCTTTACTATTGGACCATTTTACTACTACTTTACTACTATCTTACTGCTGTTTCACTATTGCCTTACTACCATTTTACTACTATTTTACTACTGCATTACTACTACTACTTTACTACTGTTTTACTACTACTTTACTGCTATTTTACTACTATTCCACCACTTCACTATTGTTTTACCATTACATAACTGCTACTTCACTACTGGTTTACTATTGCTTTACTACTACTTTACTTCCACTTTACTACTTTATTACTTATCCGACTTTACTATTTATACCCCTATTTATACAGTAGACCTTCCTAAACAATGGCATGGCTGTCTATAGTAACAAATAGTATTGTTACTATTTTATTAATTGTATATACTGACCCTCATCCGTAATATTTAAGGTTGGTTTACAAGATAAAAATGCAAGGTAAAAAACACATTAACCAGCATGATTTTTTTTTTTTAAAAAAAATAATAATCTCTAAGCCCCGGGGTCACAATTTCATCAAAAATCTGACTTTCGGCAATTCACTCAAAAATGGTGCCAAACGGTTGCAAATGCTCCCCTGAGATGTCTGGCTGTCGAAACAGAAGGCTTTTTATCACATGAAAAGAAATCAGCCCTCGACAACATAACCGGCAGAAAAACATTTTTTTGAAAAAATCCCTAAGCCCCGGGGTCACAATTTCATAAAAAATGTGACTTTCGGCCATTCACTCAAAAATGGTGCCTACTGAAGAAAGTAGGAAACACCACTGGGCCGGTAAGATATAATCTAAGTCAAATCCCTTATTTTGACTACTGGCTCCTCACGCAGCTCCTGACTCACGACAGTGTGTTACCCATCGCTCAGTTCTGACTAAAAGATTTTATGCAGCCACTGCTGGCGGGGACATTTTGGGACCCAAAATATCCAACGCCACTAAATTCTGGTGTACTTTTTAACATAATAGTGTAAACAGGGATCAACATACAAACACTGAGAAGGCATTCCCCCGGCCCACTACTTTATATGGAAACAACTGGAAAAACCTCTGTGGCTGAGGCTACCAACATGGCGCGATTTTGTACAACGAACACTTCCGAGGTCATTCTTACTACTACTTTACTAGTACTTTACTACCACTTTACTACCACTTCACTACCACTTTACTACTACTTTACTTCCACGTTACTACTACTTTACTACTACTTTACTACTACTTTACTACCACTTTACTACCAATTTACTAATACTTTACTTCCACGTTACTACTACTTTACTACTACTTTACTACTACTTTACTACCACTTTTCTACTACTTTACCACTACTTTACTACTGCTTTACTACTGCTTCACTACTACTTTACTACCATTTTACTACTGCCTTACGACTGTTTTACTATTATTTTACTACTACTTTGCTATCCTTTTACCACTACTTTACAGCTATTTTACTACTATTCCACCACTTTACCATTGTTTTACCATTACTTAACTGCTACTTCACTACTGGTTTACTATTGCTTTACTACCACATTACTTCCACTTTACCACTGCTACTTTATTACTTATCCTACTTTACTATTTATACCCCTATTTATACAGTAGACCTTCCTAACAATGGCATGCCTGTCTATAGTAACAAATAGTATTGTTACTATTTTTTTAATTGTATATACTGCCCCTCATCCGTAGATTTAAGGTTGGTTTACAACTTAAAAATGCAAGGTAAAAAACACCTTAAAAAAATAAATCTCTAAGCCCCGGGGTCACAATTTCATCAAAAATCTGACTTTCGGCAATTCACTCAAAAATGGTGCCAAACGGTTGCAAATGCTACCCTGAAAAGTTTTGCGGTCGAAACAGAAGGCTTCTTATCACAGGACAAAAAATCCCTAAGACCCGGGGTCACAATTTCATCAAAAATCTGACTTTCGGCAATTCACTCAAAAATGGTGCCAAACGGCTGCAAATGCTCCCCTGAGATGTTTGGCGGTCGAGACAGAAGGCTTATTATCACAGGAAAAGAAATCAGCCCTCGACAACTTAACTGTCAGAAAAACATTTTTTTTGAAAAAAATCCCTAAGTCCCGGGATCACAATTTCATCAAAAATCTGACTTTCGGCAATAGAATCAAAAATGGTGCCAAACAGTTGCAAATGCTTCCCTGAGATGTCTGGCTTTCGAAACAGAAGGCTTTTTATCACAGGAAAAGAAATCAGCCCTCGACAACTTAACTGTCAGAAAAACATTTTTTAAAAAAATTCCCTAAGCCCCGGGGTCACAATTTCATCAAAAATCTGACTTTTGGCAATTCACTCAAAAATGGTGCCAAAAGGTTGCAAATGCTACCATGAAAAAGTTTTGCGGTAGAAACAGAAGGCTTTTTATCACAGGACTGAAAATCCTTAACCGGCAGAAAAATATTTTTTTGAAAAAATCCCTAAGACCCGGGGTCAAAATTTCATCAAAAATCTTACTTTCGGCAATTCACTGAAAAATGGTGCCAAACGGTTGCAAATGCTCCCCTGAGATGTTAAGCGGTCGAAACAGAAGGCTTTTTATCACAGGAAAAGAAATCAACCGTCGACAACTTAACTGTCAGAAAAACATTTTTTTGAAAAAATCCCTAAGCCCCGGGGTCACAATTTCAGCAAAGATCTGACTTTCGGCAATTCACTCAAAAATGGTGCCAAACGGTTGCAAATGCTCCCCTGAGATGTTTGGCGGTCAAAACAGAAGGCTTATTATTATTATTATTATTATTATTATTATTATTATTATTATTTTACAATGATTTATTTTATTTTTTTTATAATATTTTTATTAAGTTTATGAAATACAGAAAAAAGAAATAAAGACATAGATAGAAAAATACAGTAGATAATCCTTTTTTCCAACGCATCTATTGGACTTCCCCACATCCTCCAAACCCTGCATTCTCTGTAATACAAAATATCAGCAATTTGTTAACTTATTTCCAAGCTTATTGTATCTTTCATTTTATCATGTTGCCTAATTTCAAAACTATTGTAACCCAAATCTTATATGTTTTAACTTAAACATAATAAAGTTATTTCATTATTCCACCTTTAACTTCTTGTACCTTAATTTCCATTTCATTAATTTACCAATGCTGAAGCAAGAATTTCTAAAAATAGCATTTTTTAACATTCATACAACTTGTAATGTTTTTTCAAATAGTCTTTAAATTTTTCCCAGTCCTCCTCGATTGTTTCTTCTCCCAAGTCTTGTGTCTTCCAATGCTTAGCAATCAGGATCCTTGCTGCTGTGGTAGCATACATAAAAAAAGTTCTATCTTTCTTAAGCACTCTCTGGTCCACAATGCCGAGAAGAAAGGCCTCCGGTTTCTTAGGTAAGGTATATCTAAGTACCTTTTTTAGTTCATTATGAATCATCTCCCAAAAGGCCTTCACTTTCGGGCAAGTCCACCAGAGGTGAAAGAATGTCCCTTCCGCCTCTTTACATTTCCAACATTTGTTATCAGACAGGTGATATATCTTAGCAAGTTTGACTGGGGTCATGTACCACCGGTATATCATTTTCATAATATTTTCCTTCAAGGCACTACATGCCGTAAATTTCATTCCGGTGTTCCATAACCTTTCCCAGTCTTCAAACATAATGTTGTGCCCCAAGTCCTGTGCCCATTTTATCATGGCGGATTTGACTGTCTCGTCCTTTGTATTCCATTTAAGCAGCAAATTATACATTCTCGAAAGTAATTTATTTTTTGGCTCTAACAGTTCTGTCTCTAGTTTCGATTTTTCCACCTGGAATCCAACCTTTTTATCCACTTTAAAAACCTCCTGGATTTGAGCATAATGCAACCAATCTCGCACCTTGTTTTTCAATTTTTCCAAGCTCAGCAGCCTCCAATTGTCTCCAATTTTTTCAATTATTTCCCAATATTTAGGCCAGTAGGCTTCCATGTTAAGTCTCTTACGTGCCTTGGCCTCCACCGGTGAGAGCCACCTCGGAGTCTTACTCTCCAATAAGTCCTTATATTTTGTCCAGACCATCAAAATTGCTCTTCTGACAATATGGTTTTTAAACAATTTGTGAACTTTAACCTTGTCATACCACAAATATGCATGCCACCCAAAAGCATTGTCAAACCCTTCCAGATCTAGGACATCAGTGTTTTCCAATAAGATCCAATCTTTCAACCAGCAGAAGGCTGCAGATTCATAATATAACCTCAAGTCTGGCAGGGCAAATCCCCCTCTTTCTTTCGCATCAGTTAGTATTTTAAACTTTATTCGGGGCTTTTTGCCCTGCCAAACAAACTTGGAAATATCCTTCTGCCACTTTCCAAAACATTCCACTTTGTCCACGATCTGTAGGGCCTGAAACAGAAATAACATTTTCGGCAATACATTCATCTTTATAGCTGCTATCCGGCCCAACAAGGAAAGTTTCAATCTTGACCATATTTCCAAGTCTCTTTTGATTTCTGACCAACATTTCTCATAATTATCTTTAAACAAATTCAAATTTTTGGAGGTCAAGTACACCCCTAGATATTTTACTTTTTTAACCACATTTAATTCTGTTTCTTTCAGGAACTCATCTGTTTCTGTAGTTGTCAAATTTTTTGCTAGAACCTTAGTTTTTTGCTTGTTCAGCTTAAATCCCGCCACCCGACCAAAATCAGAAATTAATTCTAACACTCTTTTAGTGCTAGAGACTGGCTCCTGTAATGTTAATACCAAGTCATCTGCAAAAGCTTTCAGTTTATATTGTTTCACTCCGACCTCAATTCCTTGTACAGACTGGTCCTTTCTAATCATGTTCAATAGCACCTCCAGGACTGAAATAAACAATAGGGGGGATAGGGGGCACCCCTGTCGTGTCCCTTTTTCTATTTTGAACTCCTCTGTCACCACATTGTTAACAATCAATTTAGCTTTTTGCTCTGAGTAAATTGCTTCTATTCCATTTTCAAACCCCCGCCCGACTCCCATCCCTTCCAAATTTTTCTTCATAAACATCCAAGAAATGTTGTCAAAGGCTTTCTCCGCATCAATAAAGATTAAAACCGCTCTAGTATTAAGATTTGTTTGTAGAAGTTCCAAAATGTCAATAATGTTTCTTGTATTATCAAACAAATGCCTACCGGGGAGAAAGCCAGCCTGGTCCTTATGGATCACTTCATTAAGTACTTTTTTAAACCTACTTGCTAAAATATCCGCAAAAATTTTGTAATCCACGTTTAGGAGTGAGATGGGGCGGTAGTTCTTAAGCTGGGTCTTTTCAGTTTCTTGTTTAGGTATCAATGTGATGAAAGCAAGTGCTCCCCTGAGATGTTTGGCGGTCGAAGCAGAAGGCTTATTATCACAGGAAAAGAAATCAGCCCTCGACAACATAACCGGCAGAAAAACATTTTTTTAAAAAAATCCCTAAGCCCCGGGGTCACAATTTCATCAAAAATCTGACTTTCGGCAAAAGAATAAAAAAGGGTGCCAAACGGTTGCAAATGCTTCCCTGAGATGTCTGGCTGTCGAAACAGAAGGCTTTTTATCACAGGAAAAGAAATCAGCCCTCGACAACATAACCGGCAGAAAAACATTTTTTTGAAAAAATCCCTAAGCCCCGGGGTCACAATTTCATCAAAAATCTGACTTTCGGCCATTCACTCAAAAATGGTGCAAACGGTTGCAAAAGCTTCCCTGAAAGGTTTGGCGCTCGAAACAGAAGGCGTTTTATCACAGGAAAAGAAATCAGCCCTCAACAACTTAACCGGCCGAAAAGGATTTTTTTTCAAAAAATCCCTAAGCCCCGGGGTCAAAATTTCATAAAAAATCTGACTTTCGGCCATTCTCTCAAACATGCTGCCATACGGTTGCTAATGCTCCCCTGAAAAGTTTGGTGGTCAAAACAGAAGGCTTTTTATCACAGGACAGGAAATCCTTAACCGGCAGGAAAAGATTTTTTCGAAAAAACCCCTAAGTCACAATTTCATCAAAAATCTGACTTTCGGCCATTCCCTCAAAAATGGTGCCTACTGAAGAAAGTAGGAAACACCACTGGGCCTGTCAGATATAATCTAAGTCAAATCCCTTATTTTGACTACTGGCTCCTCACACAGCTCCTGACTCACGACAGTGTGTTGCCCATCGCTCAGTTCTGACTAAAGGATTTTATACAGCCACTGCTGGCGGGGAAATTTTGGGACCCAAAATATCCAACGCCACTAAATTCTGGTGTACTTTTTAACATAATAGTGTAAACAGGGATCAACATACAAACACTGAGAAGCCATTTCCCCCGCCCCACTACTTTATATGAAAACAACTGGAAAAACCTCTGTGGTTGAGGCTACCAACATGGCGCCATTTTCTACAACGAACACTTTCGAGGTCGTTCTTACTACTACTTTACTACTACTTTACTACTGCTTTACTACTGCTTTACTACCACTTTACCACTACTTTAATACCAATTTACTGCTACTTTACTACACTACTTTACTATCAATTTACTACTGCTTCAGTACTATTTTATTATCACTTTACTACTGCTTTAATACTGCTTCACTACTACTTTACTACCATTTTACTACTGCCTTACTACTGCTTTACTACCATTTTACTACTGCCTTTCTACTGCTTTACTATCATTTTACTACTACTTTGTTATCCTTTTTCTACTACTTTAAAGCTATTTTACTACTTTTCCACCGCTTTACTATTGGACCATTTTACTACTACTTTACTACTATCTTACTGCTGTTTCACTATTGCCTTACTACCATTTTACTACTATTTTACTACTGCATTACTACTACTACTTTACTACTGTTTTACTACTACTTTACTGCTATTTTACTACTATTCCACCACTTCACTATTGTTTTACCATTACATAACTGCTACTTCACTACTGGTTTACTATTGCTTTACTACTACTTTACTTCCACTTTACTACTTTATTACTTATCCGACTTTACTATTTATACCCCTATTTATACAGTAGACCTTCCTAAACAATGGCATGGCTGTCTATAGTAACAAATAGTATTGTTACTATTTTATTAATTGTATATACTGACCCTCATCCGTAATATTTAAGGTTGGTTTACAAGATAAAAATGCAAGGTAAAAAACACATTAACCAGCATGATTTTTTTTTTAAAAAAAAAATAATAATCTCTAAGCCCCGGGGTCACAATTTCATCAAAAATCTGACTTTCGGCAATTCACTCAAAAATGGTGCCAAACGGTTGCAAATGCTCCCCTGAGATGTCTGGCTGTCGAAACAGAAGGCTTTTTATCACATGAAAAGAAATCAGCCCTCGACAACATAACCGGCAGAAAAACATTTTTTTGAAAAAATCCCTAAGCCCCGGGGTCACAATTTCATAAAAAATGTGACTTTCGGCCATTCACTCAAAAATGGTGCCTACTGAAGAAAGTAGGAAACACCACTGGGCCGGTAAGATATAATCTAAGTCAAATCCCTTATTTTGACTACTGGCTCCTCACGCAGCTCCTGACTCACGACAGTGTGTTACCCATCGCTCAGTTCTGACTAAAAGATTTTATGCAGCCACTGCTGGCGGGGACATTTTGGGACCCAAAATATCCAACGCCACTAAATTCTGGTGTACTTTTTAACATAATAGTGTAAACAGGGATCAACATACAAACACTGAGAAGGCATTCCCCCGGCCCACTACTTTATATGGAAACAACTGGAAAAACCTCTGTGGCTGAGGCTACCAACATGGCGCGATTTTGTACAACTAACACTTCCGAGGTCATTCTTACTACTACTTTACTACTACTTTACTTCCACGTTACTACTACTTTACTACTACTTTACTACTACTTTACTACTACTTTACTACCACTTTACTACTACTTTACTTCCACGTTACTACTACTTTACTACTACTTTACTACCACTTTACTACCACTTTACTACTACTTTACTTCCACGTTACTACTACTTTACTACTACTTTACTACAACTTTACTACCACTTTTCTACTACTTTACCACTACTTTACTACTGCTTTACTACTGCTTCACTACTACTTTACTACCATTTTACTACTGCCTTACGACTGTTTTACTATTATTTTACTACTACTTTGCTATCCTTTTACCACTACTTTACAGCTATTTTACTACTATTCCACCACTTTACCATTGTTTTACCATTACTTAACTGCTACTTCACTACTGGTTTACTATTGCTTTACTACCACATTACTTCCACTTTACCACTGCTACTTTATTACTTATCCTACTTTACTATTTATACCCCTATTTATACAGTAGACCTTCCTAACAATGGCATGCCTGTCTATAGTAACAAATAGTATTGTTACTATTTTTTTAATTGTATATACTGCCCCTCATCCGTAGATTTAAGGTTGGTTTACTACTTAAAAATGCAAGGTAAAAAACACCTTAAAAAAATAAATCTCTAAGCCCCGGGGTCACAATTTCATCAAAAATCTGACTTTCGGCAATTCACTCAAAAATGGTGCCAAACGGTTGCAAATGCTACCCTGAAAAGTTTTGCGGTCGAAACAGAAGGCTTCTTATCACAGGACAAAAAATCCCTAAGACCCGGGGTCACAATTTCATCAAAAATCTGACTTTCGGCAATTCACTCAAAAATGGTGCCAAACGGCTGCAAATGCTCCCCTGAGATGTTTGGCGGTCGAGACAGAAGGCTTATTATCACAGGAAAAGAAATCAGCCCTCGACAACTTAACTGTCAGAAAAACATTTTTTTTGAAAAAAATCCCTAAGTCCCGGGATCACAATTTCATCAAAAATCTGACTTTCGGCAATAGAATCAAAAATGGTGCCAAACAGTTGCAAATGCTTCCCTGAGATGTCTGGCTTTCGAAACAGAAGGCTTTTTATACAGGAAAAGAAATCAGCCCTCGAAAACTTAACTGTCAGAAAAAACATTTTTTTGAAAAAATCCTTAAGCCCCGGGGTCACAATTTCAGCAAAAATCTGACTTTCGGCAATTCACTCATAAATGGTGCCAAACGGTTGCAAATGCTCCCCTGAGATGTTTGGCGGTCGAAACAGAAGGCTTTTTATCACAGGAAAAGAAATCAGCCGTCGACAACTTAAGTGTCAGAAAAACATTTTTTTAAAAAATCCCTAAGCCCCGGGGTCACAATTTCATCAAAAATCTGACTTTCGGCAATCCACTCAAAAATGGTGCCAAACGGTTGCAAATGCTCCCCTGAGATGTTAGGTGGTCGAAACAGAAGGCTTATTATCACAGGAAAAGAAATCAGCCCTCGACAACATAACCGACAGAAAAACATTTTTTTGAAAAAATCCCTAAGCCCCGGGGTCACAATTTCATCAAAAATCTGACTTTCGGCAATTCACTCAAAAATGGTGCCAAACGGTTGCAAATGCTCCCCTGAGATGTTAGGTGGTCGAAACAGAAGGCTTTTTATCACAGGAAAAGAAATCAGCCGTCGACAACTTAACTTTCAGAAAAATATTTTTTTGAAAAAATCCCTAAGTCCCGGGGTCACAATTTCAGCAAAGATCTGACTTTTGGCAATTCACTCAAAAATGGTGCCAAACGATTGCAAATGCTCCCCTGAGATGTTTGGCGGTTGAAACAGAAGGCTTATTATCACAGGAAAATGAATCAGCCCTCGACAACTTAACTGTCAGAAAAACATTTTTTTTAAAAAAAAACCCCTAAGTCCCGGGATCACAATTTCATCAAAAATCTGACTTTCGGCAATAGAATCAAAAATGGTGCCAAACAGTTGCAAATGCTTCCCTGAGATGTCTGGCTTTCGAAACAGAAGGCTTTTTATACAGGAAAAGAAATCAGCCCTCGAAAACTTAACTGTCAGAAAAAACATTTTTTTGAAAAAATCCCTAAGCCCCGGGGTCACAATTTCAGCAAAAATCTGACTTTCGGCAATTCACTCAAAAATGGTGCCAAACGGTTGCAAATGCTCCCCTGAGATGTTTGGCGGTCGAAACAGAAGGCTTATTATCACAGGAAAAGAAATCAGCCCTCGAAAACTTAACTGTCAGAAAAAACATTTGTTTGAAAAAATCCCTAAGCACCGGGGTCACAATTTCAGCAAAAATCTGACTTTCGGCAATAGAATCAAAAATGCTGCCAAACAGTTGCAAATGCTTCCCTGAGATGTCTGGCTTTCGGAACAGAAGGCTTTTTATGACAGGAAAAGAAATCAGCCCTCGAAAACTTAACTGTCAGAAAAAACATTTTTTTGAAAAAATCCCTAAGCCCCGGGGTCACAATTTCATCAAAAATCTGACTTTCGGCAATTCACTCAAAAATGGTGCGAAACGGTTGCAAATGCTACCATGAAAAAGTTTTGCGGTCGAAACAGAAGGCTTTTTATCACAGGAAAAGAAATCAGCCCTCGACAACTTAACTTTCAGAAAAATATTTTTTTGAAAAAATCCCTAAGTCCCGGGGTCACAATTTCAGCAAAGATCTGACTTTTGGCAATTCACTCAAAAATGGTGCCAAACGGTTGCAAATGCTGCCCTGAGATGTTTGGCGGTTGAAACAGAAGGCTTATTATCACAGGAAAATGAATCAGCCCTCGACAACTTAACTGTCAGAAAAACATTTTTTTAAAAAAAACCCCCCTAAGTCCCGGGATCACAATTTCATCAAAAATCTGACTTTCGGCAATAGAATCAAAAATGGTGCCAAACAGTTGCAAATGCTTCCCTGAGAAGTCTGGCTTTCGAAACAGAAGGCTTTTTATACAGGAAAAGAAATCAGCCCTCGAAAACTTAACTGTCAGAAAAAACATTTTTTTGAAAAAATCCCTAAGCCCCGGGGTCACAATTTCAGCAAAAATCTGACTTTCGGCAATTCACTCATAAATGGTGCCAAACGTTTGCAAATGCTCCCCTGAGATGTTAGGCGGTCGAAACAGAAGGCTTTTTATCACAGGAAAAGAAATCAGCCGTTGACAACTTAAGTGTCAGAAAAACATTTTTTTAAAAAATCCCTAAGCCCCGGGGTCACAATTTCATCAAAAATCTGACTTTCGGCAATTCACTCAAAAATGGTGCCAAACGGTTGCAAATGCTCCCCTGAGATGTTAGGTGGTCGAAACAGAAGGCTTTTTATCACAGGAAAAGAAATCAGCCGTCGACAACTTAACTTTCAGAAAAATATTTTTTTGAAAAAATCCCTAAGTCCCGGGGTCACAATTTCAGCAAAGATCTGACTTTTGGCAATTCACTCAAAAATGGTGCCAAACGGTTGCAAATGCTCCCCTGAGATGTTTGGCGGTTGAAACAGAAGGCTTATTATCACAGGAATATGAATCAGCCCTCGACAACTTAACTGTCAGAAAAACATTTTTTTTTAAAAAAAACCCCTAAGTCCCGGGATCACAATTTCATCAAAAATCTAACTTTCGGCAATAGAATCAAAAATGGTGCCAAACAGTTGCAAATGTTTCCCTGAGATGTCTGGCTTTCGAAACAGAAGGCTTTTTATACAGGAAAAGAAATCAGCCCTCGAAAACTTAACTGTCAGAAAAAACATTTTTTTGAAAAAATCCCGAAGCCCCGGGGTCACAATTTCAGCAAAAATCTGACTTTCGGCAATTCACTCATAAATGGTGCCAAACGGTTGCAAATGCTCCCCTGAGATGTTTGGCGGTCGAAACAGAAGGCTTATTATCACAGGAAAAGAAATCAGCCCTCGACAACATAACCGATAGAAAAACATTTTTTTGAAAAAATCCCTAAGCCCCGGGGTCACAATTTCATCAAAAATCTGACTTTCGGCAATTCACTCAAAAATGGTGCCAAACGGTTGCAAATGCTCCCCTGAAAAGTTTGGCGGTTGAAACAGAAGGCTTTTTATCACAGGACAGAAAATCCTTAACCGGCAGGAAATGATTTTTTTGAAAAAATCCCTAAGACCCGGGGTCAAAATTTCATCAAAAATCTTACTTTCGTCAATTCACTCAAAAATGGTGCCAAACGGTTGCAAATGGTCCCCTGAGATGTCTGGCTTTCGAAACAGAAGGCTTTTTATACAGGAAAAGAAATCAGCCGTCGACAACTTAACTGTCAGAAAAACTTTTTTTTTAAAAAAAAATCCCTAAGCCCAGGGTTACAATTTCAGCAAAAATCTGACTTTCGGCAATTCACTCAAAAATGGTGCCAAACGGTTGCAAATGCTCCCTTGAGATGTTTGGCGGTCGAAACAGAAGGCGTATTATCACAGGAAAGAAATCAGCCCTCGACAACATAACCGGTAGAAAAACATTTTTTTAACAAATTCCATAAACCCCGGGGTCACAATTTCATCAAAAATCTGACTTTCGGCAATTCACTCAAAAATGGTGCCAAACAGTTGCAAATGCTTCCCTGAGATGTCTGGCTTTCGAAACAGAAGGCTTTTTATCACAGGAAAAGAAACCAGCCCTCGAAAACTTAACTGTCAGAAAAAACATTTGTTTGAAAAAATCCCTAAGCACCGGGGTCACAATTTCAGCAAAAATCTGACTTTTGCCAATTCACTCAAAAATGCTGCCAAACCCTTGCAAATGCTCCCCTGAAAGGTTTGGGAGTCAAAAAAGAAGGTTTTTTATCATAGGACCAGAGAGCAGCCCTCAACAACTTAACGGGCAGAAAAAGATTTTTTTGAAAAAATCCCTAAGCCCCGGGGTCACAATTTCAGCAAAAATCTGACTTTTGCCAATTCACTCAAAAATGCTGCCAAACCCTTGCAAATGCTCCCCTGAAAGGTTTGGGAGTCAAAACAGAAGGTTTTTTATCATAGGACCAGAAAGCAGCCGTCAACAACTTAACCGGCAGAAAAAGATTTTTTTGAAAAAATCCCTAAGCCCCGGGGTCACAATTTCAGGAAAAATCTGACTTTTGCCAATTCACTCAAAAATGCTGCCAAACCCTTGCAAATGCTCCCCTGAAAGTTTTGGAAGTTGAAAGAGAAGCCTTTTTACCACAGGAGAAGAAATCAGCCCTCAACAACTTAACCGGCGGAAAAAGATTTTTTTGAAAAAATCCCTAAGCCCCGGGGTCACAATTTCAGCAAAAATCTGACTTTTGCCAATTCACTCAAAAATGCTGCCAAACCCTTGCAAATGCTCCCCTGAAAGTTTTGGAATTCGAAACAGAAGCCTTTTTATCACAGGAGACGAAATCAGCCCTCAACAACTTAAGCGGTGGAAAAAGATTTTTTGAAAAAATCCCTAAGCCCCGGGGTCACAATTTCAGCAAAAATCTCCCTTTTGCCAATTCACTCAAAAATGGTGCGAAACCCTTGCAAATGCTGCCCTGAAAGTTTTGGAAGTCGAAACAGAAGCCTTTTTATCACAGGACAAGAAATCAGCCCTCAAGAACTTAATCGGTGAAAAAAGATTTTTTGAAAATATCCCTAAGCCCCGGGGTCACAATTTCAGCAAAAATCTGACTTTTGCCAATTCACTCAAAAATGCTGCCAAACCCTTGCAAATGCTCCCCTGAAAGGTTTGGGAGTCAAAACAGAAGGTTTTTTATCATAGGACCAGAGAGCAGCCCTCAACAACTTAACGGACAGAAAAAGATTTTTTTGAAAAAATCCCTAAGCCCCGGGGTCACAATTTCAGCAAAAATCTGACTTTTGCCAATTCACTCAAAAATGCTGCCAAACCCTTGCAAATGCTCCCCTGAAAGTTTTGGAAGTCGAAACAGAAGCCTTTTTACCACAGGAGAAGAAATCAGCCCTCAACAACTTAACCGGCGGAAAAAGATTTTTTTGAAAAAATCCCTAAGCCCCGGGGTCACAATTTCAGCAAAAATCTGACTTTTGCCAATTCACTCAAAAATGCTGCCAAACCCTTGCAAATGCTCCCCTGAAAGGTTTGGGAGTCAAAACAGAAGGTTTTTTATCATAGGACCAGAAACCAGCCCTCAACAACTTAACCGGCAGAAAAAGATTTTTTGAAAAAATCCCTAAGCCCCGGGGTCACAATTTCAGGAAAAACCTGACTTTTGCCAATTCACTCAAAAATGCTGCCAAACCCTTGCAAATGCTCCCCTGAAAGGTTTGGGAGTCAAAACAGAAGGTTTTTTATCATAGGACCAGAAAGCAGCCGTCAACAACTTAACCGGCAGAAAAAGATTTTTTTGAAAAAATCCCTAAGCCCCGGGGTCACAATTTCAGGAAAAATCTGACTTTTGCCAATTCACTCAAAAATGCTGCCAAACCCTTGCAAATGCTCCCCTGAAAGTTTTGGAAGTCGAAACAGAAGCCTTTTTATCACAGGAGACGAAATCAGCCCTCAACAACTTAAGCGGTGGAAAAAGATTTTTTGAAAAAATCCCTAAGCCCCGGGGTCACAATTTCAGCAAAAATCTCCCTTTTGCCAATTCACTCAAAAATGGCGCCAAACCCTTGCAAATGCTCCCCTGAAAGTTTTGGAAGTCGAAACAGAAGCCTTTTTATCACAGGACAAGAAATCAGCCCTCAAGAACTTAATCGGTGAAAAAAGATTTTTTGAAAAAATCCCTAAGCCCCGGGGTCACAATTTCAGCAAAAATCTTACTTTTGCCAATTCACTCAAAAATGCTGCCAAACCCTTGCAAATGTTCCCCTGAAAGGTTTTGGAGTGAAAACAGAAGGTTTTTTATCATAGGACCAGAAACCAGCCCTCAACAACTTAACCGGCAGAAAAAGATTTTTTGAAAAAATCCCTAAGCCCCGGGGTCACAATTTCAGGAAAAATCTGACTTTTGCCAATTCACTCAAAAATGCTGCCAAACCCTTGCAAATGCTCCCCTGAAAGTTTTGGAAGTTGAAAGAGAAGCCTTTTTACCACAGGAGAAGAAATCAGCCCTCAACAACTTAACCGGCGGAAAAAGATTTTTTTGAAAAAATCCCTAAGCCCCGGGGTCACAATTTCAGCAAAAATCTGACTTTTGCCAATTCACTCAAAAATGCTGCCAAACCCTTGCAAATGCTCCCCTGAAAGTTTTGGAAGTCGAAAGAGAAGCCTTTTTACCACAGGAGAAGAAATCAGCCCTCAACAACTTAACCGGCGGAAAAAGATTTTTTTGAAAAAATCCCTAAGCCCCGGGGTCACAATTTCAGCAAAAATCTGACTTTTGCCAATTCACTCAAAAATGCTGCCAAACCCTTGCAAATGTTCCTCTGAAAGGTTTTGGAGTGAAAACAGAAGGTTTTTTATCATAGGACCAGAAACCAGCCCTCAACAACTTAACCGGCAGAAAAAGATTTTTTGAAAAAATCCCTAAGCCCCGGGGTCACAATTTCAGCAAAAATCTGACTTTTGCCAATTCACTCAAAAATGCTGCCAAACCCTTGCAAATGCTCCCCTGAAAGGTTTGGGAGTCAAAAAAGAAGGTTTTTTATCATAGGACCAGAGAGCAGCCCTCAACAACTTAACGGGCAGAAAAAGATTTTTTTGAAAAAATCCCTAAGCCCCGGGGTCACAATTTCAGCAAAAATCTGACTTTTGCCAATTCACTCAAAAATGCTGCCAAACCCTTGCAAATGCTCCCCTGAAAGGTTTGGGAGTCAAAACAGAAGGTTTTTTATCATAGGACCAGAAAGCAGCCGTCAACAACTTAACCGGCAGAAAAAGATTTTTTTGAAAAAATCCCTAAGCCCCGGGGTCACAATTTCAGGAAAAATCTGACTTTTGCCAATTCACTCAAAAATGCTGCCAAACCCTTGCAAATGCTCCCCTGAAAGTTTTGGAAGTTGAAAGAGAAGCCTTTTTACCACAGGAGAAGAAATCAGCCCTCAACAACTTAACCGGCGGAAAAAGATTTTTTTGAAAAAATCCCTAAGCCCCGGGGTCACAATTTCAGCAAAAATCTGACTTTTGCCAATTCACTCAAAAATGCTGCCAAACCCTTGCAAATGCTCCCCTGAAAGTTTTGGAAGTCGAAACAGAAGCCTTTTTATCACAGGAGACGAAATCAGCCCTCAACAACTTAAGCGGTGGAAAAAGATTTTTTGAAAAAATCCCTAAGCCCCGGGGTCACAATTTCAGCAAAAATCTCCCTTTTGCCAATTCACTCAAAAATGGTGCGAAACCCTTGCAAATGCTGCCCTGAAAGTTTTGGAAGTCGAAACAGAAGCCTTTTTATCACAGGACAAGAAATCAGCCCTCAAGAACTTAATCGGTGAAAAAAGATTTTTTGAAAATATCCCTAAGCCCCGGGGTCACAATTTCAGCAAAAATCTGACTTTTGCCAATTCACTCAAAAATGCTGCCAAACCCTTGCAAATGCTCCCCTGAAAGGTTTGGGAGTCAAAACAGAAGGTTTTTTATCATAGGACCAGAGAGCAGCCCTCAACAACTTAACGGACAGAAAAAGATTTTTTTGAAAAAATCCCTAAGCCCCGGGGTCACAATTTCAGCAAAAATCTGACTTTTGCCAATTCACTCAAAAATGCTGCCAAACCCTTGCAAATGCTCCCCTGAAAGTTTTGGAAGTCGAAACAGAAGCCTTTTTACCACAGGAGAAGAAATCAGCCCTCAACAACTTAACCGGCGGAAAAAGATTTTTTTGAAAAAATCCCTAAGCCCCGGGGTCACAATTTCAGCAAAAATCTGACTTTTGCCAATTCACTCAAAAATGCTGCCAAACCCTTGCAAATGCTCCCCTGAAAGGTTTGGGAGTCAAAACAGAAGGTTTTTTATCATAGGACCAGAAACCAGCCCTCAACAACTTAACCGGCAGAAAAAGATTTTTTGAAAAAATCCCTAAGCCCCGGGGTCACAATTTCAGGAAAAACCTGACTTTTGCCAATTCACTCAAAAATGCTGCCAAACCCTTGCAAATGCTCCCCTGAAAGGTTTGGGAGTCAAAACAGAAGGTTTTTTATCATAGGACCAGAAAGCAGCCGTCAACAACTTAACCGGCAGAAAAAGATTTTTTTGAAAAAATCCCTAAGCCCCGGGGTCACAATTTCAGGAAAAATCTGACTTTTGCCAATTCACTCAAAAATGCTGCCAAACCCTTGCAAATGCTCCCCTGAAAGTTTTGGAAGTCGAAACAGAAGCCTTTTTATCACAGGAGACGAAATCAGCCCTCAACAACTTAAGCGGTGGAAAAAGATTTTTTGAAAAAATCCCTAAGCCCCGGGGTCACAATTTCAGCAAAAATCTCCCTTTTGCCAATTCACTCAAAAATGGCGCCAAACCCTTGCAAATGCTCCCCTGAAAGTTTTGGAAGTCGAAACAGAAGCCTTTTTATCACAGGACAAGAAATCAGCCCTCAAGAACTTAATCGGTGAAAAAAGATTTTTTGAAAAAATCCCTAAGCCCCGGGGTCACAATTTCAGCAAAAATCTTACTTTTGCCAATTCACTCAAAAATGCTGCCAAACCCTTGCAAATGTTCCCCTGAAAGGTTTTGGAGTGAAAACAGAAGGTTTTTTATCATAGGACCAGAAACCAGCCCTCAACAACTTAACCGGCAGAAAAAGATTTTTTGAAAAAATCCCTAAGCCCCGGGGTCACAATTTCAGGAAAAATCTGACTTTTGCCAATTCACTCAAAAATGCTGCCAAACCCTTGCAAATGCTCCCCTGAAAGTTTTGGAAGTTGAAAGAGAAGCCTTTTTACCACAGGAGAAGAAATCAGCCCTCAACAACTTAACCGGCGGAAAAAGATTTTTTTGAAAAAATCCCTAAGCCCCGGGGTCACAATTTCAGCAAAAATCTGACTTTTGCCAATTCACTCAAAAATGCTGCCAAACCCTTGCAAATGCTCCCCTGAAAGTTTTGGAAGTCGAAAGAGAAGCCTTTTTACCACAGGAGAAGAAATCAGCCCTCAACAACTTAACCGGCGGAAAAAGATTTTTTTGAAAAAATCCCTAAGCCCCGGGGTCACAATTTCAGCAAAAATCTGACTTTTGCCAATTCACTCAAAAATGCTGCCAAACCCTTGCAAATGTTCCTCTGAAAGGTTTTGGAGTGAAAACAGAAGGTTTTTTATCATAGGACCAGAAACCAGCCCTCAACAACTTAACCGGCAGAAAAAGATTTTTTGAAAAAATCCCTAAGCCCCGGGGTCACAATTTCAGCAAAAATCTGACTTTTGCCAATTCACTCAAAAATGCTGCCAAACCCTTGCAAATGCTCCCCTGAAAGGTTTGGGAGTCAAAACAGAAGGTTTTTTATCATAGGACCAGAAAGCAGCCCTCAACAACTTAACCGGCAGAAAAAGATTTTTTTGAAAAAATCCCTAAGCCCCGGGGTCACAATTTCAGGAAAAATCTGACTTTTGCCAATTCACTCAAAAATGATGCCAAACCCTTGCAAATGCTCCCCTGAAAGTTTTGGAAGTCGAAAGAGAAGCCTTTTTACCACAGGAGAAGAAAACAGCCCTCAACAACTTAACCGGCGGAAAAAGATTTTTTTGAAAAAATCCCTAAGCCCCGGGGTCACAATTTCAGCAAAAATCTGACTTTTGCCAATTCACTCAAAAATGCTGCCAAACCCTTGCAAATGCTTCCCTGAAAGTTTTGGAAGTCGAAACAGAAGCCTTTTTATCACAGGAGACGAAATCAGCCCTCAACAACTTAACCGGTGGAAAAAGATTTTTTGAAAAAATCCCTAAGCCCCGGGGTCACAATTTCAGCAAAAATCTCCCTTTTGCCAATTCACTCAAAAATGGTGCCAAACCCTTGCAAATGCTGCCCTGAAAGTTTTGGAAGTCGAAACAGAAGCCTTTTTATCACAGGACAAGAAATCAGCCCTCAAGAACTTAATCGGTGAAAAAAGATTTTTTGAAAATATCCCTAAGCCCCGGGGTCACAATTTCAGCAAAAATCTGACTTTTGCCAATTCACTCAAAAATGCTGCCAAACCCTTGCAAATGTTCCCCTGAAAGGTTTGGGAGTCGAAACAGAAGCCTTTTTATCACAGGACAAGAAATCAGCCCTCAAGAACTTAATCGGTGAAAAAAGATTTTTTGAAAATATCCCTAAGCCCCGGGGTCACAATTTCAGGAAAAATCTGACTTTTGCCAATTCACTCAAAAATGCTGCCAAACCCTTGCAAATGCTCCCCTGAAAGGTTTGGGAGTCAAAACAGAAGGTTTTTTATCATAGGACCAGAGAGCAGCCCTCAACAACTTAACGGACAGAAAAAGATTTTTTTGAAAAAATCCCTAAGCCCCGGGGTCACAATTTCAGCAAAAATCTGACTTTTGCCAATTCACTCAAAAATGCTGCCAAACCCTTGCAAATGCTCCCCTGAAAGTTTTGGAAGTCGAAACAGAAGCCTTTTTACCACAGGAGAAGAAATCAGCCCTCAACAACTTAACCGGCGGAAAAAGATTTTTTTGAAAAAATCCCTAAGCCCCGGGGTCACAATTTCAGCAAAAATCTGACTTTTGCCAATTCACTCAAAAATGCTGCCAAACCCTTGCAAATGCTCCCCTGAAAGTTTTGGAAGTTGAAAGAGAAGCCTTTTTACCACAGGAGAAGAAATCAGCCCTCAACAACTTAACCGGCGGAAAAAGATTTTTTTGAAAAAATCCCTAAGCCCCGGGGTCACAATTTCAGCAAAAATCTGACTTTTGCCAATTCACTCAAAAATGCTGCCAAACCCTTGCAAATGCTCCCCTGAAAGTTTTGGAAGTCGAAAGAGAAGCCTTTTTACCACTGGAGAAGAAATCAGCCCTCAACAACTTAACCGGCGGAAAAAGATTTTTTTGAAAAAATCCCTAAGCCCCGGGGTCACAATTTCAGCAAAAATCTGACTTTTGCCAATTCACTCAAAAATGCTGCCAAACCCTTGCAAATGTTCCTCTGAAAGGTTTTGGAGTGAAAACAGAAGGTTTTTTATCATAGGACCAGAAACCAGCCCTCAACAACTTAACCGGTAGAAAAAGATTTTTTGAAAAAATCCCTAAGCCCCGGGGTCACAATTTCAGCAAAAATCTGACTTTTGCCAATTCACTCAAAAATGCTGCCAAACCCTTGCAAATGCTCCCCTGAAAGGTTTGGGAGTCAAAACAGAAGGTTTTTTATCATAGGACCAGAAAGCAGCCCTCAACAACTTAACCGGCAGAAAAAGATTTTTTTGAAAAAATCCCTAAGCCCCGGGGTCACAATTTCAGGAAAAATCTGACTTTTGCCAATTCACTCAAAAATGCTGCCAAACCCTTGCAAATGCTCCCCTGAAAGTTTTGGAAGTCGAAAGAGAAGCCTTTTTACCACAGGAGAAGAAATCAGCCCTCAACAACTTAACCGGCGGAAAAAGATTTTTTTGAAAAAATCCCTAAGCCCCGGGGTCACAATTTCAGCAAAAATCTGACTTTTGCCAATTCACTCAAAAATGCTGCCAAACCCTTGCAAATGCTTCCCTGAAAGTTTTGGAAGTCGAAACAGAAGCCTTTTTATCACAGGAGACGAAATCAGCCCTCAACAACTTAAGCGGTGGAAAAAGATTTTTTGAAAAAATCCCTAAGCCCCGGGGTCACAATTTCAGCAAAAATCTCCCTTTTGCCAATTCACTCAAAAATGGTGCCAAACCCTTGCAAATGCTGCCCTGAAAGTTTTGGAAGTCGAAACAGAAGCCTTTTTATCACAGGACAAGAAATCAGCCCTCAAGAACTTAATCGGTGAAAAAAGATTTTTTGAAAATATCCCTAAGCCCCGGGGTCACAATTTCAGCAAAAATCTGACTTTTGCCAATTCACTCAAAAATGCTGCCAAACCCTTGCAAATGTTCCCCTGAAAGGTTTGGGAGTCGAAACAGAAGCCTTTTTATCACAGGACAAGAAATCAGCCCTCAAGAACTTAATCGGTGAAAAAAGATTTTTTGAAAATATCCCTAAGCCCCGGGGTCACAATTTCAGGAAAAATCTGACTTTTTCCAATTCACTCAAAAATGCTGCCAAACCCTTGCAAATGCTCCCCTGAAAGGTTTGGGAGTCAAAACAGAAGGTTTTTTATCATAGGACCAGAGAGCAGCCCTCAACAACTTAACGGACAGAAAAAGATTTTTTTGAAAAAATCCCTAAGCCCCGGGGTCACAATTTCAGTAAAAATCTGACTTTTGCCAATTCACTCAAAAATGCTGCCAAACCCTTGCAAATGCTCCCCTGAAAGTTTTGGAAGTCGAAACAGAAGCCTTTTTACCACAGGAGAAGAAATCAGCCCTCAACAACTTAACCGGCGGAAAAAGATTTTTTTGAAAAAATCCCTAAGCCCCGGGGTCACAATTTCAGCAAAAATCTGACTTTTGCCAATTCACTCAAAAATGCTGCCAAACCCTTGCAAATGCTCCCCTGAAAGTTTTGGAAGTTGAAAGAGAAGCCTTTTTACCACAGGAGAAGAAATCAGCCCTCAACAACTTAACCGGCGGAAAAAGATTTTTTTGAAAAAATCCCTAAGCCCCGGGGTCACAATTTCAGCAAAAATCTGACTTTTGCCAATTCACTCAAAAATGCTGCAAAACCCTTGCAAATGCTCCCCTGAAAGTTTTGGAAGTCGAAAGAGAAGCCTTTTTACCACTGGAGAAGAAATCAGCCCTCAACAACTTAACCGGCGGAAAAAGATTTTTTTGAAAAAATCCCTAAGCCCCGGGGTCACAATTTCAGCAAAAATCTGACTTTTGCCAATTCACTCAAAAATGCTGCCAAACCCTTGCAAATGCTCCCCTGAAAGTTTTGGAAGTCGAAACAGAAGCCTTTTTATCACAGGAGACGAAATCAGCCCTCAACAACTTAAGCGGTGGAAAAAGATTTTTTGAAAAAATGCCTAAGCCCCGGGGTCACAATTTCAGGAAAAATCTGACTTTTGCCAATTCACTCAAAAATGCTGCCAAACCCTTGCAAATGCTCCCCTGAAAGTTTTGGAAGTTGAAAGAGAAGCCTTTTTACCACAGGAGAAGAAATCAGCCCTCAACAACTTAACCGGCGGAAAAAGATTTTTTTGAAAAAATCCCTAAGCCCCGGGGTCACAATTTCAGCAAAAATCTGACTTTTGCCAATTCACTCAAAAATGCTGCCAAAACCTTGCAAATGCTCCCCTGAAAGTTTTGGAAGTCGAAAGAGAAGCCTTTTTACCACAGGAGAAGAAATCAGCCCTCAACAACTTAACCGGCGGAAAAAGATTTTTTTGAAAAAATCCCTAAGCCCCGGGGTCACAATTTCAGCAAAAATCTGACTTTTGCCAATTCACTCAAAAATGCTGCCAAACCCTTGCAAATGTTCCTCTGAAAGGTTTTGGAGTGAAAACAGAAGGTTTTTTATCATAGGACCAGAAACCAGCCCTCAACAACTTAACCGGCAGAAAAAGATTTTTTGAAAAAATCCCTAAGCCCCGGGGTCACAATTTCAGCAAAAATCTGACTTTTGCCAATTCACTCAAAAATGCTGCCAAACCCTTGCAAATGCTCCCCTGAAAGGTTTGGGAGTCAAAACAGAAGGTTTTTTATCATAGGACCAGAAAGCAGCCCTCAACAACTTAACCGGCAGAAAAAGATTTTTTTGAAAAAATCCCTAAGCCCCGGGGTCACAATTTCAGGAAAAATCTGACTTTTGCCAATTCACTCAAAAATGCTGCCAAACCCTTGCAAATGCTCCCCTGAAAGTTTTGGAAGTCGAAAGAGAAGCCTTTTTACCACAGGAGAAGAAATCGGCCCTCAACAACTTAACCGGCGGAAAAAGATTTTTTTGAAAAAATCCCTAAGCCCCGGGGTCACAATTTCAGCAAAAATCTGACTTTTGCCAATTCACTCAAAAATGCTGCCAAACCCTTGCAAATGCTTCCCTGAAAGTTTTGGAAGTCGAAACAGAAGCCTTTTTATCACAGGAGACGAAATCAGCCCTCAACAACTTAAGCGGTGGAAAAAGATTTTTTGAAAAAATCCCTAAGCCCCGGGGTCACAATTTCAGCAAAAATCTCCCTTTTGCCAATTCACTCAAAAATGGTGCCAAACCCTTGCAAATGCTGCCCTGAAAGTTTTGGAAGTCGAAACAGAAGCCTTTTTATCACAGGACAAGAAATCAGCCCTCAAGAACTTAATCGGTGAAAAAAGATTTTTTGAAAATATCCCTAAGCCCCGGGGTCACAATTTCAGCAAAAATCTGACTTTTGCCAATTCACTCAAAAATGCTGCCAAACCCTTGCAAATGTTCCCCTGAAAGGTTTGGGAGTCGAAACAGAAGCCTTTTTATCACAGGACAAGAAATCAGCCCTCAAGAACTTAATCGGTGAAAAAAGATTTTTTGAAAATATCCCTAAGCCCCGGGGTCACAATTTCAGGAAAAATCTGACTTTTGCCAATTCACTCAAAAATGCTGCCAAACCCTTGCAAATGCTCCCCTGAAAGGTTTGGGAGTCAAAACAGAAGGTTTTTTATTATAGGACCAGAGAGCAGCCCTCAACAACTTAACGGGCAGAAAAAGATTTTTTTGAAAAAATCCCTAAGCCCCGGGGTCACAATTTCAGCAAAAATCTGACTTTTGCCAATTCACTCAAAAATGCTGCCAAACCCTTGCAAATGCTCCCCTGAAAGGTTTGGGAGTCAAAACAGAAGGTTTTTTATCATAGGACCAGAATGCAGCCGTCAACAACTTAACCGGCAGAAAAAGATTTTTTTGAAAAAATCCCTAAGCCCCGGGGTCACAATTTCAGGAAAAATCTGACTTTTGCCAATTCACTCAAAAATGCTGCCAAACCCTTGCAAATGCTCCCCTCAAAGTTTTGGAAGTTGAAAGAGAAGCCTTTTTACCACAGGAGAAGAAATCAGCCCTCAACAACTTAACCGGCGGAAAAAGATTTTTTTGAAAAAATCCCTAAGCCCCGGGGTCACAATTTCAGCAAAAATCTGACTTTTGCCAATTCACTCAAAAATGCTGCCAAACCCTTGCAAATGCTCCCCTGAAAGTTTTGGAAGTCGAAACAGAAGCCTTTTTATCACAGGAGACGAAATCAGCCCTCAACAACTTAAGCGGTGGAAAAAGATTTTTTGAAAAAATCCCTAAGCCCCGGGGTCACAATTTCAGCAAAAATCTCCCTTTTGCCAATTCACTCAAAAATGGTGCCAAACCCTTGCAAATGCTCCCCTGAAAGTTTTGGAAGTCGAAACAGAAGCCTTTTTATCACATGACAAGAAATCAGCCCTCAAGAACTTAATCGGTGAAAAAAGATTTTTTGAAAAAATCCCTAAGCCCCGGGGTCACAATTTCAGCAAAAATCTTACTTTTGCCAATTCACTCAAAAATGCTGCCAAACCCTTGCAAATGTTCCTCTGAAAGGTTTTGGAGTGAAAACAGAAGGTTTTTTATCATAGGACCAGAAACCAGCCCTCAACAACTTAACCGGCAGAAAAAGATTTTTTGAAAAAATCCCTAAGCCCCGGGGTCACAATTTCAGGAAAAATCTGACTTTTGCCAATTCACTCAAAAATGGTGCCAAACGGTTGCAAATGCTCCCCTGAAAAGTTTGGCGGTTGAAACAGAAGCCTTTTTATCACAGGACAAGAAATCAGCCCTCAAGAACTTAATCGGTGAAAAAAGATTTTTTGAAAATATCCCTAAGCCCCGGGGTCACAATTTCAGCAAAAATCTGACTTTTGCCAATTCACTCAAAAATGCTGCCAAACCCTTGCAAATGTTCCCCTGAAAGGTTTGGGAGTCGAAACAGAAGCCTTTTTATCACAGGACAAGAAATCAGCCCTCAAGAACTTAATCGGTGAAAAAAGATTTTTTGAAAATATCCCTAAGCCCCGGGGTCACAATTTCAGGAAAAATCTGACTTTTGCCAATTCACTCAAAAATGCTGCCAAACCCTTGCAAATGCTCCCCTGAAAGGTTTGGGAGTCAAAACAGAAGGTTTTTTATTATAGGACCAGAGAGCAGCCCTCAACAACTTAACGGGCAGAAAAAGATTTTTTTGAAAAAATCCCTAAGCCCCGGGGTCACAATTTCAGCAAAAATCTGACTTTTGCCAATTCACTCAAAAATGCTGCCAAACCCTTGCAAATGCTCCCCTGAAAGGTTTGGGAGTCAAAACAGAAGGTTTTTTATCATAGGACCAGAATGCAGCCGTCAACAACTTAACCGGCAGAAAAAGATTTTTTTGAAAAAATCCCTAAGCCCCGGGGTCACAATTTCAGGAAAAATCTGACTTTTGCCAATTCACTCAAAAATGCTGCCAAACCCTTGCAAATGCTCCCCTGAAAGTTTTGGAAGTTGAAAGAGAAGCCTTTTTACCACAGGAGAAGAAATCAGCCCTCAACAACTTAACCGGCGGAAAAAGATTTTTTTGAAAAAATCCCTAAGCCCCGGGGTCACAATTTCAGCAAAAATCTGACTTTTGCCAATTCACTCAAAAATGCTGCCAAACCCTTGCAAATGCTCCCCTGAAAGTTTTGGAAGTCGAAAGAGAAGCCTTTTTACCACTGGAGAAGAAATCAGCCCTCAACAACTTAACCGGCGGAAAAAGATTTTTTTGAAAAAATCCCTAAGCCCCGGGGTCACAATTTCAGCAAAAATCTGACTTTTGCCAATTCACTCAAAAATGCTGCCAAACCCTTGCAAATGCTCCCCTGAAAGTTTTGGAAGTCGAAACAGAAGCCTTTTTATCACAGGAGACGAAATCAGCCCTCAACAACTTAAGCGGTGGAAAAAGATTTTTTGAAAAAATCCCTAAGCCCCGGGGTCACAATTTCAGCAAAAATCTCCCTTTTGCCAATTCACTCAAAAATGGTGCCAAACCCTTGCAAATGCTCCCCTGAAAGTTTTGGAAGTCGAAACAGAAGCCTTTTTATCACAGGACAAGAAATCAGCCCTCAAGAACTTAATCGGTGAAAAAAGATTTTTTGAAAAAATCCCTAAGCCCCGGGGTCACAATTTCAGCAAAAATCTTACTTTTGCCAATTCACTCAAAAATGCTGCCAAACCCTTGCAAATGTTCCTCTGAAAGGTTTTGGAGTGAAAACAGAAGGTTTTTTATCATAGGACCAGAAACCAGCCCTCAACAACTTAACCGGCAGAAAAAGATTTTTTGAAAAAATCCCTAAGCCCCGGGGTCACAATTTCAGCAAAAATCTGACTTTTGCCAATTCACTCAAAAATGCTGCCAAACCCTTGCAAATGCTCCCCTGAAAGGTTTGGGAGTCAAAACAGAAGGTTTTTTATCATAGGACCAGAAAGCAGCCCTCAACAACTTAACCGGCAGAAAAAGATTTTTTTGAAAAAATCCCTAAGCCCCGGGGTCACAATTTCAGGAAAAATCTGACTTTTGCCAATTCACTCAAAAATGGTGCCAAACGGTTGCAAATGCTCCCCTGAAAAGTTTGGCGGTTGAAACAGAAGCCTTTTTATCACAGGACAAGAAATCAGCCCTCAAGAACTTAATCGGTGAAAAAAGATTTTTTGAAAATATCCCTAAGCCCCGGGGTCACAATTTCAGCAAAAATCTGACTTTTGCCAATTCACTCAAAAATGCTGCCAAACCCTTGCAAATGTTCCCCTGAAAGGTTTGGGAGTCGAAACAGAAGCCTTTTTATCACAGGACAAGAAATCAGCCCTCAAGAACTTAATCGGTGAAAAAAGATTTTTTGAAAATATCCCTAAGCCCCGGGGTCACAATTTCAGGAAAAATCTGACTTTTGCCAATTCACTCAAAAATGCTGCCAAACCCTTGCAAATGCTCCCCTGAAAGGTTTGGGAGTCAAAACAGAAGGTTTTTTATTATAGGACCAGAGAGCAGCCCTCAACAACTTAACGGGCAGAAAAAGATTTTTTTGAAAAAATCCCTAAGCCCCGGGGTCACAATTTCAGCAAAAATCTGACTTTTGCCAATTCACTCAAAAATGCTGCCAAACCCTTGCAAATGCTCCCCTGAAAGGTTTGGGAGTCAAAACAGAAGGTTTTTTATCATAGGACCAGAATGCAGCCGTCAACAACTTAACCGGCAGAAAAAGATTTTTTTGAAAAAATCCCTAAGCCCCGGGGTCACAATTTCAGGAAAAATCTGACTTTTGCCAATTCACTCAAAAATGCTGCCAAACCCTTGCAAATGCTCCCCTGAAAGTTTTGGAAGTTGAAAGAGAAGCCTTTTTACCACAGGAGAAGAAATCAGCCCTCAACAACTTAACCGGCGGAAAAAGATTTTTTTGAAAAAATCCCTAAGCCCCGGGGTCACAATTTCAGCAAAAATCTGACTTTTGCCAATTCACTCAAAAATGCTGCCAAACCCTTGCAAATGCTCCCCTGAAAGTTTTGGAAGTCGAAAGAGAAGCCTTTTTACCACTGGAGAAGAAATCAGCCCTCAACAACTTAACCGGCGGAAAAAGATTTTTTTGAAAAAATCCCTAAGCCCCGGGGTCACAATTTCAGCAAAAATCTGACTTTTGCCAATTCACTCAAAAATGCTGCCAAACCCTTGCAAATGCTCCCCTGAAAGTTTTGGAAGTCGAAACAGAAGCCTTTTTATCACAGGAGACGAAATCAGCCCTCAACAACTTAAGCGGTGGAAAAAGATTTTTTGAAAAAATCCCTAAGCCCCGGGGTCACAATTTCAGCAAAAATCTCCCTTTTGCCAATTCACTCAAAAATGGTGCCAAACCCTTGCAAATGCTCCCCTGAAAGTTTTGGAAGTCGAAACAGAAGCCTTTTTATCACAGGACAAGAAATCAGCCCTCAAGAACTTAATCGGTGAAAAAAGATTTTTTGAAAAAATCCCTAAGCCCCGGGGTCACAATTTCAGCAAAAATCTTACTTTTGCCAATTCACTCAAAAATGCTGCCAAACCCTTGCAAATGTTCCTCTGAAAGGTTTTGGAGTGAAAACAGAAGGTTTTTTATCATAGGACCAGAAACCAGCCCTCAACAACTTAACCGGCAGAAAAAGATTTTTTGAAAAAATCCCTAAGCCCCGGGGTCACAATTTCAGCAAAAATCTGACTTTTGCCAATTCACTCAAAAATGCTGCCAAACCCTTGCAAATGCTCCCCTGAAAGGTTTGGGAGTCAAAACAGAAGGTTTTTTATCATAGGACCAGAAAGCAGCCCTCAACAACTTAACCGGCAGAAAAAGATTTTTTTGAAAAAATCCCTAAGCCCCGGGGTCACAATTTCAGGAAAAATCTGACTTTTGCCAATTCACTCAAAAATGCTGCCAAACCCTTGCAAATGCTCCCCTGAAAGTTTTGGAAGTCGAAACAGAAGGCTTTTTACCACAGGAGAAGAAATCAGCCCTCAACAACTTAACCGGCGGAAAAAGATTTTTTTGAAAAAATCCCTAAGCCCCGGGGTCACAATTTCAGCAAAAATCTGACTTTTGCCAATTCACTCAAAAATGGTGCCAAACCCTTGCAAATGCTGCCCTGAAAGTTTTGGAAGTCGAAACAGAAGCCTTTTTATCACAGGACAAGAAATCAGCCCTCAAGAACTTAATCGGTGAAAAAAGATTTTTTGAAAATATCCCTAAGCCCCGGGGTCACAATTTCAGCAAAAATCTGACTTTTGCCAATTCACTCAAAAATGCTGCCAAACCCTTGCAAATGCTCCCCTGAAAGGTTTGGGAGTCAAAACAGAAGGTTTTTTATCATAGGACCAGAGAGCAGCCCTCAACAACTTAACGGACAGAAAAAGATTTTTTTGAAAAAATCCCTAAGCCCCGGGGTCACAATTTCAGCAAAAATCTGACTTTTGCCAATTCACTCAAAAATGCTGCCAAACCCTTGCAAATGCTCCCCTGAAAGTTTTGGAAGTCGAAACAGAAGCCTTTTTACCACAGGAGAAGAAATCAGCCCTCAACAACTTAACCGGCGGAAAAAGATTTTTTTGAAAAAATCCCTAAGCCCCGGGGTCACAATTTCAGCAAAAATCTGACTTTTGCCAATTCACTCAAAAATGCTGCCAAACCCTTGCAAATGCTCCCCTGAAAGTTTTGGAAGTCGAAACAGAAGCCTTTTTACCACAGGAGAAGAAATCAGCCCTCAACAACTTAAGCGGTGGAAAAAGATTTTTTGAAAAAATCCCTAAGCCCCGGGGTCACAATTTCAGCAAAAATCTTAATTTTGCCAATTCACTCAAAAATGCTGCCAAACCCTTGCAAATGTTCCTCTGAAAGGTTTTGGAGTGAAAACAGAAGGTTTTTTATCATAGGACCAGAAACCAGCCCTCAACAACTTAACCGGCAGAAAAAGATTTTTTGAAAAAATCCCTAAGCCCCGGGGTCACAATTTCAGGAAAAATCTGACTTTTGCCAATTCACTCAAAAATGCTGCCAAACCCTTGCAAATGCTCCCCTGAAAGGTTTGGGAGTCAAAACAGAAGGTTTTTTATCATAGGACCAGAAAGCAGCCCTCAACAACTTAACCGGCAGAAAAAGATTTTTTTGAAAAAATCCCTAAGCCCCGGGGTCACAATTTCAGGAAAAATCTGACTTTTGCCAATTCACTCAAAAATGCTGCCAAACCCTTGCAAATGCTCCCCTGAAAGTTTTGGAAGTCGAAAGAGAAGCCTTTTTACCACAGGAGAAGAAATCAGCCCTCAACAACTTAACCGGCGGAAAAAGATTTTTTTGAAAAAATCCCTAAGCCCCGGGGTCACAATTTCAGCAAAAATCTGACTTTTGCCAATTCACTCAAAAATGGTGCCAAACCCTTGCAAATGCTGCCCTGAAAGTTTTGGAAGTCGAAACAGAAGCCTTTTTATCACAGGACAAGAAATCAGCCCTCAAGAACTTAATCGGTGAAAAAAGATTTTTTGAAAATATCCCTAAGCCCCGGGGTCACAATTTCAGCAAAAATCTGACTTTTGCCAATTCACTCAAAAATGCTGCCAAACCCTTGCAAATGCTCCCCTGAAAGGTTTGGGAGTCAAAACAGAAGGTTTTTTATCATAGGACCAGAGAGCAGCCCTCAACAACTTAACGGACAGAAAAAGATTTTTTTGAAAAAATCCCTAAGCCCCGGGGTCACAATTTCAGCAAAAATCTGACTTTTGCCAATTCACTCAAAAATGCTGCCAAACCCTTGCAAATGCTCCCCTGAAAGTTTTGGAAGTCGAAACAGAAGCCTTTTTACCACAGGAGAAGAAATCAGCCCTCAACAACTTAACCGGCAGAAAAAGATTTTTTTGAAAAAATCCCTAAGCCCCGGGGTCACAATTTCAGCAAAAATCTGACTTTTGCCAATTCACTCAAAAATGCTGCCAAACCCTTGCAAATGCTCCCCTGAAAGTTTTGGAAGTCGAAACAGAAGCCTTTTTACCACAGGAGAAGAAATCAGCCCTCAACAACTTAAGCGGTGGAAAAAGATTTTTTGAAAAAATCCCTAAGCCCCGGGGTCACAATTTCAGCAAAAATCTTACTTTTGCCAATTCACTCAAAAATGCTGCCAAACCCTTGCAAATGTTCCTCTGAAAGGTTTTGGAGTGAAAACAGAAGGTTTTTTATCATAGGACCAGAAACCAGCCCTCAACAACTTAACCGGCAGAAAAAGATTTTTTGAAAAAATCCCTAAGCCCCGGGGTCACAATTTCAGGAAAAATCTGACTTTTGCCAATTCACTCAAAAATGCTGCCAAACCCTTGCAAATGCTCCCCTGAAAGGTTTGGGAGTCAAAACAGAAGGTTTTTTATCACAGGACCAGAAAGCAGCCGTCAACAACTTAACCGGCAGAAAAAGATTTTTTTGAAAAATCCCTAAGCCCCGGGGTCACAATTTCAGGAAAAATCTGACTTTTGCCAATTCACTCAAAAATGCTGCCAAACCCTTGCAAATGCTCCCCTGAAAGTTTTGGAAGTTGAAAGAGAAGCCTTTTTACCACAGGAGAAGAAATCAGCCCTCAACAACTTAACCGGCGGAAAAAGATTTTTTTGAAAAAATCCCTAAGCCCCGGGGTCACAATTTCAGCAAAAATCTGACTTTTGCCAATTCACTCAAAAATGCTGCCAAACCCTTGCAAATGCTCCCCTGAAAGTTTTGGAAGTCGAAAGAGAAGCCTTTTTACCACAGGAGAAGAAATCAGCCCTCAACAACTTAACCGGCGGAAAAAGATTTTTTTGAAAAAATCCCTAAGCCCCGGGGTCACAATTTCAGCAAAAATCTCCCTTTTGCCAATTCACTCAAAAATGGCGCCAAACCCTTGCAAATGCTCCCCTGAAAGTTTTGGAAGTCGAAACAGAAGCCTTTTTATCACAGGACAAGAAATCAGCCCTCAAGAACTTAATCGGTGAAAAAAGATTTTTTGAAAAAATCCCTAAGCCCCGGGGTCACAATTTCAGCAAAAATCTTACTTTTGCCAATTCACTCAAAAATGCTGCCAAACCCTTGCAAATGTTCCTCTGAAAGTTTTGGAGTGAAAACAGAAGGTTTTTTATCATAGGACCAGAAACCAGCCCTCAACAACTTAACCGGCAGAAAAAGATTTTTTGAAAAAATCCCTAAGCCCCGGGGTCACAATTTCAGGAAAAATCTGACTTTTGCCAATTCACTCAAAAATGCTGCCAAACCCTTGCAAATGCTCCCCTGAAAGGTTTGGGAGTCAAAACAGAAGGTTTTTTATCATAGGACCAGAAAGCAGCCCTCAACAACTTAACCGGCAGAAAAAGATTTTTTTGAAAAAATCCCTAAGCCCCGGGGTCACAATTTCAGGAAAAATCTGACTTTTGCCAATTCACTCAAAAATGCTGCCAAACCCTTGCAAATGCTCCCCTGAAAGTTTTGGAAGTTGAAAGAGAAGCCTTTTTACCACAGGAGAAGAAATCAGCCCTCAACAACTTAACCGGCGGAAAAAGATTTTTTTGAAAAAATCCCTAAGCCCCGGGGTCACAATTTCAGCAAAAATCTGACTTTTGCCAATTCACTCAAAAATGCTGCCAAACCCTTGCAAATGCTCCCCTGAAAGTTTTGGAAGTCGAAACAGAAGCCTTTTTATCACAGGACAAGAAATCAGCCCTCAAGAACTTAATCGGTGAAAAAAGATTTTTTGAAAAAATCCCTAAGCCCCGGGGTCACAATTTCAGCAAAAATCTTACTTTTGCCAATTCACTCAAAAATGCTGCCAAACCCTTGCAAATGTTCCTCTGAAAGTTTTGGAGTGAAAACAGAAGGTTTTTTATCATAGGACCAGAAACCAGCCCTCAACAACTTAACCGGCAGAAAAAGATTTTTTGAAAAAATCCCTAAGCCCCGGGGTCACAATTTCAGGAAAAATCTGACTTTTGCCAATTCACTCAAAAATGCTGCCAAACCCTTGCAAATGCTCCCCTGAAAGGTTTGGGAGTCAAAACAGAAGGTTTTTTATCATAGGACCAGAAACCAGCCCTCAACAACTTAACCGGCAGAAAAAGATTTTTTGAAAAAATCCCTAAGCCCCGGGGTCACAATTTCAGGAAAAATCTGACTTTTGCCAATTCACTCAAAAATGCTGCCAAACCCTTGCAAATGCTCCCCTGAAAGGTTTGGGAGTCAAAACAGAAGGTTTTTTATCATAGGACAAGAAAGCAGCCCTCAACAACTTAACCGGCAGAAAAAGATTTTTTTGAAAAAACCCCTAAGCCCCGGGGTCACAATTTCAGGAAAAATCTGACTTTTGCCAATTCACTCAAAAATGCTGCCAAACCCTTGCAAATGCTCCCCTGAAAGTTTTGGAAGTTGAAAGAGAAGCCTTTTTACCACAGGAGAAGAAATCAGCCCTCAACAACTTAACCGGCGGAAAAAGATTTTTTTGAAAAAATCCCTAAGCCCCGGGGTCACAATTTCAGCAAAAATCTGACTTTTGCCAATTCACTCAAAAATGCTGCCAAACCCTTGCAAATGCTCCCCTGAAAGTTTTGGAAGTTGAAAGAGAAGCCTTTTTACCACAGGAGAAGAAATCAGCCCTCAACAACTTAACCGGCGGAAAAAGATTTTTTTGAAAAAATCCCTAAGCCCCGGGGTCACAATTTCAGCAAAAATCTGACTTTTGCCAATAAACTCAAAAATGCTGCCAAACCCTTGCAAATGCTCCCCTGAAAGTTTTGGAAGTCGAAACAGAAGCCTTTTTATCACAGGAGACGAAATCAGCCCTCAACAACTTAACCGGTGGAAAAAGATTTTTTGAAAAAATCCCTAAGCCCCGGGGTCACAATTTCAGCAAAAATCTTACTTTTGCCAATTCACTCAAAAATGCTGCCAAACCCTTGCAAATGCTCCCCTGAAAGTTTTGGAAGTCGAAACAGAAGCCTTTTTATCACAGGACAAGAAATCAGCCCTCAAGAACTTAATCGGTGAAAAAAGATTTTTTGAAAAAATCCCTAAGCCCCGGGGTCACAATTTCAGCAAAAATCTTACTTTTGCCAATTCACTCAAAAATGCTGCCAAACCCTTGCAAATGCTCCCCTGAAAGGTTTTGGAGTGAAAACAGAAGGTTTTTTATCATAGGACCAGAAACCAGCCCTCAACAACTTAACCGGCAGAAAAAGATTTTTTGAAAAAATCCCTAAGCCCCGGGGTCACAATTTCAGGAAAAATCTGACTTTTGCCAATTCACTCAAAAATGCTGCCAAACCCTTGCAAATGCTCCCCTGAAAGTTTTGGAAGTCGAAAGAGAAGCCTTTTTACCACAGGAGAAGAAATCAGCCCTCAACAACTTAACCGGCGGAAAAAGATTTTTTTGAAAAAATCCCTAAGCCCCGGGGTCACAATTTCAGCAAAAATCTGACTTTTGCCAATTCACTCAAAAATGGTGCCAAACCCTTGCAAATGCTGCCCTGAAAGTTTTGGAAGTCGAAACAGAAGCCTTTTTATCACAGGACAAGAAATCAGCCCTCAAGAACTTAATCGGTGAAAAAAGATTTTTTGAAAATATCCCTAAGCCCCGGGGTCACAATTTCAGCAAAAATCTGACTTTTGCCAATTCACTCAAAAATGCTGCCAAACCCTTGCAAATGCTCCCCTGAAAGGTTTGGGAGTCAAAACAGAAGGTTTTTTATCATAGGACCAGAGAGCAGCCCTCAACAACTTAACGGACAGAAAAAGATTTTTTTGAAAAAATCCCTAAGCCCCGGGGTCACAATTTCAGCAAAAATCTGACTTTTGCCAATTCACTCAAAAATGCTGCCAAAGCCTTGCAAATGCTCCCCTGAAAGTTTTAGAAGTCGAAACAGAAGCCTTTTTACCACAGGAGAAGAAATCAGCCCTCAACAACTTAACCGGCGGAAAAAGATTTTTTTGAAAAAATCCCTAAGCCCCGGGGTCACAATTTCAGCAAAAATCTGACTTTTGCCAATTCACTCAAAAATGCTGCCAAACCCTTGCAAATGCTCCCCTGAAAGTTTTGGAAGTCGAAACAGAAGCCTTTTTACCACAGGAGAAGAAATCAGCCCTCAACAACTTAAGCGGTGGAAAAAGATTTTTTGAAAAAATCCCTAAGCCCCGGGGTCACAATTTCAGCAAAAATCTTACTTTTGCCAATTCACTCAAAAATGCTGCCAAACCCTTGCAAATGTTCCTCTGAAAGGTTTTGGAGTGAAAACAGAAGGTTTTTTATCATAGGACCAGAAACCAGCCCTCAACAACTTAACCGGCAGAAAAAGATTTTTTTGAAAAAATCCCTAAGCCCCGGGGTCACAATTTCAGGAAAAATCTGACTTTTGCCAATTCACTCAAAAATGCTGCCAAACTCTTGCAAATGCTCCCCTGAAAGGTTTGGGAGTCAAAACAGAAGGTTTTTTATCATAGGACCAGAAATCAGCCCTCAACAACTTAACCGGCAGAAAAAGATTTTTTTGAAAAAATCCCTAAGCCCCGGGGTCACAATTTCAGGAAAAATCTGACTTTTGCCAATTCACTCAAAAATGCTGCCAAAGCCTTGCAAATGCTCCCCTGAAAGTTTTAGAAGTCGAAACAGAAGCCTTTTTACCACAGGAGAAGAAATCAGCCCTCAACAACTTAACCGGCGGAAAAAGATTTTTTTGAAAAAATCCCTAAGCCCCGGGGTCACAATTTCAGCAAAAATCTGACTTTTGCCAATTCACTCAAAAATGCTGCCAAACCCTTGCAAATGCTCCCCTGAAAGTTTTGGAAGTCGAAACAGAAGCCTTTTTACCACAGGAGAAGAAATCAGCCCTCAACAACTTAAGCGGTGGAAAAAGATTTTTTGAAAAAATCCCTAAGCCCCGGGGTCACAATTTCAGCAAAAATCTTACTTTTGCCAATTCACTCAAAAATGCTGCCAAACCCTTGCAAATGTTCCTCTGAAAGGTTTTGGAGTGAAAACAGAAGGTTTTTTATCATAGGACCAGAAACCAGCCCTCAACAACTTAACCGGCAGAAAAAGATTTTTTTGAAAAAATCCCTAAGCCCCGGGGTCACAATTTCAGGAAAAATCTGACTTTTGCCAATTCACTCAAAAATGCTGCCAAACTCTTGCAAATGCTCCCCTGAAAGGTTTGGGAGTCAAAACAGAAGGTTTTTTATCATAGGACCAGAAATCAGCCCTCAACAACTTAACCGGCAGAAAAAGATTTTTTTGAAAAAATCCCTAAGCCCCGGGGTCACAATTTCAGGAAAAATCTGACTTTTGCCAATTCACTCAAAAATGCTGCCAAACCCTTGCAAATGCTCCCCTGAAAGTTTTGGAAGTCGAAAGAGAAGCCTTTTTACCACAGGAGAAGAAATCAGCCCTCAACAACTTAACCGGCGGAAAAAGATTTTTTTGAAAAAATCCCTAAGCCCCGGGGTCACAATTTCAGCAAAAATCTCCCTTTTGCCAATTCACTCAAAAATGGTGCCAAACCCTTGCAAATGCTCCCCTGAAAGTTTTGGAAGTCGAAACAGAAGCCTTTTTATCACAGGACAAGAAATCAGCCCTCAAGAACTTAATCGGTGAAAAAAGATTTTTTGAATAAATCCCTAAGCCCCGGGGTCACAATTTCAGCAAAAATCTTACTTTTGCCAATTCACTCAAAAATGCTGCCAAACCCTTGCAAATGTTCCTCTGAAAGGTTTTGGAGTGAAAACAGAAGGTTTTTTATCATAGGACCAGAAACCAGCCCTCAACAACTTAACCGGCAGAAAAAGATTTTTTGAAAAAATCCCTAAGCCCCGGGGTCACAATTTCAGGAAAAATCTGACTTTTGCCAATTCACTCAAAAATGCTGCCAAACCCTTGCAAATGCTCCCCTGAAAGGTTTGGGAGTCAAAACAGAAGGTTTTTTATCATAGGACCAGAAAGCAGCCGTCAACAACTTAACCGGCAGAAAAAGATTTTTTTGAAAAAATCCCTAAGCCCCGGGGTCACAATTTCAGGAAAAATCTGACTTTTGCCAATTCACTCAAAAATGCTGCCAAACCCTTGCAAATGCTCCCCTGAAAGTTTTGGAAGTCGAAAGAGAAGCCTTTTTACCACAGGAGAAGAAATCAGCCCTCAACAACTTAACGGGCGGAAAAAGATTTTTTGGAAAAAATCCCTAAGCCCCGGGGTCACAATTTCAGCAAAAATCTGACTTTTGCCAATTCACTCAAAAATGCTGCCAAACCCTTGCAAATGCTCCCCTGAAAGTTTTGGAAGTCGAAACAGAAGCCTTTTTATCACAGGAGACGAAATCAGCCCTCAACAACTTAAGCGGTGGAAAAAGATTTTTTGAAAAAATCCCTAAGCCCCGGGGTCACAATTTCAGCAAAAATCTGACTTTTGCCAATTCACTCAAAAATGCTGCCAAACCCTTGCAAATGCTCCCCTGAAAGTTTTGGAAGTCGAAACAGAAGCCTTTTTACCACAGGAGAAGAAATCAGCCCTCAACAACTTAACCGGCGGAAAAAGATTTTTTTGAAAAAATCCCTAAGCCCCGGGGTCACAATTTCAGCAAAAATCTGACTTTTGCCAATTCACTCAAAAATGGTGCCAAACCCTTGCAAATGCTGCCCTGAAAGTTTTGGAAGTCGAAACAGAAGCCTTTTTATCACAGGACAAGAAATCAGCCCTCAAGAACTTAATCGGTGAAAAAAGATTTTTTGAAAATATCCCTAAGCCCCGGGGTCACAATTTCAGCAAAAATCTGACTTTTGCCAATTCACTCAAAAATGCTGCCAAACCCTTGCAAATGCTCCCCTGAAAGGTTTGGGAGTCAAAACAGAAGGTTTTTTATCATAGGACCAGAGAGCAGCCCTCAACAACTTAACGGACAGAAAAAGATTTTTTTGAAAAAATCCCTAAGCCCCGGGGTCACAATTTCAGCAAAAATCTGACTTTTGCCAATTCACTCAAAAATGCTGCCAAAGCCTTGCAAATGCTCCCCTGAAAGTTTTAGAAGTCGAAACAGAAGCCTTTTTACCACAGGAGAAGAAATCAGCCCTCAACAACTTAACCGGCGGAAAAAGATTTTTTTGAAAAAATCCCTAAGCCCCGGGGTCACAATTTCAGCAAAAATCTTACTTTTGCCAATTCACTCAAAAATGCTGCCAAACCCTTGCAAATGTTCCTCTGAAAGGTTTTGGAGTGAAAACAGAAGGTTTTTTATCATAGGACCAGAAACCAGCCCTCAACAACTTAACCGGCAGAAAAAGATTTTTTTGAAAAAATCCCTAAGCCCCGGGGTCACAATTTCAGGAAAAATCTGACTTTTGCCAATTCACTCAAAAATGCTGCCAAACTCTTGCAAATGCTCCCCTGAAAGGTTTGGGAGTCAAAACAGAAGGTTTTTTATCATAGGACCAGAAATCAGCCCTCAACAACTTAACCGGCAGAAAAAGATTTTTTTGAAAAAATCCCTAAGCCCCGGGGTCACAATTTCAGGAAAAATCTGACTTTTGCCAATTCACTCAAAAATGCTGCCAAACCCTTGCAAATGCTCCCCTGAAAGTTTTGGAAGTCGAAAGAGAAGCCTTTTTACCACAGGAGAAGAAATCAGCCCTCAACAACTTAACCGGCGGAAAAAGATTTTTTTGAAAAAATCCCTAAGCCCCGGGGTCACAATTTCAGCAAAAATCTCCCTTTTGCCAATTCACTCAAAAATGGTGCCAAACCCTTGCAAATGCTCCCCTGAAAGTTTTGGAAGTCGAAACAGAAGCCTTTTTATCACAGGACAAGAAATCAGCCCTCAAGAACTTAATCGGTGAAAAAAGATTTTTTGAAAAAATCCCTAAGCCCCGGGGTCACAATTTCAGCAAAAATCTTACTTTTGCCAATTCACTCAAAAATGCTGCCAAACCCTTGCAAATGCTCCCCTGAAAGTTTTGGAAGTCGAAACAGAAGCCTTTTTACCACAGGAGAAGAAATCAGCCCTCAACAACTTAAGCGGTGGAAAAAGATTTTTTGAAAAAATCCCTAAGCCCCGGGGTCACAATTTCAGCAAAAATCTTACTTTTGCCAATTCACTCAAAAATGCTGCCAAACCCTTGCAAATGTTCCTCTGAAAGGTTTTGGAGTGAAAACAGAAGGTTTTTTATCATAGGACCAGAAACCAGCCCTCAACAACTTAACCGGCAGAAAAAGATTTTTTTGAAAAAATCCCTAAGCCCCGGGGTCACAATTTCAGGAAAAATCTGACTTTTGCCAATTCACTCAAAAATGCTGCCAAACTCTTGCAAATGCTCCCCTGAAAGGTTTGGGAGTCAAAACAGAAGGTTTTTTATCATAGGACCAGAAATCAGCCCTCAACAACTTAACCGGCAGAAAAAGATTTTTTTGAAAAAATCCCTAAGCCCCGGGGTCACAATTTCAGGAAAAATCTGACTTTTGCCAATTCACTCAAAAATGCTGCCAAACCCTTGCAAATGCTCCCCTGAAAGTTTTGGAAGTCGAAAGAGAAGCCTTTTTACCACAGGAGAAGAAATCAGCCCTCAACAACTTAACCGGCGGAAAAAGATTTTTTTGAAAAAATCCCTAAGCCCCGGGGTCACAATTTCAGCAAAAATCTCCCTTTTGCCAATTCACTCAAAAATGGTGCCAAACCCTTGCAAATGCTCCCCTGAAAGTTTTGGAAGTCGAAACAGAAGCCTTTTTATCACAGGACAAGAAATCAGCCCTCAAGAACTTAATCGGTGAAAAAAGATTTTTTGAAAAAATCCCTAAGCCCCGGGGTCACAATTTCAGCAAAAATCTTACTTTTGCCAATTCACTCAAAAATGCTGCCAAACCCTTGCAAATGTTCCTCTGAAAGGTTTTGGAGTGAAAACAGAAGGTTTTTTATCATAGGACCAGAAACCAGCCCTCAACAACTTAACCGGCAGAAAAAGATTTTTTGAAAAAATCCCTAAGCCCCGGGGTCACAATTTCAGGAAAAATCTGACTTTTGCCAATTCACTCACAAATGCTGCCAAACCCTTGCAAATGCTCCCCTGAAAGGTTTGGGAGTCAAAACAGAAGGTTTTTTATCATAGGACCAGAAAGCAGCCGTCAACAACTTAACCGGCAGAAAAAGATTTTTTTGAAAAAATCCCTAAGCCCCGGGGTCACAATTTCAGGAAAAATCTGACTTTTGCCAATTCACTCAAAAATGCTGCCAAACCCTTGCAAATGCTCCCCTGAAAGTTTTGGAAGTCGAAAGAGAAGCCTTTTTACCACAGGAGAAGAAATCAGCCCTCAACAACTTAACGGGCGGAAAAAGATTTTTTGGAAAAAATCCCTAAGCCCCGGGGTCACAATTTCAGCAAAAATCTCCCTTTTGCCAATTCACTCAAAAATGGTGCCAAACCCTTGCAAATGCTCCCCTGAAAGTTTTGGAAGTCGAAACAGAAGCCTTTTTATCACAGGACAAGAAATCAGCCCTCAAGAACTTAATCGGTGAAAAAAGATTTTTTGAAAATATCCCTAAGCCCCGGGGTCACAATTTCAGCAAAAATCTGACTTTTGCCAATTCACTCAAAAATGCTGCCAAACCCTTGCAAATGCTCCCCTGAAAGGTTTGGTAGTCAAAACAGAAGGTTTTTTATCATAGGACCAGAGAGCAGCCCTCAACAACTTAACGGGCAGAAAAAGATTTTTTGGAAAAAATCCCTAAGCCCCGGGGTCACAATTTCAGCAAAAATCTGACTTTTGCCAATTCACTCAAAAATGCTGCCAAACCCTTGCAGATGCTCCCCTGAAAGTTTTGGAAGTCGAAACAGAAGGTTTTTTACCACAGGAGAAGAAATCAGCCCTCAACAACTTAACCGGCGGAAAAAGATTTTTTAAAAAAATCCCTAAGCCCCGGGATCACAATTTCAGCAAAAATCTGACTTTTGCCAATTCACTCAAAAATGCTGCCAAACCCTTGCAAATGCTCCCCTGAAAGGTTTGGGAGTCGAAACAGAAGCCTTTTTATCACAGGACAAGAAATCAGCCCTCAAGAACTTAATCGGTGAAAAAAGATTTTTTGAAAATATCCCTAAGCCCCGGGGTCACAATTTCAGCAAAAATCTGACTTTTGCCAATTCACTCAAAAATGCTGCCAAACCCTTGCAAATGCTCCCCTGAAAGGTTTGGGAGTCAAAACAGAAGGTTTTTTATCATAGGACCAGAGAGCAGCCCTCAACAACTTAACGGACAGAAAAAGATTTTTTTGAAAAAATCCCTAAGCCCCGGGGTCACAATTTCAGCAAAAATCTGACTTTTGCCAATTCACTCAAAAATGCTGCCAAACCCTTGCAAATGCTCCCCTGAAAGTTTTGGAAGTCGAAACAGAAGCCTTTTTACCACAGGAGAAGAAATCAGCCCTCAACAACTTAACCGGCGGAAAAAGATTTTTTTGAAAAAATCACTAAGCCCTGGGGTCACAATTTCAGCAAAAATCTCCCTTTTGCCAATTCACTCAAAAATGGTGCCAAACCCTTGCAAATGCTCCCCTGAAAGTTTTGGAAGTCGAAACAGAAGGCGTTTTACCACAGGAGAAGAAATCAGCCCTCAACAACTTATCCGCTGGAAAAAGATTTTTTGAAAAAATCCCTAAGCCCCGGGGTCACAATTTCAGGAAAAATCTGACTTTTGCCAATTCACTCAAAAATGCTGCCAAACCCTTGCAAATGCTCCCCTGAAAGGTTTGGGAGTCAAAACAGAAGGTTTTTTATCATAGGACCAGAAAGCAGCCGTCAACAACTTAACCGGCAGAAAAAGATTTTTTTGAAAAAATCCCTAAGCCCCGGGGTCACAATTTCAGGAAAAATCTGACTTTTGCCAATTCACTCAAAAATGGTGCCAAACCCTTGCAAATGCTCCCCTGAAAGTTTTGGAAGTCGAAAGAGAAGCCTTTTTACCACAGGAGAAGAAATCAGCCCTCAACAACTTAACCGGCGGAAAAAGATTTTTTTGAAAAAATCCCTAAGCCCCGGGGTCACAATTTCAGCAAAAATCTCCCTTTTGCCAATTCACTCAAAAATGCTGCCAAACCCTTGCAAATGCTCCCCTGAAAGTTTTGGAAGTCGAAACAGAAGTCTTTTTACCACAGGAGAAGAAATCAGCCCTCAACAACTTAACCGGTGGAAAAAGATTTTTTGAAAAAATCCCTAAGCCCCGGGGTCACAATTTCAGCAAAAATCTGACTTTTGCCAATTCACTCAAAAATGCTGCCAAACCCTTGCAAATGCTCCCCTGAAAGGTTTTGGAGTGAAAACAGAAGCCTTTTTATCCCAGGACAAGAAATCAGCCCTCAACAACTTAACCGGCAGAAAAAGATTTTTTTGAAAAAATCCCTAAGCCCCGGGGTCACAATTTCAGCAAAAATCTGACTTTTGCCAATTCACTCAAAAATGCTGCCAAACCCTAGCAAATGCTCCCCTGAAAGTTTTGGAAGTCGAAACAGAAGGCTTTTTATCACAGGACAAGAAATCAGCCCTCAACAACTTAACCGGTGGAAAAAGATTTTTTGAAAAAATCCCTAAGCCCCGGGGTCACAATTTCAGCAAAAATCTGACTTTTGCCAATTCACTCAAAAAAGCTGCCAAACCCTTGCAAATGCTCCCCTGAAAGTTTTGGAAGTCGAAACAGAAGGCTTTTTATCACAGGACAAGAAATCAGCCCTCAACAACTTAAGTGGTGGAAAAAGATTTTTTGAAAAAATCCCTAAGCCCCGGGGTCACAATTTCAGCAAAAATCTGACTTTTGCCAATTCACTCAAAAATGCTGCCAAACCCTTGCAAATGCTCCCCTGAAAGGTTTGGGAGTCAAAACAGAAGGTTTTTTAATCATAGGAGCAGAAAGCAGCCATCAACAACTTAAGTGGTGGAAAAAGATTTTTTGAAAAAATCCCTAAGCCCCGGGGTCACAATTTCAGCAAAAATCTGACTTTTGCCAATACACTCAAAAATGCTGCCAAACCCTTGCAAATGCTCTCCTGAAAGGTTTGGGAGTCGAAACAGAAGGTTTTTTATCATAGGACAAGAAATCAGCCCTCAACAACTTAACCGGCGGAAAAAGATTTTTTTGAAAAAATCACTAAGCCCCGGGGTCACAATTTCAGCAAAAATCTCCCTTTTGCCAATTCACTCAAAAATGGTGCCAAACCCTTGCAAATGCTCCCCTGAAAGTTTTGGAAGTCGAAACAGAAGCCTTTTTACCACAGGAGAAGAAATCAGCCCTCAACAACTTAACCGGCGGAAAAAGATTTTTTTGAAAAAATCCCTAAGCCCCGGGGTCACAATTTCAGGAAAAATCTGACTTTTGCCAATTCACTCAAAAATGCTGCCAAACCCTTGCAAATGCTCCCCTGAAAGTTTTGGAAGTCGAAACAGAAGCCTTTTTACCACAGGAGAAGAAATCAGCCCTCAACAACTTAACCGGCGGAAAAAGATTTTTTTGAAAAAATCCCTAAGCCCCGAGGTCACAATTTCAGCAAAAATCTGACTTTTGCCAATTCACTCAAAAAAGCTGCCAAACCCTTGCAAATGCTCCTCTGAAAGGTTTGGTAGTCAAAACAGAAGTTTTTTTTATCATAGGACCATAAATCAGTCCTCAACAACTTAACCGGCGGAAAAAGATTTTTTTGAAAAAATCCCTAAGCCCCGGGGTCACAATTTCAGCAAAAATCTGACTTTTGCCAATTCACTCAAAAATGCTGCCAAACCCTTGCAGATGCTCCCCTGAAAGTTTTGGAAATCGAAACAGAAGCCTTTTTATCACAGGACAAGAAATCAGCCCTCAACAACTTAACCGGTGGAAAAAGATTTTTTGAAAAAATCCCTAAGCCCCGGGGTCACAATTTCAGCAAAAATCTGACTTTTGCCAATTCACTCAAAAATGCTGCCAAACCCTTGCAAATGCTCCCCTGAAAGGTTTGGGAGTCGAAACAGAAGGTTTTTTATCATAGGACAAGAAATCAGCCCTCAACAACTTAACCGGCGGAAAAAGATTTTTTTGAAAAAATCACTAAGCCCCGGGGTCACAATTTCAGCAAAAATCTCCCTTTTGCCAATTCACTCAAAAATGGTGCCAAACCCTTGCAAATGCTCCCCTGAAAGTTTTGGAAGTCGAAACAGAAGCCTTTTTACCACAGGAGAAGAAATCAGCCCTCAACAACTTAAGCGGTGGAAAAAGATTTTTTGAAAAAATCCCTAAGCCCCGGGGTCACAATTTCAGCAAAAATCTGACTTTTACCAATACACTCAAAAATGGTGCCGAACGGTTGCAGATGCTCCCCTGAAAGTTTTGGAAGTCGAAACAGAAGCCTTTTTATCCCAGGACAAGAAATCAGCCCTCAACAACTTAAGTGGTGGAAAAAGATTTTTTGAAAAAATCCCTAAGCCCCGGGGTCACAATTTCAGCAAAAATCTGACTTTTGCCAATTCACTCAAAAATGCTGCCAAACCCTTGCAAATGCCCCCCTGAAAGTTTTGGAAGTCGAAACAGAAGCCTTTTTACCACAGGAGAAGAAATCAGCCCTCAACAACTTAACCGGCGGAAAAAGATTTTTTTGAAAAAATCCCTAAGCCCCGGGGTCACAATTTCAGCAAAAATCTGACTTTTGCCAATTCACTCAAAAATGCTGCCAAACCCTTGCAAATGCTCCTCTGAAAGTTTTGGAAGTCGAAACAGAAGCCTTTTTACCACAGGAGAAGAAATCAGCCCTCAACAACTTATCCGCTGGAAAAAGATTTTTTGAAAAAATCCCTAAGCCCCGGGGTCACAATTTCAGCAAAAATCTGACTTTTGCCAATTCACTCAAAAATGCTGCCAAACCCTTGCAAATGCTCCCCTGAAAGTTTTGGAAGTCGAAACAGAAGCCTTTTTACCACAGGACAAGAAATCAGCCCTCAACAACTTAGGTTTTGGAAGTCGAAACAGAAGCCTATTTATCACAGGACAAGAAATCAGCCCTCAACAACTTAACCGGTGGAAAAAGATTTTTTGAAAAAATCCCTAAGCCCCGGGGTCACAATTTCAGCAAAAATCTGACTTTTGCCAATTCACTCAAAAATGCTGCCAAACCCTTGCAAATGCTCCCCTGAAAGTTTTGGAAGTCGAAACAGAAGCCTTTTTACCACAGGAGAAGAAATCAGCCCTCAACAACTTAACCGGTGGAAAAGGATTTTTTGAAAAAATCCCTAAGCCCCGGGGTCACAATTTCAGCAAAAATCTGACTTTTGCCAATTCACTCAAAAATGCTGCCAAACCCTTGCAAATGCTCCCCTGAAAGGTTTTGGAGTGAAAACAGAAGCCTTTTTATCCCAGGACAAGAAATCAGCCCTCAACAACTTAACCGGCAGAAAAAGATTTTTTTGAAAAAATCCCTAAGCCCCGGGGTCACAATTTCAGCAAAAATCTGACTTTTGCCAATTGACTCAAAAATGCTGCCAAACCCTTGCAAATGCTCCTCTGAAAGTTTTGGAAGTCGAAACAGAAGCCTTTTTACCACAGGAGAAGAAATCAGCCCTCAACAACTTATCCGCTGGAAAAAGATTTTTTGAAAAAATCCCTAAGCCCCGGGGGCACAATTTCAGCAAAAATCTGACTTTTGCCAATTCACTCAAAAATGCTGCCAAACCCTTGCAAATGCTCCCCTGAAAGTTTTGGAAGTCGAAACAGAAGGCTTTTTATCACAGGACAAGAAATCAGCCCTCAACAACTTAGGTTTTGGAAGTCGAAACAGAAGCCTATTTATCACAGGACAAGAAATCAGCCCTCAACAACTTAACCGGTGGAAAAAGATTTTTTGAAAAAATCCCTAAGCCCCGGGGTCACAATTTCAGCAAAAATCTGACTTTTGCCAATTCACTCAAAAATGCTGCCAAACCCTTGCAAATGCTCCCCTGAAAGGTTTGGGAGTCAAAACAGAAGGTTTTTTATTATAGGACCAGAAAGCAGCCCTCAACAACTTAACCGGCAGAAAAAGATTTTTTTGATAAAATCCCTAAGCCCCGGGGTCACAATTTCAGCAAAAATCTGACTTTTGCCAATTCACTCAAAAATGCTGCCAAACCCTTGCAAATGCTCCCCTGAAAGGTTTGGGAGTCAAAACAGAAGGTTTTTTATCATAGGACCAGAAAGCAGCCCTCAACAACTTAACCGGCAGAAAAAGATTTTTTTGAAAAAATCCCTAAGCCCCGGCGTCACAATTTCAGCAAAAATCTGACTTTTGCCAATTCACTCAAAAATGCTGCCAAACCCTTGCAAATGCTCCCCTGAAAGGTTTGGGAGTCAAAACAGAAGGTTTTTTATCATAGGACCAGAAAGGAGCCCTCAACAACTTAACCGGCAGAAAAAGATTTTTTTGAAAAAATCCCTAAGCCCCGGCGTCACAATTTCAGCAAAAATCTCCCTTTTGCCAATTCACTCAAAAATGGTGCCAAACCCTTGCAAATGCTCCCCTGAAAGTTTTGGAAGTCGAAACAGAAGCCTTTTTATCACAGGACAAGAAATCAGCCCTCAAGAACTTAACCGGCGGAAAAAGATTTTTTTGAAAAAATCCCTAAGCCCCGGGGTCACAATTTCAGCAAAAATCTGACTTTTGCCAATTCACTCAAAAATGCTGCCAAACCCTTGCAAATGCTCCCCTGAAAGTTTTGGAAGTCGAAACAGAAGCCTTTTTACCACAGGAGAAGAAATCAGCCCTCAACAACTTAAGCGGTGGAAAAAGATTTTTTGAAAAAATCCCTAAGCCCCGGGGTCACAATTTCAGCAAAAATCTGACTTTTGCCAATACACTCAAAAATGGTGCCGAACGGTTGCAGATGCTCCCCTGAAAGTTTTGGAAGTCGAAACAGAAGCCTTTTTATCCCAGGACAAGAAATCAGCCCTCAACAACTTAACCGGTGGAAAAAGATTTTTTGACAAAATCCTTAAGCCCCGGGGTCACAATTTCAGCAAAAATCTGACTTTGGCCAATACACTCAAAAATGGTGCCGAGCGGTTGCAAATGCTCCCCTGAAAGTTTTGGAAGTCGAAACAGAAGCCTTTTTACCACAGGACAAGAAATCAGCCCTCAACAACTTAAGTGGTGGAAAAAGATTTTTTGAAAAAATCCCTAAGCCCCGGGGTCACAATTTCAGCAAAAATCTGACTTTTGCCAATTCACTCAAAAATGCTGCCAAACCCTTGCAAATGCTCCCCTGAAAGTTTTGGAAGTCGAAACAGAAGCCTTTTTACCACAGGAGAAGAAATCAGCCCTCAACAACTTAACCGGCGGAAAAAGATTTTTTTGAAAAAATCCCTAAGCCCCGGGGTCACAATTTCAGCAACAATCTGACTTTTGCCAATTCACTCAAAAATGCTGCCAAACCCTTGCAAATGCTCCTCTGAAAGTTTTGGAAGTCGAAACAGAAGCCTTTTTACCACAGGAGAAGAAATCAGCCCTCAACAACTTATCCGCTGGAAAAAGATTTTTTGAAAAAATCCCTAAGCCCCGGGGGCACAATTTCAGCAAAAATCTGACTTTTGCCAATTCACTCAAAAATGCTGCCAAACCCTTGCAAATGCTCCCCTGAAAGTTTTGGAAGTCGAAACAGAAGCCTTTTTACCACAGGACAAGAAATCAGCCCTCAACAACTTAGGTTTTGGAAGTCGAAACAGAAGCCTATTTATCACAGGACAAGAAATCAGCCCTCAACAACTTAACCGGTGGAAAAAGATTTTTTGACAAAATCCCTAAGCCCCGGGGTCACAATTTCAGCAAAAATCTGACTTTGGCCAATACACTCAAAAATGGTGCCGAGCGGTTGCAAATGCTCCCCTGAAAGTTTTGGAAGTCGAAACAGAAGCCTTTTTACCACAGGACAAGAAATCAGCCCTCAACAACTTAGGTTTTGGAAGTCGAAACAGAAGCCTATTTATCACAGGACAAGAAATCAGCCCTCAACAACTTAACCGGTGGAAAAAGATTTTTTGAAAAAATCCCTAAGCCCCGGGGTCACAATTTCAGCAAAAATCTGACTTTTGCCAATTCACTCAAAAATGCTGCCAAACCCTTGCAAATGCTCCCCTGAAAGGTTTGGGAGTCAAAACAGAAGGTTTTTTATCATAGGAGCAGAAAGCAGCCCTCAACAACTTAACCGGCAGAAAAAGATTTTTTTGAAAAAATCCCTAAGCCCCGGCGTCACAATTTCAGCAAAAATCTGACTTTTGCCAATTCACTCAAAAATGCTGCCAAACCCTTGCAAATGCTCCCCTGAAAGGTTTGGGAGTCAAAACAGAAGGTTTTTTATCACAGGACAAGAAATCAGCCCTCAAGAACTTAACCGGCGGAAAAAGATTTTTTTGAAAAAATCCCTAAGCCCCGGGGTCACAATTTCAGCAAAAATCTGACTTTTGCCAATTCACTCAAAAATGCTGCCAAACCCTTGCAAATGCTCCCCTGAAAGTTTTGGAAGACGAAACAGAAGCCTTTTTACCACAGGAGAAGAAATCAGCCCTCAACAACTTAACCGGCGGAAAAAGATTTTTTGAAAAAATCCCTAAGCCCCGGGGTCACAATTTCAGCAAAAATCTGACTTTTGCCAATTCACTCAAAAATGCTGCCAAACCCTTGCAAATGCTCCTCTGAAAGGTTTGGGAGTCAAAACAGAAGGTTTTTTATCATAGGACCAGAAAGCAGCCCTCAACAACTTAACCGGCAGAAAAAGATTTTTTTGAAAAAATCCCTAAGCCCCGGCGTCACAATTTCAGCAAAAATCTGACTTTTGCCAATTCACTCAAAAATGCTGCCAAACCCTTGCAAATGCTCCCCTGAAAGGTTTGGGAGTCAAAACAGAAGGTTTTTTATCATAGGACCAGAAAGCAGCCCTCAACAACTTAACCGGCAGAAAAAGATTTTTTTGAAAAAATCCCTAAGCCCCGGGGTCACAATTTCAGCAAAAATCTCCCTTTTCCCAATTCACTCAAAAATGGTGCCAAACCCTTGCAAATGCTCCCCTGAAAGTTTTGGAAGTCGAAACAGAAGCCTTTTTATCACAGGACAAGAAATCAGCCCTCAAGAACTTAACCGGCGGAAAAAGATTTTTTTGAAAAAATCCCTAAGCCCCGGGGTCACAATTTCAGCAAAAATCTGACTTTTGCCAATTCACTCAAAAATGCTGCCAAACCCTTGCAAATGCTCCCCTGAAAGTTTTGGAAGTCGAAACAGAAGCCTTTTTACCACAGGAGAAGAAATCAGCCCTCAACAACTTAAGCGGTGGAAAAAGATTTTTTGAAAAAATCCCTAAGCCCCGGGGTCACAATTTCAGCAAAAATCTGACTTTTGCCAATACACTCAAAAATGGTGCCGAACGGTTGCAGATGCTCCCCTGAAAGTTTTGGAAGTCGAAACAGAAGCCTTTTTATCCCAGGACAAGAAATCAGCCCTCAACAACTTAAGCGGTGGAAAAAGATTTTTTGAAAAAATCCCTAAGCCCCGGGGTCACAATTTCAGCAAAAATCTGACTTTTGCCAATACACTCAAAAATGGTGCCGAACGGTTGCAGATGCTCCCCTGAAAGTTTTGGAAGTCGAAACAGAAGCCTTTTTATCCCAGGACAAGAAATCAGCCCTCAACAACTTAACCGGTGGAAAAAGATTTTTTGACAAAATCCCTAAGCCCCGGGGGCACAATTTCAGCAAAAATCTGACTTTTGCCAATTCACTCAAAAATGCTGCCAAACCCTTGCAAATGCTCCCCTGAAAGTTTTGGAAGTCGAAACAGAAGCCTTTTTACCACAGGACAAGAAATCAGCCCTCAACAACTTAGGTTTTGGAAGTCGAAACAGAAGCCTATTTATCACAGGACAAGAAATCAGCCCTCAACAACTTAACCGGTGGAAAAAGATTTTTTGAAAAAATCCCTAAGCCCTGGGGTCACAATTTCAGCAAAAATCTGACTTTTGCCAATTCACTCAAAAATGCTGCCAAACCCTTGCAAATGCTCCCCTGAAAGGTTTGGGAGTCAAAACAGAAGGTTTTTTATCATAGGACCAGAAAGCAGCCCTCAACAACTTAACCGGCAGAAAAAGATTTTTTTGAAAAAATCCCTAAGCCCCGGCGTCACAATTTCAGCAAAAATCTGACTTTTGCCAATTCACTCAAAAATGCTGCCAAACCCTTGCAAATGCTCCCCTGAAAGGTTTGGAAGTCGAAACAGAAGCCATTTTATCACAGGACAAGAAATCAGCCCTCAAGAACTTAACCGGCGGAAAAAGATTTTTTTGAAAAAATCCCTAAGCCCCGGGGTCACAATTTCAGCAAAAATCTGACTTTTGCCAATTCACTCAAAAATGCTGCCAAACCCTTGCAAATGCTCCCCTGAAAGTTTTGGAAGTCGAAACAGAAGCCTTTTTACCACAGGAGAAGAAATCAGCCCTCAACAACTTAAGCGGTGGAAAAAGATTTTTTGAAAAAATCCCTAAGCCCCGGGGTCACAATTTCAGCGAAAATCTGACTTTTGCCAATTCACTCAAAAATGCTGCCAAACCCTTGCAAATGCTCCCCTGAAAGGTTTGGAAGTCGAAACAGAAGCCATTTTATCACAGGACAAGAAATCAGCCCTCAAGAACTTAACCGGCGGAAAAAGATTTTTTTGAAAAAATCCCTAAGCCCCGGGGTCACAATTTCAGCAAAAATCTGACTTTTGCCAATACACTCAAAAATGGTGCCGAACGGTTGCAGATGCTCCCCTGAAAGTTTTGGAAGTCGAAACAGAAGCCTTTTTATCCCAGGACAAGAAATCAGCCCTCAACAACTTAAGCGGTGGAAAAAGATTTTTTGACAAAATCCCTAAGCCCCGGGGTCACAATTTCAGCAAAAATCTGACTTTTGCCAATTCACTCAAAAATGCTGCCAAACCCTTGCAAATGCTCCCCTGAAAGTTTTCAAAGTCAAAACAGAAGCCTTTTTAACACAGGAGAAGAAATCAGCCCTCAACAACTTAACTGGTGGAAAAATTTTTTGAAAAAATCCCTAAGCCCCGGGGTCACAATTTCAGCAAAAATCTGACTTTGGCCAATACACTCAAAAATGGTGCCGAGCGGTTGCAAATGCTCCCCTGAAAGTTTTGGAAGTCGAAACAGAAGCCTTTTTACCACAGGACAAGAAATCAGCCCTCAACAACTTAAGTGGTGGAAAAAGATTTTTTGAAAAAATCCCTAAGCCCCGGGGTCACAATTTCAGCAAAAATCTGACTTTTGCCAATTCACTCAAAAATGCTGCCAAACCCTTGCAAATGCTCCCCTGAAAGTTTTGGAAGTCGAAACAGAAGCCTTTTTACCACAGGAGAAGAAATCAGCCCTCAACAACTTAACCGGTGGAAAAAGATTTTTTTGAAAAAATCCCTAAGCCCCGGGGTCACAATTTCAGCAAAAATCTGACTTTTGCCAATTCACTCAAAAATGCTGCCAAACCCTTGCAAATGCTCCCCTGAAAGTTTTGGAAGTCGAAACAGAAGCCTTTTTACCACAGGACAAGAAATCAGCCCTCAACAACTTAAGCGGCAGAAAAAGATTTTTTTGAAAAAATCCCTAAGCCCCGGGGTCACAATTTCAGCAAAAATCTGACTTTTGCCAATTCAATCAAAAATGCTGCCAAACCCTTGCAAATGCTCCCCTGAAAGTTTTGGAAGTCGAAACAGAAGCCTTTTTACCACAGGAGAAGAAATCAGCCCTCAACAACTTAAGTGGTGGAAAAAGATTTTTTGAAAAAATCCCTAAGCCCCGGGGTCACAATTTCAGCAAAAATCTCCCTTTTGCCAATTCACTCAAAAATGCTGCCAAACCCTTGCAAATGCTCCCCTGAAAGTTTTGGAAGTCGAAACAGAAGCCTTTTTACCACAGGAGAAGAAATCAGCCCTCAACAACTTAAGCGGTGGAAAAAGATTTTTTGAAAAAATCCCTAAGCCCCGGGGTCACAATTTCAGCAAAAATCTGACTTTTGCCAATACACTCAAAAATGGTGCCGAACGGTTGCAGATGCTCCCCTGAAAGTTTTGGAAGTCGAAACAGAAGCCTTTTTACCACAGGAGAAGAAATCAGCCCTCAACAACTTAACCGGCGGAAAAAGATTTTTTTGAAAAAATCACTAAGCCCTGGGGTCACAATTTCAGCAAAAATCTCCCTTTTGCCAATTCACTCAAAAATGGTGCCAAACCCTTGCAAATGCTCCCCTGAAAGTTTTGGAAGTCGAAACAGAAGGCTTTTTACCACAGGAGAAGAAATCAGCCCTCAACAACTTATCCGCTGGAAAAAGATTTTTTGAAAAAATCCCTAAGCCCCGGGGTCACAATTTCAGCAAAAATCTCCCTTTTGCCAATTCACTCAAAAATGCTGCCAAACCCTTGCAAATGCTCCCCTGAAAGGTTTGGGAGTCAAAACAGAAGGTTTTTTATCATAGGACCAGAAAGGAGCCCTCAACAACTTAACCGGCAGAAAAAGATTTTTTTGAAAAAATCCCTAAGCCCCGGGGTCACAATTTCAGCAAAAATCTCCCTTTTGCCAATTCACTCAAAAATGGTGCCAAACCCTTGCAAATGCTCCCCTGAAAGTTTTGGAAGTCGAAACAGAAGCCTTTTTATCACAGGACAAGAAATCAGCCCTCAAGAACTTAACCGGCGGAAAAAGATTTTTTTGAAAAAATCCCTAAGCCCCGGGGTCACAATTTCAGCAAAAATCTGACTTTTGCCAATTCACTCAAAAATGGTGCCGAGCGGTTGCAGATGCTCCCCTGAAAGTTTTGGAAGTCGAAACAGAAGCCTTTTTACCACAGGAGAAGAAATCAGCCCTCAACAACTTAAGCGGTGGAAAAAGATTTTTTGAAAAAATCCCTAAGCCCCGGGGTCACAATTTCAGCAAAAATCTGACTTTTGCCAATACACTCAAAAATGGTGCCGAACCGTTGCAGATGCTCCCCTGAAAGTTTTGGAAGTCGAAACAGAAGCCTTTTTATCCCAGGACAAGAAATCAGCCCTCAACAACTTAAGCGGTGGAAAAAGATTTTTTGAAAAAATCCCTAAGCCCCGGGGTCACAATTTCAGCAAAAATCTGACTTTGGCCAATACACTCAAAAATGCTGCCAAACCCTTGCAAATGCTCCCCTGAAAGTTTTCAAAGTCAAAACAGAAGCCTTTTTAACACAGGAGAAGAAATCAGCCCTCAACAACTTAACTGGTGGAAAAAGATTTTTTGAAAAAATCCCTAAGCCCCGGGGTCACAATTTCAGCAAAAATCTGACTTTGGCCAATACACTCAAAAATGGTGCCGAGCGGTTGCAAATGCTCCCCTGAAAGTTTTGGAAGTCGAAACAGAAGCCTTTTTACCACAGGACAAGAAATCAGCCCTCAACAACTTAAGTGGTGGAAAAAGATTTTTTGAAAAAATCCCTAAGCCCCGGGGTCACAATTTCAGCAAAAATCTGACTTTTGCCAATTCACTCAAAAATGCTGCCAAACCCTTGCAAATGCTCCCCTGAAAGTTTTGGAAGTCGAAACAGAAGCCTTTTTACCACAGGAGAAGAAATCAGCCCTCAACAACTTAACCGGTGGAAAAAGATTTTTTGAAAAAATCCCTAAGCCCCGGGGTCACAATTTCAGCAAAAATCTGACTTTTGCCAATTCACTCAAAAATGCTGCCAAACCCTTGCAAATGCTCCCCTGAAAGTTTTGGAAGTCGAAACAGAAGGCTTTTTACCACAGGAGAAGAAATCAGCCCTCAACAACTTATCCGCTGGAAAAAGATTTTTTGAAAAAATCCCTAAGCCCCGGGGTCACAATTTCAGCAAAAATCTCCCTTTTGCCAATTCACTCAAAAATGCTGCCAAACCCTTGCAAATGCTCCCCTGAAAGGTTTGGGAGTCAAAACAGAAGGTTTTTTATCATAGGACCAGAAAGGAGCCCTCAACAACTTAACCGGCAGAAAAAGATTTTTTTGAAAAAATCCCTAAGCCCCGGCATCACAATTTCAGCAAAAATCTCCCTTTTGCCAATTCACTCAAAAATGGTGCCAAACCCTTGCAAATGCTCCCCTGAAAGTTTTGGAAGTCGAAACAGAAGCCTTTTTATCACAGGACAAGAAATCAGCCCTCAAGAACTTAACCGGCGGAAAAAGATTTTTTTGAAAAAATCCCTAAGCCCCGGGGTCACAATTTCAGCAAAAATCTGACTTTTGCCAATTCACTCAAAAATGGTGCCGAGCGGTTGCAGATGCTCCCCTGAAAGTTTTGGAAGTCGAAACAGAAGCCTTTTTACCACAGGAGAAGAAATCAGCCCTCAACAACTTAAGCGGTGGAAAAAGATTTTTTGAAAAAATCCCTAAGCCCCGGGGTCACAATTTCAGCAAAAATCTGACTTTTGCCAATACACTCAAAAATGGTGCCGAACCGTTGCAGATGCTCCCCTGAAAGTTTTGGAAGTCGAAACAGAAGCCTTTTTATCCCAGGACAAGAAATCAGCCCTCAACAACTTAAGCGGTGGAAAAAGATTTTTTGAAAAAATCCCTAAGCCCCGGGGTCACAATTTCAGCAAAAATCTGACTTTGGCCAATACACTCAAAAATGCTGCCAAACCCTTGCAAATGCTCCCCTGAAAGTTTTCAAAGTCAAAACAGAAGCCTTTTTAACACAGGAGAAGAAATCAGCCCTCAACAACTTAACTGGTGGAAAAAGATTTTTTGAAAAAATCCCTAAGCCCCGGGGTCACAATTTCAGCAAAAATCTGACTTTGGCCAATACACTCAAAAATGGTGCCGAGCGGTTGCAAATGCTCCCCTGAAAGTTTTGGAAGTCGAAACAGAAGCCTTTTTACCACAGGACAAGAAATCAGCCCTCAACAACTTAAGTGGTGGAAAAAGATTTTTTGAAAAAATCCCTAAGCCCCGGGGTCACAATTTCAGCAAAAATCTGACTTTTGCCAATTCACTCAAAAATGCTGCCAAACCCTTGCAAATGCTCCCCTGAAAGTTTTGGAAGTCGAAACAGAAGCCTTTTTACCACAGGAGAAGAAATCAGCCCTCAACAACTTAACCGGTGGAAAAAGATTTTTTGAAAAAATCCCTAAGCCCCGGGGTCACAATTTCAGCAAAAATCTGACTTTTGCCAATACACTCAAAAATGCTGCCAAACCCTTGCAAATGCTCCCCTGAAAGTTTTGGAAGTCGAAACAGAAGGCTTTTTACCACAGGAGAAGAAATCAGCCCTCAACAACTTATCCGCTGGAAAAAGATTTTTTGAAAAAATCCCTAAGCCCCGGGGTCACAATTTCAGCAAAAATCTCCCTTTTGCCAATTCACTCAAAAATGCTGCCAAACCCTTGCAAATGCTCCCCTGAAAGGTTTGGGAGTCAAAACAGAAGGTTTTTTATCATAGGACCAGAAAGGAGCCCTCAACAACTTAACCGGCAGAAAAAGATTTTTTTGAAAAAATCCCTAAGCCCCGGCATCACAATTTCAGCAAAAATCTCCCTTTTGCCAATTCACTCAAAAATGGTGCCAAACCCTTGCAAATGCTCCCCTGAAAGTTTTGGAAGTCGAAACAGAAGCCTTTTTATCACAGGACAAGAAATCAGCCCTCAAGAACTTAACCGGCGGAAAAAGATTTTTTTGAAAAAATCCCTAAGCCCCGGGGTCACAATTTCAGCAAAAATCTGACTTTTGCCAATTCACTCAAAAATGGTGCCGAGCGGTTGCAGATGCTCCCCTGAAAGTTTTGGAAGTCGAAACAGAAGCCTTTTTACCACAGGAGAAGAAATCAGCCCTCAACAACTTAAGCGGTGGAAAAAGATTTTTTGAAAAAATCCCTAAGCCCCGGGGTCACAATTTCAGCAAAAATCTGACTTTTGCCAATACACTCAAAAATGGTGCCGAACCGTTGCAGATGCTCCCCTGAAAGTTTTGGAAGTCGAAACAGAAGCCTTTTTATCCCAGGACAAGAAATCAGCCCTCAACAACTTAAGCGGTGGAAAAAGATTTTTTGAAAAAATCCCTAAGCCCCGGGGTCACAATTTCAGCAAAAATCTGACTTTGGCCAATACACTCAAAAATGCTGCCAAACCCTTGCAAATGCTCCCCTGAAAGTTTTCAAAGTCAAAACAGAAGCCTTTTTAACACAGGAGAAGAAATCAGCCCTCAACAACTTAACTGGTTGAAAAAGATTTTTTGAAAAAATCCCTAAGCCCCGGTGTCAGGGTTTCTGGGAGAAGTGAGGAGATGGCAGAGGAGACGGAAAGCGAGTGGGAGGAGGGAGAGAGAGACGAGGAAGAAGATGACGGAATTCGAAGGGAATCTATGAGCCTAAGCAGTGAGTCAGAGGATTCCCAAAAGGGAGCTAGCATGATCAGGCGAAAAGCAGGAGAAGAGAGAAGCTGTGAAAAGTCAGGGAAGGAGGGGAGAAAGCCCAGTGAAGCACAGACGCTGTCAGAGGGGTCTCAGCCGGAACGGAGTAAAGGGGGTGGAGTTGTCAGCCTCTCGGAGGGAGGAGGAACAGGAGAAAACAGAGAGAGGGGGTTGGAGCAAGGTGTTCAGCCGGAAAGGGTAGAGAGTGGAACAGGGGGCAGTATAGAGGACGAAGGAAAGGTCAAAAGCAACGTACGCGCGCCAAGTTCAAACATAGAGGCGCGCGGAAGTGGGGAAAGCTCAGAGGAGGAGCCCGGCCCCAAAGCCAGAAGGAGGGGGCAGGAGGCGGCAGAGGATTCAGCCTCAGGCGAATCCCGGAAAGAGAGAACCCAGGGGGGCAGAAAGACCCTGCGGAAAAGAAAGGAGAGGAAGAGGTGGTCTAGAGCCAGGCTATTAAGTTGGTGTGGAGGAGGGGAGGAGTCAGAGGGGGACTTCGGCGGTCTAACGTGACAGACGTACAGCCACAATGCTGAACTGTGAAAGAAGCAATTATCTTCAATAAACTTTTCCTGTAAGTAAACTACAACGGAGTAAGGTCTCTCGTGAGCTGGGACCCACCTGGGTGGCTGTGACAGAAAGTCCCCCTCCCTCTGAAAGCAAAAATTTTTTTTTGCGAAGCTCACGAACGGGGCAGCCATGAGTGCTGAGGAACAGCTGGCTGCACTCCGGGATCAGATTACCACTCTCACAACGGCAGTCATTGCTTCGCAGAAGAAGAATGCTGACTTGGAGAAAGCGTGCCAGGATTTGCAAGCAAGGTGGGAAAATGCGGACAAGGCGGGGACCCCGGGCTCCAGAGCGGAGGGCATTGCGCTTGGAAGGAGGGGGGGTGCCCTAGTTTCGCATTTTAATGGCAACTTGCAAGACTATCCCAACTTCAGGGCAGATGTCGTGTATGCACTGCATTTACTCCGTCATGATTTTAGAGATGAGGAGGAGAGAGTGGGATTTATTGTTTCGCACCTGCATGGGGAGGCCAGGGCTTGGCTACGCAATCTGTGGCGCGAAGATGGACCAGCCCGTCGCAATGCAGATGCGTTTATCAAGGCAATGGATGCTTGTTTTCAATCCTCTGTGGATAAGGACATTGCGCGCCGGCAGATGCACGGGCTGAGGCAGGGGAGAGCCACTGTACGCCAATATCATTCTAAATTTTTTGCATTGCTCACCGCCTTAGATTGGCCGAAGGACAGTCTACCGGTCAGGGATCTTTTTTGGGAGGGATTGAGCCCCTCCGTCAAGGATGAGATCGCAAGGGGGGACAGACCCCAGACCCTGGAAGACGTGGTGCAACGGGCTTTGGCTATAGGAATTCGACATGAGGGACGTCCGTGGCACGAGGAGGGGGGGCCCCAAGCGCGCGCGCAAGCAAAAGCTCTCCCTTTTGTGCACAGGGATTTCAGCCGTGCGCACCCCTCACCAATGGGGAAGGAAGGCGAAGAGCCAATGGAGATTGGTGGTGCTAGGGCTCAAAAGCCATCCCAGAGCCCCATCCCTGCTGCAGCCAAAGCGAAGCCTCCTAGAGGGACCAGGAAGTGTTACATCTGCGACAGTGCACACCATATGGCGAAAGAGTGCCCCCAGAGGCTCCAGAAGCACACTGCAGCACTAGCAACTGTGACAGCAGGGGTGCAATCAGAGGAGCAGCTTCAGGGAAACTGCAGTGCCTGGCTGGAAGCAGAGCTACTGGGGCTCAGCCAGGCGGATCTGTAGAGAAGTCCCCAGCATCCTTGCAGCGCATGGACCCTTTACCTCCCAAACCAGCAGTTTTACTCACAGCAACACTCCAGCTGCCTGATGGGCGACTTCTCGAGGTTCCAACAACCATCGATTCGGGAAGCAACGCCGATTTCGTGGGATTACAGTTCGTCAAGCAGCATAACATAGCGCTCCTGCCTGCAACGACGCCTCTGAACGTGGTCACGGTAGACGGCAGGAAGTTGCTGGGGGGGCAAGTGGTGCAGCAAACCCCTCCCATGATGATGCAAATTGGAGACCATCGAGAGCTTATTAGTTTCAATGTCACCCACTTATCGGACACGCCCATCGTGTTGGGCATGAGTTGGCTGGACAGGCACAGTCCCGCGGTTGCTTGGTACCAGAGGCAGATCACCTTTTGTTCATCGTATTGCGCCCAGAATTGCATCCAAACCGATCAAGGAGGAGAAGCCGAACAGCAGCTGCATCTGAGTATGGTGCAAGCGGTTCCTCACAAGTACGCGGAGTTCTTGGAGGTTTTCTGCGAAAAGGAAGCTGACAAATTGCCGCCTCACAGACCTTACGACTGCGCGATTGACTTAGTGCCAGGCGCGCAGTTGCCAACTGCCAAGCTGTACTCCATGTCGGAAGACGAGCTGCAAGAGCTTCGGGAGTTCATAGAACACAACCTCAAGCGCGGATTCATCCAGGAATCTAAAGCAGCGGGAGGCAGTCCTGTTTTCTTTGTGAAAAAGAAAGACACGCCCCAGAAGAGGCTCATTGTGGACTACCGGTTCATAAACAGACTAACTAAGCCCAAGGCCTTCCCCATGCCCAAAATTGACGACCTTTTGGCTACAGTCAGGAGGGGGAAGATTTTTACCAAGCTGGATTTACGTGGAGCTTACAACCTCATCCGCATCAGGAAGGGCGACGAGTGGAAGACGGCCATGTTCACTCCTTTGGGCACGTACGAATACAGAGTTATGCCCTTCGGTCTACAAAATGGCAGCCATGTTTTCCAAGCATTCATGCATCACGTCCTGGCAGGTCTCCTCTACAAGAAGTGTGTCTGTTTTCTCGACGATATCCTGATTTTCTCGGAATCGCCAGAGGATCACGATAAGGACGTGAAGGAAGTTCTGCAGAGGCTGAAGGAACACAGGCTGTACGCCAAGTTGGAGAAGTGCCAGTTTGATGTGAGAGAGGTAGATTTCCTTGGCTACAAGCTGTCCGACGAGGGACTGGCCATGGACAAGACTAAAGTCCAAGCGCTGTTGGACTGGAAAAGCCCTCGAAATCGGAAAGAGGTCCAGAGGTTCATCGGCTTTGCCAATTTTTATCGCAAGTTTATTAAAGGTTTTGCAAACGCGACGGCGGCAATCACTGACACCCTCAGTTCCAAGAAGAAGAAGTTCGTCTGGACCGAACAAGCAGAGCGATCCTTTCGGAAGCTTAAAAGCCTTTTCGCCTCCGAGGAGCAGCTGCTGCACGTGAATCCTGGCAGGCCCATGCGGGTAGAGACAGATGCATCAGACAGAGCAGTTGGGGCCGTCCTCTTGCAAGAGGATTCGCAAGGCAACTGGAGACCGGGTGCATTCTACTCCCGGAAGCTCAGCAAGACGGAGCGCAACTACACCATATGGGACAGGGAGTTGTTGGCCATTCATGCAGCTTTCAAAGCGTGGCGACACTTCTTGATAGGAGCCAAGCACACGGTGCAGGTCCGCACGGATCACAAGAACTTGGAGTATTGGCGGACGGCTAAATTGCAAACCCAACGACACATGCGCTGGGCGGAATTCTTTGCGGATTTCGATTTCAAAATAGAATACATCCCTGGAGACTCCAATGTTATAGCAGACGCGCTGTCCCGAAAGCCTCAATACCTGGAGGAAGTAGCTCCAATCGCAGCGAAGTACATTTTCGCACCGCAGGCGTGGACGTGCGCTACCATCGCAGTCGACCTGGACGCGGTGCGACGCGCGCTGCAAGAGGATCAGTTTGCACAATCCAAGATGGAGGAGCTCCGCAGAGGGTCGCCTGACAACAATGAGTTTCAGTTGCAGGATGGACTTTTGACTCGCAAGGGCGCCCTTTACGTGCCCACCGACGAGCTTCGCGCCACGGTTTTGCAACAATTGCACGATGCCCCGAGTGCGGGCCATTTCGGCAAAGAGAAGACGATGGAGTTGGTGGCAAGGGACTTTTGGTGGCCCCAGATGAGAGGAGAGGTGGCGGACTACGTAGCCAGGTGCGATATCTGCCAGAGGTCCAAACCAGTGCATCAGAAGCAGGCGGGATTGTTAGAACCGCTGGAGACACCGCAGCAACCGTGGGAGAGGGTAGCGTTGGACTTTGTTACAGACCTGCCCAGCTCCAGAGGTAAGACGGCGGTGTTAGTGGTTGTGGACTTGTTCACCAAGATGGCGCACTTCATTCCTTGTGCCAAGGTGGCGACGGCAGAACAGACCGCAAAGCTCTTCATCGATCACGTCTTCAGAGTGCATGGACTACCGCAGTCCGTCTTGTCCGACAGGGGGCGCCAATTTGTTTCCACTTTCTGGCGGAAGCTTCTGGGTATCTTGCACGTCAAGATCAACCTGACGTCGGCGAGGCATCCACAGACCAACGGTCAAGCGGAGAGGGTCAACGCGATCATGCAGCAGTACCTACGGTGTTACGCCAACCAGCGACCCGCGGCGTGGGTGGACTACCTGCCGATGGCTGAGTTCGCCTACAACAACACGAAGCACGCATCCACCGGGGTGACGCCTTTCTTCGCGAACTATGGACGTCATCCCAGAACCTTCCCGAGCTTTACAGCACCTGAAGGGGGGGGACCTCAAAATGCCGACCAGTTTGCAGCAGAGTTGCAAGAGGTGCACGAGGAGCTGCGGAGACATTTGGAGCTGGCAAAGCAGGCGTATAAGGTGCAAGCCGATAAACACAGAAGAGCGGGGGAAGACATTCAGGTTGGGGACTGGGTATGGTTAGCAGCCCACGCGATGCCGGCCAGGTCGTTGGCCAAAAAGAAGTTAGAACACAGGCAGCTAGGACCATATCAAGTTGAGGCTAAGATCAATCCGGTGGCTTTTCGCCTAGCCCTTCCGGAGGGCTCCAGGGTGCACCCGGTCTTTCATAGGTCGGTGCTCACTCCCTACAAAGCCCCACACAGGTTTCAAGAGTCAGAAGCACCTCCAGAGCCACGTAGAAGGGCGCCTGAGAGAGGGGAGTCGCCAAGACCAGAACCTCTTAATGAGGTCACAGAGATACTGGATTCACGATGGGGGGAGGAGGGAGTTGAATATTTTCTCGCCAGGGAAGGCACTCCAGTCTCTGCAAATAGCTGGGTGCCGGGTTACGCTTTGGACGAACCCCTGTTGAAGGAGGAGTTTCATGCAATTTTTCCGCACAAACCCATGCCCGAGGAGTATTTTGATGATTGGCTTTTCACGCCCACTTTGTCGGGCAGCACGTTCGGGGGTTTCTCCTCGCCCGAGGGCTCTACGCCCAAAACAAGCCCGACCAGGGATCCCCGCCTGGGGGGGGGAGAGACAAACCCTTATTGGTGGGTGGATCAGCCAAGGGAGGTATGGAGTCAGAGGTGGATGATAGGTCCTTGGCAGGCAGCGCCAGGAGAAGCAGTGAGGGAGGAAGAGACTGTGATGCCTTCAGGGGGGGAACCCGAGTTCGAACACACGTATACGGAGCTGCCAGAGGAGAAGATTGACGTGGACACCCGGTATCCTGAACCGACCCAGGAAGAACCACATTTCCCTCAACCTGCACCCAGCGACCGGGAGGGGGGAAGGGGGGGCTTCGAGGGGGGGATGGATGTCAGGGTTTCTGGGAGAAGTGAGGAGATGGCAGAGGAGACGGAAAGCGAGTGGGAGGAGGGAGAGAGAGACGAGGAAGAAGATGACGGAATTCGAAGGGAATCTATGAGCCTAAGCAGTGAGTCAGAGGATTCCCAAAAGGGAGCTAGCATGATCAGGCGAAAAGCAGGAGAAGAGAGAAGCTGTGAAAAGTCAGGGAAGGAGGGGAGAAAGCCCAGTGAAGCACAGACGCTGTCAGAGGGGTCTCAGCCGGAACGGAGTAAAGGGGGTGGAGTTGTCAGCCTCTCGGAGGGAGGAGGAACAGGAGAAAACAGAGAGAGGGGGTTGGAGCAAGGTGTTCAGCCGGAAAGGGTAGAGAGTGGAACAGGGGGCAGTATAGAGGACGAAGGAAAGGTCAAAAGCAACGTACGCGCGCCAAGTTCAAACATAGAGGCGCGCGGAAGTGGGGAAAGCTCAGAGGAGGAGCCCGGCCCCAAAGCCAGAAGGAGGGGGCAGGAGGCGGCAGAGGATTCAGCCTCAGGCGAATCCCGGAAAGAGAGAACCCAGGGGGGCAGAAAGACCCTGCGGAAAAGAAAGGAGAGGAAGAGGTGGTCTAGAGCCAGGCTATTAAGTTGGTGTGGAGGAGGGGAGGAGTCAGAGGGGGACTTCGGCGGTCTAACGTGACAGACGTACAGCCACAATGCTGAACTGTGAAAGAAGCAATTATCTTCAATAAACTTTTCCTGTAAGTAAACTACAACGGAGTAAGGTCTCTCGTGAGCTGGGACCCACCTGGGTGGCTGTGACACCCGGGGTCACAATTTCAGCAAAAATCTGACTTTGGCCAATACACTCAAAAATGGTGCCGAGCGGTTGCAAATGCTCCCCTGAAAGTTTTGGAAGTCGAAACAGAAGCCTTTTTACCACAGGACAAGAAATCAGCCCTCAACAACTTAAGTGGTGGAAAAAGATTTTTTGAAAAAATCCCTAAGCCCCGGGGTCACAATTTCAGCAAAAATCTGACTTTTGCCAATTCACTCAAAAATGCTGCCAAACCCTTGCAAATGCTCCCCTGAAAGTTTTGGAAGTCGAAACAGAAGCCTTTTTACCACAGGAGAAGAAATCAGCCCTCAACAACTTAACCGGTGGAAAAAGATTTTTTGAAAAAATCCCTAAGCCCCGGGGTCACAATTTCAGCAAAAATCTGACTTTTGCCAATTCACTCAAAAATGCTGCCAAACCCTTGCAAATGCTCCCCTGAAAGTTTTGGAAGTCGAAACAGAAGCCTTTTTACCACAGGACAAGAAATCAGCCCTCAACAACTTAACCGGCAGAAAAAGATTTTTTTGAAAAAATCCCTAAGCCCCGGGGTCACAATTTCAGCAAAAATCTGACTTTTGCCAATTCAATCAAAAATGCTGCCAAACCCTTGCAAATGCTCCCCTGAAAGTTTTGGAAGTCGAAACAGAAGCCTTTTTACCACAGGAGAAGAAATCAGCCCTCAACAACTTAAGTGGTGGAAAAAGATTTTTTGAAAAAATCCCTAAGCCCCGGGGTCACAATTTCAGCAAAAATCTCCCTTTTGCCAATTCACTCAAAAATGCTGCCAAACCCTTGCAAATGCTCCCCTGAAAGTTTTGGAAGTCGAAACAGAAGCCTTTTTACCACAGGAGAAGAAATCAGCCCTCAACAACTTAAGCGGTGGAAAAAGATTTTTTGAAAAAATCCCTAAACCCCGGGGTCACAATTTCAGCAAAAATCTGACTTTTGCCAATACACTCAAAAATGGTGCCGAACGGTTGCAGATGCTCCCCTGAAAGTTTTGGAAGTCGAAACAGAAGCCTTTTTACCACAGGAGAAGAAATCAGCCCTCAACAACTTAACCGGCGGAAAAAGATTTTTTTGAAAAAATCACTAAGCCCTGGGGTCACAATTTCAGCAAAAATCTCCCTTTTGCCAATTCACTCAAAAATGGTGCCAAACCCTTGCAAATGCTCCCCTGAAAGTTTTGGAAGTCGAAACAGAAGGCTTTTTACCACAGGAGAAGAAATCAGCCCTCAACAACTTATCCGCTGGAAAAAGATTTTTTGAAAAAATCCCTAAGCCCCGGGGTCACAATTTCAGCAAAAATCTCCCTTTTGCCAATTCACTCAAAAATGCTGCCAAACCCTTGCAAATGCTCCCCTGAAAGGTTTGGGAGTCAAAACAGAAGGTTTTTTATCATAGGACCAGAAAGGAGCCCTCAACAACTTAACCGGCAGAAAAAGATTTTTTTGAAAAAATCCCTAAGCCCCGGCATCACAATTTCAGCAAAAATCTCCCTTTTGCCAATTCACTCAAAAATGGTGCCAAACCCTTGCAAATGCTCCCCTGAAAGTTTTGGAAGTCGAAACAGAAGCCTTTTTATCACAGGACAAGAAATCAGCCCTCAAGAACTTAACCGGCGGAAAAAGATTTTTTTGAAAAAATCCCTAAGCCCCGGGGTCACAATTTCAGCAAAAATCTGACTTTTGCCAATTCACTCAAAAATGGTGCCGAGCGGTTGCAGATGCTCCCCTGAAAGTTTTGGAAGTCGAAACAGAAGCCTTTTTACCACAGGAGAAGAAATCAGCCCTCAACAACTTAAGCGGTGGAAAAAGATTTTTTGAAAAAATCCCTAAGCCCCGGGGTCACAATTTCAGCAAAAATCTGACTTTTGCCAATACACTCAAAAATGGTGCCGAACCGTTGCAGATGCTCCCCTGAAAGTTTTGGAAGTCGAAACAGAAGCCTTTTTATCCCAGGACAAGAAATCAGCCCTCAACAACTTAAGCGGTGGAAAAAGATTTTTTGAAAAAATCCCTAAGCCCCGGGGTCACAATTTCAGCAAAAATCTGACTTTTGCCAATTCACTCAAAAATGCTGCCAAACCCTTGCAAATGCTCCCCTGAAAGTTTTGGAAGTCGAAACAGAAGCCTTTTTACCACAGGACAAGAAATCAGCCCTCAACAACTTAACCGGTGGAAAAAGATTTTTTGAAAAAATCCCTAAGCCCCGGGGTCACAATTTCAGCAAAAATCTGACTTTTGCCAATTCACTCAAAAATGCTGCCAAACCCTTGCAAATGCTCCCCTGAAAGTTTTGGAAGTCGAAACAGAAGCCTTTTTACCACAGGACAAGAAATCAGCCCTCAACAACTTAGGTTTTGGAAGTCGAAACAGAAGCCTATTTATCACAGGACAAGAAATCAGCCCTCAACAACTTAACCGGTGGAAAAAGATTTTTTGAAAAAATCCCTAAGCCCCGGGGTCACAATTTCAGCAAAAATCTGACTTTTGCCAATTCACTCAAAAATGCTGCCAAACCCTTGCAAATGCTCCCCTGAAAGGTTTGGGAGTCAAAACAGAAGGTTTTTTATCATAGGACCAGAAAGCAGCCCTCAACAACTTAACCGGCAGAAAAAGATTTTTTTGAAAAAATCCCTAAGCCCCGGGGTCACAATTTCAGCAAAAATCTGACTTTTGCCAATTCACTCAAAAATGCTGCCAAACCCTTGCAAATGCTCCCCTGAAAGGTTTGGGAGTCAAAACAGAAGGTTTTTTATCATAGGACCAGAAAGCAGCCCTCAACAACTTAACCGGCAGAAAAAGATTTTTTCGAAAAAATCCCTAAGCCCCGGCGTCACAATTTCAGCAAAAATCTGACTTTTGCCAATTCACTCAAAAATGCTGCCAAACCCTTGCAAATGCTCCCCTGAAAGGTTTGGGAGTCAAAACAGAAGGTTTTTTATCATAGGACCAGAAAGCAGCCCTCAACAACTTAACCGGCAGAAAAAGATTTTTTTGAAAAAATCCCTAAGCCCCGGCGTCACAATTTCAGCAAAAATCTCCCTTTTCCCAATTCACTCAAAAATGGTGCCAAACCCTTGCAAATGCTCCCCTGAAAGTTTTGGAAGTCGAAACAGAAGCCTTTTTATCACAGGACAAGAAATCAGCCCTCAAGAACTTAACCGGCGGAAAAAGATTTTTTTGAAAAAATCCCTAAGCCCCGGGGTCACAATTTCAGCAAAAATCTGACTTTTGCCAATTCACTCAAAAATGCTGCCAAACCCTTGCAAATGCTCCCCTGAAAGTTTTGGAAGTCGAAACAGAAGCCTTTTTACCACAGGAGAAGAAATCAGCCCTCAACAACTTAAGCGGTGGAAAAAGATTTTTTGAAAAAATCCCTAAGCCCCGGGGTCACAATTTCAGCAAAAATCTGACTTTTGCCAATACACTCAAAAATGGTGCCGAACGGTTGCAGATGCTCCCCTGAAAGTTTTGGAAGTCGAAACAGAAGCCTTTTTATCCCAGGACAAGAAATCAGCCCTCAACAACTTAAGCGGTGGAAAAAGATTTTTTGAAAAAATCCCTAAGCCGCGGGGTCACAATTTCAGCAAAAATCTGACTTTTGCCAATACACTCAAAAATGGTGCCGAACGGTTGCAGATGCTCCCCTGAAAGTTTTGGAAGTCGAAACAGAAGCCTTTTTATCCCAGGACAAGAAATCAGCCCTCAACAACTTAACCGGTGGAAAAAGATTTTTTGACAAAATCCCTAAGCCCCGGGGTCACAATTTCAGCAAAAATCTGACTTTTGCCAATTCACTCAAAAATGCTGCCAAACCCTTGCAAATGCTCCCCTGAAAGTTTTGGAAGTCGAAACAGAAGCCTTTTTACCACAGGAGAAGAAATCAGCCCTCAACAACTTAACCGGCGGAAAAAGTTTTTTTTGAAAAAATCCCTAAGCCCCGGGGTCACAATTTCAGCAAAAATCTGACTTTTGCCAATTCACTCAAAAATGCTGCCAAACCCTTGCAAATGCTCCTCTGAAAGGTTTGGGAGTCAAAACAGAAGGTTTTTTATCATAGGACCAGAAAGCAGCCCTCAACAACTTAACCGGCAGAAAAAGATTTTTTTGAAAAAATCCCTAAGCCCCGGCGTCACAATTTCAGCAAAAATCTGACTTTTGCCAATTCACTCAAAAATGCTGCCAAACCCTTGCAAATGCTCCCCTGAAAGGTTTGGGAGTCAAAACAGAAGGTTTTTTATCATAGGACCAGAAAGCAGCCCTCAACAACTTAACCGGCAGAAAAAGATTTTTTTGAAAAAATCCCTAAGCCCCGGCGTCACAATTTCAGCAAAAATCTCCCTTTTGCCAATTCACTCAAAAATGGTGCCAAACCCTTGCAAATGCTCCCCTGAAAGTTTTGGAAGTCGAAACAGAAGGCTTTTTATCACAGGACAAGAAATCAGCCCTCAAGAACTCAACCGGCGGAAAAAGATTTTTTTGAAAAAATCCCTAAGCCCCGGGGTCACAATTTCAGCAAAAATCTGACTTTTGCCAATTCACTCAAAAATGCTGCCAAACCCTTGCAAATGCTCCCCTGAAAGTTTTGGAAGTCGAAACAGAAGCCTTTTTACCACAGGAGAAGAAATCAGCCCTCAACAACTTAAGCGGTGGAAAAAGATTTTTTGAAAAAATCCCTAAACCCCGGGGTCACAATTTCAGCAAAAATCTGACTTTTGCCAATACACTCAAAAATGGTGCCGAACGGTTGCAGATGCTCCCCTGAAAGTTTTGGAAGTCGAAACAGAAGCCTTTTTATCCCAGGACAAGAAATCAGCCCTCAACAACTTAAGCGGTGGAAAAAGATTTTTTGAAAAAATCCCTAAGCCCCGGGGTCACAATTTCAGCAAAAATCTGACTTTTGCCAATACACTCAAAAATGGTGCCGAACGGTTGCAGATGCTCCCCTGAAAGTTTTGGAAGTCGAAACAGAAGCCTTTTTATCCCAGGACAAGAAATCAGCCCTCAACAACTTAACCGGTGGAAAAAGATTTTTTGACAAAATCCCTAAGCCCCGGGGTCACAATTTCAGCAAAAATCTGACTTTTGCCAATTCACTCAAAAATGCTGCCAAACCCTTGCAAATGCTCCCCTGAAAGTTTTGGAAGTCGAAACAGAAGCCTTTTTACCACAGGAGAAGAAATCAGCCCTCAACAACTTAACCGGTGGAAAAAGATTTTTTGACAAAATCCCTAAGCCCCGGGGTCACAATTTGAGCAAAAATCTGACTTTTGCCAATTCACTCAAAAATGCTGCCAAACCCTTGCAAATGCTCCTCTGAAAGTTTTGGAAGTCGAAACAGAAGCCTTTTTACCACAGGAGAAGAAATCAGCCCTCAACAACTTATCCGCTGGAAAAAGATTTTTTGAAAAAATCCCTAAGCCCCGGGGGCACAATTTCAGCAAAAATCTGACTTTTGCCAATTCACTCAAAAATGCTGCCAAACCCTTGCAAATGCTCCCCTGAAAGTTTTGGAAGTCGAAACAGAAGCCTTTTTACCACAGGAGAAGAAATCAGCCCTCAACAACTTAACCGGTGGGAAAAGATTTTTTGAAAAAATCCCTAAGCCCCGGGGTCACAATTTCAGCAAAAATCTGACTTTTGCCAATTCACTCAAAAATGCTGCCAAACCCTTGCAAATGCTCCCCTGAAAGGTTTGGGAGTCAAAACAGAAGGTTTTTTATCATAGGAACAGAAAGCAGCCCTCAACAACTTAACCGGCAGAAAAAGATTTTTTTGAAAAAATCCTTAAGCCCCGGGGTCACAATTTCAGCAAAAATCTGACTTTTGCCAATTCACTCAAAAATGCTGCCAAACCCTTGCAAATGCTCCCCTGAAAGGTTTGGGAGTCAAAACAGAAGGTTTTTTATCATAGGACCAGAAAGCAGCCCTCAACAACTTAACCGGCAGAAAAAGATTTTTTTGAAAAAATCCCTAAGCCCCGGCGTCACAATTTCAGCAAAAATCTCCCTTTTCCCAATTCACTCAAAAATGGTGCCAAACCCTTGCAAATGCTCCCCTGAAAGTTTTGGAAGTCGAAACAGAAGCCTTTTTATCACAGGACAAGAAATCAGCCCTCAACAACTTAAGCGGCGGAAAAAGATTTTTTTGAAAAAATCCCTAAGCCCCGGGGTCACAATTTCAGCAAAAATCTGACTTTTGCCAATTCACTCAAAAATGCTGCCAAACCCTTGCAAATGCTCCCCTGAAAGTTTTGGAAGTCGAAACAGAAGCCTTTTTACCACAGGAGAAGAAATCAGCCCTCAACAACTTAAGCGGTGGAAAAAGATTTTTTGAAAAAATCCCTAAGCCCCGGGGTCACAATTTCAGCAAAAATCTGACTTTTGCCAATACACTCAAAAATGGTGCCGAACGGTTGCAGATGCTCCCCTGAAAGTTTTGGAAGTCGAAACAGAAGCCTTTTTATCCCAGGACAAGAAATCAGCCCTCAACAACTTAAGCGGTGGAAAAAGATTTTTTGAAAAAATCCCTAAGCCCCGGGGTCACAATTTCAGCAAAAATCTGACTTTTGCCAATACACTCAAAAATGGTGCCGAACGGTTGCAGATGCTCCCCTGAAAGTTTTGGAAGTCGAAACAGAAGCCTTTTTATCCCAGGACAAGAAATCAGCCCTCAACAACTTAACCGGTGGAAAAAGATTTTTTGACAAAATCCCTAAGCCCCGGGGTCACAATTTCAGCAAAAATCTGACTTTTGCCAATTCACTCAAAAATGCTGCCAAACCCTTGCAAATGCTCCCCTGAAAGTTTTGGAAGTCGAAACAGAAGCCTTTTTACCACAGGAGAAGAAATCAGCCCTCAACAACTTAACCGGTGGAAAAAGATTTTTTGACAAAATCCCTAAGCCCCGGGGTCACAATTTGAGCAAAAATCTGACTTTTGCCAATTCACTCAAAAATGCTGCCAAACCCTTGCAAATGCTCCTCTGAAAGTTTTGGAAGTCGAAACAGAAGCCTTTTTACCACAGGAGAAGAAATCAGCCCTCAACAACTTATCCGCTGGAAAAAGATTTTTTGAAAAAATCCCTAAGCCCCGGGGGCACAATTTCAGCAAAAATCTGACTTTTGCCAATTCACTCAAAAATGCTGCCAAACCCTTGCAAATGCTCCCCTGAAAGTTTTGGAAGTCGAAACAGAAGCCTTTTTACCACAGGACAAGAAATCAGCCCTCAACAACTTAGGTTTTGGAAGTCGAAACAGAAGCCTATTTATCACAGGACAAGAAATCAGCCCTCAACAACTTAACCGGTGGAAAAAGATTTTTTGAAAAAATCCCTAAGCCCCGGGGTCACAATTTCAGCAAAAATCTGACTTTTGCCAATTCACTCAAAAATGCTGCCAAACCCTTGCAAATGCTCCCCTGAAAGGTTTGGGAGTCAAAACAGAAGGTTTTTTATCATAGGAACAGAAAGCAGCCCTCAACAACTTAACCGGCAGAAAAAGATTTTTTTGAAAAAATCCTTAAGCCCCGGGGTCACAATTTCAGCAAAAATCTGACTTTTGCCAATTCACTCAAAAATGCTGCCAAACCCTTGCAAATGCTCCCCTGAAAGGTTTGGGAGTCAAAACAGAAGGTTTTTTATCATAGGACCAGAAAGCAGCCCTCAACAACTTAACCGGCAGAAAAAGATTTTTTTGAAAAAATCCCTAAGCCCCGGCGTCACAATTTCAGCAAAAATCTGACTTTTGCCAATTCACTCAAAAATGCTGCCAAACCCTTGCAAATGCTCCCCTGAAAGGTTTGGGAGTCAAAACAGAAGGTTTTTTATCATAGGACCAGAAAGCAGCCCTCAACAACTTAACCGGCAGAAAAAGATTTTTTTGAAAAAATCCCTAAGCCCCGGCGTCACAATTTCAGCAAAAATCTCCCTTTTGCCAATTCACTCAAAAATGGTGCCAAACCCTTGCAAATGCTCCCCTGAAAGTTTTGGAAGTCGAAACAGAAGCCTTTTTATCACAGGACAAGAAATCAGCCCTCAAGAACTTAACCGGCGGAAAAAGATTTTTTTGAAAAAATCCCTAAGCCCCGGGGTCATAATTTCAGCAAAAATCTCCCTTTTGCCAATTCACTCAAAAATGCTGCCAAACCCTTGCAAATGCTCCCCTGAAAGTTTTGGAAGTCGAAACAGAAGCCTTTTTACCACAGGAGAAGAAATCAGCCCTCAACAACTTAAGCGGTGGAAAAAGATTTTTTGAAAAAATCCCTAAGCCCCGGGGTCACAATTTCAGCAAAAATCTGACTTTTGCCAATACACTCAAAAATGGTGCCGAACGGTTGCAGATGCTCCCCTGAAAGTTTTGGAAGTCGAAACAGAAGCCTTTTTATCCCAGGACAAGAAATCAGCCCTCAACAACTTAACCGGTGGAAAAAGATTTTTTGACAAAATCCCTAAGCCCCGGGGTCACAATTTCAGCAAAAATCTGACTTTTGCCAATTCACTCAAAAATGCTGCCAAACCCTTGCAAATGCTCCCCTGAAAGTTTTCAAAGTCAAAACAGAAGCCTTTTTAACACAGGAGAAGAAATCAGCCCTCAACAACTTAACTGGTGGAAAAAGATTTTTTGAAAAAATCCCTAAGCCCCGGAGTCACAATTTCAGCAAAAATCTGACTTTGGCCAATACACTCAAAAATGGTGCCGAGCGGTTGCAAATGCTCCCCTGAAAGTTTTGGAAGTCGAAACAGAAGCCTTTTTACCACAGGACAAGAAATCAGCCCTCAACAACTTAAGTGGTGGAAAAAGATTTTTTGAAAAAATCCCTAAGCCCCGGGGTCACAATTTCAGCAAAAATCTCCCTTTTGCCAATTCACTCAAAAATGCTGCCAAACCCTTGCAAATGCTCCCCTGAAAGTTTTGGAAGTCGAAACAGAAGCCTTTTTACCACAGGAGAAGAAATCAGCCCTCAACAACTTAACCGGTGGAAAAAGATTTTTTGACAAAATCCCTAAGCCCCGGGGTCACAATTTCAGCAAAAATCTGACTTTTGCCAATTCACTCAAAAATGCTGCCAAACCCTTGCAAATGCTCCCCTGAAAGTTTTCAAAGTCAAAACAGAAGCCTTTTTAACACAGGAGAAGAAATCAGCCCTCAACAACTTAACTGGTGGAAAAAGATTTTTTGAAAAAATCCCTAAGCCCCGGAGTCACAATTTCAGCAAAAATCTGACTTTGGCCAATACACTCAAAAATGGTGCCGAGCGGTTGCAAATGCTCCCCTGAAAGTTTTGGAAGTCGAAACAGAAGCCTTTTTACCACAGGACAAGAAATCAGCCCTCAACAACTTAAGTGGTGGAAAAAGATTTTTTGAAAAAATCCCTAAGCCCCGGGGTCACAATTTCAGCAAAAATCTCCCTTTTGCCAATTCACTCAAAAATGCTGCCAAACCCTTGCAAATGCTCCCCTGAAAGTTTTGGAAGTCGAAACAGAAGCCTTTTTACCACAGGAGAAGAAATCAGCCCTCAACAACTTAACCGGTGGAAAAAGATTTTTTGAAAAAATCCCTAAGCCCCGGGGTCACAATTTCAGCAAAAATCTGACTTTTGCCAATTCACTCAAAAATGCTGCCAAACCCTTGCAAATGCTCCCCTGAAAGTTTTGGAAGTCAAAACAGAAGCCTTTTTACCACAGGAGAAGAAATCAGCCCTCAACAACTTAACCGGTGGAAAAAGATTTTTTTGAAAAAATCCCTAAGCCCCGGGGTCACAATTTCAGCAAAAATCTGACTTTTGCCAATTCACTCAAAAATGCGGCCAAACCCTTGCAAATGCTCGCCTGAGAGGTCTGGGAGTCAAAACAGAAGGTTTTTTATCATACGACCAGAAAGCAGCCCTCAACAACTTAACCGGCGGGAAAAGATTTTTTTGAAAAAATCCCTAAGCCCCGGGGTCACAATTTCAGGAAAAATCTGACTTTTGCCAATTCACTCAAAAATGCTGCCAAACCCTTGCAAATGCTCCTCTGAAAGGTTTGGGAGTCAAAACAGAAGCCTTTTTATCACAGGACAAGAAATCAGCCCTCAACAACTTATCCGCTGGAAAAAGATTTTTTGAAAAAATCCCTAAGCCCCGGGGGCACAATTTCAGCAAAAATCTGACTTTTGCCAATTCACTCAAAAATGCTGCCAAACCCTTGCAAATGCTCCCCTGAAAGTTTTGGAAGTCGAAACAGAAGCCTTTTTACCACAGGACAAGAAATCAGCCCTCAACAACTTAGGTTTTGGAAGTCGAAACAGAAGCCTATTTATCACAGGACAAGAAATCAGCCCTCAACAACTTAACCGGTGGAAAAAGATTTTTTGAAAAAATCCCTAAGCCCCGGGGTCACAATTTCAGCAAAAATCTGACTTTTGCCAATTCACTCAAAAATGCTGCCAAACCCTTGCAAATGCTCCCCTGAAAGGTTTGGGAGTCAAAACAGAAGGTTTTTTATCATAGGACCAGAAAGCAGCCCTCAACAACTTAACCGGCAGAAAAAGATTTTTTTGAAAAAAATCCCTAAGCCCCGGGGTCACAATTTCAGCAAAAATCTGACTTTTGCCAATTCACTCAAAAATGCTGCCAAACCCTTGCAAATGCTCCCCTGAAAGGTTTGGGAGTCAAAACAGAAGGTTTTTTATCATAGGACCAGAAAGCAGCCCTCAACAACTTAACCGGCAGAAAAAGATTTTTTTGAAAAAATCCCTAAGCCCCGGCGTCACAATTTCAGCAAAAATCTGACTTTTGCCAATTCACTCAAAAATGCTGCCAAACCCTTGCAAATGCTCCCCTGAAAGGTTTGGGAGTCAAAACAGAAGGTTTTTTATCATAGGACCAGAAAGCAGCCCTCAACAACTTAACCGGCAGAAAAAGATTTTTTTGAAAAAATCCCTAAGCCCCGGCGTCACAATTTCAGCAAAAATCTCCCTTTTCCCAATTCACTCAAAAATGGTGCCAAACCCTTGCAAATGCTCCCCTGAAAGTTTTGGAAGTCGAAACAGAAGCCTTTTTATCACAGGACAAGAAATCAGCCCTCAAGAACTTAACCGGCGGAAAAAGATTTTTTTGAAAAAATCCCTAAGCCCCGGGGTCACAATTTCAGCAAAAATCTGACTTTTGCCAATTCACTCAAAAATGCTGCCAAACCCTTGCAAATGCTCCCCTGAAAGTTTTGGAAGTCGAAACAGAAGCCTTTTTACCACAGGAGAAGAAATCAGCCCTCAACAACTTAAGCGGTGGAAAAAGATTTTTTGAAAAAATCCCTAAGCCCCGGGGTCACAATTTCAGCAAAAATCTGACTTTTGCCAATACACTCAAAAATGGTGCCGAACGGTTGCAGATGCTCCCCTGAAAGTTTTGGAAGTCGAAACAGAAGCCTTTTTATCCCAGGACAAGAAATCAGCCCTCAACAACTTAAGTGGTGGAAAAAGATTTTTTGAAAAAATCCCTAAGCCCCGGGGCCACAATTTCAGCAAAAATCTCCCTTTTGCCAATTCACTCAAAAATGCTGCCAAACCCTTGCAAATGCTCCCCTGAAAGTTTTGGAAGTCGAAACAGAAGCCTTTTTACCACAGGAGAAGAAATCAGCCCTCAACAACTTAACCGGTGGAAAAAGATTTTTTGAAAAAATCCCTAAGCCCCGGGGTCACAATTTCAGCAAAAATCTGACTTTTGCCAATTCACTCAAAAATGCTGCCAAACCCTTGCAAATGCTCCCCTGAAAGTTTTGGAAGTCGAAACAGAAGCCTTTTTACCACAGGAGAAGAAATCAGCCCTCAACAACTTAACCGGTGGAAAAATATTTTTTTGAAAAAATCCCTAAGCCCCGGGGTCACAATTTCAGCAAAAATCTGACTTTTGCCAATTCACTCAAAAATGCGGCCAAACCCTTGCAAATGCTCGCCTGAAAGGTCTGGGAGTCAAAACAGAAGGTTTTTTATCATACGACCAGAAAGCAGCCCTCAACAACTTAACCGGCGGAAAAAGATTTTTTTGAAAAAATCCCTAAGCCCCGGGGTCACAATTTCAGGAAAAATCTGACTTTTGCCAATTCACTCAAAAATGCTGCCAAACCCTTGCAAATGCTCCTCTGAAAGGTTTGGGAGTCAAAACAGAAGCCTTTTTATCACAGGACAAGAAATCAGCCCTCAACAACTTAACCGGTGGAAAAAGATTTTTTGACAAAATCCCTAAGCCCCGGGGTCACAATTTCAGCAAAAATCTGACTTTTGCCAATTCACTCAAAAATGCTGCAAACCCTTGCAAATGCTCCCCTGAAAGTTTTGGAAGTCGAAACAGAAGCCTTTTTATCACAGGATAAGAAATCAGCCCTCAACAACTTAAGTGGTGGAAAAAGATTTTTTGAAAAAATCCCTAAGCCCCGGGGTCACAATTTCAGCAAAAATCTGACTTTTGCCAATTCACTCAAAAATGCTGCCAAACCCTTGCAAATGCTCCCCTGAAAGGTTTGGGAGTCGAAACAGAAGGTTTTTTATCATAGGACAAGAAATCAGCCCTCAACAACTTAACCGGCGGAAAAAGATTTTTTTGAAAAAATCACTAAGCCCTGGGGTCACAATTTCAGCAAAAATCTCCCTTTTGCCAATTCACTCAAAAATGGCGCCAAACCCTTGCAAATGCTCCCCTGAAAGTTTTGGAAGTCGAAACAGAAGGCTTTTTACCACAGGAGAAGAAATCAGCCCTCAACAACTTATCCGCTGGAAAAAGATTTTTTGAAAAAATCCCTAAGCCCCGGGGTCACAATTTCAGCAAAAATCTCCCTTTTGCCAATTCACTCAAAAATGGTGCCAAACCCTTGCAAATGCTCCCCTGAAAGTTTTGGAAGTCGAAACAGAAGCCTTTTTATCACAGGAGACGAAATCAGCCCTCAACAACTTAAGCGGTGGAAAAAGATTTTTTGAAAAAATCCCTAAGCCCCGGGGTCACAATTTCAGCAAAAATCTGACTTTTGCCAATTCACTCAAAAATGCTGCCAAACCCTTGCAAATGCTCCCCTGAAAGTTTTGGAAGTCGAAAGAGATGCCTTTTTACCACAGGAGAAGAAATCAGCCCTCAACAACTTAACCGGCGGAAAAAGATTTTTTTGAAAAAATCCCTAAGCCCCGGGGTCACAATTTCAGCAAAAATCTGACTTTTGCCAATTCACTCAAAAATGCTGCCAAACCCTTGCAAATGCTCCCCTGAAAGTTTTGGAAGTCGAAACAGAAGCCTATTTATCACAGGAGACGAAATCAGCCCTCAACAACTTAACCGGTGGAAAAAGATTTTTTGAAAAAATCCCTAAGCCCGGGGTCACAATTTCAGCAAAAATCTGACTTTTGCCAATTCACTCAAAAATGCTGCCAAACCCTTGCAAATGCTCCCCTAAAAGGTTTGGGAGTCAAAACAGAAGGTTTTTTATCATAGGACCAGAAAGCAGCCCTCAACAACTTAACCGGCAGAAAAAGATTTTTTTGAAAAAATCCCAAAGCCCCAGGGTCACAATTTCAGCAAAAATCTGACTTTTGCCAATTCACTCAAAAATGCTGCCAAACCCTTGCAAATGCTCCCCTGAAAGTTTTGGAAGTCGAAACAGAAGCCTTTTTACCACAGGAGAAGAAATCAGCCCTCAACAACTTAAGCGGTGGAAAAAGATTTTTTGAAAAAATCCCTAAGCCCCGGGGTCACAATTTCAGCAAAAATCTGACTTTTGCCAATACACTCAAAAATGGTGCCGAACGGTTGCAGATGCTCCCCTGAAAGTTTTGGAAGTCGAAACAGAAGCCTTTTTATCCCAGGACAAGAAATCAGCCCTCAACAACTTAACCGGTGGAAAAAGATTTTTTGACAAAATCCCTATGCCCCGGGGTCACAATTTAAGCAAAAATCTGACTTTTGCCAATTCACTCAAAAATGCTGCCAAACCCTTGCAAATGCTCCCCTGAAAGTTTTCAAAGTCAAAACAGAAGCCTTTTTAACACAGGAGAAGAAATCAGCCCTCAACAACTTAACTGGTGGAAAAAGATTTTTTGAAAAAATCCCTAAGCCCCGGGGTCACAATTTCAGCAAAAATCTGACTTTGGCCAATACACTCAAAAATGGTGCCGAGCGGTTGCAAATGCTCCCCTGAAAGTTTTGGAAGTCGAAACAGAAGCCTTTTTACCACAGGACAAGAAATCAGCCCTCAACAACTTAACTGGTGGAAAAAGATTTTTTGAAAAAATCCCTAAGCCCCGGGGTCACAATTTCAGCAAAAATCTCCCTTTTGCCAATTCACTCAAAAATGCTGCCAAACCCTTGCAAATGCTCCCCTGAAAGTTTTGGAAGTCGAAACAGAAGCCTTTTTACCACAGGAGAAGAAATCAGCCCTCAACAACTTAACCGGTGGAAAAAGATTTTTTGAAAAAATCCCTAAGCCCCGGGGTCACAATTTCAGCAAAAATCTGACTTTTGCCAATTCACTCAAAAATGCTGCCAAACCCTTGCAAATGCTCCCCTGAAAGTTTTGGAAGTCGAAACAGAAGCCTTTTTACCACAGGAGAAGAAATCAGCCCTCAACAACTTAACCGGTGGAAAAAGATTTTTTTGAAAAAATCCCTAAGCCCTGGGGTCACAATTTCAGCAAAAATCTGACTTTTGCCAATTCACTCAAAAATGCGGCCAAACCCTTGCAAATGCTCGCCTGAAAGGTCTGGGAGTCAAAACAGAAGGTTTTTTATCATACGACCAGAAAGCAGCCCTCAACAACTTAACCGGCGGAAAAAGATTTTTTTGAAAAAATCCCTAAGCCCCGGGGTCACAATTTCAGGAAAAATCTGACTTTTGCCAATTCACTCAAAAATGCTGCCAAACCCTTGCAAATGCTCCTCTGAAAGGTTTGGAAGTCGAAACAGAAGCCTTTTTATCACAGGATAAGAAATCAGCCCTCAACAACTTAAGTGGTGGAAAAAGATTTTTTGAAAAAATCCCTAAGCCCCGGGGTCACAATTTCAGCAAAAATCTGACTTTTGCCAATTCACTCAAAAATGCTGCCAAACCCTTGCAAATGCTCCCCTGAAAGTTTTGGAAGTCGAAAGAGATGCCTTTTTACCACAGGAGAAGAAATCAGCCCTCAACAACTTAACCGGCGGAAAAAGATTTTTTTGAAAAAATCCCTAAGCCCCGGGGTCACAATTTCAGGAAAAATCTGACTTTTGCCAATTCACTCAAAAATGCTGCCAAACCCTTGCAAATGCTCCCCTGAAAGTTTTGGAAGTCGAAACAGAAGCCTTTTTACCACAGGAGAAGAAATCAGCCCTCAACAACTTATCCGCTGGAAAAAGATTTTTTGAAAAAATCCCTAAGCCCCGGGGTCACAATTTCAGCAAAAATCTCCCTTTTGCCAATTCACTCAAAAATGCTGCCAAACCCTTGCAAATGCTCCCCTGAAAGTTTTGGAAGTCGAAACAGAAGGCTTTTTACCACAGGAGAAGAAATCAGCCCTCAACAACTTATCCGCTGGAAAAAGATTTTTTGAAAAAATCCCTAAGCCCCGGGGTCACAATTTCAGCAAAAATCTGACTTTTGCCAATTCACTCAAAAATGCTGCCAAACCCTTGCAAATGCTCCCCTGAAAGTTTTGGAAGTCGAAAGAGATGCCTTTTTACCACAGGAGAAGAAATCAGCCCTCAACAACTTAACCGGCGGAAAAAGATTTTTTTGAAAAAATCCCTAAGCCCCGGGGTCACAATTTCAGCAAAAATCTGACTTTTGCCAATTCACTCAAAAATGCTGCCAAACCCTTGCAAATGCTCCCCTGAAAGTTTTGGAAGTCGAAACAGAAGCCTTTTTACCACAGGAGAAGAAATCAGCCCTCAACAACTTATCCGCTGGAAAAAGATTTTTTGAAAAAATCCCTAAGCCCCGGGGTCACAATTTCAGCAAAAATCTCCCTTTTGCCAATTCACTCAAAAATGCTGCCAAACCCTTGCAAATGCTCCCCTGAAAGTTTTGGAAGTCGAAACAGAAGCCTTTTTACCACAGGAGAAGAAATCAGCCCTCAACAACTTACGCGGTGGAAAAAGATTTTTTGAAAAAATCCCTAAGCCCCGGGGTCACAATTTCAGCAAAAATCTGACTTTTGCCAATTCACTCAAAAATGCTGCAAAACCCTTGCAAATGCTCCCCTGAAAGTTTTGGAAGTCGAAACAGAAGCCTTTTTATCACAGGAGACGAAATCAGCCCTCAACAACTTAACCGGTGGGAAAAGATTTTTTGAAAAAATCCCTAAGCCCCGGGGTCACAATTTCAGGAAAAATCTGACTTTTGCCAATTCACTCAAAAATGCTGCCAAACCCTTGCAAATGCTCCCCTGAAAGGTTTGGGAGTCAAAACAGAAGGTTTTTTATCATTGGAACGGAAAGCGGCCCTCAACAACTTAACCGGCGGAAAAAGATTTTTTTGAAAAAATCCCTAAGCCCCGGGGTCACAATTTCAGGAAAAATCTGACTTTTGCCAATTCACTCAAAAATGCTGCCAAACCCTTGCAAATGCTCCTCTGAAAGGTTTGGGAGTCAAAACAGAAGCCTTTTTATCCCAGGACAAGAAATCAGCCCTCAACAACTTAACCGGTGGAAAAAGATTTTTTGAAAAAATCCCTAAGCCCCGGGGTCACAATTTCAGCAAAAATCTGACTTTTGCCAATACACTCAAAAATGGTGCCGAACGGTTGCAGATGCTCCCCTGAAAGTTTTGGAAGTCGAAACAGAAGCCTTTTTATCCCAGGACAAGAAATCAGCCCTCAACAACTTAACCGGTGGAAAAAGATTTTTTGACAAAATCCCTAAGCCCCGGGGTCACAATTTCAACAAAAATCTGACTTTTGCCAATTCACTCAAAAATGCTGCCAAACCCTTGCAAATGCTCCCCTGAAAGTTTTCAAAGTCAAAACAGAAGCCTTTTTAACACAGGAGAAGAAATCAGCCCTCAACAACTTAACTGGTGGAAAAAGATTTTTTGAAAAAATCCCTAAGCCCCGGGGTCACAATTTCAGCAAAAATCTGACTTTGGCCAATACACTCAAAAATGGTGCCGAGCGGTTGCAAATGCTCCCCTGAAAGTTTTGGAAGTCGAAACAGAAGCCTTTTTACCACAGGACAAGAAATCAGCCCTCAACAACTTAACTGGTGGAAAAAGATTTTTTGAAAAAATCCCTAAGCCCCGGGGTCACAATTTCAGCAAAAATCTCCCTTTTGCCAATTCACTCAAAAATGCTGCCAAACCCTTGCAAATGCTCCCCTGAAAGTTTTGGAAGTCGAAACAGAAGCCTTTTTACCACAGGAGAAGAAATCAGCCCTCAACAACTTAACCGGTGGAAAAAGATTTTTTGAAAAAATCCCTAAGCCCCGGGGTCACAATTTCAGCAAAAATCTGACTTTTGCCAATTCACTCAAAAATGCTGCCAAACCCTTGCAAATGCTCCCCTGAAAGTTTTGGAAGTCGAAACAGAAGCCTTTTTACCACAGGAGAAGAAATCAGCCCTCAACAACTTAACCGGTGGAAAAAGATTTTTTTGAAAAAATCCCTAAGCCCTGGGGTCACAATTTCAGCAAAAATCTGACTTTTGCCAATTCACTCAAAAATGCGGCCAAACCCTTGCAAATGCTCGCCTGAAAGGTCTGGGAGTCAAAACAGAAGGTTTTTTATCATACGACCAGAAAGCAGCCCTCAACAACTTAACCGGCGGAAAAAGATTTTTTTGAAAAAATCCCTAAGCCCCGGGGTCACAATTTCAGGAAAAATCTGACTTTTGCCAATTCACTCAAAAATGCTGCCAAACCCTTGCAAATGCTCCTCTGAAAGGTTTGGAAGTCGAAACAGAAGCCTTTTTATCACAGGATAAGAAATCAGCCCTCAACAACTTAAGTGGTGGAAAAAGATTTTTTGAAAAAATCCCTAAGCCCCGGGGTCACAATTTCAGCAAAAATCTGACTTTTGCCAATTCACTCAAAAATGCTGCCAAACCCTTGCAAATGCTCCCCTGAAAGTTTTGGAAGTCGAAAGAGATGCCTTTTTACCACAGGAGAAGAAATCAGCCCTCAACAACTTAACCGGCGGAAAAAGATTTTTTTGAAAAAATCCCTAAGCCCCGGGGTCACAATTTCAGGAAAAATCTGACTTTTGCCAATTCACTCAAAAATGCTGCCAAACCCTTGCAAATGCTCCCCTGAAAGTTTTGGAAGTCGAAACAGAAGCCTTTTTACCACAGGAGAAGAAATCAGCCCTCAACAACTTATCCGCTGGAAAAAGATTTTTTGAAAAAATCCCTAAGCCCCGGGGTCACAATTTCAGCAAAAATCTCCCTTTTGCCAATTCACTCAAAAATGCTGCCAAACCCTTGCAAATGCTCCCCTGAAAGTTTTGGAAGTCGAAACAGAAGGCTTTTTACCACAGGAGAAGAAATCAGCCCTCAACAACTTATCCGCTGGAAAAAGATTTTTTGAAAAAATCCCTAAGCCCCGGGGTCACAATTTCAGCAAAAATCTGACTTTTGCCAATTCACTCAAAAATGCTGCCAAACCCTTGCAAATGCTCCCCTGAAAGTTTTGGAAGTCGAAAGAGATGCCTTTTTACCACAGGAGAAGAAATCAGCCCTCAACAACTTAACCGGCGGAAAAAGATTTTTTTGAAAAAATCCCTAAGCCCCGGGGTCACAATTTCAGCAAAAATCTGACTTTTGCCAATTCACTCAAAAATGCTGCCAAACCCTTGCAAATGCTCCCCTGAAAGTTTTGGAAGTCGAAACAGAAGCCTTTTTACCACAGGAGAAGAAATCAGCCCTCAACAACTTATCCGCTGGAAAAAGATTTTTTGAAAAAATCCCTAAGCCCCGGGGTCACAATTTCAGCAAAAATCTCCCTTTTGCCAATTCACTCAAAAATGCTGCCAAACCCTTGCAAATGCTCCCCTGAAAGTTTTGGAAGTCGAAACAGAAGCCTTTTTACCACAGGAGAAGAAATCAGCCCTCAACAACTTACGCGGTGGAAAAAGATTTTTTGAAAAAATCCCTAAGCCCCGGGGTCACAATTTCAGCAAAAATCTGACTTTTGCCAATTCACTCAAAAATGCTGCAAAACCCTTGCAAATGCTCCCCTGAAAGTTTTGGAAGTCGAAACAGAAGCCTTTTTATCACAGGAGACGAAATCAGCCCTCAACAACTTAACCGGTGGGAAAAGATTTTTTGAAAAAATCCCTAAGCCCCGGGGTCACAATTTCAGGAAAAATCTGACTTTTGCCAATTCACTCAAAAATGCTGCCAAACCCTTGCAAATGCTCCCCTGAAAGGTTTGGGAGTCAAAACAGAAGGTTTTTTATCATTGGAACGGAAAGCGGCCCTCAACAACTTAACCGGCGGAAAAAGATTTTTTTGAAAAAATCCCTAAGCCCCGGGGTCACAATTTCAGGAAAAATCTGACTTTTGCCAATTCACTCAAAAATGCTGCCAAACCCTTGCAAATGCTCCTCTGAAAGGTTTGGGAGTCAAAACAGAAGCCTTTTTATCCCAGGACAAGAAATCAGCCCTCAACAACTTAACCGGTGGAAAAAGATTTTTTGAAAAAATCCCTAAGCCCCGGGGTCACAATTTCAGCAAAAATCTGACTTTTGCCAATACACTCAAAAATGGTGCCGAACGGTTGCAGATGCTCCCCTGAAAGTTTTGGAAGTCGAAACAGAAGCCTTTTTATCCCAGGACAAGAAATCAGCCCTCAACAACTTAACCGGTGGAAAAAGATTTTTTGACAAAATCCCTAAGCCCCGGGGTCACAATTTCAACAAAAATCTGACTTTTGCCAATTCACTCAAAAATGCTGCCAAACCCTTGCAAATGCTCCCCTGAAAGTTTTCAAAGTCAAAACAGAAGCCTTTTTAACACAGGAGAAGAAATCAGCCCTCAACAACTTAACTGGTGGAAAAAGATTTTTTGAAAAAATCCCTAAGCCCCGGGGTCACAATTTCAGCAAAAATCTGACTTTGGCCAATACACTCAAAAATGGTGCCGAGCGGTTGCAAATGCTCCCCTGAAAGTTTTGGAAGTCGAAACAGAAGCCTTTTTACCACAGGACAAGAAATCAGCCCTCAACAACTTAACCGGCAGAAAAAGATTTTTTTGAAAAAATCCCTAAGCGCCGGGGTCACAATTTCAGCAAAAATCTGACTTTTGCCAATACACTCAAAAATGCTGCCAAACCCTTGCAAATGCTCCTCTGAAAGTTTTGGAAGTCGAAACAGAAGCCTTTTTACCACAGGAGAAGAAATCAGCCCTCAACAACTTATCCGCTGGAAAAAGATATTTTGAAAAAATCCCTAAGCCCCGGGGTCACAATTTCAGCAAAAATCTGACTTTGGCCAATACACTCAAAAATGGTGCCGAGCGGTTGCAAATGCTCCCCTGAAAGTTTTGGAAGTCGAAACAGAAGCCTTTTTACCACAGGACAAGAAATCAGCCCACAACAACTTAACCGGCAGAAAAAGATTTTTTTGAAAAAATCCCTAAGCCCCGGGGTCACAATTTCAGCAAAAATCTGACTTTTGCCAATACACTCAAAAATGCTGCCAAACCCTTGCAAATGCTCCTCTGAAAGTTTTGGAAGTCGAAACAGAAGCCTTTTTACCACAGGAGAAGAAATCAGCCCTCAACAACTTATCCGCTGGAAAAAGATTTTTTGAAAAAATCCCTAAGCCCCGGGGTCACAATTTCAGCAAAAATCTGACTTTGGCCAATTCACTCAAAAATGGTGCCGAGCGGTTGCAAATGCTCCCCTGAAAGTTTTGGAAGTCGAAACAGAAGCCTTTTTACCACAGGACAAGAAATCAGCCCTCAACAACTTAACCGGTGGAAAAAGATTTTTTTGAAAAAATCCCTAAGCCCCGGGGTCACAATTTCAGCAAAAATCTGACTTTTGCCAATTCACTCAAAAATGCTGCCAAACCCTTGCAAATGCTCCCCTGAAAGTTTTGGAAGTCGAAACAGAAGCCTTTTTATCACAGGACAAGAAATCAGCCCTCAACAACTTAACCGGTGAAAAAAGATTTTTTGACAAAATCCCTAAGCCCCGGGGTCACAATTTCAGCAAAAATCTGACTTTTGCCAATTCACTCAAAAATGCTGCCAAACCCTTGCAAATGCTCCCCTGAAAGTTTTGGAAGTCGAAACAGAAGCCTTTTTATCCCAGGACAAGAAATCAGCCCTCAACAACTTAACCGGTGGAAAAAGATTTTTTGAAAAAATCCCTAAGCCCCGGGGTCACAATTTCAGCAAAAATCTGACTTTTGCCAATACACTCAAAAATGGTGCCGAACGGTTGCAGATGCTCCCCTGAAAGTTTTGGAAGTCGAAACAGAAGCCTTTTTATCCCAGGACAAGAAATCAGCCCTCAACAACTTAACCGGTGGAAAAAGATTTTTTGACAAAATCCCTAAGCCCCGGGGTCACAATTTCAACAAAAATCTGACTTTTGCCAATTCACTCAAAAATGCTGCCAAACCCTTGCAAATGCTCCCCTGAAAGTTTTCAAAGTCAAAACAGAAGCCTTTTTAACACAGGAGAAGAAATCAGCCCTCAACAACTTAACTGGTGGAAAAAGATTTTTTGAAAAAATCCCTAAGCCCCGGGGTCACAATTTCAGCAAAAATCTGACTTTGGCCAATACACTCAAAAATGGTGCCGAGCGGTTGCAAATGCTCCCCTGAAAGTTTTGGAAGTCGAAACAGAAGCCTTTTTACCACAGGACAAGAAATCAGCCCTCAACAACTTAACCGGCAGAAAAAGATTTTTTTGAAAAAATCCCTAAGCGCCGGGGTCACAATTTCAGCAAAAATCTGACTTTTGCCAATACACTCAAAAATGCTGCCAAACCCTTGCAAATGCTCCTCTGAAAGTTTTGGAAGTCGAAACAGAAGCCTTTTTACCACAGGAGAAGAAATCAGCCCTCAACAACTTATCCGCTGGAAAAAGATTTTTTGAAAAAATCCCTAAGCCCCGGGGTCACAATTTCAGCAAAAATCTGACTTTGGCCAATACACTCAAAAATGGTGCCGAGCGGTTGCAAATGCTCCCCTGAAAGTTTTGGAAGTCGAAACAGAAGCCTTTTTACCACAGGACAAGAAATCAGCCCTCAACAACTTAACCGGTGGAAAAAGATTTTTTTGAAAAAATCCCTAAGCCCCGGGGTCACAATTTCAGCAAAAATCTGACTTTTGCCAATTCACGCAAAAATGCTTCCAAACCCTTGCAAATGCTCCCCTGAAAGTTTTGGAAGTCGAAACAGAAGCCTTTTTACCACAGGACAAGAAATCAGCCCTCAACAACTTAACCGGTGGAAAAAGATTTTTTGACAAAATCCCTAAGCCCCGGGGTCACAATTTCAGCAAAAATCTGACTTTTGCCAATTCACTCAAAAATGCTGCCAAACCCTTGCAAATGCTCCCCTGAAAGTTTTGGAAGTCGAAACAGAAGCCTTTTTATCACAGGACAAGAAATCAGCCCTCAACAACTTAACCGGTGAAAAAAGATTTTTTGAAAATATCCCTAAGCCCCGGGGTCACAATTTCAGCAAAAATCTCCCTTTTGCCAATTCACTCAAAAATGCTGCCAAACCCTTGCAAATGCTCCCCTGAAAGTTTTGGAAGTCGAAAGAGAAGCCTTTTTACCACAGGAGAAGAAATCAGCCCTCAACAACTTATCCGCTGGAAAAAGATTTTTTGAAAAAATCCCTAAGCCCCGGGGTCACAATTTCAGCAAAAATCTCCCTTTTGCCAATTCACTCAAAAATGCTGCCAAACCCTTGCAAATGCTCCCCTGAAAGTTTTGGAAGTCGAAACAGAAGCCTTTTTACCACAGGAGAAGAAATCAGCCCTCAACAACTTAAGCGGCGGAAAATTTTTTTTTGAAAAAATCCCTAAGCCCCGGGGTCACAATTTCAGCAAAAATCTGACTTTTGCCAATTCACTCAAAAATGCTGCCAAACCCTTGCAAATGCTCCCCTGAAAGTTTTGGAAGTCGAAACAGAAGCCTTTTTATCACAGGAGACGAAATCAGCCCTCAACAACTTAACCGGTGGGAAAAGATTTTTTGAAAAAATCCCTAAGCCCCGGGGTCACAATTTCAGGAAAAATCTGACTTTTGCCAATTCACTCAAAAATGCTGCCAAACCCTTGCAAATGCTCCCCTGAAAGGTTTGGGAGTCAAAACAGAAGGTTTTTTATCATTGGAACGGAAAGCGGCCCTCAACAACTTAACCGGCGGAAAAAGATTTTTTTGAAAAAATCCCTAAGCCCCGGGGTCACAATTTCAGCAAAAATCTGACTTTGCCAATACACTCAAAAATGGTGCCGAACGGTTGCAGATGCTCCCCTGAAAGTTTTGGAAGTCGAAACAGAAGCCTTTTTATCCCAGGACAAGAAATCAGCCCTCAACAACTTAACCGGTGGAAAAAGATTTTTTGATAAAATCCCTAAGCCCCGGGGTCACAATTTCAGCAAAAATCTGACTTTTGCCAATTCACGCAAAAATGCTGTCAAACCCTTGCAAATGCTCCCCTGAAAGTTTTCAAAGTCAAAACAGAAGCCTTTTTAACACAGGAGAAGAAAGCAGCCCTCAACAACTTAACTGGTGGAAAAAGATTTTTTGAAAAAATCCCTAAGCCCCGGGGTCACAATTTCAGCAAAAATCTGACTTTGGCCAATACACTCAAAAATGGTGCCGAGCGGTTGCAAATGCTCCCCTGAAAGTTTTGGAAGTCGAAACAGAAGCCTTTTTACCACAGGACAAGAAATCAGCCCTCAACAACTTAACCGGCAGAAAAAGATTTTTTTGAAAAAATCCCTAAGCCCCGGCGTCACAATTTCAGCAAAAATCTGACTTTTGCCAATTCACTCAAAAATGCTGCCAAACCCTTGCAAATGCTCCCCTGAAAGTTTTCAAAGTCAAAACAGAAGCCTTTTTAACACAGGAGAAGAAATCAGCCCTCAACAACTTAACTGGTGGAAAAAGATTTTTTGAAAAAATCCCTAAGCCCCGGGGTCACAATTTCAGCAAAAATCTGACTTTTGCCAATACACTCAAAAATGCTGCCAAACCCTTGCAAATGCTCCTCTGAAAGTTTTGGAAGTCGAAACAGAAGCCTTTTTACCACAGGAGAAGAAATCAGCCCTCAACAACTTAACCGGCAGAAAAAGATTTTTTTGAAAAAATCCCTAAGCGCCGGGGTCACAATTTCAGCAAAAATCTGACTTTTGCCAATACACTCAAAAATGCTGCCAAACCCTTGCAAATGCTCCTCTGAAAGTTTTGGAAGTCGAAACAGAAGCCTTTTTACCACAGGAGAAGAAATCAGCCCTCAACAACTTATCCGCTGGAAAAAGATTTTTTGAAAAAATCCCTAAGCCCCGGGGTCACAATTTCAGCAAAAATCTGACTTTGGCCAATACACTCAAAAATGCTGCCAAACCCTTGCAAATGCTCCCCTGAAAGTTTTGGAAGTCGAAAGAGAAGCCTTTTTACCACAGGAGAAGAAATCAGCCCTCAACAACTTAAGCGGCGGAAAATTTTTTTTTGAAAAAATCCCTAAGCCCCGGGGTCACAATTTCAGCAAAAATCTGACTTTTGCCAATTCACTCAAAAATGCTGCCAAACCCTTGCAAATGCTCCCCTGAAAGTTTTGGAAGTCGAAACAGAAGCCTTTTTATCACAGGAGACGAAATCAGCCCTCAACAACTTAACCGGTGGGAAAAGATTTTTTGAAAAAATCCCTAAGCCCCGGGGTCACAATTTCAGGAAAAATCTGACTTTTGCCAATTCACTCAAAAATGCTGCCAAACCCTTGCAAATGCTCCCCTGAAAGGTTTGGGAGTCAAAACAGAAGGTTTTTTATCATTGGAACGGAAAGCGGCCCTCAACAACTTAACCGGCGGAAAAAGATTTTTTTGAAAAAATCCCTAAGCCCCGGGGTCACAATTTCAGCAAAAATCTGACTTTTGCCAATACACTCAAAAATGGTGCCGAACGGTTGCAGATGCTCCCCTGAAAGTTTTGGAAGTCGAAACAGAAGCCTTTTTATCCCAGGACAAGAAATCAGCCCTCAACAACTTAACCGGTGGAAAAAGATTTTTTGATAAAATCCCTAAGCCCCGGGGTCACAATTTCAGCAAAAATCTGACTTTTGCCAATTCACGCAAAAATGCTGCCAAACCCTTGCAAATGCTCCCCTGAAAGTTTTCAAAGTCAAAACAGAAGCCTTTTTAACACAGGAGAAGAAAGCAGCCCTCAACAACTTAACTGGTGGAAAAAGATTTTTTGAAAAAATCCCTAAGCCCCGGGGTCACAATTTCAGCAAAAATCTGACTTTGGCCAATACACTCAAAAATGGTGCCGAGCGGTTGCAAATGCTCCCCTGAAAGTTTTGGAAGTCGAAACAGAAGCCTTTTTACCACAGGACAAGAAATCAGCCCTCAACAACTTAACCGGCAGAAAAAGATTTTTTTGAAAAAATCCCTAAGCCCCGGCGTCACAATTTCAGCAAAAATCTGACTTTTGCCAATTCACTCAAAAATGCTGCCAAACCCTTGCAAATGCTCCCCTGAAAGTTTTCAAAGTCAAAACAGAAGCCTTTTTAACACAGGAGAAGAAATCAGCCCTCAACAACTTAACTGGTGGAAAAAGATTTTTTGAAAAAATCCCTAAGCCCCGGGGTCACAATTTCAGCAAAAATCTGACTTTGGCCAATAAACTCAAAAATGGTGCCGAGCGGTTGCAAATGCTCCCCTGAAAGTTTTGGAAGTCGAAACAGAAGCCTTTTTACCACAGGACAAGAAATCAGCCCTCAACAACTTAACCGGCAGAAAAAGATTTTTTTGAAAAAATCCCTAAGCCCCGGGGTCACAATTTCAGCAAAAATCTGACTTTTGCCAATACACTCAAAAATGCTGCCAAACCCTTGCAAATGCTCCTCTGAAAGTTTTGGAAGTCGAAACAGAAGCCTTTTTACCACAGGACAAGAAATCAGCCCTCAACAACTTATCCGCTGGAAAAAGATTTTTTGAAAAAATCCCTAAGCCCCGGGGTCACAATTTCAGCAAAAATCTCCCTTTTGCCAATTCACTCAAAAATGCTGCCAAACCCTTGCAAATGCTCCCCTGTAAGTTTTGGAAGTCGAAACAGAAGCTTTTTTACCACAGGAGAAGAAATCAGCCCTCAACAACTTAAGCGGTGGAAAAAGATTTTTTGAAAAAATCCCTAAGCCCCGGGGTCACAATTTCAGCAAAAATCTGACTTTTGCCAATTCACTCAAAAATGCTGCCAAACCCTTGCAAATGCTCCCCTGAAAGGTTTGGGAGTCAAAACAGAAGGTTTTTTATCATTGGAACGGAAAGCGGCCCTCAACAACTTTATCGGCGGAAAAAGATTTTTTTGAAAAAATCCCTAAGCCCCGGGGTCACAATTTCAGCAAAAATCTGACTTTTGCCAATACACTCAAAAATGGTGCCGAACGGTTGCAGATGCTCCCCTGAAAGTTTTGGAAGTCGAAACAGAAGCCTTTTTATCCCAGGACAAGAAATCAGCCCTCAACAACTTAACCGGTGGAAAAAGATTTTTTGACAAAATCCCTAAGCCCCGGGGTCACAATTTCAGCAAAAATCTGACTTTTGCCAATTCACGCAAAAATGCTGCCAAACCCTTGCAAATGCTCCCCTGAAAGTTTTCAAAGTCAAAACAGAAGCCTTTTTAACACAGGAGAAGAAAGCAGCCCTCAACAACTTAACTGGTGGAAAAAGATTTTTTGAAAAAATCCCTAAGCCCCGGGGTCACAATTTCAGCAAAAATCTGACTTTGGCCAATACACTCAAAAATGGTGCCGAGCGGTTGCAAATGCTCCCCTGAAAGTTTTGGAAGTCGAAACAGAAGCCTTTTTACCACAGGACAAGAAATCAGCCCTCAACAACTTAACCGGCAGAAAAAGATTTTTTTGAAAAAATCCCTAAGCCCCGGGGTCACAATTTCAGCAAAAATCTGACTTTTGCCAATACACTCAAAAATGCTGCCAAACCCTTGCAAATGCTCCTCTGAAAGTTTTGGAAGTCGAAACAGAAGCCTTTTTACCACAGGACAAGAACTCAGCCCTCAACAACTTATCCGCTGGAAAAAGATTTTTTGAAAAAATCCCTAAGCCCCGGGGTCACAATTTCAGCAAAAATCTCCCTTTTGCCAATTCACTCAAAAATGCTGCCAAACCCTTGCAAATGCTCCCCTGTAAGTTTTGGAAGTCGAAACAGAAGCTTTTTTACCACAGGAGAAGAAATCAGCCCTCAACAACTTAAGGGGTGGAAAAAGATTTTTTGAAAAAATCCCTAAGCCCCGGGGTCACAATTTCAGCAAAAATCTGACTTTTGCCAATTCACTCAAAAATGCTGCCAAACCCTTGCAAATGCTCCCCTGAAAGTTTTGGAAGTCGAAACAGAAGCCTTTTTATCACAGGAGACGAAATCAGCCCTCAACAACTTAACCGGTGGGAAAAGATTTTTTGAAAAAATCCCTAAGCCCCGGGGTCACAATTTCAGGAAAAATCTGACTTTTGCCAATTCACTCAAAAATGCTGCCAAACCCTTGCAAATGCTCCCCTGAAAGGTTTGGGAGTCAAAACAGAAGGTTTTTTATCATTGGAACGGAAAGCGGCCCTCAACAACTTAACCGGCGGAAAAAGATTTTTTTGAAAAAATCCCTAAGCCCCGGGGTCACAATTTCAGGAAAAATCTGACTTTTGCCAATTCACTCAAAAATGCTGCCAAACCCTTGCAAATGCTCCTCTGAAAGGTTTGGAAGTCAAAACAGAAGCCTTTTTATCCCAGGACAAGAAATCAGCCCTCAACAACATAACCGGTGGAAAAAGATTTTTTGAAAAAATCCCTAAGCCCCGGGGTCACAATTTCAGCAAAAATCTGACTTTTGCCAATACACTCAAAAATGGTGCCGAACGGTTGCAGATGCTCCCCTGAAAGTTTTGGAAGTCGAAACAGAAGCCTTTTTATCCCAGGACAAGAAATCAGCCCTCAACAACTTAACCGGTGGAAAAAGATTTTTTGACAAAATCCCTAAGCCCCAGGGTCACAATTTCAGCAAAAATCTGACTTTTGCCAATTCACTCAAAAATGCTGCCAAACCCTTGCAAATGCTCCCCTGAAAGTTTTCAAAGTCAAAACAGAAGCCTTTTTAACACAGGAGAAGAAAGCAGCCCTCAACAACTTAACTGGTGGAAAAAGATTTTTTGAAAAAATCCCTAAGCCCCGGGGTCACAATTTCAGCAAAAATCTGACTTTGGCCAATACACTCAAAAATGGTGCCGAGCGGTTGCAAATGCTCCCCTGAAAGTTTTGGAAGTCGAAACAGAAGCCTTTTTACCACAGGACAAGAAATCAGCCCTCAACAACTTAACCGGCAGAAAAAGATTTTTTTGAAAAAATCCCTAAGCCCCGGGGTCACAATTTCAGCAAAAATCTGACTTTTGCCAATTCACTCAAAAATGCTGCAAACCCTTGCAAATGCTCCCCTGAAAGTTTTGGAAGTCGAAACAGAAGCCTTTTTATCACAGGATAAGAAATCAGCCCTCAACAACTTAAGTGGTGGAAAAAGATTTTTTGAAAAAATCCCTAAGCCCCGGGGTCACAATTTCAGCAAAAATCTGACTTTTGCCAATTCACTCAAAAATGCTGCCAAACCCTTGCAAATGCTCCCCTGAAAGGTTTGGGAGTCGAAACAGAAGGTTTTTTATCATAGGACAAGAAATCAGCCCTCAACAACTTAACCGGCGGAAAAAGATTTTTTTGAAAAAATCCCTAAGCCCCGGGGTCACAATTTCAGCAAAAATCTCCCTTTTGCCAATTCACTCAAAAATGCTGCCAAACCCTTGCAAATGCTCCCCTGAAAGTTTTGGAAGTCGAAACAGAAGGCTTTTTACCACAGGAGAAGAAATCAGCCCTCAACAACTTATCCGCTGGAAAAAGATTTTTTGAAAAAATCCCTAAGCCCCGGGGTCACAATTTCAGCAAAAATCTGACTTTTGCCAATTCACTCAAAAATGCTGCCAAACCCTTGCAAATGCTCCCCTGAAAGTTTTGGAAGTCGAAAGAGATGCCTTTTTACCACAGGAGAAGAAATCAGCCCTCAACAACTTAACGGGCGGAAAAAGATTTTTTTGAAAAAATCCCTAAGCCCCGGGGTCACAATTTCAGGAAAAATCTGACTTTTGCCAATTCACTCAAAAATGCTGCCAAACCCTTGCAAATGCTCCCCTGAAAGTTTTGGAAGTCGAAACAGAAGCCTTTTTACCACAGGAGAAGAAATCAGCCCTCAACAACTTATCCGCTGGAAAAAGATTTTTTGAAAAAATCCCTAAGCCCCGGGGTCACAATTTCAGCAAAAATCTCCCTTTTGCCAATTCACTCAAAAATGCTGCCAAACCCTTGCAAATGCTCCCCTGAAAGTTTTGGAAGTCGAAACAGAAGCCTTTTTACCACAGGAGAAGAAATCAGCCCTCAACAACTTACGCGGTGGAAAAAGATTTTTTGAAAAAATCCCTAAGCCCCGGGGTCACAATTTCAGCAAAAATCTGACTTTTGCCAATTCACTCAAAAATGCTGCAAAACCCTTGCAAATGCTCCCCTGAAAGTTTTGGAAGTCGAAACAGAAGCCTTTTTATCACAGGAGACGAAATCAGCCCCCAACAACTTAACCGGTGGGAAAAGATTTTTTGAAAAAATCCCTAAGCCCCGGGGTCACAATTTCAGGAAAAATCTGACTTTTGCCAATTCACTCAAAAATGCTGCCAAACCCTTGCAAATGCTCCCCTGAAAGGTTTGGGAGTCAAAACAGAAGGTTTTTTATCATTGGAACGGAAAGCGGCCCTCAACAACTTAACCGGCGGAAAAAGATTTTTTTGAAAAAATCCCTAAGCCCCGGGGTCACAATTTCAGGAAAAATCTGACTTTTGCCAATTCACTCAAAAATGCTGCCAAACCCTTGCAAATGCTCCTCTGAAAGGTTTGGGAGTCAAAACAGAAGCCTTTTTATCCCAGGACAAGAAATCAGCCCTCAACAACTTAACCGGTGGAAAAAGATTTTTTGAAAAAATCCCTAAGCCCCGGGGTCACAATTTCAGCAAAAATCTGACTTTTGCCAATACACTCAAAAATGGTGCCGAACGGTTGCAGATGCTCCCCTGAAAGTTTTGGAAGTCGAAACAGAAGCCTTTTTATCCCAGGACAAGAAATCAGCCCTCAACAACTTAACCGGTGGAAAAAGATTTTTTGACAAAATCCCTAAGCCCCGGGGTCACAATTTCAGCAAAAATCTGACTTTTGCCAATTCACTCAAAAATGCTGCCAAACCCTTGCAAATGCTCCCCTGAAAGTTTTCAAAGTCAAAACAGAAGCCTTTTTAACACAGGAGAAGAAAGCAGCCCTCAACAACTTAACTGGTGGAAAAAGATTTTTTGAAAAAATCCCTAAGCCCCGGGGTCACAATTTCAGCAAAAATCTGACTTTGGCCAATACACTCAAAAATGGTGCCGAGCGGTTGCAAATGCTCCCCTGAAAGTTTTGGAAGTCGAAACAGAAGCCTTTTTACCACAGGACAAGAAATCAGCCCTCAACAACTTAACCGGCAGAAAAAGATTTTTTTGAAAAAATCCCTAAGCCCCGGGGTCACAATTTCAGCAAAAATCTGACTTTTGCCAATACACTCAAAAATGCTGCCAAACCCTTGCAAATGCTCCTCTGAAAGTTTTGGAAGTCGAAACAGAAGCCTTTTTACCACAGGAGAAGAAATCAGCCCTCAACAACTTATCCGCTGGAAAAAGATTTTTTGAAAAAATCCCTAAGCCCCGGGGTCACAATTTCAGCAAAAATCTGACTTTGGCCAATACACTCAAAAATGGTGCCGAGCGGTTGCAAATGCTCCCCTGAAAGTTTTGGAAGTCGAAACAGAAGCCTTTTTACCACAGGACAAGAAATCAGCCCTCAACAACTTAACCGGCGGAAAAAGATTTTTTTGACAAAATCCCTAAGCCCCGGGGTCACAATTTCAGCAAAAATCTGACTTTTGCCAATTCACTCAAAAATGCTGCCAAACCCTTGCAAATGCTCCCCTGAAAGTTTTGGAAGTCGAAACAGAAGCCTTTTTACCACAGGAGAAGAAATCAGCCCTCAAAAACTTATCCGCTGGAAAAAGATTTTTTGAAAAAATCCCTAAGCCCCGGGGTCACAATTTCAGCAAAAATCTCCCTTTTGCCAATTCACTCAAAAATGCTGCCAAACCCTTGCAAATGCTCCCCTGAAAGTTTTGGAAGTCGAAACAGAAGCCTTTTTACCACAGGAGAAGAAATCAGCCCTCAACAACTTAAGCGGCGGAAAAATTTTTTTTGAAAAAATCCCTAAGCCCCGGGGTCACAATTTCAGGAAAAATCTGACTTTTGCCAATTCACTCAAAAATGCTGCCAAACCCTTGCAAATGCTCCCCTGAAAGGTTTGGGAGTCAAAACAGAAGGTTTTTTATCATTGGAACGGAAAGCGGCCCTCAACAACTTAACCGGCGGAAAAAGATTTTTTTGAAAAAATCCCTAAGCCCCGGGGTCACAATTTCAGCAAAAATCTGACTTTTGCCAATACACTCAAAAATGGTGCCGAACGGTTGCAGATGCTCCCCTGAAAGTTTTGGAAGTCGAAACAGAAGCCTTTTTATCCCAGGACAAGAAATCAGCCCTCAACAACTTAACCGGTGGAAAAAGATTTTTTGACAAAATCCCTAAGCCCCGGGGTCACAATTTCAGCAAAAATCTGACTTTTGCCAATTCACTCAAAAATGCTGCCAAACCCTTGCAAATGCTCCCCTGAAAGTTTTCAAAGTCAAAACAGAAGCCTTTTTAACACAGGAGAAGAAAGCAGCCCTCAACAACTTAACTGGTGGAAAAAGATTTTTTGAAAAAATCCCTAAGCCCCGGGGTCACAATTTCAGCAAAAATCTGACTTTGGCCAATACACTCAAAAATGGTGCCGAGCGGTTGCAAATGCTCCCCTGAAAGTTTTGGAAGTCGAAACAGAAGCCTTTTTACCACAGGACAAGAAATCAGCCCACAACAACTTAACCGGCAGAAAAAGATTTTTTTGAAAAAATCCCTAAGCCCCGGGGTCACAATTTCAGCAAAAATCTGACTTTTGCCAATACACTCAAAAATGCTGCCAAACCCTTGCAAATGCTCCTCTGAAAGTTTTGGAAGTCGAAACAGAAGCCTTTTTACCACAGGAGAAGAAATCAGCCCTCAACAACTTATCCGCTGGAAAAAGATTTTTTGAAAAAATCCCTAAGCCCCGGGGTCACAATTTCAGCAAAAATCTCCCTTTTGCCAATTCACTCAAAAATGGTGCCGAGCGGTTGCAAATGCTCCCCTGAAAGTTTTGGAAGTCGAAACAGAAGCCTTTTTACCACAGGACAAGAAATCAGCCCTCAACAACTTAACCGGTGGAAAAAGATTTTTTTGAAAAAATCCCTAAGCCCCGGGGTCACAATTTCAGCAAAAATCTGACTTTTGCCAATTCACTCAAAAATGCTGCCAAACCCTTGCAAATGCTCCCCTGAAAGTTTTGGAAGTCGAAAGAGAAGCCTTTTTACCACAGGAGAAGAAATCAGCCCTCAACAACTTAACCGGTGGAAAAAGATTTTTTGAAAAAATCCCTAAGCCCCGGGGTCACAATTTCAGCAAAAATCTGACTTTTGCCAATTCACTCAAAAATGCTGCCAAACCCTTGCAAATGCTCCCCTGAAAGTTTTCAAAGTCAAAACAGAAGCCTTTTTAACACAGGAGAAGAAATCAGCCCTCAACAACTTAACTGGTGGAAAAAGATTTTTTGAAAAAATCCCTAAGCCCCGGGGTCACAATTTCAGCAAAAATCTGACTTTGGCCAATACACTCAAAAATGGTGCCGAGCGGTTGCAAATGCTCCCCTGAAAGTTTTGGAAGTCGAAACAGAAGCCTTTTTTACCACAGGACAAGAAATCAGCCCTCAACAACTTAACCGGCAGAAAAAGATTTTTTTGAAAAAATCCCTAAGCCCCGGGGTCACAATTTCAGCAAAAATCTGACTTTTGCCAATACACTCAAAAATGCTGCCAAACCCTTGCAAATGCTCCCCTGAAAGTTTTGGAAGTCGAAACAGAAGCCTTTTTACCACAGGAGAAGAAATCAGCCCTCAACAACTTATCCGCTGGAAAAAGATTTTTTGAAAAAATCCCTAAGCCCCGGGGTCACAATTTCAGCAAAAATCTGACTTTGGCCAATACACTCAAAAATGGTGCCGAGCGGTTGCAAATGCTCCCCTGAAAGTTTTGGAAGTCGAAACAGAAGCCTTTTTACCACAGGACAAGAAATCAGCCCTCAACAACTTAACCGGTGGAAAAAGATTTTTTTGAAAAAATCCCTAAGCCCCGGCGTCACAATTTCAGCAAAAATCTGACTTTTGCCAATTCACTCAAAAATGCTGCCAAACCCTTGCAAATGCTCCCCTGAAAGGTTTGGGAGTCAAAACAGAAGGTTTTTTATCATAGGACCAGAAAGCAGCCCTCAACAACTTAACCGGCAGAAAAAGATTTTTTTGAAAAAATCCCTAAGCCCCGGCGTCACAATTTCAGCAAAAATCTCCCTTTTGCCAATTCACTCAAAAATGGTGCCGAACGGTTGCAGATGCTCCCCTGAAAGTTTTGGAAGTCGAAACAGAAGCCTTTTTATCCCAGGACAAGAAATCAGCCCTCAACAACTTAACCGGTGGAAAAAGATTTTTTGACAAAATCCCTAAGCCCCGGGGTCACAATTTCAGCAAAAATCTGACTTTTGCCAATTCACTCAAAAATGCTGCCAAACCCTTGCAAATGCTCCCCTGAAAGATTTCAAAGTCAAAACAGAAGCCTTTTTAACACAGGAGAAGAAATCAGCCCTCAACAACTTAACTGGTGGAAAAAGATTTTTTGAAAAAATCCCTAAGCCCCGGGGTCACAATTTCAGCAAAAATCTGACTTTGGCCAATACACTCAAAAATGGTGCCGAGCGGTTGCAAATGCTCCCCTGAAAGTTTTGGAAGTCGAAACAGAAGCCTTTTTACCACAGGACAAGAAATCAGCCCTCAACAACTTAAGTGGTGGAAAAAGATTTTTTGAAAAAATCCCTAAGCCCCGGGGTCACAATTTCAGCAAAAATCTCCCTTTTGCCAATTCACTCAAAAATGCTGCCAAACCCTTGCAAATGCTCCCCTGAAAGTTTTGGAAGTCGAAACAGAAGCCTTTTTACCACAGGAGAAGAAATCAGCCCTCAACAACTTAACCGGTGGAAAAAGATTTTTTGAAAAAATCCCTAAGACCCGGGGTCACAATTTCAGCAAAAATCTGACTTTTGCCAATTCACTCAAAAATGCTGCCAAACCCTTGCAAATGCTCCCCTGAAAGTTTTGGAAGCCGAAACAGAAGCCTTTTTACCACAGGAGAAGAAATCAGCCCTCAACAACTTAACCGGCGGAAAAAGATTTTTTTGAAAAAATCCCTAAGCCCCGGGGTCACAATTTCAGCAAAAATCTGACTTTTGCCAATTCACTCAAAAATGCGGCCAAACCCTTGCAAATGCTCGCCTGAGAGGTCTGGGAGTCAAAACAGAAGGTTTTTTATCATACGACCAGAAAGCAGCCCTCAACAACTTAACCGGCGGAAAAAGATTTTTTTGAAAAAATCCCTAAGCCCCGGGGTCACAATTTCAGGAAAAATCTGACTTTTGCCAATTCACTCAAAAATGCTGCCAAACCCTTGCAAATGCTCCTCTGAAAGGTTTGGGAGTCAAAACAGAAGCCTTTTTATCACAGGACAAGAAATCAGCCCTCAACAACTTAACCGGTGGAAAAAGATTTTTTGACAAAATCCCTAAGCCCCGGGGTCACAATTTCAGCAAAAATCTGACTTTTGCCAATTCACTCAAAAATGCTGCCAAACCCTTGCAAATGCTCCTCTGAAAGTTTTGGAAGTCGAAACAGAAGCCTTTTTACCACAGGAGAAGAAATCAGCCCTCAACAACTTATCCGCTGGAAAAAGATTTTTTGAAAAAATCCCTAAGCCCCGGGGGCACAATTTCAGCAAAAATCTGACTTTTGCCAATTCACTCAAAAATGCTGCCAAACCCTTGCAAATGCTCCCCTGAAAGTTTTGGAAGTCGAAACAGAAGCCTTTTTACCACAGGACAAGAAATCAGCCCTCAACAACTTAGGTTTTGGAAGTCGAAACAGAAGCCTATTTATCACAGGACAAGAAATCAGCCCTCAACAACTTAACCGGTGGAAAAAGATTTTTTGAAAAAATCCCTAAGCCCCGGGGTCACAATTTCAGCAAAAATCTGACTTTTGCCAATTCACTCAAAAATGCTGCCAAACCCTTGCAAATGCTCCCCTGAAAGTTTTCAAAGTCAAAACAGAAGCCTTTTTAACACAGGAGAAGAAATCAGCCCTCAACAACTTAACTGGTGGAAAAAGATTTTTTGAAAAAATCCCTAAGCCCCGGGGTCACAATTTCAGCAAAAATCTGACTTTGGCCAATACACTCAAAAATGGTGCCGAGCAGTTGCAAATGCTCCCCTGAAAGTTTTGGAAGTCGAAACAGAAGCCTTTTTTACCACAGGACAAGAAATCAGCCCTCAACAACTTAACCGGCAGAAAAAGATTTTTTTGAAAAAATCCCTAAGCCCCGGGGTCACAATTTCAGCAAAAATCTGACTTTTGCCAATACACTCAAAAATGCTGCCAAACCCTTGCAAATGCTCCCCTGAAAGTTTTGGAAGTCGAAACAGAAGCCTTTTTACCACAGGAGAAGAAATCAGCCCTCAACAACTTATCCGCTGGAAAAAGATTTTTTGAAAAAATCCCTAAGCCCCGGGGTCACAATTTCAGCAAAAATCTGACTTTGGCCAATACACTCAAAAATGGTGCCGAGCGGTTGCAAATGCTCCCCTGAAAGTTTTGGAAGTCGAAACAGAAGCCTTTTTACCACAGGACAAGAAATCAGCCCTCAACAACTTAACCGGTGGAAAAAGATTTTTTTGAAAAAATCCCTAAGCCCCGGCGTCACAATTTCAGCAAAAATCTGACTTTTGCCAATTCACTCAAAAATGCTGCCAAACCCTTGCAAATGCTCCCCTGAAAGGTTTGGGAGTCAAAACAGAAGGTTTTTTATCATAGGACCAGAAAGCAGCCCTCAACAACTTAACCGGCAGAAAAAGATTTTTTTGAAAAAATCCCTAAGCCCCGGCGTCACAATTTCAGCAAAAATCTCCCTTTTGCCAATTCACTCAAAAATGGTGCCGAACGGTTGCAGATGCTCCCCTGAAAGTTTTGGAAGTCGAAACAGAAGCCTTTTTATCCCAGGACAAGAAATCAGCCCTCAACAACTTAACCGGTGGAAAAAGATTTTTTGACAAAATCCCTAAGCCCCGGGGTCACAATTTCAGCAAAAATCTGACTTTTGCCAATTCACTCAAAAATGCTGCCAAACCCTTGCAAATGCTCCCCTGAAAGTTTTCAAAGTCAAAACAGAAGCCTTTTTAACACAGGAGAAGAAATCAGCCCTCAACAACTTAACTGGTGGAAAAAGATTTTTTGAAAAAATCCCTAAGCCCCGGGGTCACAATTTCAGCAAAAATCTGACTTTGGCCAATACACTCAAAAATGGTGCCGAGCGGTTGCAAATGCTCCCCTGAAAGTTTTGGAAGTCGAAACAGAAGCCTTTTTACCACAGGAGAAGAAATCAGCCCTCAACAACTTAAGTGGTGGAAAAAGATTTTTTGAAAAAATCCCTAAGCCCCGGGGCCACAATTTCAGCAAAAATCTCCCTTTTGCCAATTCACTCAAAAATGCTGCCAAACCCTTGCAAATGCTCCCCTGAAAGTTTTGGAAGTCGAAACAGAAGCCTTTTTACCACAGGACAAGAAATCAGCCCTCAACAACTTAACCGGTGGAAAAAGATTTTTTGAAAAAATCCCTAAGCCCCGGGGTCACAATTTCAGCAAAAATCTGACTTTTGCCAATTCACTCAAAAATGCTGCCAAACCCTTGCAAATGCTCCCCTGAAAGTTTTGGAAGTTGAAACAGAAGCCTTTTTACCACAGGAGAAGAAATCAGCCCTCAACAACTTAACCGGTGGAAAAAGATTTTTTTGAAAAAATCCCTAAGCCCCGGGGTCACAATTTCAGCAAAAATCTGACTTTTGCCAATTCACTCAAAAATGCGGCAAAACCGTAGCAAATGCTCGCCTGAAAGGTCTGGGAGTCAAAACAGAAGGTTTTTTATCATACGACCAGAAAGCAGCCCTCAACAACTTAACCGGCGGAAAAAGATTTTTTTGAAAAAATCCCTAAGCCCCAGGGTCACAATTTCAGGAAAAATCTGACTTTTGCCAATTCACTCAAAAATGCTGCCAAACCCTTGCAAATGCTCCTCTGAAAGGTTTGGGAGTCAAAACAGAAGCCTTTTTATCACAGGACAAGAAATCAGCCCTCAACAACTTAACCGGTGGAAAAAGATTTTTTGACAAAATCCCTAAGCCCCGGGGTCACAATTTCAGCAAAAATCTGACTTTTGCCAATTCACTCAAAAATGCTGCAAACCCTTGCAAATGCTCCCCTGAAAGTTTTGGAAGTCGAAACAGAAGCCTTTTTATCACAGGATAAGAAATCAGCCCTCAACAACTTAAGTGGTGGAAAAAGATTTTTTGAAAAAATCCCTAAGCCCCGGGGTCACAATTTCAGCAAAAATCTGACTTTTGCCAATTCACTCAAAAATGCTGCCAAACCCTTGCAAATGCTCCCCTGAAAGGTTTGGGAGTCGAAACAGAAGGTTTTTTATCATAGGACAAGAAATCAGCCCTCAACAACTTAACCGGCGGAAAAAGATTTTTTTGAAAAAATCACTAAGCCCTGGGGTCACAATTTCAGCAAAAATCTCCCTTTTGCCAATTCACTCAAAAATGGTGCCAAACCCTTGCAAATGCTCCCCTGAAAGTTTTGGAAGTCGAAACAGAAGGCTTTTTACCACAGGAGAAGAAATCAGCCCTCAACAACTTATCCGCTGGAAAAAGATTTTTTGAAAAAATCCCTAAGCCCCGGGGTCACAATTTCAGCAAAAATCTCCCTTTTGCCAATTCACTCAAAAATGCTGCCAAACCCTTGCAAATGCTCCCCTGAAAGTTTTGGAAGTCGAAACAGAAGCCTTTTTATCACAGGAGACGAAATCAGCCCTCAACAACTTAAGCGGTGGAAAAAGATTTTTTGAAAAAATCCCTAAGCCCCGGGGTCACAATTTCAGCAAAAATCTGACTTTTGCCAATTCACTCAAAAATGCTGCCAAACCCTTGCAAATGCTCCCCTGAAAGTTTTGGAAGTCGAAAGAGATGCCTTTTTACCACAGGAGAAGAAATCAGCCCTCAACAACTTAACCGGCGGAAAAAGATTTTTTTGAAAAAATCCCTAAGCCCCGGGGTCACAATTTCAGCAAAAATCTGACTTTTGCCAATTCACTCAAAAATGCTGCCAAACCCTTGCAAATGCTCCCCTAAAAGGTTTGGGAGTCAAAACAGAAGGTTTTTTATCATAGGACCAGAAAGCAGCCCTCAACAACTTAACCGGCAGAAAAAGATTTTTTTGAAAAAATCCCAAAGCCCCAGGGTCACAATTTCAGCAAAAATCTGACTTTTGCCAATTCACTCAAAAATGCTGCCAAACCCTTGCAAATGCTCCCCTGAAAGTTTTGGAAGTCGAAACAGAAGCCTTTTTACCACAGGAGAAGAAATCAGCCCTCAACAACTTATCCGCTGGAAAAAGATTTTTTGAAAAAATCCCTAAGCCCCGGGGTCACAATTTCAGCAAAAATCTGACTTTTGCCAATTCACTCAAAAATGCTGCCAAACCCTTGCAAATGCTCCCCTGAAAGTTTTGGAAGTCGAAAGAGATGCCTTTTTACCACAGGAGAAGAAATCAGCCCTCAACAACTTAACCGGCGGAAAAAGATTTTTTTGAAAAAATCCCTAAGCCCCGGGGTCACAATTTCAGCAAAAATCTGACTTTTGCCAATTCACTCAAAAATGCTGCCAAACCCTTGCAAATGCTCCCCTGAAAGTTTTGGAAGTCGAAACAGAAGCCTTTTTACCACAGGAGAAGAAATCAGCCCTCAACAACTTATCCGCTGGAAAAAGATTTTTTGAAAAAATCCCTAAGCCCCGGGGTCACAATTTCAGCAAAAATCTCCCTTTTGCCAATTCACTAAAAAATGCTGCCAAACCCTTGCAAATGCTCCCCTGAAAGTTTTGGAAGTCGAAACAGAAGCCTTTTTACCACAGGAGAAGAAATCAGCCCTCAACAACTTACGCGGTGGTAAAAGATTTTTTGAAAAAATCCCTAAGCCCCGGGGTCACAATTTCAGCAAAAATCTGACTTTTGCCAATTCACTCAAAAATGCTGCAAAACCCTTGCAAATGCTCCCCTGAAAGTTTTGGAAGTCGAAACAGAAGCCTTTTTATCACAGGAGACGAAATCAGCCCTCAACAACTTAACCGGTGGGAAAAGATTTTTTGAAAAAATCCCTAAGCCCCGGGGTCACAATTTCAGGAAAAATCTGACTTTTGCCAATTCACTCAAAAATGCTGCCAAACCCTTGCAAATGCTCCCCTGAAAGGTTTGGGAGTCAAAACAGAAGGTTTTTTATCATTGGAACGGAAAGCGGCCCTCAACAACTTAACCGGCGGAAAAAGATTTTTTTGAAAAAATCCCTAAGCCCCGGGGTCACAATTTCAGGAAAAATCTGACTTTTGCCAATTCACTCAAAAATGCTGCCAAACCCTTGCAAATGCTCCCCTGAAAGTTTTGGAAGTCGAAACAGAAGCCTTTTTATCACAGGAGAAGAAATCAGCCCTCAACAACTTAAGTGGTGGAAAAAGATTTTTTGAAAAAATCCCTAAGCCCCGGGGTCACAATTTCAGCAAAAATCTGACTTTTGCCAATTCACTCAAAAATGCTGCCAAACCCTTGCAAATGCTCCCCTGAAAGTTTTGGAAGTCGAAAGAGATGCCTTTTTACCACAGGAGAAGAAATCAGCCCTCAACAACTTAACCGGCGGAAAAAGATTTTTTTGAAAAAATCCCTAAGCCCCGGGGTCACAATTTCAGCAAAAATCTGACTTTTGCCAATTCACTCAAAAATGCTGCCAAACCCTTGCAAATGCTCCCCTGAAAGTTTTGGAAGTCGAAACAGAAGCCTTTTTACCACAGGAGAAGAAATCAGCCCTCAACAACTTATCCGCTGGAAAAAGATTTTTTGAAAAAATCCCTAAGCCCCGGGGTCACAATTTCAGCAAAAATCTCCCTTTTGCCAATTCACTAAAAAATGCTGCCAAACCCTTGCAAATGCTCCCCTGAAAGTTTTGGAAGTCGAAACAGAAGCCTTTTTACCACAGGAGAAGAAATCAGCCCTCAACAACTTACGCGGTGGTAAAAGATTTTTTGAAAAAATCCCTAAGCCCCGGGGTCACAATTTCAGCAAAAATCTGACTTTTGCCAATTCACTCAAAAATGCTGCAAAACCCTTGCAAATGCTCCCCTGAAAGTTTTGGAAGTCGAAACAGAAGCCTTTTTATCACAGGAGACGAAATCAGCCCTCAACAACTTAACCGGTGGGAAAAGATTTTTTGAAAAAATCCCTAAGCCCCGGGGTCACAATTTCAGGAAAAATCTGACTTTTGCCAATTCACTCAAAAATGCTGCCAAACCCTTGCAAATGCTCCCCTGAAAGGTTTGGGAGTCAAAACAGAAGGTTTTTTATCATTGGAACGGAAAGCGGCCCTCAACAACTTAACCGGCGGAAAAAGATTTTTTTGAAAAAATCCCTAAGCCCCGGGGTCACAATTTCAGGAAAAATCTGACTTTTGCCAATTCACTCAAAAATGCTGCCAAACCCTTGCAAATGCTCCCCTGAAAGTTTTGGAAGTCGAAACAGAAGCCTTTTTATCACAGGAGAAGAAATCAGCCCTCAACAACTTAAGTGGTGGAAAAAGATTTTTTGAAAAAATCCCTAAGCCCCGGGGTCACAATTTCAGCAAAAATCTGACTTTTGCCAATACACTCAAAAATGGTGCCGAACGGTTGCAGATGCTCCCCTGAAAGTTTTGGAAGTCGAAACAGAAGCCTTTTTATCCCAGGACAAGAAATCAGCCCTCAACAACTTAACCGGTGGAAAAAGATTTTTTGAAAAAATCCCTAAGCCCCGGGGTCACAATTTCAGCAAAAATCTGACTTTTGCCAATACACTCAAAAATGGTGCCGAACGGTTGCAGATGCTCCCCTGAAAGTTTTGGAAGTCGAAACAGAAGCCTTTTTATCCCAGGACAAGAAATCAGCCCTCAACAACTTAACCGGTGGAAAAAGATTTTTTGAAAAAATCCCTAAGCCCCGGGGTCACAATTTCAGCAAAAATCTGACTTTTGCCAATTCACTCAAAAATGCTGCCAAACCCTTGCAAATGCTCCCCTGAAAGTTTTCAAAGTCAAAACAGAAGCCTTTTTAACACAGGAGAAGAAATCAGCCCTCAACAACTTAACTGGTGGAAAAAGATTTTTTGAAAAAATCCCTAAGCCCCGGGGTCACAATTTCAGCAAAAATCTGACTTTGGCCAATACACTCAAAAATGGTGCCGAGCGGTTGCAAATGCTCCCCTGAAAGTTTTGGAAGTCGAAACAGAAGCCTTTTTACCACAGGACAAGAAATCAGCCCTCAACAACTTAACCGGCAGAAAAAGATTTTTTTGAAAAAATCCCTAAGCGCCGGGGTCACAATTTCAGCAAAAATCTGACTTTTGCCAATACACTCAAAAATGCTGCCAAACCCTTGCAAATGCTCCTCTGAAAGTTTTGGAAGTCGAAACAGAAGCCTTTTTACCACAGGAGAAGAAATCAGCCCTCAACAACTTATCCGCTGGAAAAAGATTTTTTGAAAAAATCCCTAAGCCCCGGGGTCACAATTTCAGGAAAAATCTGACTTTGGCCAATACACTCAAAAATGGTGCCGAGCGGTTGCAAATGCTCCCCTGAAAGTTTTGGAAGTCGAAACAGAAGCCTTTTTACCACAGGACAAGAAATCAGCCCTCAACAACTTAACCGGTGGAAAAAGATTTTTTTGAAAAAATCCCTAAGCCCCGGGGTCACAATTTCAGGAAAAATCTGACTTTTGCCAATTCACTCAAAAATGCTGCCAAACCCTTGCAAATGCTCCTCTGAAAGGTTTGGGAGTCAAAACAGAAGCCTTTTTATCACAGGACAAGAAATCAGCCCTCAACAACTTAACCGGTGGAAAAAGATTTTTTGACAAAATCCCTAAGCCCCGGGGTCACAATTTCAGCAAAAATCTGACTTTTGCCAATTCACTCAAAAATGCTGCAAACCCTTGCAAATGCTCCCCTGAAAGTTTTGGAAGTCGAAACAGAAGCCTTTTTATCACAGGATAAGAAATCAGCCCTCAACAACTTAAGTGGTGGAAAAAGATTTTTTGAAAAAATCCCTAAGCCCCGGGGTCACAATTTCAGCAAAAATCTGACTTTTGCCAATTCACTCAAAAATGCTGCCAAACCCTTGCAAATGCTCCCCTGAAAGGTTTGGGAGTCGAAACAGAAGGTTTTTTATCATAGGACAAGAAATCAGCCCTCAACAACTTAACCGGCGGAAAAAGATTTTTTTGAAAAAATCACTAAGCCCTGGGGTCACAATTTCAGCAAAAATCTCCCTTTTGCCAATTCACTCAAAAATGGTGCCAAACCCTTGCAAATGCTCCCCTGAAAGTTTTGGAAGTCGAAACAGAAGCCTTTTTACCACAGGAGAAGAAATCAGCCCTCAACAACTTATCCGCTGGAAAAAGATTTTTTGAAAAAATCCCTAAGCCCCGGGGTCACAATTTCAGCAAAAATCTGACTTTTGCCAATTCACTCAAAAATGCTGCCAAACCCTTGCAAATGCTCCCCTGAAAGTTTTGGAAGTCGAAAGAGATGCCTTTTTAGCACAGGAGAAGAAATCAGCCCTCAACAACTTAACCGGCGGAAAAAGATTTTTTTGAAAAAATCCCTAAGCCCCGGGGTCACAATTTCAGCAAAAATCTGACTTTTGCCAATTCACTAAAAAATGCTGCCAAACCCTTGCAAATGCTCCCCTGAAAGTTTTGGAAGTCGAAACAGAAGCCTTTTTACCACAGGAGAAGAAATCAGCCCTCAACAACTTATCCGCTGGAAAAAGATTTTTTGAAAAAATCCCTAAGCCCCGGGGTCACAATTTCAGCAAAAATCTCCCTTTTGCCAATTCACTCAAAAATGCTGCCAAACCCTTGCAAATGCTCCCCTGAAAGTTTTGGAAGTCGAAACAGAAGCCTTTTTACCACAGGAGAAGAAATCAGCCCTCAACAACTTACGCGGTGGAAAAAGATTTTTTGAAAAAATCCCTAAGCCCCGGGGTCACAATTTCAGCAAAAATCTGACTTTTGCCAATTCACTCAAAAATGCTGCCAAACCCTTGCAAATGCTCCCCTGAAAGTTTTGGAAGTCGAAACAGAAGCCTTTTTATCACAGGAGACGAAATCAGCCCTCAACAACTTAACCGGTGGGAAAAGATTTTTTGAAAAAATCCCTAAGCCCCGGGGTCACAATTACAGGAAAAATCTGACTTTTGCCAATTCACTCAAAAATGCTGCCAAACCCTTGCAAATGCTCCCCTGAAAGGTTTGGGAGTCAAAACAGAAGGTTTTTTATCATTGGAACGGAAAGCGGCCCTCAACAACTTAACCGGCGGAAAAAGATTTTTTTGAAAAAATCCCTAAGCCCCGGGGTCACAATTTCAGGAAAAATCTGACTTTTGCCAATTCACTCAAAAATGCTGCCAAACCCTTGCAAATGCTCCTCTGAAAGGTTTGGGAGTCAAAACAGAAGCCTTTTTATCCCAGGACAAGAAATCAGCCCTCAACAACTTAACCGGTGGAAAAAGATTTTTTGAAAAAATCCCTAAGCCCCGGGGTCACAATTTCAGCAAAAATCTGACTTTTGCCAATACACTCAAAAATGGTGCCGAACGGTTGCAGATGCTCCCCTGAAAGTTTTGGAAGTCGAAACAGAAGCCTTTTTATCCCAGGACAAGAAATCAGCCCTCAACAACTTAACCGGTGGAAAAAGATTTTTTGACAAAATCCCTAAGCCCCGGGGTCACAATTTCAGCAAAAATCTGACTTTTGCCAATTCACTCAAAAATGCTGCCAAACCCTTGCAAATGCTCCCCTGAAAGTTTTCAAAGTCAAAACAGAAGCCTTTTTAACACAGGAGAAGAAATCAGCCCTCAACAACTTAACTGGTGGAAAAAGATTTTTTGAAAAAATCCCTAAGCCCCGGGGTCACAATTTCAGCAAAAATCTGACTTTGGCCAATACACTCAAAAATGGTGCCGAGCGGTTGCAAATGCTCCCCTGAAAGTTTTGGAAGTCGAAACAGAAGCCTTTTTACCACAGGACAAGAAATCAGCCCTCAACAACTTAACCGGCAGAAAAAGATTTTTTTGAAAAAATCCCTAAGCGCCGGGGTCACAATTTCAGCAAAAATCTGACTTTTGCCAATACACTCAAAAATGCTGCCAAACCCTTGCAAATGCTCCTCTGAAAGTTTTGGAAGTCGAAACAGAAGCCTTTTTACCACAGGAAAAGAAATCAGCCCTCAACAACTTATCCGCTGGAAAAAGATTTTTTGAAAAAATCCCTAAGCCCCGGGGTCACAATTTCAGGAAAAATCTGACTTTGGCCAATACACTCAAAAATGGTGCCGAGCGGTTGCAAATGCTCCCCTGAAAGTTTTGGAAGTCGAAACAGAAGCCTTTTTACCACAGGACAAGAAATCAGCCCTCAACAACTTAACCGGTGGAAAAAGATTTTTTTGAAAAAATCCCTAAGCCCCGGGGTCACAATTTCAGCAAAAATCTGACTTTTGCCAATTCACGCAAAAATGCTTCCAAACCCTTGCAAATGCTCCCCTGAAAGTTTTGGAAGTCGAAACAGAAGCCTTTTTACCACAGGACAAGAAATCAGCCCTCAACAACTTAACCGGTGGAAAAAGATTTTTTGACAAAATCCCTAAGCCCCGGGGTCACAATTTCAGCAAAAATCTGACTTTTGCCAATTCACTCAAAAATGCTGCCAAACCCTTGCAAATGCTCCCCTGAAAGTTTTGGAAGTCGAAACAGAAGCCTTTTTATCACAGGACAAGAAATCAGCCCTCAACAACTTAACCGGTGAAAAAAGATTTTTTGAAAATATCCCTAAGCCCCGGGGTCACAATTTCAGCAAAAATCTCCCTTTTGCCAATTCACTCAAAAATGCTGCCAAACCCTTGCAAATGCTCCCCTGAAAGTTTTGGAAGTCGAAAGAGAAGCCTTTTTACCACAGGAGAAGAAATCAGCCCTCAACAACTTAACCGGCGGAAAATGATTTTTTTGAAAAAATCCCTAAGCGCCGGGGTCACAATTTCAGCAAAAATCTGACTTTTGCCAATACACTCAAAAATGCTGCCAAACCCTTGCAAATGCTCCTCTGAAAGTTTTGGAAGTCGAAACAGAAGCCTTTTTACCACAGGAGAAGAAATCAGCCCTCAACAACTTATCCGCTGGAAAAAGATTTTTTGAAAAAATCCCTAAGCCCCGGGGTCACAATTTCAGGAAAAATCTGACTTTGGCCAATACACTCAAAAATGGTGCCGAGCGGTTGCAAATGCTCCCCTGAAAGTTTTGGAAGTCGAAACAGAAGCCTTTTTACCACAGGAGAAGAAATCAGCCCTCAACAACTTAAGCGGCGGAAAAATTTTTTTTGAAAAAATCCCTAAGCCCCGGGGTCACAATTTCAGCAAAAATCTGACTTTTGCCAATTCACTCAAAAATGCTGCCAAACCCTTGCAAATGCTCCTCTGAAAGGTTTGGGAGTCAAAACAGAAGCCTTTTTATCCCAGGACAAGAAATCAGCCCTCAACAACTTAACCGGTGGAAAAAGATTTTTTGAAAAAATCCCTAAGCCCCGGGGTCACAATTTCAGCAAAAATCTGACTTTTGCCAATACACTCAAAAATGGTGCCGAACGGTTGCAGATGCTCCCCTGAAAGTTTTGGAAGTCGAAACAGAAGCCTTTTTATCCCAGGACAAGAAATCAGCCCTCAACAACTTAACCGGTGGAAAAAGATTTTTTGACAAAATCCCTAAGCCCCGGGGTCACAATTTCAGCAAAAATCTGACTTTTGCCAATTCACTCAAAAATGCTGCCAAACCCTTGCAAATGCTCCCCTGAAAGTTTTCAAAGTCAAAACAGAAGCCTTTTTAACACAGGAGAAGAAAGCAGCCCTCAACAACTTAACTGGTGGAAAAAGATTTTTTGAAAAAATCCCTAAGCCCCGGGGTCACAATATCAGCAAAAATCTGACTTTTGCCAATTCACTCAAAAATGGTGCCGAGCGGTTGCAAATGCTCCCCTGAAAGTTTTGGAAGTCGAAACAGAAGCCTTTTTACCACAGGACAAGAAATCAGCCCTCAACAACTTAACCGGCAGAAAAAGATTTTTTTGAAAAAATCCCTAAGCCCCGGGGTCACAATTTCAGCAAAAATCTGACTTTTGCCAATACACTCAAAAATGCTGCCAAACCCTTGCAAATGCTCCTCTGAAAGTTTTGGAAGTCGAAACAGAAGCCTTTTTACCACAGGAGAAGAAATCAGCCCTCAACAACTTATCCGCTGGAAAAAGATTTTTTGAAAAAATCCCTAAGCCCCGGGGTCACAATTTCAGCAAAAATCTCCCTTTTGCCAATTCACTCAAAAATGCTGCCAAACCCTTGCAAATGCTCCCCTGTAAGTTTTGGAAGTCGAAACAGAAGCTTTTTTACCACAGGAGAAGAAATCAGCCCTCAACAACTTAAGCGGTGGAAAAAGATTTTTTGAAAAAATCCCTAAGCCCCGGGGTCACAATTTCAGCAAAAATCTGACTTTTGCCAATTCACTCAAAAATGCTGCCAAACCCTTGCAAATGCTCCCCTGAAAGTTTTGGAAGTCGAAACAGAAGCCTTTTTATCACAGGAGACGAAATCAGCCCTCAACAACTTAACCGGTGGGAAAAGATTTTTTGAAAAAATCCCTAAGCCCCGGGGTCACAATTTCAGGAAAAATCTGACTTTTGCCAATTCACTCAAAAATGCTGCCAAACCCTTGCAAATGCTCCCCTGAAAGGTTTGGGAGTCAAAACAGAAGGTTTTTTATCATTGGAACGGAAAGCGGCCCTCAACAACTTAACCGGCGGAAAAAGATTTTTTTGAAAAAATCCCTAAGCCCCGGGGTCACAATTTCAGGAAAAATCTGACTTTTGCCAATTCACTCAAAAATGCTGCCAAACCCTTGCAAATGCTCCTCTGAAAGGTTTGGAAGTCAAAACAGAAGCCTTTTTATCCCAGGACAAGAAATCAGCCCTCAACAACTTAACCGGTGGAAAAAGATTTTTTGAAAAAATCCCTAAGCCCCGGGGTCACAATTTCAGCAAAAATCTGACTTTTGCCAATACACTCAAAAATGGTGCCGAACGGTTGCAGATGCTCCCCTGAAAGTTTTGGAAGTCGAAACAGAAGCCTTTTTATCCCAGGACAAGAAATCAGCCCTCAACAACTTAACCGGTGGAAAAAGATTTTTTGACAAAATCCCTAAGCCCCGGGGTCACAATTTCAGCAAAAATCTGACTTTTGCCAATTCACTCAAAAATGCTGCCAAACCCTTGCAAATGCTCCCCTGAAAGTTTTCAAAGTCAAAACAGAAGCCTTTTTAACACAGGAGAAGAAAGCAGCCCTCAACAACTTAACTGGTGGAAAAAGATTTTTTGAAAAAATCCCTCAGCCCCGGGGTCACAATTTCGGCAAAAATCTGACTTTGGCCAATACACTCAAAAATGGTGCCGAGCGGTTGCAAATGCTCCCCTGAAAGTTTTGGAAGTCGAAACAGAAGCCTTTTTACCACAGGACAAGAAATCAGCCCTCAACAACTTAACCGGCAGAAAAAGATTTTTTTGAAAAAATCCCTAAGCCCCGGGGTCACAATTTCAGCAAAAATCTGACTTTTGCCAATACACTCAAAAATGCTGCCAAACCCTTGCAAATGCTCCTCTGAAAGTTTTGGAAGTCGAAACAGAAGCCTTTTTACCACAGGAGAAGAAATCAGCCCTCAACAACTTATCCGCTGGAAAAAGATTTTTTGAAAAAATCCCTAAGCCCCGGGGTCACAATTTCAGCAAAAATCTGACTTTGGCCAATACACTCAAAAATGCTGCCAAACCCTTGCAAATGCTCCTCTGAAAGTTTTGGAAGTCGAAACAGAAGCCTTTTTACCACAGGAGAAGAAATCAGCCCTCAACAACTTATCCGCTGGAAAAAGATTTTTTGAAAAAATCCCTAAGCCCCGGGGTCACAATTTCAGCAAAAATCTCCCTTTTGCCAATTCACTCAAAAATGCTGCCAAACCCTTGCAAATGCTCCCCTGTAAGTTTTGGAAGTCGAAACAGAAGCCTTTTTATCCCAGGACAAGAAATCAGCCCTCAACAACTTAACCGGTGGAAAAAGATTTTTTGACAAAATCCCTAAGCCCCGGGGTCACAATTTCAGCAAAAATCTGACTTTTGCCAATTCACTCAAAAATGCTGCCAAACCCTTGCAAATGCTCCCCTGAAAGTTTTCAAAGTCAAAACAGAAGCCTTTTTAACACAGGAGAAGAAATCAGCCCTCAACAACTTAACTGGTGGAAAAAGATTTTTTGAAAAAATCCCTAAGCCCCGGGGTCACAATTTCAGCAAAAATCTGACTTTGGCCAATACACTCAAAAATGGTGCCGAGCGGTTGCAAATGCTCCCCTGAAAGTTTTGGAAGTCGAAACAGAAGCCTTTTTACCACAGGACAAGAAATCAGCCCTCAACAACTTAACCGGCAGAAAAAGATTTTTTTGAAAAAATCCCTAAGCCCCGGGGTCACAATTTCAGCAAAAATCTGACTTTTGCCAATACACTCAAAAATGCTGCCAAACCCTTGCAAATGCTCCTCTGAAAGTTTTGGAAGTCGAAACAGAAGCCTTTTTACCACAGGAGAAGAAATCAGCCCTCAACAACTTATCCGCTGGAAAAAGATTTTTTGAAAAAATCCCTAAGCCCCGGGGTCACAATTTCAGCAAAAATCTCCCTTTTGCCAATTCACTCAAAAATGCTGCCAAACCCTTGCAAATGCTCCCCTGTAAGTTTTGGAAGTCGAAACAGAAGCTTTTTTACCACAGGAGAAGAAATCAGCCCTCAACAACTTAAGCGGTGGAAAAAGATTTTTTGAAAAAATCCCTAAGCCCCGGGGTCACAATTTCAGCAAAAATCTGACTTTTGCCAATTCACTCAAAAATGCTGCCAAACCCTTGCAAATGCTCCCCTGAAAGTTTTGGAAGTCGAAACAGAAGCCTTTTTATCACAGGAGACGAAATCAGCCCTCAACAACTTAACCGGTGGGAAAAGATTTTTTGAAAAAATCCCTAAGCCCCGGGGTCACAATTTCAGGAAAAATCTGACTTTTGCCAATTCACTCAAAAATGCTGCCAAACCCTTGCAAATGCTCCCCTGAAAGGTTTGGGAGTCAAAACAGAAGGTTTTTTATCATTGGAACGGAAAGCGGCCCTCAACAACTTAACCGGCGGAAAAAGATTTTTTTGAAAAAATCCCTAAGCCCCGGGGTCACAATTTCAGGAAAAATCTGACTTTTGCCAATTCACTCAAAAATGCTGCCAAACCCTTGCAAATGCTCCTCTGAAAGGTTTGGAAGTCAAAACAGAAGCCTTTTTATCCCAGGACAAGAAATCAGCCCTCAACAACTTAACCGGTGGAAAAAGATTTTTTGAAAAAATCCCTAAGCCCCGGGGTCACAATTTCAGCAAAAATCTGACTTTTGCCAATACACTCAAAAATGGTGCCGAACGGTTGCAGATGCTCCCCTGAAAGTTTTGGAAGTCGAAACAGAAGCCTTTTTATCCCAGGACAAGAAATCAGCCCTCAACAACTTAACCGGTGGAAAAAGATTTTTTGACAAAATCCCTAAGCCCCGGGGTCACAATTTCAGCAAAAATCTGACTTTTGCCAATTCACTCAAAAATGCTGCCAAACCCTTGCAAATGCTCCCCTGAAAGTTTTCAAAGTCAAAACAGAAGCCTTTTTAACACAGGAGAAGAAAGCAGCCCTCAACAACTTAACTGGTGGAAAAAGATTTTTTGAAAAAATCCCTAAGCCCCGGGGTCACAATTTCAGCAAAAATCTGACTTTGGCCAATACACTCAAAAATGGTGCCGAGCGGTTGCAAATGCTCCCCTGAAAGTTTTGGAAGTCGAAACAGAAGCCTTTTTACCACAGGACAAGAAATCAGCCCTCAACAACTTAACCGGCAGAAAAAGATTTTTTTGAAAAAATCCCTAAGCCCCGGGGTCACAATTTCAGCAAAAATCTGACTTTTGCCAATACACTCAAAAATGCTGCCAAACCCTTGCAAATGCTCCTCTGAAAGTTTTGGAAGTCGAAACAGAAGCCTTTTTACCACAGGAGAAGAAATCAGCCCTCAACAACTTATCCGCTGGAAAAAGATTTTTTGAAAAAATCCCTAAGCCCCGGGGTCACAATTTCAGCAAAAATCTGACTTTGGCCAATACACTCAAAAATGGTGCCGAGCGGTTGCAAATGCTCCCCTGAAAGTTTTGGAAGTCGAAACAGAAGCCTTTTTACCACAGGACAAGAAATCAGCCCTCAACAACTTAACCGGTGGAAAAAGATTTTTTTGAAAAAATCCCTAAGCCCCGGGGTCACAATTTCAGCAAAAATCTGACTTTTGCCAATTCACTCAAAAATGCTGCCAAACCCTTGCAAATGCTCCTCTGAAAGTTTTGGAAGTCGAAACAGAAGCCTTTTTACCACAGGAGAAGAAATCAGCCCTCAACAACTTATCCGCTGGAAAAAGATTTTTTGAAAAAATCCCTAAGCCCCGGGGTCACAATTTCAGCAAAAATCTCCCTTTTGCCAATTCACTCAAAAATGCTGCCAAACCCTTGCAAATGCTCCCCTGTAAGTTTTGGAAGTCGAAACAGAAGCTTTTTTACCACAGGAGAAGAAATCAGCCCTCAACAACTTAAGCGTTGGAAAAAGATTTTTTGAAAAAATCCCTAAGCCCCGGGGTCACAATTTCAGCAAAAATCTGACTTTTGCCAATTCACTCAAAAATGCTGCCAAACCCTTGCAAATGCTCCCCTGAAAGTTTTGGAAGTCGAAACAGAAGCCTTTTTATCACAGGAGACGAAATCAGCCCTCAACAACTTAACCGGTGGGAAAAGATTTTTTGAAAAAATCCCTAAGCCCCGGGGTCACAATTTCAGGAAAAATCTGACTTTTGCCAATTCACTCAAAAATGCTGCCAAACCCTTGCAAATGCTCCCCTGAAAGGTTTGGGAGTCAAAACAGAAGGTTTTTTATCATTGGAACGGAAAGCGGCCCTCAACAACTTAACCGGCGGAAAAAGATTTTTTTGAAAAAATCCCTAAGCCCCGGGGTCACAATTTCAGGAAAAATCTGACTTTTGCCAATTCACTCAAAAATGCTGCCAAACCCTTGCAAATGCTCCTCTGAAAGGTTTGGAAGTCAAAACAGAAGCCTTTTTATCCCAGGACAAGAAATCAGCCCTCAACAACTTAACCGGTGGAAAAAGATTTTTTGAAAAAATCCCTAAGCCCCGGGGTCACAATTTCAGCAAAAATCTGACTTTTGCCAATACACTCAAAAATGGTGCCGAACGGTTGCAGATGCTCCCCTGAAAGTTTTGGAAGTCGAAACAGAAGCCTTTTTATCCCAGGACAAGAAATCAGCCCTCAACAACTTAACCGGTGGAAAAAGATTTTTTGACAAAATCCCTAAGCCCCGGGGTCACAATTTCAGCAAAAATCTGACTTTTGCCAATTCACTCAAAAATGCTGCCAAACCCTTGCAAATGCTCCCCTGAAAGTTTTCAAAGTCAAAACAGAAGCCTTTTTAACACAGGAGAAGAAAGCAGCCCTCAACAACTTAACTGGTGGAAAAAGATTTTTTGAAAAAATCCCTAAGCCCCGGGGTCACAATTTCAGCAAAAATCTGACTTTGGCCAATACACTCAAAAATGGTGCCGAGCGGTTGCAAATGCTCCCCTGAAAGTTTTGGAAGTCGAAACAGAAGCCTTTTTACCACAGGACAAGAAATCAGCCCTCAACAACTTAACCGGCAGAAAAAGATTTTTTTGAAAAAATCCCTAAGCCCCGGGGTCACAATTTCAGCAAAAATCTGACTTTTGCCAATACACTCAAAAATGCTGCCAAACCCTTGCAAATGCTCCTCTGAAAGTTTTGGAAGTCGAAACAGAAGCCTTTTTACCACAGGAGAAGAAATCAGCCCTCAACAACTTATCCGCTGGAAAAAGATTTTTTGAAAAAATCCCTAAGCCCCGGGGTCACAATTTCAGCAAAAATCTGACTTTGGCCAATACACTCAAAAATGGTGCCGAGCGGTTGCAAATGCTCCCCTGAAAGTTTTGGAAGTCGAAACAGAAGCCTTTTTACCACAGGAGAAGAAATCAGCCCTCAACAACTTAACCGGTGGAAAAAGATTTTTTTGAAAAAATCCCTAAGCCCCGGGGTCACAATTTCAGCAAAAATCTGACTTTTGCCAATTCACTCAAAAATGCTGCCAAACCCTTGCAAATGCTCCCCTGAAAGTTTTGGAAGTCGAAAGAGAAGCCTTTTTACCACAGGAGAAGAAATCAGCCCTCAACAACTTAACCGGTGGGAAAAGATTTTTTGAAAAAATCCCTAAGCCCCGGGGTCACAATTTCAGCAAAAATCTGACTTTTGCCAATTCACTCAAAAATGCTGCCAAACCCTTGCAAATGCTCCCCTGAAAGTTTTCAAAGTCAAAACAGAAGCCTTTTTAACACAGGAGAAGAAATCAGCCCTCAACAACTTAACTGGTGGAAAAATATTTTTTGGAAAAATCCCTAAGCCCCGGGGTCACAATTTCAGCAAAAATCTGACTTTGGCCAATACACTCAAAAATGGTGCCGAGCGGTTGCAAATGCTCCCCTGAAAGTTTTGGAAGTCGAAACAGAAGCCTTTTTACCACAGGACAAGAAATCAGCCCTCAACAACTTAACCGGCAGAAAAAGATTTTTTTGAAAAAATCCCTAAGCCCCGGGGTCACAATTTCAGCAAAAATCTGACTTTTGCCAATACACTCAAAAATGCTGCCAAACCCTTGCAAATGCTCCCCTGAAAGTTTTGGAAGTCGAAACAGAAGCCTTTTTACCACAGGAGAAGAAATCAGCCCTCAACAACTTAACCGGCAGAAAAAGATTTTTTTGAAAAAATCCCTAAGCCCCGGGGTCACAATTTCAGCAAAAATCTGACTTTTGCCAATACACTCAAAAATGCTGCCAAACCCTTGCAAATGCTCCTCTGAAAGTTTTGGAAGTCGAAACAGAAGCCTTTTTACCACAGGACAAGAAATCAGCCCTCAACAACTTATCCGCTGGAAAAAGATTTTTTGAAAAAATCCCTAAGCCCCGGGGTCACAATTTCAGCAAAAATCTGACTTTGGCCAATACACTCAAAAATGGTGCCGAGCGGTTGCAAATGCTCCCCTGAAAGTTTTGGAAGTCGAAACAGAAGCCTTTTTATCACAGGACAAGAAATCAGCCCTCAACAACTTAACCGGTGAAAAAAGATTTTTTGAAAAAATCCCTAAGCCCCGGGGTCACAATTTCAGCAAAAATCTCCCTTTTGCCAATTCACTCAAAAATGCTGCCAAACCCTTGCAAATGCTCCCCTGAAAGTTTTGGAAGTCGAAACAGAAGCCTTTTTACCACAGGAGAAGAAATCAGCCCTCAACAACTTAAGCGGTGGAAAAAGATTTTTTGAAAAAATCCCTAAGCCCCGGGGTCACAATTTCAGCAAAAATCTGACTTTTGCCAATACACTCAAAAATGGTGCCGAACGGTTGCAGATGCTCCCCTGAAAGTTTTGGAAGTCGAAACAGAAGCCTTTTTATCCCAGGACAAGAAATCAGCCCTCAACAACTTAACCGGTGGAAAAAGATTTTTTGACAAAATCCCTAAGCCCCGGGGTCACAATTTCAGCAAAAATCTGACTTTTGCCAATTCACTCAAAAATGCTGCCAAACCCTTGCAAATGCTCCCCTGAAAGTTTTCAATGTCAAAACAGAAGCCTTTTTAACACAGGAGAAGAAAGCAGCCCTCAACAACTTAACTGGTGGAAAAAGATTTTTTGAAAAAATCCCTAAGCCCCGGGGTCACAATTTCAGCAAAAATCTGACTTTGGCCAATACACTCAAAAATGGTGCCGAGCGGTTGCAAATGCTCCCCTGAAAGTTTTGGAAGTCGAAACAGAAGCCTTTTTACCACAGGACAAGAAATCAGCCCTCAACAACTTAACCGGCAGAAAAAGATTTTTTTGAAAAAATCCCTAAGCCCCGGGGTCACAATTTCAGCAAAAATCTGACTTTTGCCAATACACTCAAAAATGCTGCCAAACCCTTGCAAATGCTCCTCTGAAAGTTTTGGAAGTCGAAACAGAAGCCTTTTTACCACAGGAGAAGAAATCAGCCCTCAACAACTTATCCGCTGGAAAAAGATTTTTTGAAAAAATCCCTAAGCCCCGGGGTCACAATTTCAGCAAAAATCTGACTTTGGCCAATACACTCAAAAATGGTGCCGAGCGGTTGCAAATGCTCCCCTGAAAGTTTTGGAAGTCGAAACAGAAGCCTTTTTACCACAGGACAAGAAATCAGCCCTCAACAACTTAACCGGTGGAAAAAGATTTTTTTGAAAAAATCCCTAAGCCCCGGGGTCACAATTTCAGCAAAAATCTGACTTTTGCCAATTCACTCAAAAATGCTGCCAAACCCTTGCAAATGCTCCCCTGAAAGTTTTGGAAGTCGAAAGAGAAGCCTTTTTACCACAGGAGAAGAAATCAGCCCTCAACAACTTAACCGGTGGGAAAAGATTTTTTGAAAAAATCCCTAAGCCCCGGGGTCACAATTTCAGCAAAAATCTGACTTTTGCCAATTCACTCAAAAATGCTGCCAAACTCTTGCAAATGCTCCCCTGAAAGTTTTGGAAGTCGAAACAGAAGCCTTTTTATCACAGGACAAGAAATCAGCCCTCAACAACTTAACCGGTGAAAAAAGATTTTTTGAAAAAATCCCTAAGCCCCGGGGTCACAATTTCAGCAAAAATCTCCCTTTTGCCAATTCACTCAAAAATGCTGCCAAACCCTTGCAAATGCTCCCCTGAAAGTTTTGGAAGTCGAAACAGAAGCCTTTTTACCACGGGAGAAGAAATCAGCCCTCAACAACTTAAGCGGTGGAAAAAGATTTTTTGAAAAAATCCCTAAGCCCCGGGGTCACAATTTCAGCAAAAATCTGACTTTTGCCAATTCACTCAAAAATGCTGCCAAACCCTTGCAAATGCTCCCCTGAAAGTTTTGGAAGTCGAAACAGAAGCCTATTTATCACAGGAGACGAAATCAGCCCTCAACAACTTAACCGGTGGAAAAAGATTTTTTGAAAAAATCCCTAAGCCCCGGGGTCACAATTTCAGCAAAAATCTGACTTTTGCCAATTCACTCAAAAATGCTGCCAAACCCTTGCAAATGCTCCCCTAAAAGGTTTGGGAGTCAAAACAGAAGGTTTTTTATCATAGGACCAGAAAGCAGCCCTCAACAACTTAACCGGCAGAAAAAGATTTTTTTGAAAAAATCCCAAAGCCCCGGGGTCACAATTTCAGCAAAAATCTGACTTTTGCCAATTCACTCAAAAATGCTGCCAAACCCTTGCAAATGCTCCCCTGAAAGTTTTGGAACTCGAAACAGAAGTCTATTTATCACAGGACAAGAAATCAGCCCTCAACAACTTAACCGGTGGAAAAAGATTTTTTGAAAAAATCCCTAAGCCCCGGGGTCACAATTTCAGCAAAAATCTGACTTTTGCCAATTCACTCAAAAATGCTGCCAAACCCTTGCAAATGCTCCCCTAAAAGGTTTGGGAGTCAAAACAGAAGGTTTTTTATCATAGGACCAGAAAGCAGCCCTCAACAACTTAACCGGTGGAAAAAGATTTTTTGACAAAATCCCTAAGCCCCGGGGTCACAATTTCAGCAAAAATCTGACTTTTGCCAATTCACTCAAAAATGCTGCCCAACCCTTGCAAATGCTCCCCTGAAAGTTTTCAAAGTCAAAACAGAAGCCTTTTTAACACAGGAGAAGAAAGCAGCCCTCAACAACTTAACTGGTGGAAAAAGATTTTTTGAAAAAATCCCTAAGCCCCGGGGTCACAATTTCAGCAAAAATCTGACTTTGGCCAATACACTCAAAAATGGTGCCGAGCGGTTGCAAATGCTCCCCTGAAAGTTTTGGAAGTCGAAACAGAAGCCTTTTTACCACAGGACAAGAAATCAGCCCTCAACAACTTAACCGGCAGAAAAAGATTTTTTTGAAAAAATCCCTAAGCCCCGGGGTCACAATTTCAGCAAAAATCTGACTTTTGCCAATACACTCAAAAATGCTGCCAAACCCTTGCAAATGCTCCTCTGAAAGTTTTGGAAGTCGAAACAGAAGCCTTTTTACCACAGGAGAAGAAATCAGCCCTCAACAACTTATCCGCTGGAAAAAGATTTTTTGAAAAAATCCCTAAGCCCCGGGGTCACAATTTCAGCAAAAATCTGACTTTGGCCAATACACTCAAAAATGGTGCCGAGCGGTTGCAAATGCTCCCCTGAAAGTTTTGGAAGTCGAAACAGAAGCCTTTTTACCACAGGACAAGAAATCAGCCCTCAACAACTTAACCGGTGGAAAAAGATTTTTTTGAAAAAATCCCTAAGCCCCGGGGTCACAATTTCAGCAAAAATCTGACTTTTGCCAATTCACTCAAAAATGCTGCCAAACCCTTGCAAATGCTCCCCTGAAAGTTTTGGAAGTCGAAAGAGAAGCCTTTTTACCACAGGAGAAGAAATCAGCCCTCAACAACTTAACCGGTGGGAAAAGATTTTTTGAAAAAATCCCTAAGCCCCGGGGTCACAATTTCAGCAAAAATCTGACTTTGGCCAATACACTCAAAAATGGTGCCGAGCGGTTGCAAATGCTCCCCTGAAAGTTTTGGAAGTCGAAACAGAAGCCTTTTTACCACAGGACAAGAAATCAGCCCTCAACAACTTAACCGGCAGAAAAAGATTTTTTTGAAAAAATCCCTAAGCCCCGGGGTCACAATTTCAGCAAAAATCTGACTTTGGCCAATACACTCAAAAATGGTGCCGAGCGGTTGCAAATGCTCCCCTGAAAGTTTTGGAAGTCGAAACAGAAGCCTTTTTACCACAGGACAAGAAATCAGCCCTCAACAACTTAACCGGTGGAAAAAGATTTTTTTGAAAAAATCCCTAAGCCCCGGGGTCACAATTTCAGCAAAAATCTGACTTTTGCCAATTCACTCAAAAATGCTGCCAAACCCTTGCAAATGCTCCCCTGAAAGTTTTGGAAGTCGAAACAGAAGCCTTTTTATCACAGGACAAGAAATCAGCCCTCAACAACTTAACCGGTGAAAAAAGATTTTTTGAAAATATCCCTAAGCCCCGGGGTCACAATTTCAGCAAAAATCTCCCTTTTGCCAATTCACTCAAAAATGCTGCCAAACCCTTGCAAATGCTCCCCTGAAAGTTTTGGAAGTCGAAACAGAAGCCTTTTTACCACAGGAGAAGAAATCAGCCCTCAACAACTTAAGCGGTGGAAAAAGATTTTTTGAAAAAATCCCTAAGCCCCGGGGTCACAATTTCAGCAAAAATCTGACTTTTGCCAATTCACTCAAAAATGCTGCCAAACCCTTGCAAATGCTCCCCTGAAAGTTTTGGAAGTCGAAACAGAAGCCTATTTATCACAGGAGACGAAATCAGCCCTCAACAACTTAACCGGTGGAAAAAGATTTTTTGAAAAAATCCCTAAGCCCCGGGGTCACAATTTCAGCAAAAATCTGACTTTTGCCAATTCACTCAAAAATGCTGCCAAACCCTTGCAAATGCTCCCCTAAAAGGTTTGGGAGTCAAAACAGAAGGTTTTTTATCATAGGACCAGAAAGCAGCCCTCAACAACTTAACCGGCAGAAAAAGATTTTTTTGAAAAAATCCCAAAGCCCCGGGGTCACAATTTCAGCAAAAATCTGACTTTTGCCAATTCACTCAAAAATGCTGCCAAACCCTTGCAAATGCTCCCCTGAAAGTTTTGGAACTCGAAACAGAAGTCTATTTATCACAGGACAAGAAATCAGCCCTCAACAACTTAACCGGTGGAAAAAGATTTTTTGAAAAAATCCCTAAGCCCCGGGGTCACAATTTCAGCAAAAATCTGACTTTTGCCAATTCACTCAAAAATGCTGCCAAACCCTTGCAAATGCTCCCCTAAAAGGTTTGGGAGTCAAAACAGAAGGTTTTTTATCATAGGACCAGAAAGCAGCCCTCAACAACTTAACCGGCAGAAAAAGATTTTTTTGAAAAAATCCCTAAGCCCCGGGGTCACAGTTTCAGGAAAAATCTGACTTTTGCCAATTCACTCAAAAATGCTGCCAAACCCTTGCAAATGCTCCCCTGAAAGTTTTGGAAGTCGAAAGAGAAGCCTTTTTACCACAGGAGAAGAAATCAGCCCTCAACAACTTAACCGGCGGAAAAAGATTTTTTTGAAAAAATCCCTAAGCCCCGGGGTCACAATTTCAGCAAAAATCTGACTTTTGCCAATTCACTCAGAAATGCTGCCAAACCCTTGCAAATGCTCCCCTGAAAGTTTTGGAAGTCGAAACAGAAGCCTTTTTACCACAGGGGAAGAAATCAGCCCTGAACAACTTAACCGGTGGAAAAAGATTTTTTGAAAAAATCCCTAAGCCCCGGGGTCAAAATTTCAGGAAAAATCTGACTTTTGCCAATTCACTCAAAAATGCTGCCAAACCCTTGCAAATGCTCCTCTGAAAGGTTTGGGAGTCAAAACAGAAGCCTTTTTAACACAGGAGAAGAAATCAGCCCTCAACAACTTAACTGGTGGAAAAAGATTTTTTAAAAAAATCCCTAAGCCCCGGGGTCACAATTTCAGCAAAAATCTGACTTTGGCCAATACACTCAAAAATGGTGCCGAGCGGTTGCAAATGCTCCCCTGAAAGTTTTGGAAGTCGAAAGAGAAGCCTTTTTACCACAGGAGAAGAAATCAGCCCTCAACAACTTAACCGGCGGAAAAAGATTTTTTTGAAAAAATCCCTAAGCCCCGGGGTCACAATTTCAGCAAAAATCTGACTTTTGCCAATTCACTCAAAAATGCTGCCAAACCCTTGCAAATGCTCCCCTGAAAGTTTTGGAAGTCGAAACAGAAGCCTTTTTACCACAGGAGAAGAAATCAGCCCTCAACAACTTATCCGCTGGAAAAAGATTTTTTGAAAAAATCCCTAAGCCCCGGGGTCACAATTTCAGCAAAAATCTGACTTTTCCAATTCACTCAAAAATGCTGCCAAACCCTTGCAAATGCTCCCCTGAAAGTTTTGGAAGTCGAAACAGAAGCCTTTTTACCACAGGAGAAGAAATCAGCCCTGAACAACTTAACCGGTGGAAAAAGTTTTTTTGAAAAAATCCCTAAGCCCCGGGGTCACAATTTCAGGAAAAATCTGACTTTTGCCAATTCACTCAAAAATGCTGCCAAACCCTTGCAAATGCTCCTCTGAAAGGTTTGGGAGTCAAAACAGAAGCCTTTTTAACACAGGAGAAGAAATCAGCCCTCAACAACTTAACTGGTGGAAAAAGATTTTTTAAAAAAATCCCTAAGCCCCGGGGTCACAATTTCAGCAAAAATCTGACTTTGGCCAATACACTCAAAAATGGTGCCGAGCGGTTGCAAATGCTCCCCTGAAAGTTTTGGAAGTCGAAACAGAAGCCTTTTTACCACAGGACAAGAAATCAGCCCTCAACAACTTAACCGGCAGAAAAAGATTTTTTTGAAAAAATCCCTAAGCCCCGGGGTCACAATTTCAGCAAAAATCTGACTTTTGCCAATACACTCAAAAATGCTGCCAAACCCTTGCAAATGCTCCTCTGAAAGTTTTGGAAGTTGAAACAGAAGCCTTTTTACCACAGGAGAAGAAATCAGCCCTCAACAACTTATCCGCTGGAAAAAGATTTTTTGAAAATATCCCTAAGCCCCGGGGTCACAATTTCAGCAAAAATCTGACTTTTGCCAATTCACTCAAAAATGCTGCCAAACCCTTGCAAATGCTCCCCTGAAAGTTTTGGAAGTCGAAAGAGAAGCCTTTTTACCACAGGAGAAGAAATCAGCCCTCAACAACTTAACCGGCGGAAAAAGATTTTTTTGAAAAAATCCCTAAGCCCCGGGGTCACAATTTCAGCAAAAATCTGACTTTTGCCAATTCACTCAAAAATGCTGCCAAACCCTTGCAAATGCTCCCCTGAAAGTTTTGGAAGTCGAAACAGAAGCCTTTTTACCACAGGAGAAGAAATCACCCCCCAACAACTTATCCGCTGGAAAAAGATTTTTTGAAAAAATCCCTAAGCCCCGGGGTCACAATTTCAGCAAAAATCTCCCTTTTGCCAATTCACTCAAAAATGCTGCCAAACCCTTGCAAATGCTCCCCTGAAAGTTTTGGAAGTCGAAACAGAAGGCTTTTTATCACAGGACAGAAAATCCTTAACCGGCAGAAAAATATTTTTTTGAAAAAATCCCTAAGCCCCGGGGTCTCAATTTCAGCAAAAACCTGACTTTCGGCAATTTACTCAAAAATGGTGCCAAACGGTTTCAAATGCTCCCCTGAGATGTCTGGCTTTCGAAACAGAAGGCTTTTTATCACCGGAAAAGAAATCAGCCCTCGAAAACTTAACTGTCAGAAAAACATTTTTTTAAAAAAATCCCTATACCGGCAGAAAAATATTTTTTTGAAAAAATCCCTAAGCCCCGGGGTCTCAATTTCAGCAAAATTCTGACTTTTGGCAATTCACTCAAAAATGGTGCCAAACAGTTGCAAATGCTCCCCTGAGATGTCTGGCTGTCAAAACAGAAGGCTTTTTATCACAGGAAAAGAAATCAGCCCTCGACAACATAACCGGCAGAAAAAGATTTTTTTGAAAAAATCCCTATACCGGCAGAAAAATATTTTTTTGAAAAAATCCCTTAGCCCCGGGGTCTCAATTTCAGCAAAAACCTACTCTCGGCAACTCACTCAAAAATGGTGCCAAACGGTTGCAAATGCTCCCCTGAGATGTTTGGTGGTCAAAATAGAAGGCTTTTTATCACCGGAAAAGAAATCAGCCGTCGACAACTTAACTGTCAGAAAAACATTTTAATGAAAAAATCCCTAAGCCCCAGGGTCACAATTTCATCAAAATTCTAACTTTCGGCAATTCACTCAAAAATGGTGCCAAACGGTTGCAAATGCTCCCCTGAAAAGTTTGGCGGTCGAAACAGAAGGCTTTTTATCACAGGACAGAAAATCCTTAACCGGCAGAAAAATATTTTTTTGAAAAAATCCCTAAGCCCCGGGGTCTCAATTTCAGCAAAAACCTGACTTTCGGCAATTCACTCAAAAATGGTGCCAAACGGTTGCAAATGCTCCCCTGAGATGTTTGGCGGTCGAAACAGAAGGCTTTTTATCACAGGACAGAAAATCCTTAACCGGCAGGAAAAGATTTTTTTGAAAAAAATCCCAAAGCCCCGGGGTCACAATTTCATCAAAAATCTCACTTTCGGCAAGAGAATCAAAAATGGTGCCAAACAGTTGCAAATGCTTCCCTGAGATGCCTGGCTGTCGAAACAGAAGGCTTTTTATCACAGCAAAAGAAATCAGCCCTCGACAACATAACCGGCAGAAAAACATTTTAATGAAAAAATCCCTAAGCCCCAGGGTCACAATTTCATCAAAATTCTAACTTTCGGCAATTCACTCAAAAATGGTGCCAAACGGTTGCAAATGCTGCCCTGAAAAGTTTGGCGGTCGAAACAGAAGGCTTTTTATCACAGGACAGAAAATCCTTAACCGGCAGAAAAATATTTTTTTGAAAAAATCCCTAAGCCCCGGGGTCTCAATTTCAGCAAAAACCTGACTTTCGGCAATTCACTCAAAAATGGTGCCAAACGGTTGCAAATGCTCCCCTGAGATGTTTGGCGGTCGAAACAGAAGGCTTTTTATCACAGGACAGAAAATCCTTAACCGGCAGGAAAAGATTTTTTTGAAAAAAATCCCAAAGCCCCGGGGTCACAATTTCAGCAAAAACCTGACTTTCGGCAATTGACTGAAAATGGTGGCAAACGGTTGCAAATGCTCCCCTGAGATATCTGGCTGTCGAAACAGAAGGCTTTTTATCACAGGACAGAAAATCTGACTTTTGGCAATTGACTCAAAAATGGTGCCAAACGGTTGCAAATGCTCCCCTGAAAAGTTTGGCGGTCGAAACAGAAGGCTTTTCATCACAGGACAGAAAATCCTTAACCGGCAGGAAAAGATTTTTTTGAAAAAAATCCCTAAGCCCTGGGGTCACAATTTCAGCAAAAACCTGACTTTTGGCAATTGACTCAAAAATGGTGCCAAACGGTTGCAAATGCTCCCCTGAGATGTTTGGCGGTCAAAACGGAAGGCTTTTTATCACCGGAAAAGAAATCAGCCCTCGAAAACTTAACTGTCAGAAAAAACATTTTTTTGAAAAAATCCCTAAGCCCTGGGGTCACAATTTCATAAAAAATGTGACTTTCGGCAATTCACTCAAAAATGGTGCCAAACGGCTGCAAATGCTCCCCTGAGATGTTTGGCGGTCGAAACAGAAGGCTTTTTATCACTGTACCGAGAATTCTTAACCGGCAGAAAAACATTTTTTTGAAAAAATCCCTAAGCCCCGGGGTCACAATTTCATCAAAAATGTGACTTTCGGCAATTCACTCAAAAGTGCTGCAAAACGGTTGCATATGCTCCCATCAGATATTTGGCTGTCGAAACAGAAGGCTTTTTATCACAGGAAAAGAAATCAGCCCTCGACAACATAACCGGCAGAAAAACATTTTTTTCAAAAAATCCCTAAGCCCCGGGGTCACAATTTCATTAAAAAATCTGACTTTCGCCAATTCACTCAAAAATGGTGCCATACGGTTGCAAATGCTCCGCTGAAAAGTTCCCGGTCGAAACAGAAGGCTTTTTATCACAGGACAGAAAATCCTTAACCGGCAGGAAAAGATTTTTTTGAAAAAATCCCTAAGCCCCGGGGTCACAATTTCAGCAAAAACCTGACTTTTGGCAATTGACTCAAAAATCGTGCCAAACGGTTGCAAATGCTCCCCTGAGATGTTTGGCGGTCAAAACAGAAGGCTTTTTATCACCGGAAAAGAAATCAGCCCTCGAAAACTTAACTGTCAGAAAAAACATTTTTTTGAAAAAATCCCTAAGCCCCGGGGTCACAATTTCCCTGAGAGGTTTGGCGATCGATACAGAAGGCTTTTATCACAGGACAGAAAATCCTTAACCGGCAGAAAAAGATTTTTTTGAAAAAATCCCTAAGCCCCGGGGTCACAATTTCAGCAAAAATCTGACTTTCGGCAATTCACTCAAAAATGGCGCCAAACGGTTGCAAACGCTCCCCTGAGATGTTTGGCGGTTGAAACAGAAGGCTTTTTATCACAGGTAAAGAAATCAGCCCTTGACAACTTAACTGGCAGAAAAAGATTTTTTTGAAAAAATCCCTAAGCCCCGGGGTCACAATTTCATCAAAAATCTGACTTTCGGCCATTCCCTCAAAAATGGTGCCTACTGAAGTAAGTAGGAAACACCACTGGGCCGGTAAGATAAAATCTCAGTCAAATCCTTTATTTTGACTACTGGCTCCTCACACAGCTCCTGACTCACGACAGTGTGTTGCCCATCGCTCAGTTCTGACTAAAGGATTTTATGCAGCCACTGCTGGCGGGGACATTTTGGGACCCAAAATATCCAACGCCACTAAATTCTGGTGTACTTTTTAACATAATAGTGTAAACAGGGATCAACATACAAACACTGAGAAGCCATTCCCCCCGCCCCACTAATTTAGATGGAAACAACTGGAAAAACCTCTGTGGTTGAGGCTACCAGCATGGCGCCATTTCGTACAATGAACACTTCCGAGGTCATTCTTACTACTACTTTTACTACTACTCTACTACAACTTTACTGCTACTTTACTACTTTACTACCACTTTAATATTCCTTTACTACTGCTTCACTACTACTTTACTACCATTTTACTACTGCCTTACTACTGCTTTACTATCCTTTTTTACTACTATTCCACCGCTTTACTATTGGACCATTTTACTACTACTTTAATACTATCTTACTGCTGTTTCACTACTGCCTTACTACCATTTTACTACTATTTTACTACTGCATTACTACTACTAATTTACTACTGTTTTACTACTACTTTACTGCTATTTTACTACTATTCCACCGCTTTACTATTGTTTTAGAATTACTTAACTGCTACTTCACTACTGGTTTACTATTGCTTTACTACCACTTTACTTCCACTTTACTACTGCTACTTTATTACTTATCCTACTTTACTATTTATACCCCTATTTATACAGTAGACCTTCCTGAACAATGGCATGCGTGTCTACAGTAACAAATAGTATTGTTACTATTTTATTAATTGTATATACTGCCCTTCAACCGGAGATTTAAGGTTGGTTTACAACTTAAAAATGCAAGGTAAAAAACACCTTAACTGGCAGAATTTTTTTTTTAAAAAAAATCCCTAAGCCCCGGGGTCACAATTTCAGCAAAAATCTGACTTTCTGCAATTAACTCAAAAATGGTGACAAATGGTTTCAAATGCTCTCCTGAAAAGTTTTGCGGTCGAGACAGAAGGCTTTTTATCACAGGACAGAAAATCCTTAACCGGCAGAAAAAGATTTTTTTGAAAAAATCCCTAAGCCCCGGGGTCACAATTTCCCTGAGAGGTTTGCGGGCGATACAGAAGGCTTTTATCACAGGACAGAAAATCCTTAACCGGCAGAAAAAGATTCTTTTGAAAATATCCCTAAGCCCCGGGGTCACAATTTCATCAAAAATCTGACTATTGGCAATTCACACAAAAATGGTGACAAACGGTTGCAAATGCTCCCCTGAGATCTTTGGCGGTCGAAACAGAATGCTTTTTACCACAGGAAAAGTAATCAGCACTTGACAACTTAACCGGCACAAAAATATTTTTTTGAAAAAATCCCAAAGCCCCGGGGTCACAATTTCATCAAAAATCTGACTTTCGGCAATTCACTCAAAAATGGTGCCAAACGGTTGCAAATGCTTCCCTGAGATGTCTGGCTGTCGAAACAGAAGGCTTTTTATCACAGGAATAGAAATCAGCCCTCGACAATTTAACCGGCAGAGACAGATTTTTTTCAAAAAAATCCCTAAGCCCCGCGGTCACAATTTCATCAAAAATCTGACTTTCGGCCATTCCCTCAAAAATGGTGCCTACTGAAGAAAGTAGGAAACACCACTGGGCCGGTAAGATATAATCTAAGTCACATCCCTTATTTTGATTACTGGCTCCTCACACAGATCCTGACTCAGGACAGTGTGTTGCCCATCGCTCAGTTCTGACTAAAGGATTTTATGCAGCCACTGCTGGCGTTGACATTTTGGGACCCAAAATATACAACGCCACTAAATTCTGGTGTACTTTTTAACATAATAGTGTAAACAGGGATCAACATACAAACACTGAGAAGCCATTCCCCCCGCCCCACTACTTTATATGGAAACAACTGGAAAAACCTCTGTGATTGAGGCTACCAACATGGCGCCATTTTGTACAACGAACACTTCCGAGGCCATTCTTACTACTACTTTACTACTACTTTACTACTACTTTACTACCACTTTATTACCGCTTTACTACTACTTTACTACTACTTTACTACCGCTTTACTACTACTTTACTACTACTTTACTACCGCTTTACTACTACTTTACTACTACTTTACTACCATTTTACTACTGCCTTACTACTGCTTTACTATTATTTTACTACTACTTTGCTATCCTTTTACTACTACTTTACAGCTATTTTACTACTATTGCACTGCTTTACTATTGGACCATTTTACTACTACTTTACTACTATCTTACTGCTGTTTCACTACTGACTTACTACCATTTTACTACTATTTTACTATTGCATTACTACTACTACTTTACTACTGTTTTACTACTACTTTACTGCTATTTTTCTACTATTCCACCACTTTACTATTGTTTTACCATTACTTAACTGCTACTTCACTGAGCCCCGGGCTCACAATTTCAGCAAAAATCTGACTTTCGGCAATTCACTCAAAAATGGTGCCAAACGGTTGCAAATGGTCCCCTGAAAGGTTTGGCGGTCGAAACAGAAGGCTTTTTATCACAGAAAAAGAAATCAGCCCTCGATAACATAACAGGCAGAAAAATATTTTTTTGAGAAAATCCCTAAGCCCCGGGGTCACAATTTCATCAAAAATGTGACTTTGCCCAATACACTCAAAAATGGTGCCAAACGGTTGCAAATGCTCCCCTGAGATGTTTGGGGGTCGAAACAGAAGGCTTTTTATCACAGGAAAAGTAATCAGCCCTTGACAACTTAACCGGCAGAAAAACATTTTTTTGAAAAAAACCCTAAGCCCCGGGGTCACAATTTCCCTGAGATGTCTGGCTGTCGAAACAGAAGGCTTTTTATCACAGGACAGAAAATCCTTAACCGGCAGAAAAACATTTTTTTGAAAAAATCCCTAAGCCCCGCAGTCACAATTTCATCAAAAATCTGACTTTCGGCCATTCACTCAAAAATGGTGCCTACTGAAGAAAGTAGGAAACACCACTGGGCCGGTAAGATATCATCTAAATGAAATCCCTTATTTTGACTACTGGCTCCTCACACAGATCCTGACTCATGACAGTGTGTTGCCCATCGCTCAGTTCTGACTAAAGGATTTTATACAGCCAATGCTGGCGGGGACATCTTAGGACCCCAAATATCCAATGCCACTAAATTCTGGTGTACTTTTTAACATAATAGTGTAAACAGGGATCAACATAAAACACTGAGAAGCTATTCCCCCCGCCCCACTACTTTATATGGAAACAACTGGAAAAACCTCTGTGATTGAGGCTACCAACATGGCGCCATTTTGTACAACGAACACTTCCGAGGTCATTCTTACTACTATTTTGCTACTACTTTACTACTACTTTACTACTACTTTACTACCACTTTACCACTACTTTACCACTGCTTTACTACTGCTTTTCTACTGCTTCACAACTACTTTACTACCATTTTACTACTGCCTTACTACTGCTTTACTATTATTTTACTACTACTTTACTACTATCTTACTGCTGTTTCACTACTGGCTTACTACCATTTTACTAACATTTTACTACTGCATTACTACTACTACTTTACTACTGTTTTACTACTACTTTACTGCTATTTTACTACTATTCCACCACTTTACTATTGTTTTACCATTACTTAACTGCTACTTCACTACTGGTTTACTATTGCTTAACTTCCACTTTACTTCCACTTTACTACTACTACTTTATTACTTATCCTACTTTACTATTTATACAGTAGACCTTTCTGAACAATGGCATGCCTGTCTATAGTAACAAATAGTATTGTTACTATTTTATTAATTGTATATACTGCCCCTCATCCGTAGATTTAAGTTTGGTTTACAACTTAAAAATGCACCTTAACCGGCAGAATTTTTTTTAAAAAATAAATCCCTAAGACGGTCACAATTTCATCAAAAATCTGACTTTCAGCAATTCACTCAAAAATGCTGCCAAACGGTTGCAAATGCTCCCCTGAAAAGTTTGGCGGTCGAAACAGAAGGCTTTTTATCACAGGACAGAAAATCCTTAACCGGCAGAAAAAGGTTTTTTTGAAAAAATCCCTAAGCCCCGGTGTCACAATTTCAGCAAAAATCTGACTTTCGGCAAATCACTCAAAAATGGTGCCAAACGGTTGCAAATGCTCCCCTGAAAAGTTTGGCAGTCGAAACAGAATGCTTTTTATCACAGGACAGAAAATCCTTAACCGGCAGAAAAATATTTTTTTGAAAAAATCCCTAAGACCCGGAGTCACAATATCATCAAAAAACTGACTTTCAGCAATTCACTCAAAAATGCTGCCAAACGGATGCAAATGCTCCCCTGAAAAGTTTGGCGGTCGAAACAGAAGTCTTTTTATCACAGGACAGAAAATCCTTAACCGGCAGAAAAATATTTTTTTGAAAAAATCCCTAAGACCCGGAGTCACAATATCATCAAAAAACTGACTTTCAGTAATTCACTCAAAAATGCTGCCAAACGGATGCAAATGCTCCCCTGAGATGTTTGGCGGTCAAAAGAGAAGGCTTTTTATCACCGGAAAAGAAATCAGCCCTCGATAACTTAACTGTCAGAAAAAACATTTTTTTGAAAAAATCCCTAAGCCCCGGGATCACAATTTCATCAAAAATTTGACTTTCGGCAATTCACTCAAAAATGGTGCCAAACGTTTGCAAATGTTCCCCTGAAAAGTTTCGCGGTCGAAACAGAATGCTATTTATCACAGGTCAGAAAATCCTTAACCGGAAGAAAAAGATTTTTTTGCAAAAATCCCTAAGCCCCGGGCTCACAATTTCAGGAAAAATCTGACTTTCGGTAATTCACTCAAAAATGGTGCCAAACGGTTGCACATGCTCCCCTGAGATGTTTGGCGGTCGAAACAGAAGGCTTTTTATCTCAGGAAATGAAATCAGTCCTCGACAACTTAATCGGCAGAAAAACATTTTTTTGAAAAAATCCCTAAGCCCCAGGGTCACAATTTCAGCAAAAATTTGACTTTCGGCAATTCACTCAAAAATGGTGCCAAACGGTTGCAAATGCTCCCCTGAAAAATTTGGCGGTCAAAACAGAAGGTTTTTTTATCACAGGACAGAAAATCTTTAACCGGCAGAAAAAGATTTCTTTGAAAAAATCCCTAAGCCCCGAGGTCACAATTTCAGCAAAAATATGACTTTCCGCAATTCAATCAAAAATGGTGGCAAACGGTTGCAAATGCTCCCCTGAAAAGTTTTGCGGTCGAGACAGAAGGCTTTTTATCACAGGACAGAAAATCCTTAACCGGCAGAAAAAGATTTTTTTGAAAAAATCCCTAAGCCCCGGGGTCACAATTTCAGCAAAAATCTGACTTTCGGCAATTCACTCAAAAATTGTGCCCAACGGTTGCAAATGCTCCCCTGAAAGGTTTGGCGGTCGAAAAAGAAGGTTTTTATCACAAGACAGAAAATCCTTAAACCGGCAGAAAAATATTTTTTTTAAAAAAATCCCTAAGCCCCGGGGTCACAATTTCATCAAAAATCTGACTTTTGGCCATTCCCTCAAAAATGGTGCCTACTGAAGAAAGTAGGAAACACCACTGGTTCTGACTAAAGGATTTTATGCAGCCACTGCTGGCGGGGACATTTTGGGACCCAAAATATCCAACGCCACTAAATTCTGGTGTACTTTTTAACATAATAGTGTAAACAGGGTTCAACATACAAACACTGAGAAGCCATTCCCCCCGCCCCACTAATTTATATGGAAACAACTGGAAAAACCTCTGTGGTTGAGGCTACCAACATGGCGCCATTTCGTACAATGAACACTTCCGAGGTCATTCTTACTACTACTTTACTACTACTCTACTACAACTTTACTGCTACTTTACTACTTTACTACCACTTTAATATTCCTTTACTACTGCTTCACTACTACTTTACTACCACTTTACTACTGCCTTACTACTGCTTTACTATCCTTTTACTACTACTTTGCTATCCTTTTACTTCTACTTTAAAGCTTTTTTACTACTATTCCACCGCTTTACTATTGGACCATTTAACTACTACTTTAATACTATCTTACTGCTGTTTCACTACTGCCTTACTACCATTTTACTACTATTTTACTACTGCATTACTACTACTAATTTACTACTGTTTTACTACTACTTTACTGCTATTTTACTACTATTCCACCGCTTTACTATTGTTTTAGAATTACTTAACTGCTACTTCACTACTGGTTTACTATTGCTTTACTACCACTTTACTTCCACTTTACTACTGCTACTTTATTACTTATCCTACTTTACTATTTATACCCCTATTTATACAGTAGACCTTCCTGAACAATGGCATGCGTGTCTACAGTAACAAATAGTATTGTTACTATTTTATTAATTGTATATACTGCCCTTCATCCTCAGATTTAAGGTTGGTTTACAACTTAAAAATGCAAGGTAAAAAACACCTTAACTGGCAGAATTTTTTTTTAAAAAAAAATCCCTAAGCCCCGGGGTCACAATTTCAGCAAAAATCTGACTTTCTGCAATTAACTCAAAAATGGTGACAAATGGTTTCAAATGCTCTCCTGAAAAGTTTGGCAGTCAAAACAGAAGGCTTTTTATCACAGGACAGAAAATCCTTAACCGGCAGAAAAAGATTTTTTTGAAAAAATCCCTAAGACCTGGGGTCAAAATTTCATCAAAAATCTGACTTTCGCCAATTCACTTAAAAATGGTGCCAAACGGTTGCAAATTCTCCCCTGAAAAATTTGGCAGTCAAAACAGAAGGCTTTTTATCACAGGACAGAAAATCCTTAACAGGCAGAAAAAGATTTCTTTGAAAAAATCCCTAAGCCCCGCGGTCACAATTTCATCAAAAATCTCACTTTCGGCAATTCAACCAAAAATGGTGGCAAACTGTTGCAAATGCTCCCCTGAAAAGTTTGGCGATCAAAACAGAAGGCTTTTTATGACAGGACAGGAAATCCTTAACCGGCAGAAAAAGATTTCTTTGAAAAAATCCCTAAGCCCCGAGGTCACAATTTCAGCAAAAATATGACTTTCCGCAATTCAATCAAAAATGGTGGCAAACGGTTGCAAATGCTCCCCTGAAAAGTTTTGCGGTCGAGACAGAAGGCTTTTTATCACAGGACAGAAAATCCTTAACCGGCAGAAAAAGATTTTTTTGAAAAAATCCCTAAGCCCCGGGGTCACAATTTCAGCAAAAATCTGACTTTCGGCAATTCACTCAAAAATTGTGCCCAACGGTTGCAAATGCTCCCCTGAAAGGTTTGGCGGTCGAAAAAGAAGGTTTTTATCACAAGACAGAAAATCCTTAAACCGGCAGAAAAATATTTTTTTTAAAAAAATCCCTAAGCCCCGTGGTCACAATTTCATCAAAAATCTGACTTTCGGCCATTCCCTCAAAAATGGTGCCTACTGAAGAAAGTAGGAAACACCACTGGTTCTGACTAAAGGATTTTATGCAGCCACTGCTGGCGGGGACATTTTGGGACCCAAAATATCCAACGCCACTAAATTCTGGTGTACTTTTTAACATAATAGTGTAAACAGGGTTCAACATACAAACACTGAGAAGCCATTCCCCCCGCCCCCCTAATTTATATGGAAACAACTGGAAAAACCTCTGTGGTTGAGGCTACCAACATGGCGCCATTTCGTACAATGAACACTTCCGAGGTCATTCTTACTACTACTTTACTACTACTCTACTACAACTTTACTGCTACTTTACTACTTTACTACCACTTTAATATTCCTTTACTACTGCTTCACTACTACTTTACTACCACTTTACTACTGCCTTACTACTGCTTTACTATCCTTTTACTACTACTTTGCTATCCTTTTACTTCTACTTTAAAGCTTTTTTACTACTATTCCACCGCTTTACTATTGGACCATTTAACTACTACTTTAATACTATCTTACTGCTGTTTCACTACTGCCTTACTACCATTTTACTACTATTTTACTACTGCATTACTACTACTAATTTACTACTGTTTTACTACTACTTTACTGCTATTTTACTACTATTCCACCGCTTTACTATTGTTTTAGAATTACTTAACTGCTACTTCACTACTGGTTTACTATTGCTTTACTACCACTTTACTTCCACTTTACTACTGCTACTTTATTACTTATCCTACTTTACTATTTATACCCCTATTTATACAGTAGACCTTCCTGAACAATGGCATGCGTGTCTACAGTAACAAATAGTATTGTTACTATTTTATTAATTGTATATACTGCCCTTCATCCGCAGATTTAAGGTTGGTTTACAACTTAAAAATGCAAGGTAAAAAACACCTTAACTGGCAGAATTTTTTTTAAAAAAAAAATCCCTAAGCCCCGGGGTCACAATTTCAGCAAAAATCTGACTTTCTGCAATTAACTCAAAAATGGTGACAAATGGTTTCAAATGCTCTCCTGAAAAGTTTGGCAGTCAAAACAGAAGGCTTTTTATCACAGGACAGAAAATCCTTAACCGGCAGAAAAAGATTTTTTTGAAAAAATCCCTAAGACCTGGGGTCAAAATTTCATCAAAAATCTGACTTTCGCCAATTCACTTAAAAATGGTGCCAAACGGTTGCAAATTCTCCCCTGAAAAATTTGGCAGTCAAAACAGAAGGCTTTTTATCACAGGACAGAAAATCCTTAACAGGCAGAAAAAGATTTCTTTGAAAAAATCCCTAAGCCCCGCGGTCACAATTTCATCAAAAATCTCACTTTCGGCAATTCAACCAAAAATGGTGGCAAACTGTTGCAAATGCTCCCCTGAAAAGTTTGGCGATCAAAACAGAAGGCTTTTTATGACAGGACAGGAAATCCTTAACCGGCAGAAAAAGATTTCTTTGAAAAAATCCCTAAGCCCCGCGGTCACAATTTCATCAAAAATCTCACTTTCGGCCATTCACTCAAAAATGGTGCCTACTGAAGAAAGTAGGAAACACCACTGGACCGGTAAGATATAATCTAAGTCAAATCCCTTATTTTGACTACTGGCTCCTCACACAGCTCCTGACTCACGACAGTGTGTTGCCCATCGCTCAGTTCTGACTAAAGATTTTATACAGCCACTGCTGGCGTTGACATTTTGGGACCCAAAATATCCAACGCCACTAAATTCTGGTGTACTTTTTAACATAATAGTGTAAACAGGGATCAACATACAAACACTGAGAAGCCATTCCCCCCGCCCCACTACTTTATATGGAAACAACTGGAAAAACCTCTGTGATTGAGGCTACCAACATGGCGCCATTTTATACAACGAAGAGTTCCGACGTCATTCTTACTACTACTTTACTACTACTTTACTACTGCTTTACTACTGCTTTACTACTGCTTTACTACTGCTTTACTACCATTTTACTACCACTTTACTACTACTTTACCACTACTTTATTACTACTTTACTGCTACTTTACTACTCTATTACTTTACTATCACTTTACTACTGCTTTACTACTGCTTCGCTACTACTTTACTACTACTTTACTACCATTTTACTACTGCCTTACTACTGCTTTACTATCATTTTACTACTACTTTCTTATCCTTTTACTACTACTTTACTGCTATTTTACTACTATTCCACCGCTTTAATATTGGACCATTTTACTACTACTTTACTACTATCTTACTGCTGTTTCACTACTTCCTTACTACCATTTTACTACTATTTTACTACTGCATTACTACTACTACTTTACTACTGTTTTACTACTACTTTACTGCTATTTTACTACTATTCCACCACTTTACTATTGTTTTACCATTACTTAACTGCTACTTCACTACTGGTTTACTATTGCTTTACTACTACTTTACTTCCACTTTACTACTGCTACTTTATTACTTATCCTACTTTACTATTTATACCCCTATTTATACAGTAGACCTTCCTAACAATGGCATGCCTGTCTATAGTAACAAATAATATTGTTACTATTTTATTAATTGTATATACTGACCCTCATCCGTAGATTTAAGGTTGGTTTACAAGTTAAAAATGCAAGGTAAAAAACACATTAACCAGCATGATTTTTTTTTAAAAAAAAAAAAATAATCTCTAAGCCCCGGGGTCACAATTTCATCAAAAATCTGACTTTCGGCCATTCACTCAAAAATGGTGCAAACGGTTGCAAAAGCTTCCCTGAAAGGTTTGGCGCTCGAAACAGAAGGCGTTTTATCACAGGAAAAGAAATCAGCCCTCGACAACTTAACCGGCCGAAAAGGATTTTTTTTCAAAAAATCCCTAAGCCCCGGGGTCAAAATTTCATAAAAAAACTGACTTTCGGCCATTCTCTCAAACATGCTGCCATACGGTTGCTAATGCTCCCCTGAAAAGTTTGGTGGTCAAAACAGAAGGCTTTTTATCACAGGACAGGAAATCCTTAACCGGCAGGAAAAGATTTTTTCGAAAAAATCCCTAAGCCCCGCAGTCACAATTTCATCAAAAATCTGACTTTCGGCCATTCCCTCAAAAATGGTGCCCATCGCTCAGTTCTGACTAAAGGATTTTATACAGCCACTGCTGGCGGGGAAATTTTGGGACCCAAAATATCCAACGCCACTAAATTCTGGTGTACTTTTTAACATAATAGTGTAAACAGGGATCAACATACAAACACTGAGAAGCCATTTCCCCCGCCCCACTACTTTATATGAAAACAACTGGAAAAACCTCTGTGGTTGAGGCTACCAACATGGCGCCATTTTCTACAACGAACACTTTCGAGGTCGTTCTTACTACTACTTTACTACTACTTTACTACTGCTTTACTACTGCTTTACTACCACTTTACCACTACTTTAATACCAATTTACTGCTACTTTACTACACTACTTTACTATCAATTTACTACTGCTTCAGTACTATTTTATTATCACTTTACTACTGCTTTAATACTGCTTCACTACTACTTTACTACCATTTTACTACTGCCTTACTACTGCTTTACTACCATTTTACTACTGCCTTTCTACTGCTTTACTATCATTTTACTACTACTTTGTTATCCTTTTTCTACTACTTTAAAGCTATTTTACTACTATTCCACCGCTTTACTATTGGACCATTTTACTACTACTTTACTACTATCTTACAGCTGTTTCACTATTGCCTTACTACCATTTTACTACTATTTTACTACTGCATTACTACTACTACTTTACTACTGTTTTACTACTACTTTACTGCTATTTTACTACTATTCCACCACTTCACTATTGTTTTACCATTACATAACTGCTACTTCACTACTGGTTTACTATTGCTTTACTACTACTTTACTTCCACTTTACTACTTTATTACTTATCCGACTTTACTATTTATACCCCTATTTATACAGTAGACCTTCCTAAACAATGGCATGGCTGTCTATAGTAACAAATAGTATTGTTACTATTTTATTAATTGTATATACTGACCCTCATCCGTAATATTTAAGGTTGGTTTACAAGATAAAAATGCAAGGTAAAAAACACATTAACCAGCATGATTTTTTTTTTTAAAAAAAAATAATCTCTAAGCCCCGGGGTCACAATTTCATCAAAAATCTGACTTTCGGCAATTCACTCAAAAATGGTGCCAAACGGTTGCAAATGCTCCCCTGAGATGTCTGGCTGTCGAAAAAGAAGGCTTTTTATCACATGAAAAGAAATCAGCCCTCGACAACATAACCGGCAGAAAAACATTTTTTTGAAAAAATCCCTAAGCCCCGGGGTCACAATTTCATTAAAAATGTGACTTTCGGCTATTCACTCAAAAATGGTGCCTACTGAAGAAAGTAGGAAACACCACTGGGCCGGTAAGATATAATCTAAGTCAAATCCCTTATTTTGACTACTGGCTCCTCACGCAGCTCCTGACTCACGACAGTGTGTTACCCATCGCTCAGTTCTGACTAAAAGATTTTATGCAGCCACTGCTGGCGGGGACATTTTGGGACCCAAAATATCCAACGCCACTAAATTCTGGTGTACTTTTTAACATAATAGTGTAAACAGGGATCAACATACAAACACTGAGAAGGCATTCCCCCGCCCCACTACTTTATATGAAAACAACTGGAAAAACCTCTGTGGTTGAGGCTACCAACATGGCGCCATTTTCTACAACGAACACTTTCGAGGTCGTTCTTACTACTACTTTACTACTACTTTACTACTGCTTTACTACTGCTTTACTACTGCTTTACTACCACTTTACCACTACTTTAATACCAATTTACTGCTACTTTACTATCAATTTACTACTGCTTCAGTACTATTTTATTATCACTTTACTACTGCTTTAATACTGCTTCACTACTACTTTACTACCATTTTACTACTGCCTTACTACTGCTTTACTACCATTTTACTACTGCCTTTCTACTGCTTTACTATCATTTTACTACTACTTTGTTATCCTTTTTCTACTACTTTAAAGCTATTTTACTACTATTCCACCGCTTTACTATTGGACCATTTTACTACTACTTTACTACTATCTTACTGCTGTTTCACTATTGCCTTACTACCATTTTACTACTATTTTACTACTGCATTACTACTACTACTTTACTACTGTTTTACTACTACTTTACTGCTATTTTACTACTATTCCACCGCTTTACTATTGTTTTAGAATTACTTAACTGCTACTTCACTACTGGTTTACTATTGCTTTACTACTACTTTACTTCCACTTTACTACTTTATTACTTATCCGACTTTACTATTTATACCCCTATTTATACAGTAGACCTTCCTAAACAATGGCATGGCTGTCTATAGTAACAAATAGTATTGTTACTATTTTATTAATTGTATATACTGACCCTCATCCGTAATATTTAAGGTTGGTTTACAAGATAAAAATGCAAGGTAAAAAACACATTAACCAGCATGATTTTTTTTTAAAAAAAAAAAAATAATCTCTAAGCCCCGGGGTCACAATTTCATCAAAAATCTGACTTTTGCCAATACACTCAAAAATGCTGCCAAACCCTTGCAAATGCTCTCCTGAAAGGTTTGGGAGTCGAAACAGAAGGTTTTTTTATCATAGGACAAGAAATCAGCCCTCAACAACTTAAGCGGTGGAAAAAGATTTTTTGAAAAAATCCCTAAGCCCCGGGGTCACAATTTCATAAAAAATGTGACTTTCGGCCATTCACTCAAAAATGGTGCCTACTGAAGAAAGTAGGAAACACCACTGGGCCGGTAAGATATAATCTAAGTCAAATCCCTTATTTTGACTACTGGCTCCTCACGCAGCTCCTGACTCACGACAGTGTGTTACCCATCGCTCAGTTCTGACTAAAAGATTTTATGCAGCCACTGCTGGCGGGGACATTTTGGGACCCAAAATATCCAACGCCACTAAATTCTGGTGTACTTTTTAACATAATAGTGTAAACAGGGATCAACATACAAACACTGAGAAGGCATTCCCCCGGCCCACTACTTTATATGGAAACAACTGGAAAAACCTCTGTGGCTGAGGCTACCAACATGGCGCGATTTTGTACAACGAACACTTCCGAGGTCATTCTTACTACTACTTTACTACTACTTTACTACCACTTTACTACCACTTCACTACCACTTTACTACTACTTTACTTCCACGTTACTACTACTTTACTACTACTTTACTACTACTTTACTACCACTTTACTACCACTTTACTACTACTTTACTTCCACGTTACTACTACTTTACTACTACTTTACTACAACTTTACTACCACTTTTCTACTACTTTACCACTACTTTACTACTGCTTTACTACTGCTTCACTACTACTTTACTACCATTTTACTACTGCCTTACGACTGTTTTACTATTATTTTACTACTACTTTGCTATCCTTTTACCACTACTTTACAGCTATTTTACTACTATTCCACCACTTTACCATTGTTTTACCATTACTTAACTGCTACTTCACTACTGGTTTACTATTGCTTTACTACCACATTACTTCCACTTTACCACTGCTACTTTATTACTTATCCTACTTTACTATTTATACCCCTATTTATACAGTAGACCTTCCTAACAATGGCATGCCTGTCTATAGTAACAAATAGTATTTTTACTATTTTTTTAATTGTATATACTGCCCCTCATCCGTAGATTTAAGGTTGGTTTACAACTTAAAAATGCAAGGTAAAAAACACCTTAAAAAAATAAATCTCTAAGCCCCGGGGTCACAATTTCATAAAAAATCTGACTTTCGGCAATTCACTCAAAAATGGTGCCAAACGGTTGCAAATGCTACCCTGAAAAGTTTTGCGGTCGAAACAGAAGGCTTCTTATCACAGGACAAAAAATCCCTAAGACCCGGGGTCACAATTTCATCAAAAATCTGACTTTCGGCAATTCACTCAAAAATGGTGCCAAACGGCTGCAAATGCTCCCCTGAGATGTTTGGCGGTCGAGACAGAAGGCTTATTATCACAGGAAAAGAAATCAGCCCTCGACAACTTAACTGTCAGAAAAACATTTTTTTTGAAAAAAATCCCTAAGTCCCGGGATCACAATTTCATCAAAAATCTGACTTTCGGCAATAGAATCAAAAATGGTGCCAAACAGTTGCAAATGCTTCCCTGAAATGTCTGGCTTTCGAAACAGAAGGCTTTTTATCACAGGAAAAGAAATCAGCCCTCGACAACTTAACTGTCAGAAAAACATTTTTTAAAAAAATTCCCTAAGCCCCGGGGTCACAATTTCATCAAAAATCTGACTTTCGGCAATTCACTCAAAAATGGTGCCAAAAGGTTGCAAATGCTACCATGAAAAAGTTTTGCGGTAGAAACAGAAGGCTTTTTATCACAGGACTGAAAATCCTTAACCGGCAGAAAAATATTTTTTTGAAAAAATCCCTAAGACCCGGGGTCAAAATTTCATCAAAAATCTTACTTTCGGCAATTCACTGAAAAATGGTGCCAAACGGTTGCAAATGCTCCCCTGAGATGTTTGGCGGTCAAAACAGAAGGCTTATTATTATTATTATTATTATTATTTTACAATGATTTATTTTATTTTTTTTATAATATTTTTATTAAGTTTATGAAATACAGAAAAAAGAAATAAAGACATAGATAGAAAAATACAGTAGAGAAATTACAAATTTCCATAATCCTTTTTTCCAACGCATCTATTGGACTTCCCCACATCCTCCAAACCCTGCATTCTCTGTAATACAAAATATCAGCAATTTGTTAACTTATTTCCAAGCTTATTGTATCTTTCATTTTATCATGTTGCCTAATTTCAAAACTATTGTAACCCAAATCTTATATGTTTTAACTTAAACATAATAAAGTTATTTCATTATTCCACCTTTAACTTCTTGTACCTTAATTTCCATTTCATTAATTTACCAATGCTGAAGCAAGAATTTCTAAAAATAGCATTTTTTAACATTCATACAACTTGTAATGTTTTTTCAAATAGTCTTTAAATTTTTCCCAGTCCTCCTCGATTGTTTCTTCTCCCAAGTCTTGTGTCTTCCAATGCTTAGCAATCAGGATCCTTGCTGCTGTGGTAGCATACATAAAAAAAGTTCTATCTTTCTTAAGCACTCTCTGGTCCACAATGCCGAGAAGAAAGGCCTCCGGTTTCTTAGGTAAGGTATATCTAAGTACCTTTTTTAGTTCATTATGAATCATCTCCCAAAAGGCCTTCACTTTCGGGCAAGTCCACCAGAGGTGAAAGAATGTCCCTTCCGCCTCTTTACATTTCCAACATTTGTTATCAGACAGGTGATATATCTTAGCAAGTTTGACTGGGGTCATGTACCACCGGTATATCATTTTCATAATATTTTCCTTCAAGGCACTACATGCCGTAAATTTCATTCCGGTGTTCCATAACCTTTCCCAGTCTTCAAACATAATGTTGTGCCCCAAGTCCTGTGCCCATTTTATCATGGCGGATTTGACTGTCTCATCCTTTGTATTCCATTTAAGCAGCAAATTATACATTCTCGAAAGTAATTTATTTTTTGGCTCTAACAGTTCTGTCTCTAGTTTCGATTTTTCCACCTGGAATCCAACCTTTTTATCCACTTTAAAAACCTCCTGGATTTGAGCATAATGCAACCAATCTCGCACCTTGTTTTTCAATTTTTCCAAGCTCAGCAGCCTCCAATTGTCTCCAATTTTTTCAATTATTTCCCAATATTTAGGCCAGTAGGCTTCCATGTTAAGTCTCTTACGTGCCTTGGCCTCCACCGGTGAGAGCCACCTCGGAGTCTTACTCTCCAATAAGTCCTTATATTTTGTCCAGACCATCAAAATTGCTCTTCTGACAATATGGTTTTTAAACAATTTGTGAACTTTAACCTTGTCATACCACAAATATGCATGCCACCCAAAAGCATTGTCAAACCCTTCCAGATCTAGGACATCAGTGTTTTCCAATAAGATCCAATCTTTCAACCAGCAGAAGGCTGCAGATTCATAATATAACCTCAAGTCTGGCAGGGCAAATCCCCCTCTTTCTTTCGCATCAGTTAGTATTTTAAACTTTATTCGGGGCTTTTTGCCCTGCCAAACAAACTTGGAAATATCCTTCTGCCACTTTCCAAAACATTCCACTTTGTCCACGATCTGTAGGGCCTGAAACAGAAATAACATTTTCGGCAATACATTCATCTTTATAGCTGCTATCCGGCCCAACAAGGAAAGTTTCAATCTTGACCATATTTCCAAGTCTCTTTTGATTTCTGACCAACATTTCTCATAATTATCTTTAAACAAATTCAAATTTTTGGAGGTCAAGTACACCCCTAGATATTTTACTTTTTTAACCACATTTAATTCTGTTTCTTTCAGGAACTCATCTGTTTCTGTAGTTGTCAAATTTTTTGCTAGAACCTTAGTTTTTTGCTTGTTCAGCTTAAATCCCACCACCCGACCAAAATCAGAAATTAATTCTAACACTCTTTTAGTGCTAGAGACTGGCTCCTGTAATGTTAATACCAAGTCATCTGCAAAAGCTTTCAGTTTATATTGTTTCACTCCGACCTCAATTCCTTGTACAGACCGGTCCTTTCTAATCATGTTCAATAGCACCTCCAGGACTGAAATAAACAATAGGGGGGATAGGGGGCACCCCTGTCGTGTCCCTTTTTCTATTTTGAACTCCTCTGTCACCACATTGTTAACAATCAATTTAGCTTTTTGCTCTGAGTAAATTGCTTCTATTCCATTTTCAAACCCCCGCCCGACTCCCATCCCTTCCAAATTTTTCTTCATAAACATCCAAGAAATGTTGTCAAAGGCTTTCTCCGCATCAATAAAGATTAAAACCGCTCTAGTATTAAGATTTGTTTGTAGAAGTTCCAAAATGTCAATAATGTTTCTTGTATTATCAAACAAATGCCTACCGGGGAGAAAGCCAGCCTGGTCCTTATGGATCACTTCATTAAGTACTTTTTTAAACCTACTTGCTAAAATATCCGCAAAAATTTTGTAATCCACGTTTAGGAGTGAGATGGGGCGGTAGTTCTTAAGCTGGGTCTTTTCAGTTTCTTGTTTAGGTATCAATGTGAGGAAAGCAAGTGCTCCCCTGAGATGTTTGGCGGTCGAAGCAGAAGGCTTATTATCACAGGAAAAGAAATCAGCCCTCGACAACATAACCGGCAGAAAAACATTTTTTTAAAAAAATGCCTAAGCCCCGGGGTCACAATTTCATCAAAAATCTGACTTTCGGCAAAAGAATAAAAAAGGGTGCCAAACACTTGCAAATGCTTCCCTGAGATGTCTGGCTTTCGAAACAGAAGGCTTTTTATCACAGGAAAAGAAATCAGCCCTCGACAACATAACCGGCAGAAAACATTTTTTTGAAAAAATCTGACTTTCGGCAATTCACTCAAAAATGGAGCCAAACGGTTGCAAATGCTCCCCTGAAAAGTTTAGCTGTCGAAACAGAAGGCTTTTTATCACAGGACAGAAAATCCTTAACCGGCAGAAAAACATTTTTTTGAAAAAATCCCTAAGCCCCGGGGTCACAATTCCATCAAATATCTGACTTTCGGCAATTCACTCAAAAATGGTGCCAAACGGTTGCAAATGCTCCCCTGAAAAGTTTGGCGGACGAAACAGAAGGCTTTTAATCACAGGACAGAAAATCCTTAACCGGCAGGAAAAGATTTTTTTGAAAAAATCCCTAAGACCCGGGGTCACAATTTCAGCAAAAATCTGACTTTCAGCAATAGAATCAAAAATGGTGCTAAACAGTTGCAAATGCTTCCCTGAGATGTCTGGCTTTCGAAACAGAAGGCTTTTTATCACAGGAAAAGAACGGTTGCAAATGCTCCCCTGAAAAGTTTGGCAGTCGAAACAGAAGGCTTTTTATCACAGGAGAGAAAATCCTTAACCGGCAGGAAAAGATTTTTTTGAAAAAATCCCTAAGACCCGGGGTCACAATTTCAGCAAAAATCTGACTTTCGGCAATTCACTCAAAAATGGTGACAAACGGTTGCAAATGCTCCCCTGAGATGTTTGGCGGTCGAAACAGAAGGCGTATTATCACAGGAAAAGAAATCAGCCCTCGACAACATAACCGGCAGAAAAACATTTTTTTGAAAAAATCCCTAAGCCCCGGGGTCACAATTTCATCAAAAATCTGACTTTCGGCAATTCACTCAAAAATGGTGCCAAACGGTTGCAAATGCTCCCCTGAAAAGTTTGGCGGTTGAAACAGAAGGCTTTTTATCACAGGACAGAAAATCCTTAACCGGCAGGAAACGATTTTTTTGAAAAAATCCCTAAGACCCGGGGTCAAAATTTCATCAAAAATCTTACTTTCGTCAATTCACTCAAAAATTGTGCCAAACGGTTGCAAATGGTCCCCTGAGATGTCTGGCTTTCGAAACAGAAGGCTTTTTATACAGGAAAAGAAATCAGCCCTCGAAAACTTAACTGTCAGAAAAAACATTTGTTTGAAAAAATCCCTAAGCACCGGGGTCACAATTTCAGCAAAAATCTGACTTTCGGCAATAGAATCAAAAATGCTGCCAAACAGTTGCAAATGCTTCCCTGAGATGTCTGGCTTTCGGAACAGAAGGCTTTTTATGACAGGAAAAGAAATCAGCCCTCGAAAACTTAACTGTCAGAAAAAACATTTTTTTGAAAAAATCCCAAAGCCCCGGGGTCACAATTTCATCAAAAATCTGAGTTTCGGCAATTCAATCAAAAATGGTGCCAAACGGTTGCAAATGCTCCCCTGAGATGTTTGGCGGTCGAAACAGAAGGCTTATTATCACAGGAAAAGAAATCAGCCCTCGACAACTTAACTGTCAGAAAAACATTTTTTTTGAAAAAAATCCCTAAGTCCCGGGATCTAAATTTCATCAAAAATCTGACTTTCCGCAATAGAATCAAAAATGGTGCCAAACAGTTGCAAATGCTTCCCTGAGATGTCTGGCTTTCGAAACAGAAGGCTTTTTATCACAGGAAAAGAACGGTTGCAAATGCTCCCCTGAAAAGTTTGGCGGTCGAAACAGAAGGCTTTTTATCACAGTTCAGAAAATCCTTAACCGGCAGGAAAAGATTTTTTTGAAAAAATCCCTAAGACCCGGGGTCACAATTTCAGCAAAAATCTGACTTTCGGCAATTCACTCAAAAATGGTGCGAAACGGTTGCAAATGCTACCATGAAAAAGTTTTGCGGTCGAAACAGAAGGCTTTTTATCAGAGGAAAAGAAATCAGCCCTCGACAACTTAACCGACAGAAAAACATTTTTTTGAAAAAATCCCTAAGCCCCGGGGTCACAATTTCATCAAAAATCTGACTTTCGGCAATTCACTCAAAAATGGTGACAAACGGTTGCAAATGCTCCCCTGAGATGTTAGGCGGTCGAAACAGAAGGCTTTTTATCACAGGAAAAGAAATCAGCCGTTGACAACTTAAGTGTCAGAAAAACATTTTTTTAAAAAATCCCTAAGCCCCGGGGTCACAATTTCATCAAAAATCTGACTTTCGGCAATTCACTCAAAAATGGTGCCAAACGGTTGCAAATGCTCCCCTGAGATGTTAGGTGGTCGAAACAGAAGGCTTTTTATCACAGGAAAAGAAATCAGCCCTCGACAACATAACCGACAGAAAAACATTTTTTTGAAAAAATCACTAAGCCCCGGGGTCACAATTTCATCAAAAATCTGACTTTCGGCAATTCACTCAAAAATGGTGCCAAACGGTTGCAAATGCTCCCCTGAGATGTTTGGCGGTTGAAACAGAAGGCTTTTTATCACAGGAAAAGAAATCAGCCGTCGACAACTTAACTTTCAGAAAAATATTTTTTTGAAAAAATCCCTAAGCCCCGGGGTCACAATTTCAGCAAAAATCTGACTTTCGGCAATTCACTCAAAAATGGTGCCAAACGGTTGCAAATGCTCCCCTGAGATGTTTGGCGGTCGAAACAGAAGGCTTATTATCACAGGAAAATGAATCAGCCCTCGACAACTTAACTGTCAGAAAAACATTTTTTTTGAAAAAAAACCCCTAAGTCCCGGGATCACAATTTCATCAAAAATCTGACTTTCGGCAATAGAATCAAAAATGGTGCCAAACAGTTGCAAATGCTTCCCTGAGATGTCTGGCTTTTGAAACAGAAGGCTTTTTATACAGGAAAAGAAATCAGCCCTCGAAAACTTAACTGTCAGAAAAAACATTTTTTTGAAAAAATCCCTAAGCCCCGGGTTCACAATTTCAGCAAAAATCTGACTTTCGGCAATTCACTCATAAATGGTGCCAAACGGTTGCAAATGCTCCCCTGAGATGTTTGGCGGTCGAAACAGAAGGCTTATTATCACAGGAAAAGAAATCAGCCCTCGACAACATAACCGACAGAAAAACATTTTTTTGAAAAAATCCCTAAGCCCCGGGGTCACAATTTCAGCAAAAATCTGACTTTCGGCAATTCACTCAAAAATGGTGCCAAACAGTTGCAAATGCTCCCCTGAGATGTTAGGTGGTCGAAACAGAAGGCTTTTTATCACAGGAAAAGAAATCAGCCGTCGACAACTTAACTTTCAGAAAAATATTTTTTTGAAAAAATCCCTAAGTCCCGGGGTCACAATTTCAGCAAAGATCTGACTTTTGGCAATTCACTCAAAAATGGTGCCAAACGGTTGCAAATGCTCCCCTGAGATGTTTGGCGGTTGAAACAGAAGGCTTATTATCACAGGAAAATGAATCAGCCCTCGACAACTTAACTGTCAGAAAAACATTTTTTTTTTAAAAAAACCCCTAAGTCCCGGGATCACAATTTCATCAAAAATCTGACTTTCGGCAATAGAATCAAAAATGGTGCCAAACAGTTGCAAATGCTTCCCTGAGATGTCTGGCTTTCGAAACAGAAGGCTTTTTATACAGGAAAAGAAATCAGCCCTCGAAAACTTAACTGTCAGAAAAAACATTTTTTTGAAAAAATCCCTAAGTCCCGGGATCACAATTTCAGCAAAAATCTGACTTTCGGCAATTCACTCAAAAATGGTGCCAAACGGTTGCAAATGCTCCCCTGAGATGTTTGGCGGTCGAAACAGAAGGCTTTTTATACAGGAAAAGAAATCAGCCCTCGAAAACTTAACTGTCAGAAAAAACATTTTTTTGAAAAAATCCCTAAGCCCCGGGGTCACAATTTCAGCAAAAATCTGACTTTCGGCAATTCACTCAAAAATGGTGCCAAACGGTTGCAAATGCTCCCCTGAGATGTTTGGCGGTCGAAACAGAAGGCTTATTATCACAGGAAAAGAAATCAGCCCTCGACAACATAACCGACAGAAAAACATTTTTTTGAAAAAATCCCTAAGCCCCGGGGTCACAATTTCAGCAAAAATCTGACTTTCGGCAATTCACTCAAAAATGGTGCCAAACGGTTGCAAATGCTCCCCTGAGATGTTTGGCGGTCGAAACAGAAGGCTTATTATCACAGGAAAATGAATCAGCCCTCGACAACTTAACTGTCAGAAAAACATTTTTTTTGAAAAAAAACCCCTAAGTCCCGGGATCACAATTTCATCAAAAATCTGACTTTCGGCAATAGAATCAAAAATGGTGCCAAACAGTTGCAAATGCTTCCCTGAGATGTCTGGCTTTCGAAACAGAAGGCTTTTTATACAGGAAAAGAAATCAGCCCTCGAAAACTTAACTGTCAGAAAAAACATTTTTTTGAAAAAATCCCTAAGCCCCGGGGTCACAATTTCAGCAAAAATCTGACTTTCGGCAATTCACTCATAAATGGTGCCAAACGGTTGCAAATGCTCCCCTGAGATGTTTGGCGGTCGAAACAGAAGGCTTATTATCACAGGAAAAGAAATCAGCCCTCGACAACATAACCGACAGAAAAACATTTTTTTGAAAAAATCCCTAAGCCCCGGGGTCACAATTTCATCAAAAATCTTACTTTCGTCAATTCACTCAAAAATGGTGCCAAACGGTTGCAAATGCTCCCCTGAGATGTTAGGTGGTCGAAACAGAAGGCTTTTTATCACAGGAAAAGAAATCAGCCCTCGACAACATAACCGACAGAATAACATTTTTTTGAAAAAATCCCTAAGCCCCGGGGTCACAATTTCATCAAAAATCTGACTTTCGGCAATTCACTCAAAAATGGTGCCAAACAGTTGCAAATGCTCCCCTGAGATGTTAGGTGGTCGAAACAGAAGGCTTTTTATCACAGGAAAAGAAATCAGCCGTCGACAACTTAACTTTCAGAAAAATATTTTTTTGAAAAAATCCCTAAGTCCCGGGGTCACAATTTCAGCAAAGATCTGACTTTTGGCAATTCACTCAAAAATGGTGCCAAACGGTTGCAAATGCTCCCCTGAGATGTTTGGCGGTTGAAACAGAAGGCTTATTATCACAGGAAAATGAATCAGCCCTCGACAACTTAACTGTCAGAAAAACATTTTTTTTTTAAAAAAACCCCTAAGTCCCGGGATCACAATTTCATCAAAAATCTGACTTTCGGCAATAGAATCAAAAATGGTGCCAAACAGTTGCAAATGCTTCCCTGAGATGTCTGGCTTTCGAAACAGAAGGCTTTTTATACAGGAAAAGAAATCAGCCCTCGAAAACTTAACTGTCAGAAAAAACATTTTTTTGAAAAAATCCCTAAGCCCCGGGGTCACAATTTCATCAAAAATCTGACTTTCGGCAATTCACTCAAAAATGGTGCCAAACGGTTGCAAATGCTCCCCTGAGATGTTTGGCGGTCGAAACAGAAGGCTTATTATCACAGGAAAAGAAATCAGCCCTCGACAACATAACCGACAGAAAAACATTTTTTTGAAAAAATCACTAAGCCCCGGGGTCACAATTTCATCAAAAATCTGACTTTCGGCAATTCACTCAAAAATGGTGCCAAACGGTTGCAAATGCTCCCCTGAGATGTTAGGTGGTCGAAACAGAAGGCTTTTTATCACAGGAAAAGAAATCAGCCGTCGACAACTTAACTTTCAGAAAAATATTTTTTTGAAAAAATCCCTAAGTCCCGGGGTCACAATTTCAGCAAAGATCTGACTTTTGGCAATTCACTCAAAAATGGTGCCAAACGGTTGCAAATGCTCCCCTGAGATGTTTGGCGGTTGAAACAGAAGGCTTATTATCACAGGAAAATGAATCAGCCCTCGACAACTTAACTGTCAGAAAAACATTTTTTTTTTAAAAAAAACCCTAAGTCCCGGGATCACAATTTCATCAAAAATCTGACTTTCGGCAATAGAATCAAAAATGGTGCCAAACAGTTGCAAATGCTTCCCTGAGATGTCTGGCTTTCGAAACAGAAGGCTTTTTATACAGGAAAAGAAATCAGCCCTCGAAAACTTAACTGTCAGAAAAAACATTTTTTTGAAAAAATCCCTAAGCCCCGGGGTCACAATTTCAGCAAAAATCTGACTTTCGGCAATTCACTCAAAAATGGTGCCAAACGGTTGCAAATGCTCCCCTGAGATGTTTGGCGGTCGAAACAGAAGGCTTATTATCACAGGAAAATGAATCAGCCCTCGACAACTTAACTGTCAGAAAAACATTTTTTTTGAAAAAAAAACCCTAAGTCCCGGGATCACAATTTCATCAAAAATCTGACTTTCGGCAATAGAATCAAAAATGGTGCCAAACAGTTGCAAATGCTTCCCTGAGATGTCTGGCTTTCGAAACAGAAGGCTTTTTATACAGGAAAAGAAATCAGCCCTCGAAAACTTAACTGTCAGAAAAAACATTTTTTTGAAAAAATCCCTAAGCCCCGGGGTCACAATTTCAGCAAAAATCTGACTTTCGGCAATTCACTCATAAATGGTGCCAAACGGTTGCAAATGCTCCCCTGAGATGTTTGGCGGTCGAAACAGAAGGCTTATTATCACAGGAAAAGAAATCAGCCCTCGACAACATAACCGACAGAAAAACATTTTTTTGAAAAAATCCCTAAGCCCCGGGGTCACAATTTCAGCAAAAATCTGACTTTCGGCAATTCACTCAAAAATGGTGACAAACGGTTGCAAATGCTCCCCTGAGATGTTAGGCGGTCGAAACAGAAGGCTTTTTATCACAGGAAAAGAAATCAGCCGTTGACAACTTAAGTGTCAGAAAAACATTTTTTTTAAAAATCCCTAAGCCCCGGGGTCACAATTTCATCAAAAATCTGACTTTCGGCAATTCACTCAAAAATGGTGCCAAACGGTTGCAAATGCTCCCCTGAGATGTTTGGCGGTTGAAACAGAAGGCTTATTATCACAGGAAAATGAATCAGCCCTCGACAACTTAACTGTCAGAAAAACATTTTTTTTTAAAAAAAAACCCTAAGTCCCGGGATCACAATTTCATCAAAAATCTGACTTTCGGCAATAGAATCAAAAATGGTGCCAAACAGTTGCAAATGCTTCCCTGAGATGTCTGGCTTTCGAAACAGAAGGCTTTTTATACAGGAAAAGAAATCAGCCCTCGAAAACTTAACTGTCAGAAAAAACATTTTTTTGAAAAAATCCCTAAGCCCCGGGGTCACAATTTCAGCAAAAATCTGACTTTCGGCAATTCACTCAAAAATGGTGCCAAACGGTTGCAAATGCTCCCCTGAGATGTTTGGCGGTCGAAACAGAAGGCTTATTATCACAGGAAAATGAATCAGCCCTCGACAACTTAACTGTCAGAAAAACATTTTTTTTGAAAAAAAACCCCTAAGTCCCGGGATCACAATTTCATCAAAAATCTGACTTTCGGCAATAGAATCAAAAATGGTGCCAAACAGTTGCAAATGCTTCCCTGAGATGTCTGGCTTTCGAAACAGAAGGCTTTTTATACAGGAAAAGAAATCAGCCCTCGAAAACTTAACTGTCAGAAAAAACATTTTTTTGAAAAAATCCCTAAGCCCCGGGGTCACAATTTCAGCAAAAATCTGACTTTCGGCAATTCACTCATAAATGGTGCCAAACGGTTGCAAATGCTCCCCTGAGATGTTTGGCGGTCGAAACAGAAGGCTTATTATCACAGGAAAAGAAATCAGCCCTCGACAACATAACCGACAGAAAAACATTTTTTTGAAAAAATCCCTAAGCCCCGGGGTCACAATTTCAGCAAAAATCTGACTTTCGGCAATTCACTCAAAAATGGTGACAAACGGTTGCAAATGCTCCCCTGAGATGTTAGGCGGTCGAAACAGAAGGCTTTTTATCACAGGAAAAGAAATCAGCCGTTGACAACTTAAGTGTCAGAAAAACATTTTTTTAAAAAATCCCTAAGCCCCGGGGTCACAATTTCATCAAAAATCTGACTTTCGGCAATTCACTCAAAAATGGTGCCAAACGGTTGCAAATGCTCCCCTGAGATGTTAGGTGGTCGAAACAGAAGGCTTTTTATCACAGGAAAATAAATCAGCCGTCGACAACTTAACTTTCAGAAAAATATTTTTTTGAAAAAATCCCTAAGTCCCGGGGTCACAATTTCAGCAAAGATCTGACTTTTGGCAATTCACTCAAAAATGGTGCCAAACGGTTGCAAATGCTCCCCTGAGATGTTTGGCGGTTGAAACAGAAGGCTTATTATCACAGGAAAATGAATCAGCCCTCGACAACTTAACTGTCAGAAAAACATTTTTTTTTTAAAAAAACCCCTAAGTCCCGGGATCACAATTTCATCAAAAATCTGACTTTCGGCAATAGAATCAAAAATGGTGCCAAACAGTTGCAAATGCTTCCCTGAGATGTCTGGCTTTCGAAACAGAAGGCTTTTTATACAGGAAAAGAAATCAGCCCTCGAAAACTTAACTGTCAGAAAAAACATTTTTTTGAAAAAATCCCTAAGCCCCGGGGTCACAATTTCAGCAAAAATCTGACTTTCGGCAATTCACTCAAAAATGGTGCCAAACGGTTGCAAATGCTCCCCTGAGATGTTTGGCGGTCGAAACAGAAGGCTTATTATCACAGGAAAAGAAATCAGCCCTCGAAAACTTAACTGTCAGAAAAAACATTTGTTTGAAAAAATCCCTAAGCACCGGGGTCACAATTTCAGCAAAAATCTGACTTTCGGCAATAGAATCAAAAATGCTGCCAAACAGTTGCAAATGCTTCCCTGAGATGTCTGGCTTTCGGAACAGAAGGCTTTTTATGACAGGAAAAGAAATCAGCCCTCGAAAACTTAACTGTCAGAAAAAACATTTTTTTGAAAAAATCCCTAAGCCCCGGGGTCACAATTTCATCAAAAATCTGAGTTTCGGCAATTCAATCAAAAATGGTGCCAAACGGTTGCAAATGCTCCCCTGAGATGTTTGGCGGTCGAAACAGAAGGCTTATTATCACAGGAAAAGAAATCAGCCCTCGACAACTTAACTGTCAGAAAAACATTTTTTTTGAAAAAAATCCCTAAGTCCCGGGATCTAAATTTCATCAAAAATCTGACTTTCAGCAATAGAATCAAAAATGGTGCCAAAAGGTTGCAAATGCTTCCCTGAGATGTCTGGCTTTCGAAACAGAAGGCTGTTTATCACAGGAAAAGAACGGTTGCAAATGCTCCCCTGAAAAGTTTGGCGGTCGAAACAGAAGGCTTTTTATCACAGGACAGAAAATCCTTAACCGGCAGGAAAAGATTTTTTTGAAAAAATCCCTAAGCCCCGGGGTCACAATTTCATCAAAAATCTGACTTTCGGCAATTCACTCAAAAATGGTGCGAAACGGTTGCAAATGCTACCATGAAAAAGTTTTGCGGTCGAAACAGAAGGCTTTTTATCACAGGAAAAGAAATCAGCCCTCGACAACATAACCGACAGAAAAACATTTTTTTGAAAAAATCCCTAAGCCCCGGGGTCACAATTTCATCAAAAATCTGACTTTCGGCAATTCACTCAAAAATGGTGACAAACGGTTGCAAATGCTCCCCTGAGATGTTAGGCGGTCGAAACAGAAGGCTTTTTATCACAGGAAAAGAAATCAGCCGTTGACAACTTAAGTGTCAGAAAAACATTTTTTTAAAAAATCCCTAAGCCCTGGGGTCACAATTTCATCAAAAATCTGACTTTCGGCAATTCACTCAAAAATGGTGCCAAACGGTTGCAAATGCTCCCCTGAGATGTTAGGTGGTCGAAACAGAAGGCTTTTTATCACAGGAATAGAAATCAGCCCTCGACAACATAACCGACAGAAAAACATTTTTTTGAAAAAATCCCTAAGCCCCGGGGTCACAATTTCAGCAAAAATCTGACTTTCGGCAATTCACTCAAAAATGGTGCCAAACGGTTGCAAATGCTCCCCTGAGATGTTTGGCGGTCGAAACAGAAGGCTTATTATCACAGGAAAAGAAATCAGCCCTCGACAACATAACCGACAGAAAAACATTTTTTTGAAAAAATCACTAAGCCCCGGGGTCACAATTTCATCAAAAATCTGACTTTCGGCAATTCACTCAAAAATGGTGCCAAACGGTTGCAAATGCTCCCCTGAGATATTAGGTGGTCGAAACAGAAGGCTTTTTATCACAGGAAAAGAAATCAGCCGTCGACAACTTAACTTTCAGAAAAATATTTTTTTGAAAAAATCCCTAAGTCCCGGGGTCACAATTTCAGCAAAGATCTGACTTTTGGCAATTCACTCAAAAATGGTGCCAAACGGTTGCAAATGCTCCCCTGAGATGTTTGGCGGTTGAAACAGAAGGCTTATTATCACAGGAAAATGAATCAGCCCTCGACAACTTAACTGTCAGAAAAACATTTTTTTTAAAAAAAAACCCCTAAGTCCCGGGATCACAATTTCATCAAAAATCTGACTTTCGGCAATAGAATCAAAAATGGTGCCAAACAGTTGCAAATGCTTCCCTGAGATGTCTGGCTTTCGAAACAGAAGGCTTTTTATACAGGAAAAGAAATCAGCCCTCGAAAACTTAACTGTCAGAAAAAACATTTTTTTGAAAAAATCCCTAAGCCCCGGACTCACAATTTCAGCAAAAATCTGACTTTCGGCAATTCACTCAAAAATGGTGCCAAACGGTTGCAAATGCTCCCCTGAGATGTTTGGCGGTCGAAACAGAAGGCTTATTATCACAGGAAAAGAAATCAGCCCTCGACAACATAACCGATAGAAAAACATTTTTTTGAAAAAATCCCTAAGCCCCGGGGTCAAAATTTCATCAAAAATCTTACTTTCGTCAATTCACTCAAAAATGGTGCCAAACGGTTGCAAATGGTCCCCTGAGATGTCTGGCTTTCGAAACAGAAGGCTTTTTATACAGGAAAAGAAATCAGCCGTCGACAACTTAACTGTCAGAAAAACGTTTTTTTTTGAAAAAAATCCCTAAGCCCAGGGATACAATTTCAGCAAAAATCTGACTTTCGGCAATTCACTCAAAAATGGTGCCAAACGGTTGCAAATGCACCCCTGAGATGTTTGGCGGTCGAAACAGAAGGCGTATTATCACAGGAAAGAAATCAGCCCTCGACAACATAACCGGTAGAAAAACATTTTTTTAACAAATTCCATAAACCCCGGGGTCACAATTTCATCAAAAATCTGACTTTCGGCAATTTACTCAAAAATGGTGCCAAACGGTTGGAAATGCTCCCCTGAGATGTTAGGTGGTCGAAACAGAAGGCTTTTTATCACAGGGAAAGAAATCAGCCGTTGACAACTTAACTTTCAGAAAAACATTTTTTTGAAAAAATACCTAAGCCCCGGGGTCACAATTTCAGCAATAATCTGACTTTCGGCAATTCACTCAAAAATGGTGCCAAACAGTTGCAAATGCTTCCCTGAGATGTCTGGCTTTCGAAACAGAAGGCTTTTTATCACAGGAAAAGAAATCAGCCCTCGAAAACTTAACTGTCAGAAAAAACATTTGTTTGAAAAAATCCCTAAGCACCGGGGTCACAATTTCAGCAAAAATCTGACTTTCGGCAATAGAATCAAAAATGCTGCCAAACAGTTGCAAAACTTAGGGATCACTCAATAATGCTGCCAAACCCTTGCAAATGTTCCTCTGAAAGGTTTGGGAGTCGAAACAGAAGCCTTTTTATCACAGGACAAGAAATCAGCACTCAAGAACTTAATCGGTGAAAAAAGATTTTTTGAAAATATCCCTAAGCCCCGGGGTCACAATTTCAGCAAAAATCTGACTTTTGCCAATTCACTCAAAAATGCTGCCAAACCCTTGCAAATGCTCCCCTGAAAGGTTTGGGACTCAAAACAGAAGGTTTTTTATCATAGGACCAGAGAGCAGCCCTCAACAACTTAACGGGCAGAAAAAGATTTTTTTGAAAAAATCCCTAAGCCCCGGGGTCACAATTTCAGCAAAAATCTGACTTTTGCCAATTCACTCAAAAATGCTGCCAAACCCTTGCAAATGCTCCCCTGAAAGGTTTGGGAGTCAAAACAGAAGGTTTTTTATCATAGGACCAGAGAGCAGCCCTCAACAACTTAACGGGCAGAAAAAGATTTTTTTGAAAAAATCCCTAAGCCCCGGGGTCACAATTTCAGCAAAAATCTGACTTTTGCCAATTCACTCAAAAATGCTGCCAAACCCTTGCAAATGCTCCCCTGAAAGTTTTGGAAGTCGAAACAGAAGCCTTTTTACCACAGGAGAAGAAATCAGCCCTCAACAACTTAAGCGGTGGAAAAAGATTTTTTGAAAAAATCCCTAAGCCCCGGGGTCACAATTTCAGCAAAAATCTTACTTTTGCCAATTCACTCAAAAATGCTGCCAAACCCTTGCAAATGTTCCTCTGAAAGTTTTGGAAGTCGAAACAGAAGCCTTTTTATCACAGGAGACGAAATCAGCCCTCAACAACTTAAGCGGTGGAAAAAGATTTTTTGAAAAAATCCCTAAGCCCCGGGGTCACAATTTCAGCAAAAATCTCCCTTTTGCCAATTCACTCAAAAATGGTGCCAAACCCTTGCAAATGCTCCCCTGAAAGTTTTGGAAGTCGAAACAGAAGCCTTTTTATCACAGGACAAGAAATCAGCCCTCAAGAACTTAATCAGTGAAAAAAGATTTTTTGAAAATATCCCTAAGCCCCGGGGTCACAATTTCAGCAAAAATCTGACTTTTGCCAATTCACTCAAAAATGCTGCCAAACCCTTGCAAATGCTCCCCTGAAAGGTTTGGGAGTCAAAACAGAAGGTTTTTTATCATAGGACCAGAGAGCAGCCCTCAACAACTTAACGGGCAGAAAAAGATTTTTTTGAAAAAATCCCTAAGCCCCGGGGTCACAATTTCAGCAAAAATCTGACTTTTGCCAATTCACTCAAAAATGCTGCCAAACCCTTGCAAATGCTCCCCTGAAAGGTTTGGGAGTCAAAACAGAAGGTTTTTTATCATAGGACCAGAGAGCAGCCCTCAACAACTTAACGGGCAGAAAAAGATTTTTTTGAAAAAATCCCTAAGCCCCAGGGTCACAATTTCAGCAAAAATCTGACTTTTGCCAATTCACTCAAAAATGCTGCCAAACCCTTGCAAATGCTCCCCTGAAAGTTTTGGAAGTCGAAACAGAAGCCTTTTTACCACAGGAGAAGAAATCAGCCCTCAACAACTTAAGCGGTGGAAAAAGATTTTTTGAAAAAATCCCTAAGCCCCGGCGTCACAATTTCAGCAAAAATCTTACTTTTGCCAATTCACTCAAAAATGCTGCCAAACCCTTGCAAATGCTCCCCTGAAAGTTTTGGAAGTCGAAACAGAAGCCTTTTTATCACAGGAGACGAAATCAGCCCTCAACAACTTAAGCGGTGGAAAAAGATTTTTTGAAAAAATCCCTAAGCCCCGGGGTCACAATTTCAGCAAAAATCTGACTTTTGCCAATTCACTCAAAAATGCTGCCAAACCCTTGCAAATGCTCCCCTGAAAGGTTTGGGAGTCAAAACAGAAGGTTTTTTATCATAGGACCAGAGAGCAGCCCTCAACAACTTAACGGGCAGAAAAAGATTTTTTTGAAAAAATCCCTAAGCCCCGGGGTCACAATTTCAGCAAAAATCTGACTTTTGCCAATTCACTCAAAAATGCTGCCAAACCCTTGCAAATGCTCCCCTGAAAGTTTTGGAAGTTGAAAGAGAAGCCTTTTTACCACAGGAGACGAAATCAGCCCTCAACAACTTAACCGGCGGAAAAAGATTTTTTTGAAAAAATCCCTAAGCCCCGGGGTCACAATTTCAGCAAAAATCTGACTTTTGCCAATTCACTCAAAAATGCTGCCAAACCCTTGCAAATGCTCCCCTGAAAGTTTTGGAAGTCGAAACAGAAGCCTTTTTATCACAGGAGACGAAATCAGCCCTCAACAACTTAAGCGGTGGAAAAAGATTTTTTGAAAAAATCCCTAAGCCCTGGGGTCACAATTTCAGCAAAAATCTCCCTTTTGCCAGTTCACTCAAAAATGGTGCCAAACCCTTGCAAATGCTGCCCTGAAAGTTTTGGAAGTCGAAACAGAAGCCTTTTTATCACAGGACAAGAAATCAGCCCTCAAGAACTTAATCGGTGAAAAAAGATTTTTTGAAAATATCCCTAAGCCCCGGGGTCACAATTTCAGCAAAAATCTGACTTTTGCCAATTCACTCAAAAATGCTGCCAAACCCTTGCAAATGCTCCCCTGAAAGGTTTGGGAGTCAAAACAGAAGGTTTTTTATCATAGGACCAGAGAGCAGCCCTCAACAACTTAACGGACAGAAAAAGATTTTTTTGAAAAAATCCCTAAGCCCCGGGGTCACAATTTCAGCAAAAATCTGACTTTTGCCAATTCACTCAAAAATGCTGCCAAACCCTTGCAAATGCTCCCCTGAAAGGTTTGGGAGTCAAAACAGAAGGTTTTTTATCATAGGACCAGAAAGCAGCCGTCAACAACTTAACCGGCAGAAAAAGATTTTTTTGAAAAAATCCCTAAGCCCCGGGGTCACAATTTCAGGAAAAATCTGACTTTTGCCAATTCACTCAAAAATGCTGCCAAACCCTTGCAAATGCTCCCCTGAAAGTTTTGGAAGTCGAAAGAGAAGCCTTTTTACCACAGGAGAAGAAATCAGCCCTCAACAACTTAACCGGCGGAAAAAGATTTTTTTGAAAAAATCCCTAAGCCCCGGGGTCACAATTTCAGCAAAAATCTGACTTTTGCCAATTCACTCAAAAATGCTGCCAAACCCTTGCAAATGCTCCCCTGAAAGTTTTGGAAGTCGAAACAGAAGCCTTTTTATCACAGGAGACGAAATCAGCCCTCAACAACTTAAGCGGTGGAAAAAGATTTTTTGAAAAAATCCCTAAGCCCCGGGGTCACAATTTCAGCAAAAATCTCCCTTTTGCCAATTCACTCAAAAATGCTGCCAAACCCTTGCAAATGCTCCCCTGAAAGTTTTGGAAGTCGAAACAGAAGCCTTTTTACCACAGGAGAAGAAATCAGCCCTCAACAACTTAACCGGTGGAAAAAGATTTTTTGAAAAAATCCCTAAGCCCCGGGGTCACATTTTCAGCAAAAATCTGACTTTTGCCAATTCACTCAAAAATGCTGCCAAACCCTTGCAAATGCTCCCCTGAAAGTTTTGGAAGTCGAAAGAGAAGCCTTTTTACCACAGGAGAAGAAATCAGCCCTCAACAACTTAACCGGCGGAAAAAGATTTTTTTGAAAAAATCCCTAAGCCCCGGGGTCACAATTTCAGCAAAAATCTGACTTTTGCCAATTCACTCAAAAATGCTGCCAAACCCTTGCAAATGCTCCCCTGAAAGTTTTGGAAGTCGAAACAGAAGCCTTTTTATCACAGGAGACGAAATCAGCCCTCAACAACTTAACCGGTGGAAAAAGATTTTTTGAAAAAATCCCTAAGCCCCGGGGTCACAATTTCAGCAAAAATCTGACTTTTGCCAATTCACTCAAAAATGCTGCCAAACCCTTGCAAATGCTCCCCTGAAAGTTTTGGAAGTCGAAACAGAAGCCTTTTTACCACAGGAGAAGAAATCAGCCCTCAACAACTTAAGCGGTGGAAAAAGATTTTTTAAAAAAATCCCTAAGCCCCGGGGTCACAATTTCAGCAAAAATCTGACTTTTGCCAATTCACTCAAAAATGCTGCCAAACCCTTGCAAATGCTCCCCTGAAAGTTTTGGAAGTCGAAACAGAAGGCTTTTTATCACAGGACAAGAAATCAGCCCTCAACAACTTAAGTGGTGGAAAAAGATTTTTTGAAAAAATCCCTAAGCCCCGGGGTCACAATTTCAGCAAAAAACTGACTTTTGCCAATTCACTCAAAAATGCTGCCAAACCCTTGCAAATGCTCCCCTGAAAGGTTTGGGAGTCAAAAAAGAAGGTTTTTTATCATAGGACCAGAAAGCAGCCATCAACAACTTAAGTGGTGGAAAAAGATTTTTTGAAAAAATCCCTAAGCCCCGGGGTCACAATTTCAGCAAAAATCTGACTTTTGCCAATACACTCAAAAATGCTGCCAAACCCTTGCAAATGCTCTCCTGAAAGGTTTGGGAGTCGAAACAGAAGGTTTTTTATCATAGGACAAGAAATCAGCCCTCAACAACTTAACCGGCGGAAAAAGATTTTTTTGAAAATATCCCTAAGCCCCGGGGTCACAATTTCAGCAAAAATCTCCCTTTTGCCAATTCACTCAAAAATGGTGCCAAACCCTTGCAAATGCTCCCCTGAAAGTTTTGGAAGTCGAAACAGAAGCCTTTTTACCACAGGAGAAGAAATCAGCCCTCAACAACTTAACCGGCGGAAAAAGATTTTTTTGAAAAAATCCCTAAGCCCCGGGGTCACAATTTCAGCAAAAATCTCCCTTTTGCCAATTCACTCAAAAATGCTGCCAAACCCTTGCAAATGCTCCCCTGAAAGTTTTGGAAGTCGAAACAGAAGCCTTTTTACCACAGGAGAAGAAATCAGCCCTCAACAACTTAACCGGTGGAAAAAGATTTTTTGAAAAAATCCCTAAGCCCCGGGGTCACATTTTCAGCAAAAATCTGACTTTTGCCAATTCACTCAAAAATGCTGCCAAACCCTTGCAAATGCTCCCCTGAAAGTTTTGGAAGTCGAAACAGAAGCCTTTTTACCACAGGAGAAGAAATCAGCCCTCAACAACTTAAGCGGTGGAAAAAGATTTTTTTAAAAAATCCCTAAGCCCCGGGGTCACAATTTCAGCAAAAATCTGACTTTTGCCAATTCACTCAAAAATGCTGCCAAACCCTTGCAAATGCTCCCCTGAAAGTTTTGGAAGTCGAAACAGAAGGCTTTTTATCACAGGACAAGAAATCAGCCCTCAACAACTTAAGTGGTGGAAAAAGATTTTTTGAAAAAATCCCTAAGCCCCGGGGTCACAATTTCAGCAAAAAACTGACTTTTGCCAATTCACTCAAAAATGCTGCCAAACCCTTGCAAATGCTCCCCTGAAAGGTTTGGGAGTCAAAAAAGAAGGTTTTTTATCATAGGACCAGAAAGCAGCCATCAACAACTTAAGTGGTGGAAAAAGATTTTTTGAAAAAATCCCTAAGCCCCGGGGTCACAATTTCAGCAAAAATCTGACTTTTGCCAATACACTCAAAAATGCTGCCAAACCCTTGCAAATGCTCTCCTGAAAGGTTTGGGAGTCGAAACAGAAGGTTTTTTATCATAGGACAAGAAATCAGCCCTCAACAACTTAACCGGCGGAAAAAGATTTTTTTTGAAAATATCCCTAAGCCCCGGGGTCACAATTTCAGCAAAAATCTCCCTTTTGCCAATTCACTCAAAAATGGTGCCAAACCCTTGCAAATGCTCCCCTGAAAGTTTTGGAAGTCGAAACAGAAGCCTTTTTACCACAGGAGAAGAAATCAGCCCTCAACAACTTAACCGGCGGAAAAAGATTTTTTTGAAAAAATCCCTAAGCCCCGGGGTCACAATTTCAGCAAAAATCTCCCTTTTGCCAATTCACTCAAAAATGCTGCCAAACCCTTGCAAATGCTCCCCTGAAAGTTTTGGAAGTCGAAACAGAAGCCTTTTTACCACAGGAGAAGAAATCAGCCCTCAACAACTTAACCGGTGGAAAAAGATTTTTTGAAAAAATCCCTAAGCCCCGGGGTCACATTTTCAGCAAAAATCTGACTTTTGCCAATTCACTCAAAAATGCTGCCAAACCCTTGCAAATGCTCCCCTGAAAGTTTTGGAAGTCGAAAGAGAAGCCTTTTTACCACAGGAGAAGAAATCAGCCCTCAACAACTTAACCGGCGGAAAAAGATTTTTTTGAAAAAATCCCTAAGCCCCGGGGTCACAATTTCAGCAAAAATCTGACTTTTGCCAATTCACTCAAAAATGCTGCCAAACCCTTGCAAATGCTCCCCTGAAAGTTTTGGAAGTCGAAACAGAAGGTTTTTTATCATAGGACAAGAAATCAGCCCTCAACAACTTAACCGGCGGAAAAAGATTTTTTTGAAAATATCCCTAAGCCCCGGGGTCACAATTTCAGCAAAAATCTGACTTTTGCCAATACACTCAAAAATGCTGCCAAACCCTTGCAAATGCTCCCCTGAAAGGTTTGGGAGTCAAAAAAGAAGGTTTTTTATCATAGGACCAGAAAGCAGCCATCAACAACTTAAGTGGTGGAAAAAGATTTTTTGAAAAAATCCCTAAGTCCCGGGGTCACAATTTCAGCAAAAATCTGACTTTTGCCAATACACTCAAAAATGCTGCCAAACCCTTGCAAATGCTCTCCTGAAAGGTTTGGGAGTCGAAACAGAAGGTTTTTTATCATAGGACAAGAAATCAGCCCTCAACAACTTAAGCGGTGGAAAAAGATTTTTTGAAAAAATCCCTAAGCCCCGGGGTCACAATTTCAGCAAAAAACTGACTTTTGCCAATTCACTCAAAAATGCTGCCAAACCCTTGCAAATGCTCTCCTGAAAGGTTTGGGAGTCGAAACAGAAGGTTTTTTATCATAGGACAAGAAATCAGCCCTCAACAACTTAACCGGCGGAAAAAGATTTTTTTGAAAATATCCCTAAGCCCCGGGGTCACAATTTCAGCAAAAATCTGACTTTTGCCAATACACTCAAAAATGCTGCCAAACCCTTGCAAATGCTCTCCTGAAAGGTTTGGGAGTCGAAACAGAAGCCTTTTTACCACAGGAGAAGAAATCAGCCCTCAACAACTTAAGCGGTGGAAAAAGATTTTTTTAAAAAATCCCTAAGCCCCGGGGTCACAATTTCAGCAAAAATCTTACTTTTGCCAATTCACTAAAAAATGCTGCCAAACCCTTGCAAATGTTCCTCTGAAAGGTTTTGGAGTGAAAACAGAAGCCTTTTTATCCCAGGACAAGAAATCAGCCCTCAACAACTTAACTGGTGGAAAAAGATTTTTTAAAAAAATCCCTAAGCCCCGGGGTCACAATTTCAGCAAAAATCTGACTTTGGCCAATACACTCAAAAATGGTGCCGAGCGGTTGCAAATGCTCCCCTGAAAGTTTTGGAAGTCGAAACAGAAGCCTTTTTACCACAGGACAAGAAATCAGCCCTCAACAACTTAACCGGCAGAAAAAGATTTTTTTGAAAAAATCCCTAAGCCCCGGGGTCACAATTTCAGCAAAAATCTGACTTTTGCCAATTCACTCAAAAATGCTGCCAAACCCTTGCAAATGCTCCCCTGAAAGTTTTGGAAGTCGAAACAGAAGGCTTTTTATCACAGGACAAGAAATCAGCCCTCAACAACTTATCCGCTGGAAAAAGATTTTTTGAAAAAATCCCTAAGCCCCGGGGTCACAATTTCAGGAAAAATCTGACTTTTGCCAATTCACTCAAAAATGCTGCCAAACCCTTGCAAATGCTCCCCTGAAAGGTTTGGGAGTCAAAACAGAAGGTTTTTTATCATAGGACCAGAAAGCAGCCGTCAACAACTTAACCGGCAGAAAAAGATTTTTTTGAAAAAATCCCTAAGCCCCGGGGTCACAATTTCAGGAAAAATCTCCCTTTTGCCAATTCACTCAAAAATGCTGCCAAACCCTTGCAAATGCTCCCCTGAAAGTTTTGGAAGTCGAAAGAGAAGCCTTTTTACCACAGGAGAATAAATCAGCCCTCAACAACTTAACCGGCGGAAAAAGATTTTTTTGAAAAAATCCCTAAGCCCCGGGGTCACAATTTCAGCAAAAATCTGACTTTTGCCAATTCACTCAAAAATGCTGCCAAACCCTTGCAAATGCTCCCCTGAAAGTTTTGGAAGTCGAAACAGAAGCCTTTTTATCACAGGAGACGAAATCAGCCCTCAACAACTTAAGCGGTGGAAAAAGATTTTTTGAAAAAATCCCTAAGCCCCGGGGTCACAATTTCAGCAAAAATCTCCCTTTTGCCAATTCACTCAAAAATGCTGCCAAACCCTTGCAAATGCTCCCCTGAAAGTTTTGGAAGTCGAAACAGAAGCCTTTTTACCACAGGAGAAGAAATCAGCCCTCAACAACTTAAGCGGTGGAAAAAGATTTTTTTAAAAAATCCCTAAGCCCCGGGGTCACAATTTCAGCAAAAATCTTACTTTTGCCAATTCACTAAAAAATGCTGCCAAACCCTTGCAAATGTTCCTCTGAAAGGTTTTGGAGTGAAAACAGAAGCCTTTTTATCCCAGGACAAGAAATCAGCCCTCAACAACTTAACCGGCAGAAAAAGATTTTTTTGAAAAAATCCCTAAGCCCCGGGGTCACAATTTCAGCAAAAATCTGACTTTTGCCAATTCACTCAAAAATGCTGCCAAACCCTTGCAAATGCTCCCCTGAAAGTTTTGGAAGTCGAAACAGAAGGCTTTTTATCACAGGACAAGAAATCAGCCCTCAACAACTTAACCGGTGGAAAAAGATTTTTTGAAAAAATCCCTAAGCCCCGGGGTCACAATTTCAGCAAAAATCTGACTTTTGCCAATTCACTCAAAAATGCTGCCAAACCCTTGCAAATGCTCCCCTGAAAGTTTTGGAAGTCGAAACAGAAGGCTTTTTATCACAGGACAAGAAATCAGCCCTCAACAACTTAAGTGGTGGAAAAAGATTTTTTGAAAAAATCCCTAAGCCCCGGGGTCACAATTTCAGCAAAAATCTGACTTTTGCCAATTCACTCAAAAATGCTGCCAAACCCTTGCAAATGCTCCCCTGAAAGGTTTGGGAGTCAAAACAGAAGGTTTTTTATCATAGGACCAGAAAGCAGCCATCAACATCTTAAGTGGTGGAAAAAGATTTTTTGAAAAAATCCCTAAGCCCCGGGGTCACAATTTCAGCAAAAATCTGACTTTTGCCAATACACTCAAAAATGCTGCCAAACCCTTGCAAATGCTCTCCTGAAAGGTTTGGGAGTCGAAACAGAAGGTTTTTTATCATAGCACAAGAAATCAGCCCTCAACAACTTAACCGGCGGAAAAAGATTTTTTTGAAAAAATCACTAAGCCCCGGGGTCACAATTTCAGCAAAAATCTCCCTTTTGCCAATTCACTCAAAAATGGTGCCAAACCCTTGCAAATGCTCCCCTGAAAGTTTTGGAAGTCGAAACAGAAGCCTTTTTACCACAGGAGAAGAAATCAGCCCTCAACAACTTAACCGGCGGAAAAAGATTTTTTTGAAAAAATCCCTAAGCCCCGGGGTCACAATTTCAGCAAAAATCTGACTTTTGCCAATTCACTCAAAAAAGCTGCCAAACCCTTGCAAATGCTCCTCTGAAAGGTTTGGTAGTCAAAACAGAAGTTTTTTTTATCATAGGACCATAAATCAGTCCTCAACAACTTAACCGGCGGAAAAAGATTTTTTTGAAAAAATCCCTAAGCCCCGGGGTCACAATTTCAGCAAAAATCTGACTTTTGCCAATTCACTCAAATATGCTGCCAAACCCTTGCAGATGCTCCCCTGAAAGTTTTGGAAGTCGAAACGGAAGCCTTTTTATCACAGGACAAGAAATCAGCCCTCAACAACTTAACCGGTGGAAAAAGATTTTTTGAAAAAATCCCTAAGCCCCGGGGTCACAATTTCAGCAAAAATCTCCCTTTTGCCAATTCACTCAAAAATGGTGCCAAACCCTTGCAAATGCTCCCCTGAAAGTTTTGGAAGTCGAAACAGAAGCCTTTTTACCACAGGAGACGAAATCAGCCCTCAACAACTTAACCGGTGGAAAAAGATTTTTTGAAAAAATCCCTAAGCCCCGGGGTCACAATTTCAGCAAAAATCTGACTTTTGCCAATTCACTCAAAAATGCTGCCAAACCCTTGCAAATGCTCCCCTGAAAGTTTTGGAAGTCGAAACAGAAGGTTTTTTATCATAGGACCAGAAAGCAGCCCTCAACAACTTAACCGGCAGAAAAAGATTTTTTTGAAAAAATCCCTAAGCCCCGGGGTCACAATTTCAGCAAAAATCTGACTTTTGCCAATTCACTCAAAAATGCTGCCAAACCCTTGCAAATGCTCCTCTGAAAGTTTTGGAAGTCGAAACAGAAGCCTTTTTACCACAGGAGAAGAAATCAGCCCTCAACAACTTATCCGCTGGAAAAAGATTTTTTGAAAAAATCCCTAAGCCCCGGGGTCACAATTTCAGCAAAAATCTGACTTTTACCAATTCACTCAAAAATGCTGCCAAACCCTTGCAAATGCTCCCCTGAAAGTTTTGGAAGTCGAAACAGAAGCCTTTTTACCACAGGAGAAGAAATCAGCCCTCAACAACTTAACCGGCGGAAAAAGATTTTTTTGAAAAAATCCCTAAGGCCCGGGGTCACAATTTCAGCAAAAATCTGACTTTTGCCAATTCACTCAAAAATGCTGCCAAACCCTTGCAAATGCTCCTCTGAAAGTTTTGGAAGTCGAAACAGAAGCCTTTTTACCACAGGAGACGAAATCAGCCCTCAACAACTTAAGTGGTGGAAAAAGATTTTTTGAAAAAATCCCTAAGCCCCGGGGTCACAATTTCAGCAAAAATCTGACTTTTGCCAATTCACTCAAAAATGCTGCCAAACCCTTGCAAATGCTCCCCTGAAAGTTTTGGAAGTCGAAACAGAAGCCTTTTTACCACAGGAGAAGAAATCAGCCCTCAACAACTTAACCGGCGGAAAAAGATTTTTTTGAAAAAATCCCTAAGCCCCGAGGTCACAATTTCAGCAAAAATCTGACTTTTGCCAATTCACTCAAAAAAGCTGCCAAACCCTTGCAAATGCTCCTCTGAAAGGTTTGGTAGTCAAAACAGAAGTTTTTTTTCATAGCACAAGAAATCAGCCCTCAACAACTTAACCGGCGGAAAAAGATTTTTTTGAAAAAATCACTAAGCCCCGGGGTCACAATTTCAGCAAAAATCTCCCTTTTGCCAATTCACTCAAAAATGGTGCCAAACCCTTGCAAATGCTCCCCTGAAAGTTTTGGAAGTCGAAACAGAAGCCTTTTTACCACAGGAGAAGAAATCAGCCCTCAACAACTTAACCGGCGGAAAAAGATTTTTTTGAAAAAATCCCTAAGCCCCGGGGTCACAATTTCAGCAAAAATCTGACTTTTGCCAATTCACTCAAAAAAGCTGCCAAACCCTTGCAAATGCTCCTCTGAAAGGTTTGGTAGTCAAAACAGAAGTTTTTTTTATCATAGGACCATAAATCAGTCCTCAACAACTTAACCGGCGGAAAAAGATTTTTTTGAAAAAATCCCTAAGCCCCGGGGTCACAATTTCAGCAAAAATCTGACTTTTGCCAATTCACTCAAATATGCTGCCAAACCCTTGCAGATGCTCCCCTGAAAGTTTTGGAAGTCGAAACGGAAGCCTTTTTATCACAGGACAAGAAATCAGCCCTCAACAACTTAACCGGTGGAAAAAGATTTTTTGAAAAAATCCCTAAGCCCCGGGGTCACAATTTCAGCAAAAATCTGACTTTTGCCAATTCACTCAAAAATGCTGCCAAACCCTTGCAAATGCTCCCCTGAAAGTTTTGGAAGTCGAAACAGAAGCCTTTTTACCACAGGAGAAGAAATCAGCCCTCAACAACTTAACCGGCGGAAAAAGATTTTTTTAAAAAAATCCCTAAGCCCCGGGGTCACAATTTCAGCAAAAATCTGACTTTTGCCAATTCACTCAAAAATGCTGCCAAACCCTTGCAAATGCTCCTCTGAAAGTTTTGGAAGTCGAAACAGAAGCCTTTTTACCACAGGAGAAGAAATCAGCCCTCAACAACTTATCCGCTGGAAAAAGATTTTTTGAAAAAATCCCTAAGCCCCGGGGTCACAATTTCAGCAAAAATCTGACTTTTACCAATTCACTCAAAAATGCTGCCAAACCCTTGCAAATGCTCCCCTGAAAGTTTTGGAAGTCGAAACAGAAGCCTTTTTACCACAGGAGAAGAAATCAGCCCTCAACAACTTAACCGGCGGAAAAAGATTTTTTGAAAAAATCCCTAAGGCCCGGGGTCACAATTTCAGCAAAAATCTGACTTTTGCCAATTCACTCAAAAATGCTGCCAAACCCTTGCAAATGCTCCTCTGAAAGTTTTGGAAGTCGAAACAGAAGCCTTTTTACCACAGGAGACGAAATCAGCCCTCAACAACTTAAGTGGTGGAAAAAGATTTTTTGAAAAAATCCCTAAGCCCCGGGGTCACAATTTCAGCAAAAATCTGACTTTTGCCAATTCACTCAAAAATGCTGCCAAACCCTTGCAAATGCTCCCCTGAAAGTTTTGGAAGTCGAAACAGAAGCCTTTTTACCACAGGAGAAGAAATCAGCCCTCAACAACTTAACCGGCGGAAAAAGATTTTTTTGAAAAAATCCCTAAGCCCCGAGGTCACAATTTCAGCAAAAATCTGACTTTTGCCAATTCACTCAAAAAAGCTGCCAAACCCTTGCAAATGCTCCTCTGAAAGGTTTGGTAGTCAAAACAGAAGTTTTTTTTATCATAGGACCATAAATCAGTCCTCAACAACTTAACCGGCGGAAAAAGATTTTTTTGAAAAAATCCCTAAGCCCCGGGGTCACAATTTCAGCAAAAATCTGACTTTTGCCAATTCACTCAAAAATGCTGCCAAACCCTTGCAAATGCTCCCCTGAAAGTTTTGGAAGTCGAAACAGAAGCCTATTTATCACAGGACAAGAAATCAGCCCACAACAACTTAACCGGTGGAAAAGGATTTTTTGAAAAAATCCCTAAGCCCCGGGGTCACAATTTCAGCAAAAATCTGACTTTTGCCAATACACTCAAAAATGCTGCCAAACCCTTGCAAATGCTCTCCTGAAAGGTTTGGGAGTCGAAACAGAAGGTTTTTTATCATAGGACAAGAAATCAGCCCTCAACAACTTAACCGGCGGAAAAAGATTTTTTTGAAAAAATCACTAAGCCCCGGGGTCACAATTTCAGCAAAAATCTCCCTTTTGTCAATTCACTCAAAAATGGTGCCAAACCCTTGCAAATGCTCCCCTGAAAGTTTTGGAAGTCGAAACAGAAGCCTTTTTACCACAGGAGAAGAAATCAGCCCTCAACAACTTAACCGGCGGAAAAAGATTTTTTGAAAAAATCCCTAAGCCCCGGGGTCACAATTTCAGCAAAAATCTGACTTTTGCCAATTCACTCAAAAATGCTGCCAAACCCTTGCAAATGCTCCCCTGAAAGTTTTGGAAGTCGAAACAGAAGCCTTTTTACCACAGGAGACGAAATCAGCCCTCAACAACTTAAGCGGTGGAAAAAGATTTTTTGAAAAAATCCCTAAGCCCCGGGGTCACAATTTCAGCAAAAATCTGACTTTTGCCAATTGACTCAAAAATGCTGCCAAACCCTTGCAAATGCTCCCCTGAAAGGTTTGGGAGTCAAAACAGAAGGTTTTTTATCATAGGACCAGAAAGCAGCCCTCAACAACTTAACCGGCAGAAAAAGATTTTTTTGAAAAAATCCCTAAGCCCCGGGGTCACAATTTCAGCAAAAATCTGACTTTTGCCAATTCACTCAAAAATGCTGCCAAACCCTTGCAAATGCTCCCCTGAAAGTTTTGGAAGTCGAAACAGAAGCCTATTTATCACAGGACAAGAAATCAGCCCTCAACAACTTAAGCGGTGGAAAAAGATTTTTTGAAAAAATCCCTAGGCCCCGGGGTCACAATTTCAGAAAAAATCTGACTTTTGGCAATTCACTCAAAAATGCTGCCAAACCCTTGCAAATGCTCCCCTGAAAGGTTTGGGAGTCAAAACAGAAGGTTTTTTATCATAGGACCAGAAAGCAGCCCTCAAAAACTTAACCGGCAGAAAAAAGATTTTTTTGAAAAAATCCCTAAGCCCCGGGGTCACAATTTCAGCAAAAATCTGACTTTTGCCAATTCACTCAAAAATGCTGCCAAACCCTTGCAAATGCTCCCCTGAAAGTTTTGGAAGTCGAAACAGAAGCCTTTTTACCACAGGAGAAGAAATCAGCCCTCAACAACTTAACCGGCGGAAAAAGATTTTTTTGAAAAAATCCCTAAGGCCCGGGGTCACAATTTCAGCAAAAATCTGACTTTTGCCAATTCACTCAAAAATGCTGCCAAACCCTTGCAAATGCTCCTCTGAAAGTTTTGGAAGTCGAAACAGAAGCCTTTTTACCACAGGAGACGAAATCAGCCCTCAACAACTTAAGCGGTGGAAAAAGATTTTTTGACAAAATCCCTAAGCCCCGGGGTCACAATTTCAGCAAAAATCTCCCTTTTGCCAATTCACTCAAAAATGCTGCCAAACCCTTGCAAATGCTCCCCTGAAAGTTTTGGAAGTCGAAACAGAAGCCTTTTTACCACAGGAGAAGAAATCAGCCCTCAACAACTTAACCGGTGGAAAAAGATTTTTTGAAAAAATCCCTAAGCCCCGGGGTCACAATTTCAGCAAAAATCTGACTTTTGCCAATTCACTCAAAAATGCTGCCAAACCCTTGCAAATGCTCCCCTGAAAGTTTTGGAAGTCGAAACAGAAGCCTTTTTACCACAGGAGAAGAAATCAGCCCTCAACAACTTAACCGGTGGAAAAAGATTTTTTGAAAAAATCCCTAAGCCCCGGGGTCACAATTTCAGCAAAAATCTGACTTTTGCCAATTCACTCAAAAATGCTGCCAAACCCTTGCAAATGCTCCCCTGAAAGGTTTGGGAGTCAAAACAGAAGGTTTTTTATCATAGGGCCAGAAAGCAGCCGTCAACAACTTAACCGGCAGGAAAAGATTTTTTTGAAAAAATCCCTAAGCCCCGGGGTCACAATTTCAGGAAAAATCTGACTTTTGCCAATTCACTCAAAAATGCTGCCAAACCCTTGCAAATGCTCCCCTGAAAGTTTTGGAAGTGGAAAGAGAAGCCTTTTTACCACAGGAGAAGAAATCAGCCCTCAACAACTTAACCGGTGGAAAAAGATTTTTTGAAAAAATCCCTAAGCCCCGGGGTCACAATTTCAGCAAAAATCTCCCTTTTGCCAATTCACTCAAAAATGCTGCCAAACCCTTGCAAATGCTCCCCTGAAAGTTTTGGAAGTCGAAACAGAAGCCTTTTTACCACAGGAGAAGAAATCAGCCCTCAACAACTTAACCGGTGGAAAAAGATTTTTTGAAAAAATCCCTAAGCCCCGGGGTCACAATTTCAGCAAAAATCTGACTTTTGCCAATTCACTCAAAAATGCTGCCAAACCCTTGCAAATGCTCCCCTGAAAGTTTTGGAAGTCGAAACAGAAGCCTTTTTACCACAGGAGAAGAAATCAGCCCTCAACAACTTAACCGGCGGAAAAAGATTTTTTGAAAAAATCCCTAAGCCCCGGGGTCACAATTTCAGCAAAAATCTGACTTTTGCCAATTCACTCAAAAATGCTGCCAAACCCTTGCAAATGCTCCCCTGAAAGGTTTGGGAGTCAAAACAGAAGGTTTTTTATCATAGGACCAGAAAGCAGCCATCAACAACTTAAGTGGCGGAAAAGGATTTTTTGAAAAAATCCCTAAGCCCCGGGGTCACAATTTCAGCAAAAATCTGACTTTTGCCAATACACTCAAAAATGCTGCCAAACCCTTGCAAATGCTCTCCTGAAAGGTTTGGGAGTCGAAACAGAAGGTTTTTTATCATAGGACAAGAAATCAGCCCTCAACAACTTAACCGGCGGAAAAAGATTTTTTTGAAAAAATCACTAAGCCCCGGGGTCACAATTTCAGCAAAAATCTCCCTTTTGTCAATTCACTCAAAAATGGTGCCAAACCCTTGCAAATGCTCCCCTGAAAGTTTTGGAAGTCGAAACAGAAGCCTTTTTACCACAGGAGAAGAAATCAGCCCTCAACAACTTAACCGGCGGAAAAAGATTTTTTGAAAAAATCCCTAAGCCCCGGGGTCACAATTTCAGCAAAAATCTGACTTTTGACAATTCACTCAAAAATGCTGCCAAACCCTTGCAAATGTTCCTCTGAAAGGTTTTGGAGTGAAAACAGAAGCCTTTTTATCCCAGGACAAGAAATCAGCCCTCAACAACTTAACCGGCAGAAAAAGATTTTTTTGAAAAAATCCCTAAGCTCCGGGGTCACAATTTCAGCAAAAATCTGACTTTTGCCAATTCACTGAAAAATGCTTCCAAACCCTTGCAAATGCTCCCCTGAAAGGTTTGGAAGTCGAAACAGAAGCCTTTTTATCACAGGACAAGAAATCAGCCCTCAACAACTTACCCGGTGGAAAAAGATTTTTTGAAAAAATCCCTAAGCCCCGGGGTCACAATTTCAGCAAAAATCTGACTTTTGCCAATTCACTCAAAAATGCTGCCAAACCCTTGCAAATGCTCCCCTGAAAGTTTTGGAAGTCGAAACAGAAGGCTTTTTATCACAGGACAAGAAATCAGCCCTCAACAACTTAAGTGGTGGAAAAAGATTTTTTGAAAAAATCCCTAAGCCCCGGGGTCACAATTTCAGCAAAAATCTGACTTTTGCCAATTCACTCAAAAATGCTGCCAAACCCTTGCAAATGCTCCCCTGAAAGTTTTGGAAGTCGAAACAGAAGCCTTTTTACCACAGGAGAAGAAATCAGCCCTCAACAACTTAACCGGCGGAAAAAGATTTTTTGAAAAAATCCCTAAGCCCCGGGGTCACAATTTCAGCAAAAATCTGACTTTTGCCAATTCACTCAAAAATGCTGCCAAACCCTTGCAAATGCTCCCCTGAAAGGTTTGGGAGTCAAAACAGAAGGTTTTTTATCATAGGACCAGAAAGCAGCCATCAACAACTTAAGTGGCGGAAAAGGATTTTTTGAAAAAATCCCTAAGCCCCGGGGTCACAATTTCAGCAAAAATCTGACTTTTGCCAATACACTCAAAAATGCTGCCAAACCCTTGCAAATGCTCTCCTGAAAGGTTTGGGAGTCGAAACAGAAGGTTTTTTATCATAGGACAAGAAATCAGCCCTCAACAACTTAACCGGCGGAAAAAGATTTTTTTGAAAAAATCACTAAGCCCCGGGGTCACAATTTCAGCAAAAATCTCCCTTTTGTCAATTCACTCAAAAATGGTGCCAAACCCTTGCAAATGCTCCCCTGAAAGTTTTGGAAGTCGAAACAGAAGCCTTTTTACCACAGGAGAAGAAATCAGCCCTCAACAACTTAACCGGCGGAAAAAGATTTTTTGAAAAAATCCCTAAGCCCCGGGGTCACAATTTCAGCAAAAATCTGACTTTTGACAATTCACTCAAAAATGCTGCCAAACCCTTGCAAATGTTCCTCTGAAAGGTTTTGGAGTGAAAACAGAAGCCTTTTTATCCCAGGACAAGAAATCAGCCCTCAACAACTTAACCGGCAGAAAAAGATTTTTTTGAAAAAATCCCTAAGCTCCGGGGTCACAATTTCAGCAAAAATCTGACTTTTGCCAATTCACTGAAAAATGCTTCCAAACCCTTGCAAATGCTCCCCTGAAAGGTTTGGAAGTCGAAACAGAAGCCTTTTTATCACAGGACAAGAAATCAGCCCTCAACAACTTACCCGGTGGAAAAAGATTTTTTGAAAAAATCCCTAAGCCCCGGGGTCACAATTTCAGCAAAAATCTGACTTTTGCCAATTCACTCAAAAATGCTGCCAAACCCTTGCAAATGCTCCCCTGAAAGTTTTGGAAGTCGAAACAGAAGGCTTTTTATCACAGGACAAGAAATCAGCCCTCAACAACTTAAGTGGTGGAAAAAGATTTTTTGAAAAAATCCCTAAGCCCCGGGGTCACAATTTCAGCAAAAATCTGACTTTTGCCAATTCACTCAAAAATGCTGCCAAACCCTTGCAAATGCTCCCCTGAAAGGTTTGGGAGTCAAAACAGAAGGTTTTTTATCATAGGACCAGAAAGCAGCCATCAACAACTTAAGTGGTGGAAAAGGATTTTTTGAAAAAATCCCTAAGCCCCGGGGTCACAATTTCAGCAAAAATCTGACTTTTGCCAATACACTCAAAAATGCTGCCAAACCCTTGCAAATGCTCTCCTGAAAGGTTTGGGAGTCGAAACAGAAGGTTTTTTATCATAGGACAAGAAATCAGCCCTCAACAACTTAACCGGCGGAAAAAGATTTTTTTGAAAAAATCACTAAGCCCCGGGGTCACAATTTCAGCAAAAATCTCCCTTTTGTCAATTCACTCAAAAATGGTGCCAAACCCTTGCAAATGCTCCCCTGAAAGTTTTGGAAGTCGAAACAGAAGCCTTTTTACCACAGGAGACGAAATCAGCCCTCAACAACTTAAGCGGTGGAAAAAGATTTTTTGAAAAAATCCCTAAGCCCCGGGGTCACAATTTCAGCAAAAATCTGACTTTTGCCAATTCACTCAAAAATGCTGCCAAACCCTTGCAAATGCTCCCCTGAAAGTTTTGGAAGTCGAAACAGAAGGTTTTTTATCATAGGACCAGAAAGCAGCCCTCAACAACTTAAGCGGTGGAAAAAGATTTTTTGAAAAAATCCCTAGGCCCCGGGGTCACAATTTCAGAAAAAATCTGACTTTTGCCAATTCACTCAAAAATGCTGCCAAACCCTTGCAAATGCTCCCCTGAAAGGTTTGGGAGTCAAAACAGAAGGTTTTTTATCATAGGACCAGAAAGCAGCCCTCAACAACTTAACCGGCAGAAAAAAGATTTTTTTGAAAAAATCCCTAAGCCCCGGGGTCACAATTTCAGCAAAAATCTGACTTTTGCCAATTCACTCAAAAATGCTGCCAAACCCTTGCAAATGCTCCCCTGAAAGTTTTGGAAGTCGAAACAGAAGCCTTTTTACCACAGGAGAAGAAATCAGCCCTCAACAACTTAACCGGCGGAAAAAGATTTTTTTGAAAAAATCCCTAAGCCCCGGGGTCACAATTTCAGCAAAAATCTGACTTTTGCCAATTCACTCAAAAATGCTGCCAAACCCTTGCAAATGTTCCTCTGAAAGGTTTTGGAGTGAAAACAGAAGCCTATTTATCACAGGACAAGAAATCAGCCCTCAACAACTTAAGCGGTGGAAAAAGATTTTTTGAAAAAATCCCTAGGCCCCGGGGTCACAATTTCAGAAAAAATCTGACTTTTGCCAATTCACTCAAAAATGCTGCCAAACCCTTGCAAATGCTCCTCTGAAAGTTTTGGAAGTCGAAACAGAAGCCTATTTATCACAGGACAAGAAATCAGCCCACAACAACTTAACCGGTGGAAAAAGATTTTTTGAAAAAATCCCTAAGCCCCGGGGTCACAATTTCAGCAAAAATCTGACTTTTGCCAATTCACTCAAAAATGCTGCCAAACCCTTGCAAATGCTCCTCTGAAAGTTTTGGAAGTCGAAACAGAAGCCTTTTTACCACAGGAGAAGAAATCAGCCCTCAACAACTTAAGCGGTGGAAAAAGATTTTTTAAAAAAATCCCTAAGCCCCGGGGTCACAATTTCAGCAAAAATCTGACTTTTGCCAATTCACTCAAAAATGCTGCCAAACCCTTGCAAATGCTCCTCTGAAAGTTTTGGAAGTCGAAACAGAAGCCTATTTATCACAGGACAAGAAATCAGCCCACAACAACTTAACCGGTGGAAAAAGATTTTTTGAAAAAATCCCTAAGCCCCGGGGTCACAATTTCAGCAAAAATCTGACTTTTGCCAATTCACTCAAAAATGCTGCCAAACCCTTGCAAATGCTCCTCTGAAAGTTTTGGAAGTCGAAACAGAAGCCTTTTTACCACAGGAGAAGAAATCAGCCCTCAACAACTTAACCGGTGGAAAAAGATTTTTTGAAAAAATCCCTAAGCCCCGGGGTCACAATTTCAGCAAAAATCTGACTTTTGCCAATTCACTCAAAAATGCTGCCAAACCCTTGCAAATGCTCCCCTGAAAGTTTTGGAAGTCGAAACAGAAGCCTATTTATCACAGGACAAGAAATCAGCCCTCAACAACTTAACCGGTGGAAAAAGATTTTTTGAAAAAATCCCTAAGCCCCGGGGTCACAATTTCAGCAAAAATCTGACTTTTGCCAATTGACTCAAAAATGCTGCCAAACCCTTGCAAATGCTCCCCTGAAAGGTTTGGGAGTCAAAACAGAAGGTTTTTTATCATAGGACCATAATTCAGCCCTCAACAACTTAACTGGCAGAAAAAGATTTTTTTGAAAAAATCCCTAAGCCCCGGGGTCACAATTTCAGCAAAAATCTGACTTTTGCCAATTCACTCAAAAATGCTGCCAAACCCTTGCAAATGCTCCCCTGAAAGTTTTGGAAGTCGAAACAGAAGCCTATTTATCACAGGACAAGAAATCAGCCCTCAACAACTTAAGCGGTGGAAAAAGATTTTTTGAAAAAATCCCTAGGCCCCGGGGTCACAATTTCAGAAAAAATCTGACTTTTGCCAATTCACTCAAAAATGCTGCCAAACCCTTGCAAATGCTCCCCTGAAAGGTTTGGGAGTCAAAACAGAAGGTTTTTTATCATAGGACCAGAAAGCAGCCCTCAACAACTTAACCGGCAGAAAAAAGATTTTTTTGAAAAAATCCCTAAGCCCCGGGGTCACAATTTCAGCAAAAATCTGACTTTTGCCAATTCACTCAAAAATGCTGCCAAACCCTTGCAAATGCTCCCCTGAAAGTTTTGGAAGTCGAAACAGAAGCCTTTTTACCACAGGAGAAGAAATCAGCCCTCAACAACTTAACCGGCGGAAAAAGATTTTTTTGAAAAAATCCCTAAGGCCCGGGGTCACAATTTCAGCAAAAATCTGACTTTTGCCAATTCACTCAAAAATGCTGCCAAACCCTTGCAAATGCTCCTCTGAAAGTTTTGGAAGTCGAAACAGAAGCCTTTTTACCACAGGAGACGAAATCAGCCCTCAACAACTTAACCGGCAGAAAAAAGATTTTTTTGAAAAAATCCCTAAGCCCCGGGGTCACAATTTCAGCAAAAATCTGACTTTTGCCAATTCACTCAAAAATGCTGCCAAACCCTTGCAAATGCTCCCCTGAAAGTTTTGGAAGTCGAAACAGAAGCCTTTTTACCACAGGAGAAGAAATCAGCCCTCAACAACTTAACCGGCGGAAAAAGATTTTTTTGAAAAAATCCCTAAGGCCCGGGGTCACAATTTCAGCAAAAATCTGACTTTTGCCAATTCACTCAAAAATGCTGCCAAACCCTTGCAAATGCTCCTCTGAAAGTTTTGGAAGTCGAAACAGAAGCCTTTTTACCACAGGAGACGAAATCAGCCCTCAACAACTTAAGTGGTGGAAAAAGATTTTTTGAAAAAATCCCTAAGCCCCGGGGTCACAATTTCAGCAAAAATCTGACTTTTGCCAATTCACTCAAAAATGCTGCCAAACCCTTGCAAATGCTCCCCTGAAAGTTTTGGAAGTCGAAACAGAAGCCTTTTTACCACAGGAGAAGAAATCAGCCCTCAACAACTTAACCGGCGGAAAAAGATTTTTTTGAAAAAATCCCTAAGCCCCGAGGTCACAATTTCAGCAAAAATCTGACTTTTGCCAATTCACTCAAAAAAGCTGCCAAACCCTTGCAAATGCTCCTCTGAAAGGTTTGGTAGTCAAAACAGAAGTTTTTTTTATCATAGGACCATAAATCACTCCTCAACAACTTAACCGGCGGAAAAAGATTTTTTTGAAAAAATCCCTAAGCCCCGGGGTCACAATTTCAGCAAAAATCTGACTTTTGCCAATTCACTCAAAAATGCTGCCAAACCCTTGCAAATGCTCCCCTGAAAGTTTTGGAAGTCGAAACAGAAGCCTTTTTACCACAGGAGACGAAATCAGCCCTCAACAACTTAAGTGGTGGAAAAAGATTTTTTGAAAAAATCCCTAAGCCCCGGGGTCACAATTTCAGCAAAAATCTGACTTTTGCCAATTCACTCAAAAATGCTGCCAAACCCTTGCAAATGCTCCCCTGAAAGTTTTGGAAGTCGAAACAGAAGCCTATTTATCACAGGACAAGAAATCAGCCCTCAACAACTTAAGCGGTGGAAAAAGATTTTTTGAAAAAATCCCTAGGCCCCGGGGTCACAATTTCAGAAAAAATCTGACTTTTGCCAATTCACTCAAAAATGCTGCCAAACCCTTGCAAATGCTCCCCTGAAAGGTTTGGGAGTCAAAACAGAAGGTTTTTTATCATAGGACCAGAAAGCAGCCCTCAACAACTTAACCGGCAGAAAAAAGATTTTTTTGAAAAAATCCCTAAGCCCCGGGGTCACAATTTCAGCAAAAATCTGACTTTTGCCAATTCACTCAAAAATGCTGCCAAACCCTTGCAAATGCTCCCCTGAAAGTTTTGGAAGTCGAAACAGAAGCCTTTTTACCACAGGAGAAGAAATCAGCCCTCAACAACTTAACCGGCGGAAAAAGATTTTTTTGAAAAAATCCCTAAGGCCCGGGGTCACAATTTCAGCAAAAATCTGACTTTTGCCAATTCACTCAAAAATGCTGCCAAACCCTTGCAAATGCTCCTCTGAAAGTTTTGGAAGTCGAAACAGAAGCCTTTTTACCACAGGAGACGAAATCAGCCCTCAACAACTTAAGTGGTGGAAAAAGATTTTTTGAAAAAATCCCTAAGCCCCGGGGTCACAATTTCAGCAAAAATCTGACTTTTGCCAATTCACTCAAAAATGCTGCCAAACCCTTGCAAATGCTCCCCTGAAAGTTTTGGAAGTCGAAACAGAAGCCTTTTTACCACAGGAGAAGAAATCAGCCCTCAACAACTTAACCGGCGGAAAAAGATTTTTTTGAAAAAATCCCTAAGCCCCGAGGTCACAATTTCAGCAAAAATCTGACTTTTGCCAATTCACTCAAAAAAGCTGCCAAACCCTTGCAAATGCTCCTCTGAAAGGTTTGGTAGTCAAAACAGAAGTTTTTTTTATCATAGGACCATAAATCAGTCCTCAACAACTTAACCGGCGGAAAAAGATTTTTTTGAAAAAATCCCTAAGCCCCGGGGTCACAATTTCAGCAAAAATCTGACTTTTGCCAATTCACTCAAAAATGCTGCCAAACCCTTGCAAATGCTCCCCTGAAAGTTTTGGAAGTCGAAACAGAAGCCTTTTTACCACAGGAGACGAAATCAGCCCTCAACAACTTAAGTGGTGGAAAAAGATTTTTTGAAAAAATCCCTAAGCCCCGGGGTCACAATTTCAGCAAAAATCTGACTTTTGCCAATTCACTCAAAAATGCTGCCAAACCCTTGCAAATGCTCCCCTGAAAGTTTTGGAAGTCGAAACAGAAGCCTTTTTACCACAGGAGAAGAAATCAGCCCTCAACAACTTAACCGGCGGAAAAAGATTTTTTTGAAAAAATCCCTAAGCCCCGAGGTCACAATTTCAGCAAAAATCTGACTTTTGCCAATTCACTCAAAAAAGCTGCCAAACCCTTGCAAATGCTCCTCTGAAAGGTTTGGTAGTCAAAACAGAAGTTTTTTTTATCATAGGACCATAAATCAGTCCTCAACAACTTAACCGGCGGAAAAAGATTTTTTTGAAAAAATCCCTAAGCCCCGGGGTCACAATTTCAGCAAAAATCTGACTTTTGCCAATTCACTCAAAAATGCTGCCAAACCCTTGCAAATGCTCCCCTGAAAGTTTTGGAAGTCGAAACAGAAGCCTTTTTACCACAGGAGACGAAATCAGCCCTCAACAACTTAAGTGGTGGAAAAAGATTTTTTGAAAAAATCCCTAAGCCCCGGGGTCACAATTTCAGCAAAAATCTGACTTTTGCCAATTCACTCAAAAATGCTGCCAAACCCTTGCAAATGCTCCCCTGAAAGTTTTGGAAGTCGAAACAGAAGCCTTTTTACCACAGGAGAAGAAATCAGCCCTCAACAACTTAACCGGCGGAAAAAGATTTTTTTGAAAAAATCCCTAAGCCCCGAGGTCACAATTTCAGCAAAAATCTGACTTTTGCCAATTCACTCAAAAAAGCTGCCAAACCCTTGCAAATGCTCCTCTGAAAGGTTTGGTAGTCAAAACAGAAGTTTTTTTTATCATAGGACCATAAATCAGTCCTCAACAACTTAACCGGCGGAAAAAGATTTTTTTGAAAAAATCCCTAAGCCCCGGGGTCACAATTTCAGCAAAAATCTGACTTTTGCCAATTCACTCAAAAATGCTGCCAAACCCTTGCAAATGCTCCCCTGAAAGTTTTGGAAGTCGAAACAGAAGCCTATTTATCACAGGACAAGAAATCAGCCCACAACAACTTAACCGGTGGAAAAAGATTTTTTGAAAAAATCCCTAAGCCCCGGGGTCACAATTTCAGCAAAAATCTGACTTTTGCCAATTCACTCAAAAATGCTGCCAAACCCTTGCAAATGCTCCCCTGAAAGTTTTGGAAGTCGAAACAGAAGCCTTTTTACCACAGGAGACGAAATCAGCCCTCAACAACTTAAGTGGTGGAAAAAGATTTTTTGAAAAAATCCCTAAGCCCCGGGGTCACAATTTCAGCAAAAATCTGACTTTTGCCAATTCACTCAAAAATGCTGCCAAACCCTTGCAAATGCTCCCCTGAAAGTTTTGGAAGTCGAAACAGAAGCCTTTTTACCACAGGAGAAGAAATCAGCCCTCAACAACTTAACCGGCGGAAAAAGATTTTTTTGAAAAAATCCCTAAGCCCCGAGGTCACAATTTCAGCAAAAATCTGACTTTTGCCAATTCACTCAAAAAAGCTGCCAAACCCTTGCAAATGCTCCTCTGAAAGGTTTGGTAGTCAAAACAGAAGTTTTTTTTATCATAGGACCATAAATCAGTCCTCAACAACTTAACCGGCGGAAAAAGATTTTTTTGAAAAAATCCCTAAGCCCCGGGGTCACAATTTCAGCAAAAATCTGACTTTTGCCAATTCACTCAAAAATGCTGCCAAACCCTTGCAAATGCTCCCCTGAAAGTTTTGGAAGTCGAAACAGAAGCCTTTTTACCACAGGAGACGAAATCAGCCCTCAACAACTTAAGTGGTGGAAAAAGATTTTTTGAAAAAATCCCTAAGCCCCGGGGTCACAATTTCAGCAAAAATCTGACTTTTGCCAATTCACTCAAAAATGCTGCCAAACCCTTGCAAATGCTCCCCTGAAAGTTTTGGAAGTCGAAACAGAAGCCTTTTTACCACAGGAGAAGAAATCAGCCCTCAACAACTTAACCGGCGGAAAAAGATTTTTTTGAAAAAATCCCTAAGCCCCGAGGTCACAATTTCAGCAAAAATCTGACTTTTGCCAATTCACTCAAAAAAGCTGCCAAACCCTTGCAAATGCTCCTCTGAAAGGTTTGGTAGTCAAAACAGAAGTTTTTTTTATCATAGGACCATAAATCAGTCCTCAACAACTTAACCGGCGGAAAAAGATTTTTTTGAAAAAATCCCTAAGCCCCGGGGTCACAATTTCAGCAAAAATCTGACTTTTGCCAATTCACTCAAAAATGCTGCCAAACCCTTGCAAATGCTCCCCTGAAAGTTTTGGAAGTCGAAACAGAAGCCTATTTATCACAGGACAAGAAATCAGCCCACAACAACTTAACCGGTGGAAAAAGATTTTTTGAAAAAATCCCTAAGCCCCGGGGTCACAATTTCAGCAAAAATCTGACTTTTGCCAATTGACTCAAAAATGCTGCCAAACCCTTGCAAATGCTCCCCTGAAAGGTTTGGGAGTCAAAACAGAAGGTTTTTTATCATAGGACCAGAAAGCAGCCCTCAACAACTTAACCGGCAGAAAAAGATTTTTTTGAAAAAATCCCTAAGCCCCGGGGTCACAATTTCAGCAAAAATCTGACTTTTGCCAATTCACTCAAAAATGCTGCCAAACCCTTGCAAATGCTCCCCTGAAAGTTTTGGAAGTCGAAACAGAAGCCTATTTATCACAGGACAAGAAATCAGCCCTCAACAACTTAAGCGGTGGAAAAAGATTTTTTGAAAAAATCCCTGGGCCCCGGGGTCACAATTTCAGCAAAAATCTGACTTTTGCCAATTCACTCAAAAATGCTGCCAAACCCTTGCAAATGCTCCCCTGAAAGGTTTGGGAGTCAAAACAGAAGGTTTTTTATCATAGGGCCAGAAAGCAGCCGTCAACAACTTAACCGGCAGGAAAAGATTTTTTTGAAAAAATCCCTAAGCCCCGGGGTCACAATTTCAGGAAAAATCTGACTTTTGCCAATTCACTCAAAAATGCTGCCAAACCCTTGCAAATGCTCCCCTGAAAGTTTTGGAAGTCGAAAGAGAAGCCTTTTTACCACAGGAGAAGAAATCAGCCCTCAACAACTTAACCGGTGGAAAAAGATTTTTTGAAAAAATCCCTAAGCCCCGGGGTCACAATTTCAGGAAAAATCTGACTTTTGCCAATTCACTCAAAAATGCTGCCAAACCCTTGCAAATGCTCCCCTGAAAGTTTTGGAAGTCGAAACAGAAGCCTTTTTACCACAGGAGAAGAAATCAGCCCTCAACAACTTAACCGGTGGAAAAAGATTTTTTGAAAAAATCCCTAAGCCCCGGGGTCACAATTTCAGCAAAAATCTGACTTTTGCCAATTCACTCAAAAATGCTGCCAAACCCTTGCAAATGCTCCCCTGAAAGTTTTGGAAGTCGAAACAGAAGCCTTTTTACCACAGGAGAAGAAATCAGCCCTCAACAACTTAAGCGGTGGAAAAAGATTTTTTAAAAAAATCCCTAAGCCCCGGGGTCACAATTTCAGCAAAAATCTGACTTTTGCCAATTCACTCAAAAATGCTGCCAAACCCTTGCAAATGTTCCTCTGAAAGGTTTTGGAGTGAAAACAGAAGCCTTTTTATCCCAGGACAAGAAATCAGCCCTCAACAACTTAACCGGCAGAAAAAGATTTTTTTGAAAAAATCCCTAAGCTCCGGGGTCACAATTTCAGCAAAAATCTGACTTTTGCCAATTCACTGAAAAATGCTTCCAAACCCTTGCAAATGCTCCCCTGAAAGGTTTGGAAGTCGAAACAGAAGCCTTTTTATCACAGGACAAGAAATCAGCCCTCAACAACTTACCCGGTGGAAAAAGATTTTTTGAAAAAATCCCTAAGCCCCGGGGTCACAATTTCAGCAAAAATCTGACTTTTGCCAATTCACTCAAAAATGCTGCCAAACCCTTGCAAATGCTCCCCTGAAAGTTTTGGAAGTCGAAACAGAAGGCTTTTTATCACAGGACAAGAAATCAGCCCTCAACAACTTAAGTGGTGGAAAAAGATTTTTTGAAAAAATCCCTAAGGCCCGGGGTCACAATTTCAGCAAAAATCTGACTTTTGCCAATTCACTCAAAAATGCTGCCAAACCCTTGCAAATGCTCCCCTGAAAGGTTTGGGAGTCAAAACAGAAGGTTTTTTATCATAGGACCAGAAAGCAGCCATCAACAACTTAAGTGGTGGAAAAGGATTTTTTGAAAAAATCCCTAAGCCCCGGGGTCACAATTTCAGCAAAAATCTGACTTTTGCCAATACACTCAAAAATGCTGCCAAACCCTTGCAAATGCTCTCCTGAAAGGTTTGGGAGTCGAAACAGAAGGTTTTTTATCATAGGACAAGAAATCAGCCCTCAACAACTTAACCGGCGGAAAAAGATTTTTTTGAAAAAATCACTAAGCCCCGGGGTCACAATTTCAGCAAAAATCTCCCTTTTGCCAATTCACTCAAAAATGGTGCCAAACCCTTGCAAATGCTCCCCTGAAAGTTTTGGAAGTCGAAACAGAAGCCTTTTTACCACAGGAGAAGAAATCAGCCCTCAACAACTTAACCGGCGGAAAAAGATTTTTTGAAAAAATCCCTAAGCCCCGGGGTCACAATTTCAGCAAAAATCTGACTTTTGCCAATTCACTCAAAAATGCTGCCAAACCCTTGCAAATGCTCCCCTGAAAGTTTTGGAAGTCGAAACAGAAGCCTTTTTACCACAGGAGACGAAATCAGCCCTCAACAACTTAAGCGGTGGAAAAAGATTTTTTGAAAAAATCCCTAAGCCCCGGGGTCACAATTTCAGCAAAAATCTGACTTTTGCCAATTCACTCAAAAATGCTGCCAAACCCTTGCAAATGCTCCCCTGAAAGTTTTGGAAGTCGAAACAGAAGCCTTTTTACCACAGGACAAGAAATCAGCCCTCAACAACTTAACCGGTGGAAAAAGATTTTTTGACAAAATCCCTAAGCCCCGGGGTCACAATTTCAGCAAAAATCTCCCTTTTGCCAATTCACTCAAAAATGGTGCCAAACCCTTGCAAATGCTCCCCTGAAAGTTTTGGAAGTCGAAACAGAAGCCTTTTTACCACAGGAGACGAAATCAGCCCTCAACAACTTAACCGGTGGAAAAAGATTTTTTGAAAAAATCCCTAAGCCCCGGGGTCACAATTTCAGCAAAAATCTGACTTTTGCCAATTCACTCAAAAATGCTGCCAAACCCTTGCAAATGCTCCCCTGAAAGTTTTGGAAGTCGAAACAGAAGGTTTTTTATCATAGGACCAGAAAGCAGCCCTCAACAACTTAACCGGCAGAAAAAGATTTTTTTGAAAAAATCCCTAAGCCCCGGGGTCACAATTTCAGCAAAAATCTGACTTTTGCCAATTCACTCAAAAATGCTGCCAAACCCTTGCAAATGCTCCCCTGAAAGTTTTGGAAGTCGAAACAGAAGCCTTTTTACCACAGGAGAAGAAATCAGCCCTCAACAACTTAACCGGCGGAAAAAGATTTTTTTGAAAAAATCCCTAAGCCCCGGGGTCACAATTTCAGCAAAAATCTGACTTTTGCCAATTCACTCAAAAATGCTGCCAAACCCTTGCAAATGCTCCCCTGAAAGTTTTGGAAGTCGAAACAGAAGCCTTTTTACCACAGGAGAAGAAATCAGCCCTCAACAACTTAACCGGCGGAAAAAGATTTTTTTGAAAAAATCCCTAAGCCCCGGGGTCACAATTTCAGCAAAAATCTCCCTTTTGCCAATTCACTCAAAAATGGTGCCAAACCCTTGCAAATGCTCCCCTGAAAGTTTTGGAAGTCGAAACAGAAGCCTTTTTACCACACGAGACGAAATCAGCCCTCAACAACTTAACCGGTGGAAAAAGATTTTTTGAAAAAATCCCTAAGCCCCGGGGTCACAATTTCAGCAAAAATCTGACTTTTGCCAATTCACTCAAAAATGCTGCCAAACCCTTGCAAATGCTCCCCTGAAAGTTTTGGAAGTCGAAACAGAAGGTTTTTTATCATAGGACCAGAAAGCAGCCCTCAACAACTTAACCGGCAGAAAAAGATTTTTTTGAAAAAATCCCTAAGCCCCGGGGTCACAATTTCAGCAAAAATCTGACTTTTGCCAATTCACTCAAAAATGCTGCCAAACCCTTGCAAATGCTCCCCTGAAAGTTTTGGAAGTCGAAACAGAAGCCTTTTTACCACAGGAGAAGAAATCAGCCCTCAACAACTTAACCGGCGGAAAAAGATTTTTTTGAAAAAATCCCTAAGCCCCGGGGTCACAATTTCAGCAAAAATCTGACTTTTGCCAATTCACTCAAAAATGCTGCCAAACCCTTGCAAATGCTCCTCTGAAAGTTTTGGAAGTCGAAACAGAAGCCTTTTTACCACAGGAGAAGAAATCAGCCCTCAACAACTTATCCGCTGGAAAAAGATTTTTTGAAAAAATCCCTAAGCCCCGGGGGCACAATTTCAGCAAAAATCTGATTTTTGCCAATTCACTCAAAAATGCTGCCAAACCCTTGCAAATGCTCCCCTGAAAGTTTTGGAAGTCGAAACAGAAGCCTTTTTACCACAGGACAAGAAATCAGCCCTCAACAACTTAACCGGTGGAAAAAGATTTTTTGAAAAAATCCCTAAGCCCCGGGGTCACAATTTCAGCAAAAATCTGACTTTTGCCAATTCACTCAAAAATGCTGCCAAACCCTTGCAAATGCTCCCCTGAAAGTTTTGGAAGTCGAAACAGAAGCCTATTTATCACAGGACAAGAAATCAGCCCTCAACAACTTAACCGGTGGAAAAAGATTTTTTGAAAAAATCCCTAAGCCCCGGGGTCACAATTTCAGCAAAAATCTGACTTTTGCCAATTGACTCAAAAATGCTGCCAAACCCTTGCAAATGCTCCCCTGAAAGGTTTGGGAGTCAAAACAGAAGGTTTTTTATCATAGGACCATAATTCAGCCCTCAACAACTTAACTGGCAGAAAAAGATTTTTTTGAAAAAATCCCTAAGCCCCGGGGTCACAATTTCAGCAAAAATCTGACTTTTGCCAATTCACTCAAAAATGCTGCCAAACCCTTGCAAATGCTCCCCTGAAAGTTTTGGAAGTCGAAACAGAAGCCTATTTATCACAGGACAAGAAATCAGCCCTCAACAACTTAAGCGGTGGAAAAAGATTTTTTGAAAAAATCCCTAGGCCCCGGGGTCACAATTTCAGAAAAAATCTGACTTTTGCCAATTCACTCAAAAATGCTGCCAAACCCTTGCAAATGCTCCCCTGAAAGGTTTGGGAGTCAAAACAGAAGGTTTTTTATCATAGGACCAGAAAGCAGCCCTCAACAACTTAACCGGCAGAAAAAAGATTTTTTTGAAAAAATCCCTAAGCCCCGGGGTCACAATTTCAGCAAAAATCTGACTTTTGCCAATTCACTCAAAAATGCTGCCAAACCCTTGCAAATGCTCCCCTGAAAGTTTTGGAAGTCGAAACAGAAGCCTTTTTACCACAGGAGAAGAAATCAGCCCTCAACAACTTAACCGGCGGAAAAAGATTTTTTTGAAAAAAACCCTAAGGCCCGGGGTCACAATTTCAGCAAAAATCTGACTTTTGCCAATTCACTCAAAAATGCTGCCAAACCCTTGCAAATGCTCCTCTGAAAGTTTTGGAAGTCGAAACAGAAGCCTTTTTACCACAGGAGACGAAATCAGCCCTCAACAACTTAAGTGGTGGAAAAAGATTTTTTTGAAAAAATCCCTAAGCCCCGAGGTCACAATTTCAGCAAAAATCTGACTTTTGCCAATTCACTCAAAAAAGCTGCCAAACCCTTGCAAATGCTCCTCTGAAAGGTTTGGTAGTCAAAACAGAAGTTTTTTTTATCATAGGACCATAAATCAGTCCTCAACAACTTAACCGGCGGAAAAAGATTTTTTTGAAAAAATCCCTAAGCCCCGGGGTCACAATTTCAGCAAAAATCTGACTTTTGCCAATTCACTCAAAAATGCTGCCAAACCCTTGCAAATGCTCCCCTGAAAGTTTTGGAAGTCGAAACAGAAGCCTATTTATCACAGGACAAGAAATCAGCCCACAACAACTTAACCGGTGGAAAAAGATTTTTTGAAAAAATCCCTAAGCCCCGGGGTCACAATTTCAGCAAAAATCTCCCTTTTGCCAATTGACTCAAAAATGCTGCCAAACCCTTGCAAATGCTCCCCTGAAAGGTTTGGGAGTCAAAACAGAAGGTTTTTTATCATAGGACCAGAAAGCAGCCCTCAACAACTTAACCGGCAGAAAAAGATTTTTTTGAAAAAATCCCTAAGCCCCGGGGTCACAATTTCAGCAAAAATCTGACTTTTGCCAATTCACTCAAAAATGCTGCCAAACCCTTGCAAATGCTCCCCTGAAAGTTTTGGAAGTCGAAACAGAAGCCTATTTATCACAGGACAAGAAATCAGCCCTCAACAACTTAAGCGGTGGAAAAAGATTTTTTGAAAAAATCCCTAGGCCACAATTTCAGCAAAAATCTGACTTTTGCCAATTCACTCAAAAATGCTGCCAAACCCTTGCAAATGCTCCTCTGAAAGTTTTGGAAGTCGAAACAGAAGCCTTTTTACCACAGGAGACGAAATCAGCCCTCAACAACTTAAGTGGTGGAAAAAATCCCTAAGCCCCGAGGTCACAATTTCAGCAAAAATCTGACTTTTGCCAATTCACTCAAAAAAGCTGCCAAACCCTTGCAAATGCTCCTCTGAAAGGTTTGGTAGTCAAAACAGAAGTTTTTTTTATCATAGGACCATAAATCTTTTTTTTTTTTTAAAAAATAATTTTTATTGGGTTTTTACATTTTATAACAACAGACACACACACAAAGACAAAGACAAACAAACACACAAATACAATTACATACCCTAAGTTTCTTTACCCACTTTCATTGACTTCCCCCCACCCCCTCCTCTTACATCCCAATTCCAAAATTAATTCAGCAAGTTCTTACCTAACCTCTTAAAGATATTCACATTGCTTTTAAAAATTAAAATCTTTTGTTTATCTGTATTCAACTATCCAATTCTCTTATAATCATTAACTTCTTTTTTTTTTTAAGGTCGATCTAACTTCCCCTTCACAAATTTTCCCTTTATTATATTAATTATAGGTCACATTGACCAAGTAAAACAAAACATAACATTTTATAATTCTATTCTCTCCCCCCCCTGCCCCGGTTTCTGTCCCTTCCTAGACAAATGTCCAGAAAACAAACAAAAAATATTTCTAGCCCGGATTCCTCACGTCCGAGGCGTCTGATTCTCTGTCAGTCCCTCTCTGCCAGCTATATTGGTAGTCCTCTTTGATGGTCCTAAGACCCCGAAGGAGTTCAGTCAGAGTCAGATCATATTTTCTTTCATTCAGAATGTTGAAGAGTGTTTGCTGCGAAAGACCATCTAGTTTTCCATACTCAAGAGAAAAGTCCCAATCATATTGCTTTGTTCTTTCTAGTTTTAATATTCCAAGTACTCCAGGGGCTTCTCTCTTCTTCTTTCTCATCTTTCGCAGGTCTGTAATCCAGAGGTCTTCTTGCTCATACTCTAACGCTGCAGATTTCTGGTTGATATTTTCCACTTGTAGTGTCTGAACTCCTTCTTTTTTCTCTGTCAATTCCAAAGGCATCTCTTCCTGCTCAGCTGCAGAATTTTTATCGTACATCTCCTTTGTGCATTCAGCAGAGTTGTTTGTTTCAGGATTCAAGGTCATAAAAACTTTACTCAGAGCCATACTCTGCTCCTGCAGGATTCCCACGAGAAAAAACATTTTTTCTATCTCCGCCAGTAATTTTCCCTCTGCAGCCATTGTAATGTCACTAATTCCCCCTAGGGGGCTTTCAGTTATTTAGTAGTCCTTTTCCAATAATCTGTTACTTTGTTATTATCAATACTTTGTTTCCAATCGCCTCAGTCCAAATGTATCAGCTTTAATTCCAAGAGTTATTAAATAGCAAAATTCTTTACTTTGTCCGCCCGTTTGACAGCTTCTTTGACAGCTGTCAAACTCCTTTCACTTCTTCCTCCGGGACCCAAATAGGACACTCCCGGGTTTTTTTGGGGGGGATACACACAAAGTTCCAAATTCCCTTTCTCTCCAGCACAAAAATCTTGTTCTATCAAATTTGTGAGAAACTTTTAAATCATCAAAACAGTATTCATTCCGCCTTAATTCTCCGTTCCTTGCTTTGAAACGTCTATAAGTAGAGGGGGTGCGGACTTCCCTTTAACACATCCCCCGATCGTGCCGAATTCACAGGATAAAATTTTTAAAGTCCAAATTCCACTACTCACGGGTCCTTTGTTATCCAGTCCAAATTTTGGGAAGAAAGTCAGCGCTCTCCGGCCATGGCTTGCGGCTTCGCTCTACTGAGGTAGCGGTCTACTCTCAGCACCACGCCACTCTCCGTACCCTCTCCGCAGCCTTTAAAAAGGCTCTTCGTGGGTCGGGGAGGGCGCTTAAGGTGCCCACCGAGTCACCAAGTCCGCAGGCTTCCGCGCCTGCGGTTTCTGAGGGTCCCCGTGTCGCCGGCACGGCAAGACCCGTCCTCAGCAGAGCCGATTCCCTCCGGAGCTCGGAGGGAATCCGCCATTAGCCGTTCGCGCTAACCCGGAAGTCCCATAGGACCATAAATCAGTCCTCAACAACTTAACCGGCGGAAAAAGATTTTTTTGAAAAAATCCCTAAGCCCCGGGGTCACAATTTCAGCAAAAATCTGACTTTTGCCAATTCACTCAAAAATGCTGCCAAACCCTTGCAAATGCTCCCCTGAAAGTTTTGGAAGTCGAAACAGAAGCCTATTTATCACAGGACAAGAAATCAGCCCACAACAACTTAACCGGTGGAAAAAGATTTTTTGAAAAAATCCCTAAGCCCCGGGGTCACAATTTCAGCAAAAATCTCCCTTTTGCCAATTGACTCAAAAATGCTGCCAAACCCTTGCAAATGCTCCCCTGAAAGGTTTGGGAGTCAAAACAGAAGGTTTTTTATCATAGGACCAGAAAGCAGCCCTCAACAACTTAACCGGCAGAAAAAGATTTTTTTGAAAAAATCCCTAAGCCCCGGGGTCACAATTTCAGCAAAAATCTGACTTTTGCCAATTCACTCAAAAATGCTGCCAAACCCTTGCAAATGCTCCCCTGAAAGGTTTGGGAGTCAAAACAGAAGGTTTTTTATCATAGGACCAGAAAGCAGCCCTCAACAACTTAACCGGCAGAAAAAGATTTTTTTGAAAAAATCCCTAAGCCCCGGGGTCACAATTTCAGCAAAAATCTGACTTTTGCCAATTCACTCAAAAATGCTGCCAAACCCTTGCAAATGCTCCCCTGAAAGTTTTGGAAGTCGAAACAGAAGCCTATTTATCACAGGACAAGAAATCAGCCCTCAACAACTTAAGCGGTGGAAAAAGATTTTTTGAAAAAATCCCTAGGCCCCGGGGTCACAATTTCAGAAAAAATCTGACTTTTGCCAATTGACTCAAAAATGCTGCCAAACCCTTGCAAATGCTCCCCTGAAAGTTTTGGAAGTCGAAACAGAAGCCTATTTATCACAGGACAAGAAATCAGCCCTCAACAACTTAAGCGGTGGAAAAAGATTTTTTGAAAAAATCCCTAGGCCCCGGGGTCACAATTTCAGAAAAAATCTGACTTTTGCCAATTCACTCAAAAATGCTGCCAAACCCTTGCAAATGCTCCCCTGAAAGGTTTGGGAGTCAAAACAGAAGGTTTTTTATCATAGGACCAGAAAGCAGCCCTCAACAACTTAACCGGCAGAAAAAAGATTTTTTTGAAAAAATCCCTAAGCCCCGGGGTCACAATTTCAGCAAAAATCTGACTTTTGCCAATTCACTCAAAAATGCTGCCAAACCCTTGCAAATGCTCCCCTGAAAGGTTTGGGAGTCAAAACAGAAGGTTTTTTATCATAGGGCCAGAAAGCAGCCGTCAACAACTTAACCGGCAGGAAAAGATTTTTTTGAAAAAATCCCTAAGCCCCGGGGTCACAATTTCAGGAAAAATCTGACTTTTGCCAATTCACTCAAAAATGCTGCCAAACCCTTGCAAATGCTCCCCTGAAAGTTTTGGAAGTCGAAAGAGAAGCCTTTTTACCACAGGAGAAGAAATCAGCCCTCAACAACTTATCCGCTGGAAAAAGATTTTTTGAAAAAATCCCTAAGCCCCGGGGTCACAATTTCAGCAAAAATCTCCCTTTTGCCAATTCACTCAAAAATGCTGCCAAACCCTTGCAAATGCTCCCCTGAAAGTTTTGGAAGTCGAAACAGAAGCCTTTTTACCACAGGAGAAGAAATCAGCCCTCAACAACTTAACCGGTGGAAAAAGATTTTTTGAAAAAATCCCTAAGCCCCGGGGTCACAATTTCAGCAAAAATCTGACTTTTGCCAATTCACTCAAAAATGCTGCCAAACCCTTGCAAATGCTCCCCTGAAAGTTTTGGAAGTCGAAACAGAAGCCTTTTTACCACAGGAGAAGAAATCAGCCCTCAACAACTTAAGCGGTGGAAAAAGATTTTTTAAAAAAATCCCTAAGCCCCGGGGTCACAATTTCAGCAAAAATCTGACTTTTGCCAATTCACTCAAAAAATGCTGCCAAACCCTTGCAAATGTTCCTCTGAAAGGTTTTGGAGTGAAAACAGAAGCCTTTTTATCCCAGGACAAGAAATCAGCCCTCAACAACTTACCCGGTGGAAAAAGATTTTTTGAAAAAATCCCTAAGCCCCGGGGTCACAATTTCAGCAAAAATCTGACTTTTGCCAATTCACTCAAAAATGCTGCCAAACCCTTGCAAATGCTCCCCTGAAAGTTTTGGAAGTCGAAACAGAAGGCTTTTTATCACAGGACAAGAAATCAGCCCTCAACAACTTAAGTGGTGGAAAAAGATTTTTTGAAAAAATCCCTAAGCCCCGGGGTCACAATTTCAGCAAAAATCTGACTTTTGCCAATTCACTCAAAAATGCTGCCAAACCCTTGCAAATGCTCCCCTGAAAGGTTTGGGAGTCAAAACAGAAGGTTTTTTATCATAGGACCAGAAAGCAGCCATCAACAACTTAAGTGGTGGAAAAGGATTTTTTGAAAAAATCCCTAAGCCCCGGGGTCACAATTTCAGCAAAAATCTGACTTTTGCCAATACACTCAAAAATGCTGCCAAACCCTTGCAAATGCTCTCCTGAAAGGTTTGGGAGTCGAAACAGAAGGTTTTTTATCATAGGACCAGAAATCAGCCCTCAACAACTTAACCGGCGGAAAAAGATTTTTTTGAAAAAATCACTAAGCCCCGGGGTCACAATTTCAGCAAAAATCTCCCTTTTGCCAATTCACTCAAAAATGGTGCCAAACCCTTGCAAATGCTCCCCTGAAAGTTTTGGAAGTCGAAACAGAAGCCTTTTTACCACAGGAGAAGAAATCAGCCCTCAACAACTTAACCGGCGGAAAAAGATTTTTTGAAAAAATCCCTAAGCCCCGGGGTCACAATTTCAGCAAAAATCTGACTTTTGCCAATTCACTCAAAAATGCTGCCAAACCCTTGCAAATGCTCCCCTGAAAGTTTTGGAAGTCGAAACAGAAGCCTTATCACAGGACAAGAAATCAGCCCTCAACAACTTAACCGGTGAAAAAAGATTTTTTGAAAATATCCCTAAGCCCCGGGGTCACAATTTCAGGAAAAATCTGACTTTTGCCAATTCACTCAAAAATGCTGCCAAACCCTTGCAAATGCTCCTCTGAAAGGTTTGGGAGTCAAAACAGAAGCCTTTTTATCCCAGGACAAGAAATCAGCCCTCAACAACTTAACCGGTGGAAAAAGATTTTTTGAAAAAATGCCTAAGCCCCGGGGTCACAATTTCAGCAAAAATCTGACTTTTGCCAATACACTCAAAAATGGTGCCGAACGGTTGCAGATGCTCCCCTGAAAGTTTTGGAAGTCGAAACAGAAGCCTTTTTATCCCAGGACAAGAAATCAGCCCTCAACAACTTAACCGGCGGAAAAAGATTTTTTTGAAAAAATCCCTAAGCCCCGGGGTCACAATTTCAGCAAAAATCTGACTTTTGCCAATTCACTCAAAAATGCTGCCAAACCCTTGCAAATGCTCCCCTGAAAGTTTTGGAAGTCGAAACAGAAGCCTTTTTACCACAGGAGAAGAAATCAGCCCTCAACAACTTATCCGCTGGAAAAAGATTTTTTGAAAAAATCCCTAAGCCCCGGGGTCACAATTTCAGCAAAAATCTCCCTTTTGCCAATTCACTCAAAAATGCTGCCAAACCCTTGCAAATGCTCCCCTGAAAGTTTTGGAAGTCGAAACAGAAGCCTTTTTACCACAGGAGAAGAAATCAGCCCTCAACAACTTAACCGGTGGAAAAAGATTTTTTGAAAAAATCCCTAAGCCCCGGGGTCACAATTTCAGCAAAAATCTTACTTTTGTCAATTCACTCAAAAATGCTGCCAAACCCTTGCAAATGCTCCCCTAAAAGGTTTGGGAGTCAAAACAGAAGGTTTTTTATCATAGGACCAGAAAGCAGCCCTCAACAACTTAACCGGCAGAAAAAGATTTTTTTGAAAAAATCCCTAAGCCCCGGGTTCACAATTTCAGGAAAAATCTGACTTTTGCCAATTCACTCAAAAATGCTGCCAAACCCTTGCAAATGCTCCCCTGAAAGTTTTGGAAGTCGAAAGAGAAGCCTTTTTACCACAGGAGAAGAAATCAGCCCTCAACAACTTAACCGGCGGAAAAAGATTTTTTTGAAAAAATCCCTAAGCCCCGGGGTCACAATTTCAGCAAAAATCTGACTTTTGCCAATTCACTCAGAAATGCTGCCAAACCCTTGCAAATGCTCCCCTGAAAGTTTTGGAAGTCGAAACAGAAGCCTTTTTATCACAGGAGACGAAATCAGCCCTCAACAACTTAAGCGGTGGAAAAAGATTTTTTGAAAAAATCCCTAAGCCCCGGGGTCACAATTTCAGCAAAAATCTCCCTTTTGCCAATTCACTCAGAAATGCTGCCAAACCCTTGCAAATGCTCCCCTGAAAGTTTTGGAAGTCGAAACAGAAGCCTTTTTACCACAGGACAAGAAATCAGCCCTCAACAACTTAACCGGTGGAAAAAGATTTTTTGAAAAAATCCCTAAGCCCCGGGGTCACAATTTCAGCAAAAATCTGACTTTTGCCAATTCACTCAAAAATGCTGCCAAACCCTTGCAAATGCTCCCCTGAAAGTTTTGGAAGTCGAAACAGAAGCCTTTTTACCACAGGACAAGAAATCAGCCCTCAACAACTTAACCGGTGGAAAAAGATTTTTTGAAAAAATCCCTAAGCCCCGGGGTCACAATTTCAGCAAAAATCTGACTTTTGCCAATTCACTCAAAAATGCTGCCAAACCCTTGCAAATGCTCCCCTGAAAGTTTTGGAAGTCGAAACAGAAGCCTTTTTACCACAGGAGAAGAAATCAGCCCTGAACAACTTAACCGGTGGAAAAAGATTTTTTGAAAAAATCCCTAAGCCCCGGGGTCACAATTTCAGCAAAAATCTGACTTTTGCCAATTCACTCAAAAATGCTGCCAAACCCTTGCAAATGCTCCCCTGAAAGGTTTGGGAATCAAAACAGAAGGTTTTTTATCATTGGAACGGAAAGCGGCCCTCAACAACTTAACCGGCGGAAAAAGATTTTTTTGAAAAAATCCCTAAGCCCCGGGGTCACAATTTCAGCAAAAATCTGACTTTTGCCAATTCACTCAGAAATGCTGCCAAACCCTTGCAAATGCTCCCCTGAAAGTTTTGGAAGTCGAAACAGAAGCCTTTTTATCACAGGAGACGAAATCAGCCCTCAACAACTTAAGCGGTGGAAAAAGATTTTTTGAAAAAATCCCTAAGCCCCGGGGTCACAATTTCAGCAAAAATCTCCCTTTTGCCAATTCACTCAAAAATGCTGCCAAACCCTTGCAAATGCTCCCCTGAAAGTTTTGGAAGTCGAAACAGAAGCCTTTTTACCACAGGACAAGAAATCAGCCCTCAACAACTTAACCGGTGGAAAAAGATTTTTTGAAAAAATCCCTAAGCCCCGGGGTCACAATTTCAGCAAAAATCTCCCTTTTGCCAATTCACTCAAAAATGCTGCCAAACCCTTGCAAATGCTCCCCTGAAAGTTTTGGAAGTCGAAACAGAAGCCTTTTTATCACAGGAGACGAAATCAGCCCTCAACAACTTAAGCGGTGGAAAAAGATTTTTTGAAAAAATCCCTAAGCCCCGGGGTCACAATTTCAGCAAAAATCTCCCTTTTGCCAATTCACTCAAAAATGCTGCCAAACCCTTGCAAATGCTCCCCTGAAAGTTTTGGAAGTCGAAACAGAAGCCTTTTTACCACAGGACAAGAAATCAGCCCTCAACAACTTAACCGGTGGAAAAAGATTTTTTGACAAAATCCCTAAGCCCCGGGGTCACAATTTCAGCAAAAATCTGACTTTTGCCAATTCACTCAAAAATGCTGCCAAACCCTTGCAAATGCTCCCCTGAAAGTTTTGGAAGTCGAAACAGAAGCCTTTTTACCACAGGAGAAGAAATCAGCCCTGAACAACTTAACCGGTGGAAAAAGATTTTTTGAAAAAATCCCTAAGCCCCGGGGTCACAATTTCAGCAAAAATCTGACTTTTGCCAATTCACTCAAAAATGCTGCCAAACCCTTGCAAATGCTCCCCTGAAAGGTTTGGGAGTCAAAACAGAAGGTTTTTTATCATTGGAACAAAAAGCGGCCCTCAACAACTTAACCGGCGGAAAAAGATTTTTTTGAAAAAATCCCTAAGCCCCGGGGTCACAATTTCAGCAAAAATCTGACTTTTGCCAATTCACTCAGAAATGCTGCCAAACCCTTGCAAATGCTCCCCTGAAAGTTTTGGAAGTCGAAACAGAAGCCTTTTTATCACAGGAGACGAAATCAGCCCTCAACAACTTAAGCGGTGGAAAAAGATTTTTTGAAAAAATCCCTAAGCCCCGGGGTCACAATTTCAGCAAAAATCTCCCTTTTGCCAATTCACTCAAAAATGCTGCCAAACCCTTGCAAATGCTCCCCTGAAAGTTTTGGAAGTCGAAACAGAAGCCTTTTTACCACAGGACAAGAAATCAGCCCTCAACAACTTAACCGGTGGAAAAAGATTTTTTGAAAAAATCCCTAAGCCCCGGGGTCACAATTTCAGCAAAAATCTGACTTTTGCCAATTCACTCAAAAATGCTGCCAAACCCTTGCAAATGCTCCCCTGAAAGTTTTGGAAGTCGAAACAGAAGCCTTTTTACCACAGGAGAAGAAATCAGCCCTGAACAACTTAACCGGTGGAAAAAGATTTTTTGAAAAAATCCCTAAGCCCCGGGGTCACAATTTCAGCAAAAATCTGACTTTTGCCAATTCACTCAAAAATGCTGCCAAACCCTTGCAAATGCTCCCCTGAAAGGTTTGGGAGTCAAAACATAAGGTTTTTTATCATTGGAACGGAAAGCGGCCCTCAACAACTTAACCGGCGGAAAAAGATTTTTTTGAAAAAATCCCTAAGCCCCGGGATCACAATTTCAGCAAAAATCTGACTTTTGCCAATTCACTCAGAAATGCTGCCAAACCCTTGCAAATGCTCCCCTGAAAGTTTTGGAAGTCGAAACAGAAGCCTTTTTATCACAGGAGACGAAATCAGCCCTCAACAACTTAAGCGGTGGAAAAAGATTTTTTGAAAAAATCCCTAAGCCCCGGGGTCACAATTTCAGCAAAAATCTCCCTTTTGCCAATTCACTCAAAAATGCTGCCAAACCCTTGCAAATGCTCCCCTGAAAGTTTTGGAAGTCGAAACAGAAGCCTTTTTACCACAGGACAAGAAATCAGCCCTCAACAACTTAACCGGTGGAAAAAGATTTTTTGACAAAATCCCTAAGCCCCGGGGTCACAATTTCAGCAAAAATCTGACTTTTGCCAATTCACTCAAAAATGCTGCCAAACCCTTGCAAATGCTCCCCTGAAAGTTTTCAAAGTCAAAACAGAAGCCTTTTTAACACAGGAGAAGAAATCAGCCCTCAACAACTTAACTGGTGGAAAAAGATTTTTTGAAAAAATCCCTAAGCCCCGGGGTCACAATTTCAGCAAAAATCTGACTTTGGCCAATACACTCAAAAATGGTGCCGAGCGGTTGCAAATGCTCCCCTGAAAGTTTTGGAAGTCGAAACAGAAGCCTTTTTACCACAGGACAAGAAATCAGCCCTCAACAACTTAACCGGCAGAAAAAGATTTTTTTGAAAAAATCCCTAAGCCCCGGGGTCACAATTTCAGCAAAAATCTGACTTTTGCCAATACACTCAAAAATGCTGCCAAACCCTTGCAAATGCTCCTCTGAAAGTTTTGGAAGTCGAAACAGAAGCCTTTTTACCACAGGAGAAGAAATCAGCCCTCAACAACTTATCCGCTGGAAAAAGATTTTTTGAAAAAATCCCTAAGCCCCGGGGTCACAATTTCAGCAAAAATCTGACTTTGGCCAATACACTCAAAAATGGTGCCGAGCGGTTGCAAATGCTCCCCTGAAAGTTTTGGAAGTCGAAACAGAAGCCTTTTTACCACAGGACAAGAAATCAGCCCTCAACAACTTAACCGGTGGAAAAAGATTTTTTTGAAAAAATCCCTAAGCCCCGGGGTCACAATTTCAGCAAAAATCTGACTTTTGCCAATTCACTCAAAAATGCTGCCAAACCCTTGCAAATGCTCCCCTGAAAGTTTTGGAAGTCGAAACAGAAGCCTTTTTACCACAGGACAAGAAATCAGCCCTCAACAACTTAACCGGTGGAAAAAATATTTTTTGACAAAATCCCTAAGCCCCGGGGTCACAATTTCAGCAAAAATCTGACTTTTGCCAATTCACTCAAAAATGCTGCCAAACCCTTGCAAATGCTCCCCTGAAAGTTTTGGAAGTCGAAACAGAAGCCTTATCACAGGACAAGAAATCAGCCCTCAACAACTTAACCGGTGAAAAAAGATTTTTTGAAAATATCCCTAAGCCCCGGGGTCACAATTTCAGGAAAAATCTGACTTTTGCCAATTCACTCAAAAATGCTGCCAAACCCTTGCAAATGCTCCTCTGAAAGGTTTGGGAGTCAAAACAGAAGCCTTTTTATCCCAGGACAAGAAATCAGCCCTCAACAACTTAACCGGTGGAAAAAGATTTTTTGAAAAAATCCCTAAGCCCCGGGGTCACAATTTCAGCAAAAATCTGACTTTTGCCAATACACTCAAAAATGGTGCCGAACGGTTGCAGATGCTCCCCTGAAAGTTTTGGAAGTCGAAACAGAAGCCTTTTTATCCCAGGACAAGAAATCAGCCCTCAACAACTTAACCGGCGGAAAAAGATTTTTTTGAAAAAATCCCTAAGCCCCGGGGTCACAATTTCAGCAAAAATCTGACTTTTGCCAATTCACTCAAAAATGCTGCCAAACCCTTGCAAATGCTCCCCTGAAAGTTTTGGAAGTCGAAACAGAAGCCTTTTTACCACAGGAGAAGAAATCAGCCCTCAACAACTTATCCGCTGGAAAAAGATTTTTTGAAAAAATCCCTAAGCCCCGGGGTCACAATTTCAGCAAAAATCTGACTTTGGCCAATACACTCAAAAATGGTGCCGAGCGGTTGCAAATGCTCCCCTGAAAGTTTTGGAAGTCGAAACAGAAGCCTTTTTACCACAGGACAAGAAATCAGCCCTCAACAACTTAACCGGTGGAAAAAGATTTTTTTGAAAAAATCCCTAAGCCCCGGGGTCACAATTTCAGCAAAAATCTGACTTTTGCCAATTCACTCAAAAATGCTGCCAAACCCTTGCAAATGCTCCTCTGAAAGTTTTGGAAGTCGAAAAAGAAGCCTTTTTATCACAGGAGACGAAATCAGCCCTCAACAACTTAAGCGGTGGAAAAAGATTTTTTGAAAAAATCCCTAAGCCCCGGGGTCACAATTTCAGCAAAAATCTCCCTTTTGCCAATTCACTCAAAAATGCTGCCAAACCCTTGCAAATGCTCCCCTGAAAGTTTTGGAAGTCGAAACAGAAGCCTTTTTACCACAGGACAAGAAATCAGCCCTCAACAACTTAACCGGTGGAAAAAGATTTTTTGACAAAATCCCTAAGCCCCGGGGTCACAATTTCAGCAAAAATCTGACTTTTGCCAATTCACTCAAAAATGCTGCCAAACCCTTGCAAATGCTCCCCTGAAAGTTTTCAAAGTCAAAACAGAAGTCTTTTTAACACAGGAGAAGAAATCAGCCCTCAACAACTTAACTGGTGGAAAAAGATTTTTTGAAAAAATCCCTAAGCCCCGGGGTCACAATTTCAGCAAAAATCTGACTTTGGCCAATACACTCAAAAATGGTGCCGAGCGGTTGCAAATGCTCCCCTGAAAGTTTTGGAAGTCGAAACAGAAGCCTTTTTACCACAGGACAAGAAATCAGCCCTCAACAACTTAACCGGCAGAAAAAGATTTTTTTGAAAAAATCCCTAAGCCCCGGGGTCACAATTTCAGCAAAAATCTGACTTTTGCCAATACACTCAAAAATGCTGCCAAACCCTTGCAAATGCTCCTCTGAAAGTTTTGGAAGTCGAAACAGAAGCCTTTTTACCACAGGAGAAGAAATCAGCCCTCAACAACTTATCCGCTGGAAAAAGATTTTTTGAAAAAATCCCTAAGCCCCGGGGTCACAATTTCAGCAAAAATCTGACTTTGGCCAATACACTCAAAAATGGTGCCGAGCGGTTGCAAATGCTCCCCTGAAAGTTTTGGAAGTCGAAACAGAAGCCTTTTTACCACAGGACAAGAAATCAGCCCTCAACAACTTAACCGGTGGAAAAAGATTTTTTTGAAAAAATCCCTAAGCCCCGGGGTCACAATTTCAGCAAAAATCTGACTTTTGCCAATTCACTCAAAAATGCTGCCAAACCCTTGCAAATGCTCCCCTGAAAGTTTTGGAAGTCGAAACAGAAGCCTTTTTACCACAGGACAAGAAATCAGCCCTCAACAACTTAACCGGTGGAAAAAATATTTTTTGACAAAATCCCTAAGCCCCGGGGTCACAATTTCAGCAAAAATCTGACTTTTGCCAATTCACTCAAAAATGCTGCCAAACCCTTGCAAATGCTCCCCTGAAAGTTTTGGAAGTCGAAACAGAAGCCTTATCACAGGACAAGAAATCAGCCCTCAACAACTTAACCGGTGAAAAAAGATTTTTTGAAAATATCCCTAAGCCCCGGGGTCACAATTTCAGGAAAAATCTGACTTTTGCCAATTCACTCAAAAATGCTGCCAAACCCTTGCAAATGCTCCTCTGAAAGGTTTGGGAGTCAAAACAGAAGCCTTTTTATCCCAGGACAAGAAATCAGCCCTCAACAACTTAACCGGTGGAAAAAGATTTTTTGAAAAAATCCCTAAGCCCCGGGGTCACAATTTCAGCAAAAATCTGACTTTTGCCAATACACTCAAAAATGGTGCCGAACGGTTGCAGATGCTCCCCTGAAAGTTTTGGAAGTCGAAACAGAAGCCTTTTTATCCCAGGACAAGAAATCAGCCCTCAACAACTTAACCGGCGGAAAAAGATTTTTTTGAAAAAATCCCTAAGCCCCGGGGTCACAATTTCAGCAAAAATCTGACTTTTGCCAATTCACTCAAAAATGCTGCCAAACCCTTGCAAATGCTCCCCTGAAAGTTTTGGAAGTCGAAACAGAAGCCTTTTTACCACAGGAGAAGAAATCAGCCCTCAACAACTTATCCGCTGGAAAAAGATTTTTTGAAAAAATCCCTAAGCCCCGGGGTCACAATTTCAGCAAAAATCTGACTTTGGCCAATACACTCAAAAATGGTGCCGAGCGGTTGCAAATGCTCCCCTGAAAGTTTTGGAAGTCGAAACAGAAGCCTTTTTACCACAGGACAAGAAATCAGCCCTCAACAACTTAACCGGTGGAAAAAGATTTTTTTGAAAAAATCCCTAAGCCCCGGGGTCACAATTTCAGCAAAAATCTGACTTTTGCCAATTCACTCAAAAATGCTGCCAAACCCTTGCAAATGCTCCTCTGAAAGTTTTGGAAGTCGAAACAGAAGCCTTTTTATCACAGGAGACGAAATCAGCCCTCAACAACTTAAGCGGTGGAAAAAGATTTTTTGAAAAAATCCCTAAGCCCCGGGGTCACAATTTCAGCAAAAATCTCCCTTTTGCCAATTCACTCAAAAATGCTGCCAAACCCTTGCAAATGCTCCCCTGAAAGTTTTGGAAGTCGAAACAGAAGCCTTTTTACCACAGGACAAGAAATCAGCCCTCAACAACTTAACCGGTGGAAAAAGATTTTTTGACAAAATCCCTAAGCCCCGGGGTCACAATTTCAGCAAAAATCTGACTTTTGCCAATTCACTCAAAAATGCTGCCAAACCCTTGCAAATGCTCCCCTGAAAGTTTTCAAAGTCAAAACAGAAGCCTTTTTAACACAGGAGAAGAAATCAGCCCTCAACAACTTAACTGGTGGAAAAAGATTTTTTGAAAAAATCCCTAAGCCCCGGGGTCACAATTTCAGCAAAAATCTGACTTTGGCCAATACACTCAAAAATGGTGCCGAGCGGTTGCAAATGCTCCCCTGAAAGTTTTGGAAGTCGAAACAGAAGCCTTTTTACCACAGGACAAGAAATCAGCCCTCAACAACTTAACCGGCAGAAAAAGATTTTTTTGAAAAAATCCCTAAGCCCCGGGGTCACAATTTCAGCAAAAATCTGACTTTTGCCAATACACTCAAAAATGCTGCCAAACCCTTGCAAATGCTCCTCTGAAAGTTTTGGAAGTCGAAACAGAAGCCTTTTTACCACAGGAGAAGAAATCAGCCCTCAACAACTTATCCGCTGGAAAAAGATTTTTTGAAAAAATCCCTAAGCCCCGGGGTCACAATTTCAGCAAAAATCTGACTTTGGCCAATACACTCAAAAATGGTGCCGAGCGGTTGCAAATGCTCCCCTGAAAGTTTTGGAAGTCGAAACAGAAGCCTTTTTACCACAGGACAAGAAATCAGCCCTCAACAACTTAACCGGTGGAAAAAGATTTTTTTGAAAAAATCCCTAAGCCCCGGGGTCACAATTTCAGCAAAAATCTGACTTTTGCCAATTCACTCAAAAATGCTGCCAAACCCTTGCAAATGCTCCCCTGAAAGTTTTGGAAGTCGAAACAGAAGCCTTTTTACCACAGGACAAGAAATCAGCCCTCAACAACTTAACCGGTGGAAAAAATATTTTTTGACAAAATCCCTAAGCCCCGGGGTCACAATTTCAGCAAAAATCTGACTTTTGCCAATTCACTCAAAAATGCTGCTAAACCCTTGCAAATGCTCCCCTGAAAGTTTTGGAAGTCGAAACAGAAGCCTTATCACAGGACAAGAAATCAGCCCTCAACAACTTAACCGGTGAAAAAAGATTTTTTGAAAATATCCCTAAGCCCCGGGGTCACAATTTCAGGAAAAATCTGACTTTTGCCAATTCACTCAAAAATGCTGCCAAACCCTTGCAAATGCTCCCCTGAAAGTTTTCAAAGTCAAAACAGAAGCCTTTTTAACACAGGAGAAGAAATCAGCCCTCAACAACTTAACTGGTGGAAAAAGATTTTTTGAAAAAATCCCTAAGCCCCGGGGTCACAATTTCAGCAAAAATCTGACTTTGGCCAATACACTCAAAAATGGTGCCGAGCGGTTGCAAATGCTCCCCTGAAAGTTTTGGAAGTCGAAACAGAAGCCTTTTTACCACAGGACAAGAAATCAGCCCTCAACAACTTAACCGGCAGAAAAAGATTTTTTTGAAAAAATCCCTAAGCCCCGGGGTCACAATTTCAGCAAAAATCTGACTTTTGCCAATACACTCAAAAATGCTGCCAAACCCTTGCAAATGCTCCTCTGAAAGTTTTGGAAGTCGAAACAGAAGCCTTTTTACCACAGGAGAAGAAATCAGCCCTCAACAACTTATCCGCTGGAAAAAGATTTTTTGAAAAAATCCCTAAGCCCCGGGGTCACAATTTCAGCAAAAATCTGACTTTGGCCAATACACTCAAAAATGGTGCCGAGCGGTTGCAAATGCTCCCCTGAAAGTTTTGGAAGTCGAAACAGAAGCCTTTTTACCACAGGACAAGAAATCAGCCCTCAACAACTTAACCGGTGGAAAAAGATTTTTTTGAAAAAATCCCTAAGCCCCGGGGTCACAATTTCAGCAAAAATCTGACTTTTGCCAATTCACTCAAAAATGCTGCCAAACCCTTGCAAATGCTCCCCTGAAAGTTTTGGAAGTCGAAACAGAAGCCTTTTTACCACAGGACAAGAAATCAGCCCTCAACAACTTAACCGGTGGAAAAAATATTTTTTGACAAAATCCCTAAGCCCCGGGGTCACAATTTCAGCAAAAATCTGACTTTTGCCAATTCACTCAAAAATGCTGCTAAACCCTTGCAAATGCTCCCCTGAAAGTTTTGGAAGTCGAAACAGAAGCCTTATCACAGGACAAGAAATCAGCCCTCAACAACTTAACCGGTGAAAAAAGATTTTTTGAAAATATCCCTAAGCCCCGGGGTCACAATTTCAGGAAAAATCTGACTTTTGCCAATTCACTCAAAAATGCTGCCAAACCCTTGCAAATGCTCCTCTGAAAGGTTTGGGAGTCAAAACAGAAGCCTTTTTATCCCAGGACAAGAAATCAGCCCTCAACAACTTAACCGGTGGAAAAAGATTTTTTGAAAAAATCCCTAAGCCCCGGGGTCACAATTTCAGCAAAAATCTGACTTTTGCCAATACACTCAAAAATGGTGCCGAACGGTTGCAGATGCTCCCCTGAAAGTTTTGGAAGTCGAAACAGAAGCCTTTTTATCCCAGGACAAGAAATCAGCCCTCAACAACTTAACCGGCGGAAAAAGATTTTTTTGAAAAAATCCCTAAGCCCCGGGGTCACAATTTCAGCAAAAATCTGACTTTTGCCAATTCACTCAAAAATGCTGCCAAACCCTTGCAAATGCTCCCCTGAAAGTTTTGGAAGTCGAAACAGAAGCCTTTTTACCACAGGAGAAGAAATCAGCCATCAACAACTTATCCGCTGGAAAAAGATTTTTTGAAAAAATCCCTAAGCCCCGGGGTCACAATTTCAGCAAAAATCTGACTTTGGCCAATACACTCAAAAATGGTGCCGAGCGGTTGCAAATGCTCCCCTGAAAGTTTTGGAAGTCGAAACAGAAGCCTTTTTACCACAGGACAAGAAATCAGCCCTCAACAACTTAACCGGTGGAAAAAGATTTTTTTGAAAAAATCCCTAAGCCCCGGGGTCACAATTTCAGCAAAAATCTGACTTTTGCCAATTCACTCAAAAATGCTGCCAAACCCTTGCAAATGCTCCCCTGAAAGTTTTGGAAGTCGAAACAGAAGCCTTTTTACCACAGGAGAAGAAATCAGCCCTCAACAACTTATCCGCTGGAAAAAGATTTTTTGAAAAAATCCCTAAGCCCCGGGGTCACAATTTCAGCAAAAATCTGACTTTGGCCAATACACTCAAAAATGGTGCCGAGCGGTTGCAAATGCTCCCCTGAAAGTTTTGGAAGTCGAAACAGAAGCCTTTTTACCACAGGACAAGAAATCAGCCCTCAACAACTTAACCGGTGGAAAAAGATTTTTTTGAAAAAATCCCTAAGCCCCGGGGTCACAATTTCAGCAAAAATCTGACTTTTGCCAATTCACTCAAAAATGCTGCCAAACCCTTGCAAATGCTCCCCTGAAAGTTTTGGAAGTCGAAACAGAAGCCTTTTTACCACAGGACAAGAAATCAGCCCTCAACAACTTAACCGGTGGAAAAAGATTTTTTGACAAAATCCCTAAGCCCCGGGGTCACAATTTCAGCAAAAATCTGACTTTTGCCAATTCACTCAAAAATGCTGCCAAACCCTTGCAAATGCTCCCCTGAAAGTTTTGGAAGTCGAAACAGAAGCCTTTTTACCACAGGAGAAGAAATCAGCCCTCAACAACTTATCCGCTGGAAAAAGATTTTTTGAAAAAATCCCTAAGCCCCGGGGTCACAATTTCAGCAAAAATCTCCCTTTTGCCAATTCACTCAAAAATGCTGCCAAACCCTTGCAAATGCTCCCCTGAAAGTTTTGGAAGTCGAAACAGAAGCCTTTTTACCACAGGAGAAGAAATCAGCCCTCAACAACTTAAGCGGTGGAAAAAGATTTTTTGAAAAAATCCCTAAGCCCCGGGGTCACAATTTCAGCAAAAATCTGACTTTTGTCAATTCACTCAAAAATGCTGCCAAACCCTTGCAAATGCTCCCCTGAAAGTTTTGGAAGTCGAAACAGAAGCCTTTTTATCACAGGAGACGAAATCAGCCCTCAACAACTTAACCGGTGGAAAAAGATTTTTTGAAAAAATCCCTAAGCCCCGGGGTCACAATTTCAGCAAAAATCTGACTTTTGCCAATTCACTCAAAAATGCTGCCAAACCCTTGCAAATGCTCCCCTAAAAGGTTTGGGAGTCAAAACAGAAGGTTTTTTATCATAGGACCAGAAAGCAGCCCTCAACAACTTAACCGGCAGAAAAAGATTTTTTTGAAAAAATCCCTAAGCCCCGCGGTCACAATTTCAGGAAAAATCTGACTTTTGCCAATTCACTCAAAAATGCTGCCAAACCCTTGCAAATGCTCCCCTGAAAGTTTTGGAAGTCGAAACAGAAGTCTATTTATCACAGGACAAGAAATCAGCCCTCAACAACTTAACCGGTGGAAAAAGATTTTTTGAAAAAATCCCTAAGCCCCGGGGTCACAATTTCAGCAAAAATCTGACTTTTCCCAATTCACTCAAAAATGCTGCCAAACCCTTGCAAATGCTCCCCTAAAAGGTTTGGGAGTCAAAACAGAAGCCTTTTTACCACAGGAGAAGAAATCAGCCCTCAACAACTTAACCGGTGGAAAAAGATTTTTTGAAAAAATCCCTAAGCCCCGGAATCACAATTTCAGGAAAAATCTGACTTTTGCCAATTCACTCAAAAATGCTGCCAAACCCTTGCAAATGCTCCTCTGAAAGGTTTGGGAGTCAAAACAGAAGCCTTTTTACCACAGGAGAAGAAATCAGCCCTCAACAACTTATCCGCTGGAAAAAGATTTTTTGAAAAAATCCCTAAGCCCCGGGGTCACAATTTCAGCAAAAATCTCCCTTTTGCCAATTCACTCAAAAATGCTGCCAAACCCTTGCAAATGCTCCCCTGAAAGTTTTGGAAGTCGAAACAGAAGCCTTTTTACCACAGGAGAAGAAATCAGCCCTCAACAACTTAAGCGGTGGAAAAAGATTTTTTGAAAAAATCCCTAAGCCCTGGGGTCACAATTTCAGCAAAAATCTGACTTTTGTCAATTCACTCAAAAATGCTGCCAAACCCTTGCAAATGCTCCCCTGAAAGTTTTGGAAGTCGAAACAGAAGCCTTTTTATCACAGGAGACGAAATCAGCCCTCAACAACTTAACCGGTGGAAAAAGATTTTTTGAAAAAATCCCTAAGCCCTGGGGTCACAATTTCAGCAAAAATCTGACTTTTGTCAATTCACTCAAAAATGCTGCCAAACCCTTGCAAATGCTCCCCTGAAAGTTTTGGAAGTCGAAACAGAAGCCTTTTTACCACAGGACAAGAAATCAGCCCTCAACAACTTAACCGGCAGAAAAAGATTTTTTTGAAAAAATCCCTAAGCCCCGGGGTCACAATTTCAGCAAAAATCTGACTTTTGCCAATACACTCAAAAATGCTGCCAAACCCTTGCAAATGCTCCTCTGAAAGTTTTGGAAGTCGAAACAGAAGCCTTTTTACCACAGGAGAAGAAATCAGCCCTCAACAACTTATCCGCTGGAAAAAGATTTTTTGAAAAAATCCCTAAGCCCCGGGGTCACAATTTCAGCAAAAATCTGACTTTGGCCAATACACTCAAAAATGGTGCCGAGCGGTTGCAAATGCTCCCCTGAAAGTTTTGGAAGTCGAAACAGAAGCCTTTTTACCACAGGACAAGAAATCAGCCCTCAACAACTTAACCGGTGGAAAAAGATTTTTTTGAAAAAATCCCTAAGCCCCGGGGTCACAATTTCAGCAAAAATCTGACTTTTGCCAATTCACTCAAAAATGCTGCCAAACCCTTGCAAATGCTCCCCTGAAAGTTTTGGAAGTCGAAACAGAAGCCTTTTTACCACAGGACAAGAAATCAGCCCTCAACAACTTAACCGGTGGAAAAAATATTTTTTGACAAAATCCCTAAGCCCCGGGGTCACAATTTCAGCAAAAATCTGACTTTTGCCAATTCACTCAAAAATGCTGCTAAACCCTTGCAAATGCTCCCCTGAAAGTTTTGGAAGTCGAAACAGAAGCCTTATCACAGGACAAGAAATCAGCCCTCAACAACTTAACCGGTGAAAAAAGATTTTTTGAAAATATCCCTAAGCCCCGGGGTCACAATTTCAGGAAAAATCTGACTTTTGCCAATTCACTCAAAAATGCTGCCAAACCCTTGCAAATGCTCCTCTGAAAGGTTTGGGAGTCAAAACAGAAGCCTTTTTATCCCAGGACAAGAAATCAGCCCTCAACAACTTAACCGGTGGAAAAAGATTTTTTGAAAAAATCCCTAAGCCCCGGGGTCACAATTTCAGCAAAAATCTGACTTTTGCCAATACACTCAAAAATGGTGCCGAACGGTTGCAGATGCTCCCCTGAAAGTTTTGGAAGTCGAAACAGAAGCCTTTTTATCCCAGGACAAGAAATCAGCCCTCAACAACTTAACCGGCGGAAAAAGATTTTTTTGAAAAAATCCCTAAGCCCCGGGGTCACAATTTCAGCAAAAATCTGACTTTTGCCAATTCACTCAAAAATGCTGCCAAACCCTTGCAAATGCTCCCCTGAAAGTTTTGGAAGTCGAAACAGAAGCCTTTTTACCACAGGAGAAGAAATCAGCCCTCAACAACTTATCCGCTGGAAAAAGATTTTTTGAAAAAATCCCTAAGCCCCGGGGTCACAATTTCAGCAAAAATCTGACTTTGGCCAATACACTCAAAAATGGTGCCGAGCGGTTGCAAATGCTCCCCTGAAAGTTTTGGAAGTCGAAACAGAAGCCTTTTTACCACAGGACAAGAAATCAGCCCTCAACAACTTAACCGGTGGAAAAAGATTTTTTTGAAAAAATCCCTAAGCCCCGGGGTCACAATTTCAGCAAAAATCTGACTTTTGCCAATTCACTCAAAAATGCTGCCAAACCCTTGCAAATGCTCCCCTGAAAGTTTTGGAAGTCGAAACAGAAGCCTTTTTACCACAGGAGAAGAAATCAGCCCTCAACAACTTATCCGCTGGAAAAAGATTTTTTGAAAAAATCCCTAAGCCCCGGGGTCACAATTTCAGCAAAAATCTGACTTTTGCCAATTCACTCAAAAATGCTGCCAAACCCTTGCAAATGCTCCCCTGAAAGTTTTGGAAGTCGAAAGAGATGCCTTTTTACCACAGGAGAAGAAATCAGCCCTCAACAACTTAACCGGTGAAAAAAGATTTTTTGAAAATATCCCTAAGCCCCGGGGTCACAATTTCAGGAAAAATCTGACTTTTGCCAATTCACTCAAAAATGCTGCCAAACCCTTGCAAATGCTCCTCTGAAAGGTTTGGGAGTCAAAACAGAAGCCTTTTTATCCCAGGACAAGAAATCAGCCCTCAACAACTTAACCGGTGGAAAAAGATTTTTTGAAAAAATCCCTAAGCCCCGGGGTCACAATTTCAGCAAAAATCTGACTTTTGCCAATACACTCAAAAATGGTGCCGAACGGTTGCAGATGCTCCCCTGAAAGTTTTGGAAGTCGAAACAGAAGCCTTTTTATCCCAGGACAAGAAATCAGCCCTCAACAACTTAACCGGCGGAAAAAGATTTTTTTGAAAAAATCCCTAAGCCCCGGGGTCACAATTTCAGCAAAAATCTGACTTTTGCCAATTCACTCAAAAATGCTGCCAAACCCTTGCAAATGCTCCCCTGAAAGTTTTGGAAGTCGAAACAGAAGCCTTTTTACCACAGGAGAAGAAATCAGCCCTCAACAACTTATCCGCTGGAAAAAGATTTTTTGAAAAAATCCCTAAGCCCCGGGGTCACAATTTCAGCAAAAATCTGACTTTGGCCAATACACTCAAAAATGGTGCCGAGCGGTTGCAAATGCTCCCCTGAAAGTTTTGGAAGTCGAAACAGAAGCCTTTTTACCACAGGACAAGAAATCAGCCCTCAACAACTTAACCGGTGGAAAAAGATTTTTTTGAAAAAATCCCTAAGCCCCGGGGTCACAATTTCAGCAAAAATCTGACTTTTGCCAATTCACTCAAAAATGCTGCCAAACCCTTGCAAATGCTCCCCTGAAAGTTTTGGAAGTCGAAACAGAAGCCTTTTTACCACAGGACAAGAAATCAGCCCTCAACAACTTAACCGGTGGAAAAAGATTTTTTGAAAAAATCCCTAAGCCCCGGGGTCACAATTTCAGCAAAAATCTGACTTTGGCCAATACACTCAAAAATGGTGCCGAGCGGTTGCAAATGCTCCCCTGAAAGTTTTGGAAGTCGAAACAGAAGCCTTTTTACCACAGGAGAAGAAATCAGCCCTCAACAACTTATCCGCTGGAAAAAGATTTTTTGAAAAAATCCCTAAGCCCCGGGGTCACAATTTCAGCAAAAATCTCCCTTTTGCCAATTCACTCAAAAATGCTGCCAAACCCTTGCAAATGCTCCCCTGAAAGTTTTGGAAGTCGAAACAGAAGCCTTTTTACCACAGGAGAAGAAATCAGCCCTCAACAACTTAAGCGGTGGAAAAAGATTTTTTGAAAAAATCCCTAAGCCCCGGGGTCACAATTTCAGCAAAAATCTGACTTTTGTCAATTCACTCAAAAATGCTGCCAAACCCTTGCAAATGCTCCCCTGAAAGTTTTGGAAGTCGAAACAGAAGCCTTTTTATCACAGGAGACGAAATCAGCCCTCAACAACTTAACCGGTGGAAAAAGATTTTTTGAAAAAATCCCTAAGCCCCGGGGTCACAATTTCAGCAAAAATCTGACTTTTGCCAATTCACTCAAAAATGCTGCCAAACCCTTGCAAATGCTCCCCTAAAAGGTTTGGGAGTCAAAACAGAAGGTTTTTTATCATAGGACCAGAAAGCAGCCCTCAACAACTTAACCGGCAGAAAAAGATTTTTTTGAAAAAATCCCTAAGCCCCGCGGTCACAATTTCAGGAAAAATCTGACTTTTGCCAATTCACTCAAAAATGCTGCCAAACCCTTGCAAATGCTCCCCTGAAAGTTTTGGAAGTCGAAACAGAAGTCTATTTATCACAGGACAAGAAATCAGCCCTCAACAACTTAACCGGTGGAAAAAGATTTTTTGAAAAAATCCCTAAGCCCCGGGGTCACAATTTCAGGAAAAATCTGACTTTTCCCAATTCACTCAAAAATGCTGCCAAACCCTTGCAAATGCTCCCCTAAAAGGTTTGGGAGTCAAAACAGAAGGTTTTTATCATAGGACCAGAAAGCAGCCCTCAACAACTTAACCGGCAGAAAAAGATTTTTTTGAAAAAATCCCTAAGCCCCGGGGTCACAATTTCAGGAAAAATCTGACTTTTGCCAATTCACTCAAAAATGCTGCCAAACCCTTGCAAATGCTCCCCTGAAAATTTTGGAAGTCGAAACAGAAGCCTTTTTACCACAGGACAAGAAATCAGCCCTCAACAACTTAACTGGCGGAAAAAGATTTTTTGAAAATATCCCTAAGCCCCGGGGTCACAATTTCAGCAAAAATCTCCCTTTTGCCAATTCACTCAAAAATGCTGCCAAACCCTTGCAAATGCTCCTCTGAAAGGTTTGGGAGTCAAAACAGAAGCCTTTTTACCACAGGAGAAGAAATCAGCCCTCAACAACTTAACCGGTGGAAAAAGATTTTTTGAAAAAATCCCTAAGCCCCGGAGTCACAATTTCAGGAAAAATCTGACTTTTGCCAATTCACTCAAAAATGCTGCCAAACCCTTGCAAATGCTCCTCTGAAAGGTTTGGGAGTCAAAACAGAAGCCTTTTTACCACAGGAGAAGAAATCAGCCCTCAACAACTTATCCGCTGGAAAAAGATTTTTTGAAAAAATCCCTAAGCCCCGGGGTCACAATTTCAGCAAAAATCTCCCTTTTGCCAATTCACTCAAAAATGCTGCCAAACCCTTGCAAATGCTCCCCTGAAAGTTTTGGAAGTCGAAACAGAAGCCTTTTTACCACAGGAGAAGAAATCAGCCCTCAACAACTTAAGCGGTGGAAAAAGATTTTTTGAAAAAATCCCTAAGCCCTGGGGTCACAATTTCAGCAAAAATCTGACTTTTGTCAATTCACTCAAAAATGCTGCCAAACCCTTGCAAATGCTCCCCTGAAAGTTTTGGAAGTCGAAACAGAAGCCTTTTTATCACAGGAGACGAAATCAGCCCTCAACAACTTAACCGGTGGAAAAAGATTTTTTGAAAAAATCCCTAAGCCCCGGGGTCACAATTTCAGCAAAAATCTGACTTTTGCCAATTCACTCAAAAATGCTGCCAAACCCTTGCAAATGCTCCCCTAAAAGGTTTGGGAGTCAAAACTGAAGGTTTTTTATCATAGGACCAGAAAGCAGCCCTCAACAACTTAACCGGCAGAAAAAGATTTTTTTGAAAAAATCCCTAAGCCCCTGGGTCACAATTTCAGCAAAAATCTGACTTTTGCCAATTCACTCAAAAATGCTGCCAAACCCTTGCAAATGCTCCCCTGAAAGATTTGGGAGACAAAAGAGAAGGTTTTTTATCATAGGACCAGAAAGCATCCCTCAACAACTTAACCGGCGGAAAAAGATTTTTTTGAAAAAATCCCTAAGCCCCGGGGTCACAATTTCAGCAAAAATCTGACTTTTGCCAATTCACTCAAAAATGCTGCCAAACCCTTGCAAATGCTCCCCTGAAAGTTTTGGAAGTCGAAACAGAAGCCTTTTTACCACAGGAAAAGAAATCAGCCCTCAACAACTTAACCGGTGGAAAAAGATTTTTTGAAAAAAATCCCTAAGCCCCGGGGTCACAATTTCAGCAAAAATCTGACTTTTGCCAATTCACTCAAAAATGCTGCCAAACCCTTGCAAATGCTCCCCTGAAAGGTTTGGGAGTCAAAACAGAAGGTTTTTTATCATAGGACCAGAAATCAGCCCTCAACAACTTAACCGGGAGAAAAAGATTTTTTGAAAATATCCCTAAGCCCCGGGGTCACAATTTCAGCAAAAATCTCCCTTTTGCCAATTCACTCAAAAATGCTGCCAAACCCTTGCAAATGCTCCTCTGAAAGGTTTGGGAGTCAAAACAGAAGCCTTTTTACCACAGGAGAAGAAATCAGCCCTCAACAACTTAACCGGTGGAAAAAGATTTTTTGAAAAAATCCCTAAGCCCCGGGGTCACAATTTCAGCAAAAATCTGACTTTTGCCAGTTCACTCAAAAATGCTGCCAAACCCTTGCAAATGCTCCCCTGAAAGTTTTGGAAGTCGAAACAGAAGCCTTTTTACCACAGGAGAAGAAATCAGCCCTGAACAACTTAACCGGTGGAAAAAGATTTTTTGAAAAAATCCCTAAGCCCCGGGGTCACAATTTCAGCAAAAATCTGACTTTTGCCAATTCACTCAAAAATGCTGCCAAACCCTTGCAAATGCTCCCCTGAAAGTTTTGGAAGTCGAAACAGAAGCCTTTTTACCACAGGAGAAGAAATCAGCCCTCAACAACTTAAGCGGTGGAAAAAGATTTTTTGAAAAAATCCCTAAGCCCCGGGGTCACAATTTCAGCAAAAATCTCCCTTTTGCCAATTCACTCAAAAATGCTGCCAAACCCTTGCAAATGCTCCCCTGAAAGTTTTGGAAGTCGAAACAGAAGCCTTTTTACCACAGGAGAAGAAATCAGCCCTCAACAACTTAACCGGTGGAAAAAGATTTTTTGAAAAAATCCCTAAGCCCCGGGGTCACAATTTCAGCCAAAATCTGACTTTTGCCAATTCACTCAAAAATGCTGCCAAACCCTTGCAAATGCTCCCCTGAAAGTTTTGGAAGTCGAAACAGAAGCCTGTTTACCACAGGAGACGAAATCAGCCCTCAACAACTTAACCGGTGGAAAAAGATTTTTTGAAAAAATCCCTAAGCCCCGGGGTCACAATTTCAGCAAAAATCTGACTTTTGCCAATTCACTCAAAAATGCTGCCAAACCCTTGCAAATGCTCCCCTAAAAGGTTTGGGAGTCAAAACAGAAGGTTTTTTATCATAGGACCAGAAAGCAGCCCTCAACAACTTAACCGGCAGAAAAAGATTTTTTTGAAAAAATCCCTAAGCCCCGGGGTCACAATTTCAGGAAAAATCTGACTTTTGCCAATTCACTCAAAAATGCTGCCAAACCCTTGCAAATGCTCCCCTGAAAGTTTTGGAAGTCGAAACAGAAGTCTATTTATCACAGGACAAGAAATCAGCCCTCAACAACTTAACCGGTGGAAAAAGATTTTTTGAAAAAATCCCTAAGCCCCGGGGTCACAATTTCAGCAAAAATCTGACTTTTGCCAATTCACTCAAAAATGCTGCCAAACCCTTGCAAATGCTCCCCTGAAAGGTTTGGGAGTCAAAACAGAAGGTTTTTTATCATAGGACCAGAAAGCAGCCCTCAACAACTTAACCGGCAGAAAAAGATTTTTTTGAAAAAATCCCTAAGCCCCGGGGTCAAAATTTCAGGAAAAATCTGACTTTTGCCAATTCACTCAAAAATGCTGCCAAACCCTTGCAAATGCTCCCCTGAAAATTTTGGAAGTCGAAAGAGAAGCCTTTTTACCACAGGAGAAGAAATCAGCCCTCAACAACTTAACTGGCGGAAAAAGATTTTTTGAAAATATCCCTAAGCCCCGGGGTCACAATTTCAGCAAAAATCTCCCTTTTGCCAATTCACTCAAAAATGCTGCCAAATCCTTTCAAATGCTCCTCTGAAAGGTTTGGGAGTCAAAACAGAAGCCTTTTTACCACAGGAGAAGAAATCAGCCCTCAACAACTTAACCGGTGGAAAAAGATTTTTTGAAAAAATCCCTAAGCCCCGGGGTCACAATTTCAGCAAAAATCTGACTTTTGCCAGTTCACTCAAAAATGCTGCCAAACCCTTGAAAATGCTCCCCTGAAAGTTTTGGAAGTCGAAACAGAAGCCTTTTTACCACAGGAGAAGAAATCAGCCCTGAACAACTTAACCGGTGGAAAAAGATTTTTTGAAAAAATCCCTAAGCCCCGGGGTCACAATTTCAGCAAAAATCTGACTTTTGCCAATTCACTCAAAAATGCTGCCAAACCCTTGCAAATGCTCCCCTGAAAGTTTTGGAAGTCGAAACAGAAGCCTTTTTACCACAGGAGAAGAAATCAGCCCTCAACAACTTAAGCGGTGGAAAAAGATTTTTTGAAAAAATCCCTAAGCCCCGGGGTCACAATTTCAGCAAAAATCTCCCTTTTGCCAATTCACTCAAAAATGCTGCCAAACCCTTGCAAATGCTCCCCTGAAAGTTTTGGAAGTCGAAACAGAAGCCTTTTTACCACAGGAGAAGAAATCAGCCCTCAACAACTTAACCGGTGGAAAAAGATTTTTTGAAAAAATCCCTAAGCCCCGGGGTCACAATTTCAGCAAAAATCTGACTTTTGCCAATTCACTCAAAAATGCTGCCAAACCCTTGCAAATGCTCCCCTGAAAGTTTTGGAAGTCGAAACAGAAGCCTTTTTACCACAGGAGAAGAAATCAGCCCTCAACAACTTAACCGGTGGAAAAAGATTTTTTGAAAAAATCCCTAAGCCCCGGGGTCACAATTTCAGCAAAAATCTCCCTTTTGCCAATTCACTCAAAAATGCTGCCAAACCCTTGCAAATGCTCCCCTGAAAGGTTTGGGAGTCAAAACAGAAGGTTTTTTATCATTGGAACGGAAAGCGGCCCTCAACAACTTAACCGGCGGAAAAAATATTTTTTTGAAAAAATCCCTAAGCCCCGGGGTCACAATTTCAGCAAAAATCTGACTTTGGCCAATACACTCAAAAATGGTGCCGAGCGGTTGCAAATGCTCCCCTGAAAGTTTTGGAAGTCGAAACAGAAGCCTTTTTACCACAGGACAAGAAATCAGCCCTCAACAACTTAACCGGCAGAAAAAGATTTTTTTGAAAAAATCCCTAAGCCCCGGGGTCACAATTTCAGCAAAAATCTGACTTTTGCCAATACACTCAAAAATGCTGCCAAACCCTTGCAAATGCTCCTCTGAAAGTTTTGGAAGTCGAAACAGAAGCCTTTTTACCACAGGAGAAGAAATCAGCCCTCAACAACTTAAGCGGTGGAAAAAGATTTTTTGAAAAAATCCCTAAGCCCCGGGGTCACAATTTCAGCAAAAATCTCCCTTTTGCCAATTCACTCAAAAATGCTGCCAAACCCTTGCAAATGCTCCCCTGAAAGTTTTGGAAGTCGAAACAGAAGCCTTTTTACCACAGGAGAAGAAATCAGCCCTCAACAACTTAACCGGTGGAAAAAGATTTTTTGAAAAAATCCCTAAGCCCCGGGGTCACAATTTCAGCAAAAATCTGACTTTTGCCAATTCACTCAAAAATTCTGCCAAACCCTTGCAAATGCTCCCCTGAAAGTTTAGGAAGTCGAAACAGAAGCCTTTTTATCACAGGAGACGAAATCAGCCCTCAACAACTTAACCGGTGGAAAAAGATTTTTTGAAAAAATCCCTAAGCCCCGGGGTCACAATTTCAGCAAAAATCTGACTTTTGCCAATTCACTCAAAAATGCTGCCAAACCCTTGCAAATGCTCCCCTAAAAGGTTTGGGAGTCAAAACAGAAGGTTTTTTATCATAGGACCAGAAAGCAGCCCTCAACAACTTAACCGGCAGAAAAAGATTTTTTTGAAAAAATCCCTAAGCCCCGGGGTCACAATTTCAGGAAAAATCTGACTTTTGCCAATTCACTCAAAAATGCTGCCAAACCCTTGCAAATGCTCCCCTGAAAGTTTTGGAAGTCGAAACAGAAGTCTATTTATCACAGGACAAGAAATCAGCCCTCAACAACTTAACCGGTGGAAAAAGATTTTTTGAAAAAATCCCTAAGCCCCGGGGTCACAATTTCAGGAAAAATCTGACTTTTGCCAATTCACTCAAAAATGCTGCCAAACCCTTGCAAATGCTCCCCTGAAAGGTTTGGGAGTCAAAACAGAAGGTTTTTTATCATAGGACCAGAAAGCAGCCCTCAACAACTTAACCGGCAGAAAAAGATTTTTTTGAAAAAATCCCTAAGCCCCGGGGTCAAAATTTCAGGAAAAATCTGACTTTTGCCAATTCACTCAAAAATGCTGCCAAACCCTTGCAAATGCTCCCCTGAAAATTTTGGAAGTCGAAAGAGAAGCCTTTTTACCACAGGAGAAGAAATCAGCCCTCAACAACTTAACTGGCGGAAAAAGATTTTTTGAAAATATCCCTAAGCCCCGGGGTCACAATTTCAGCAAAAATCTCCCTTTTGCCAATTCACTCAAAAATGCTGCCAAATCCTTTCAAATGCTCCTCTGAAAGGTTTGGGAGTCAAAACAGAAGCCTTTTTACCACAGGAGAAGAAATCAGCCCTCAACAACTTAACCGGTGGAAAAAGATTTTTTGAAAAAATCCCTAAGCCCCGGGGTCACAATTTCAGCAAAAATCTGACTTTTGCCAGTTCACTCAAAAATAATGCCAAACCCTTGCAAATGCTCCCCTGAAAGTTTTGGAAGTCGAAACAGAAGCCTTTTTACCACAGGAGAAGAAATCAGCCCTGAACAACTTAACCGGTGGAAAAAGATTTTTTGAAAAAATCCCTAAGCCCCGGGGTCACAATTTCAGCAAAAATCTCCCTTTTGCCAATTCACTCAAAAATGCTGCCAAACCCTTGCAAATGCTCCCCTGAAAGTTTTGGAAGTCGAAACAGAAGCCTTTTTACCACAGGAGAAGAAATCAGCCCTCAACAACTTAAGCGGTGGAAAAAGATTTTTTGAAAAAATCCCTAAGCCCCGGGGTCACAATTTCAGGAAAAATCTGACTTTTGCCAATTCACTCAAAAATGCTGCCAAACCCTTGCAAATGCTCCCCTGAAAGGTTTGGGAGTCAAAACAGAAGGTTTTTTATCATAGGACCAGAAAGCAGCCCTCAACAACTTAACCGGCAGAAAAAGATTTTTTTGAAAAAATCCCTAAGCCCCGGGGTCAAAATTTCAGGAAAAATCTGACTTTTGCCAATTCACTCAAAAATGCTGCCAAACCCTTGCAAATGCTCCCCTGAAAATTTTGGAAGTCGAAAGAGAAGCCTTTTTACCACAGGAGAAGAAATCAGCCCTCAACAACTTAACTGGCGGAAAAAGATTTTTTGAAAATATCCCTAAGCCCCGGGGTCACAATTTCAGCAAAAATCTCCCTTTTGCCAATTCACTCAAAAATGCTGCCAAATCCTTTCAAATGCTCCTCTGAAAGGTTTGGGAGTCAAAACAGAAGCCTTTTTACCACAGGAGAAGAAATCAGCCCTCAACAACTTAACCGGTGGAAAAAGATTTTTTGAAAAAATCCCTAAGCCCCGGGGTCACAATTTCAGCAAAAATCTGACTTTTGCCAGTTCACTCAAAAATGCTGCCAAACCCTTGCAAATGCTCCCCTGAAAGTTTTGGAAGTCGAAACAGAAGCCTTTTTACCACAGGAGAAGAAATCAGCCCTGAACAACTTAACCGGTGGAAAAAGATTTTTTGAAAAAATCCCTAAGCCCCGGGGTCACAATTTCAGCAAAAATCTGACTTTTGCCAATTCACTCAAAAATGCTGCCAAACCCTTGCAAATGCTCCCCTAAAAGGTTTGGGAGTCAAAACAGAAGGTTTTTATCATAGGACCAGAAAGCAGCCCTCAACAACTTAACCGGCAGAAAAAGATTTTTTTGAAAAAATCCCTAAGCCCCGCGGTCACAATTTCAGGAAAAATCTGACTTTTGCCAATTCACTCAAAAATGCTGCCAAACCCTTGCAAATGCTCCCCTGAAAGTTTTGGAAGTCGAAACAGAAGTCTATTTATCACAGGACAAGAAATCAGCCCTAAACAACTTAACCGGTGGAAAAAGATTTTTTGAAAAAATCCGTAAGCCCCGGGGTCACAATTTCAGCAAAAATCTGACTTTTGCCAATTCACTCAAAAATGCTGCCAAACCCTTGCAAATGCTCCCCTAAAAGGTTTGGGAGTCAAAACAGAAGGTTTTTATCATAGGACCAGAAAGCAGCCCTCAACAACTTAACCGGCAGAAAAAGATTTTTTTGAAAAAATCCCTAAGCCCCGGGGTCACAATTTCAGGAAAAATCTGACTTTTGCCAATTCACTCAAAAATGCTGCCAAACCCTTGCAAATGCTCCCCTGAAAATTTTGGAAGTCGAAAGAGAAGCCTTTTTACCACAGGAGAAGAAATCAGCCCTCAACAACTTAACTGGCGGAAAAAGATTTTTTGAAAATATCCCTAAGCCCCGGGGTCACAATTTCAGCAAAAATCTCCCTTTTGCCAATTCACTCAAAAATGCTGCCAAACCCTTGCAAATGCTCCTCTGAAAGGTTTGGGAGTCAAAACAGAAGGTTTTTTATCATTGGAACGGAAAGCGGCCCTCAACAACTTAACCGGCGGAAAAAGATTTTTTTGAAAAAATCCCTAAGCCCCGGGGTCACAATTTCAGCAAAAATCTGACTTTTGCCAATTCACTCAAAAATGCTGCCAAACCCTTGCAAATGCTCCCCTGAAAGTTTTGGAAGTCGAAACAGAAGCCTTTTTACCACAGGAGAAGAAATCAGCCCTCAACAACTTAACCGGTGGAAAAAGATTTTTTGAAAAAATCCCTAAGCCCCGGGGTCACAATTTCAGCAAAAATCTGACTTTTGCCAGTTCACTCAAAAATGCTGCCAAACCCTTGCAAATGCTCCCCTGAAAGTTTTGGAAGTCGAAACAGAAGCCTTTTTACCACAGGAGAAGAAATCAGCCCTGAACAACTTAACCGGTGGAAAAAGATTTTTTGAAAAAATCCCTAAGCCCCGGGGTCACAATTTCAGCAAAAATCTGACTTTTGCCAATTCACTCAAAAATGCTGCCAAACCCTTGCAAATGCTCCCCTGAAAGTTTTGGAAGTCGAAACAGAAGCCTTTTTACCACAGGAGAAGAAATCAGCCCTCAACAACTTAAGCGGTGGAAAAAGATTTTTTGAAAAAATCCCTAAGCCCCGGGGTCACAATTTCAGCAAAAATCTCCCTTTTGCCAATTCACTCAAAAATGCTGCCAAACCCTTGCAAATGCTCCCCTGAAAGTTTTGGAAGTCGAAACAGAAGCCTTTTTACCACAGGAGAAGAAATCAGCCCTCAACAACTTAACCGGTGGAAAAAGATTTTTTGAAAAAATCCCTAAGCCCCGGGGTCACAATTTCAGCAAAAATCTGACTTTTGCCAATTCACTCAAAAATGCTGCCAAACCCTTGCAAATGCTCCCCTGAAAGTTTAGGAAGTCGAAACAGAAGCCTTTTTATCACAGGAGACGAAATCAGCCCTCAACAACTTAACCGGTGGAAAAAGATTTTTTGAAAAAATCCCTAAGCCCCGGGGTCACAATTTCAGCAAAAATCTGACTTTTGCCAATTCACTCAAAAATGCTGCCAAACCCTTGCAAATGCTCCCCTAAAAGGTTTGGGAGTCAAAACAGAAGGTTTTTTATCATAGGACCAGAAAGCAGCCCTCAACAACTTAACCGGCAGAAAAAGATTTTTTTGAAAAAATCCCTAAGCCCCGGGGTCACAATTTCAGGAAAAATCTGACTTTTGCCAATTCACTCAAAAATGCTGCCAAACCCTTGCAAATGCTCCCCTGAAAGTTTTGGAAGTCGAAACAGAAGTCTATTTATCACAGGACAAGAAATCAGCCCTCAACAACTTAACCGGTGGAAAAAGATTTTTTGAAAAAATCCCTAAGCCCCGGGGTCACAATTTCAGGAAAAATCTGACTTTTGCCAATTCACTCAAAAATGCTGCCAAACCCTTGCAAATGCTCCCCTGAAAGGTTTGGGAGTCAAAACAGAAGGTTTTTTATCATAGGACCAGAAAGCAGCCCTCAACAACTTAACCGGCAGAAAAAGATTTTTTTGAAAAAATCCCTAAGCCCCGGGGTCAAAATTTCAGGAAAAATCTGACTTTTGCCAATTCACTCAAAAATGCTGCCAAACCCTTGCAAATGCTCCCCTGAAAATTTTGGAAGTCGAAAGAGAAGCCTTTTTACCACAGGAGAAGAAATCAGCCCTCAACAACTTAACTGGCGGAAAAAGATTTTTTGAAAATATCCCTAAGCCCCGGGGTCACAATTTCAGCAAAAATCTCCCTTTTGCCAATTCACTCAAAAATGCTGCCAAATCCTTTCAAATGCTCCTCTGAAAGGTTTGGGAGTCAAAACAGAAGCCTTTTTACCACAGGAGAAGAAATCAGCCCTCAACAACTTAACCGGTGGAAAAAGATTTTTTGAAAAAATCCCTAAGCCCCGGGGTCACAATTTCAGCAAAAATCTGACTTTTGCCAGTTCACTCAAAAATAATGCCAAACCCTTGCAAATGCTCCCCTGAAAGTTTTGGAAGTCGAAACAGAAGGTTTTTTACCACAGGAGAAGAAATCAGCCCTCAACAACTTAAGCGGTGGAAAAAGATTTTTTGAAAAAATCCCTAAGCCCCGGGGTCACAATTTCAGCAAAAATCTGACTTTTGCCAATTCACTCAAAAATGCTGCCAAACCCTTGCAAATGCTCCCCTGAAAGTTTTGGAAGTCGAAACAGAAGCCTTTTTACCACAGGAGAAGAAATCAGCCCTCAACAACTTAAGCGGTGGAAAAAGATTTTTTGAAAAAATCCCTAAGCCCCGGCGTCACAATTTCAGCAAAAATCTCCCTTTTGCCAATTCACTCAAAAATGCTGCCAAACCCTTGCAAATGCTCCCCTGAAAGTTTTGGAAGTCGAAACAGAAGCCTTTTTACCACAGGAGAAGAAATCAGCCCTCAACAACTTAACCGGTGGAAAAAGATTTTTTGAAAAAATCCCTAAGCCCCGGGGTCACAATTTCAGCAAAAATCTGACTTTTGCCAATTCACTCAAAAATGCTGCCAAACCCTTGCAAATGCTCCCCTGAAAGTTTTGGAATTCGAAACAGAAGCCTTTTTACCACAGGAGAAGAAATCAGCCCTCAACAACTTAACCGGTGGAAAAAGATTTTTTGAAAAAATCCCTAAGCCCCGGGGTCACAATTTCAGCAAAAATCTGACTTTTGCCAATTCACTCAAAAATGCTGCCAAACCCTTGCAAATGCTCCCCTGAAAGGTTTGGGAGTCAAAACAGAAGGTTTTTTATCATTGGAACGGAAAGCGGCCCTCAACAACTTAACCGGCGGAAAAAATATTTTTTTGAAAAAATCCCTAAGCCCCGGGGTCACAATTTCAGCAAAAATCTGACTTTTGCCAATTCACTCAAATATGCTGCCAAACCCTTGCAAATGCTCCTCTGAAAGGTTTGGGAGTCAAAACAGAAGCCTTTTTATCACAGGACAAGAAATCAGCCCTCAACAACTTAACCGGTGGAAAAATATTTTTTGAAAATATCCCTAAGCCCCGGGGTCACAATTTCAGCAAAAATCTGACTTTGGCCAATACACTCAAAAATGGTGCCGAGCGGTTGCAAATGCTCCCCTGAAAGTTTTGGAAGTCGAAACAGAAGCCTTTTTACCACAGGACAAGAAATCAGCCCTCAACAACTTAACCGGCAGAAAAAGATTTTTTTGAAAAAATCCCTAAGCCCCGGGGTCACAATTTCAGCAAAAATCTGACTTTTGCCAATACATTCAAAAATGCTGCCAAACCCTTGCAAATGCTCCTCTGAAAGTTTTGGAAGTCGAAACAGAAGCCTTTTTACCACAGGAGAAGAAATCAGCCCTCAACAACTTAAGCGGTGGAAAAAGATTTTTTGAAAAAATCCCTAAGCCCCGGGGTCACAATTTCAGCAAAAATCTCCCTTTTGCCAATTCACTCAAAAATGCTGCCAAACCCTTGGAAATGCTCCCCTGAAAGTTTTGGAAGTCGAAACAGAAGCCTTTTTACCACAGGAGAAGAAATCAGCCCTCAACAACTTAACCGGTGGAAAAAGATTTTTTGAAAAAATCCCTAAGCCCCGGGGTCACAATTTCAGCAAAAATCTGACTTTTGCCAATTCACTCAAAAATGCTGCCAAACCCTTGCAAATGCTCCCCTGAAAGTTTAGGAAGTCGAAACAGAAGCCTTTTTATCACAGGAGACGAAATCAGCCCTCAACAACTTAACCGGTGGAAAAAGATTTTTTGAAAAAATCCCTAAGCCCCGGGGTCACAATTTCAGCAAAAATCTGACTTTTGCCAATTCACTCAAAAATGCTGCCAAACCCTTGCAAATGCTCCCCTAAAAGGTTTGGGAGTCAAAACAGAAGGTTTTTTATCATAGGACCAGAAAGCAGCCCTCAACAACTTAACCGGCAGAAAAAGATTTTTTTGAAAAAATCCCTAAGCCCCGGGGTCACAATTTCAGGAAAAATCTGACTTTTGCCAATTCACTCAAAAATGCTGCCAAACCCTTGCAAATGCTCCCCTGAAAGTTTTGGAAGTCGAAACAGAAGTCTATTTATCACAGGACAAGAAATCAGCCCTCAACAACTTAACCGGTGGAAAAAGATTTTTTGAAAAAATCCCTAAGCCCCGGGGTCACAATTTCAGGAAAAATCTGACTTTTGCCAATTCACTCAAAAATGCTGCCAAACCCTTGCAAATGCTCCCCTGAAAGGTTTGGGAGTCAAAACAGAAGGTTTTTTATCATAGGACCAGAAAGCAGCCCTCAACAACTTAACCGGCAGAAAAAGATTTTTTTGAAAAAATCCCTAAGCCCCGGGGTCAAAATTTCAGGAAAAATCTGACTTTTGCCAATTCACTCAAAAATGCTGCCAAACCCTTGCAAATGCTCCCCTGAAAATTTTGGAAGTCGAAAGAGAAGCCTTTTTACCACAGGAGAAGAAATCAGCCCTCAACAACTTAACTGGCGGAAAAAGATTTTTTGAAAATATCCCTAAGCCCCGGGGTCACAATTTCAGCAAAAATCTCCCTTTTGCCAATTCACTCAAAAATGCTGCCAAATCCTTTCAAATGCTCCTCTGAAAGGTTTGGGAGTCAAAACAGAAGCCTTTTTACCACAGGAGAAGAAATCAGCCCTCAACAACTTAACCGGTGGAAAAAGATTTTTTGAAAAAATCCCTAAGCCCCAGGGTCACAATTTCAGCAAAAATCTGACTTTTGCCAGTTCACTCAAAAATGCTGCCAAACCCTTGCAAATGCTCCCCTGAAAGTTTTGGAAGTCGAAACAGAAGCCTTTTTACCACAGGAGAAGAAATCAGCCCTGAACAACTTAACCGGTGGAAAAAGATTTTTTGAAAAAATCCCTAAGCCCCGGGGTCACAATTTCAGCAAAAATCTGACTTTGGCCAATACACTCAAAAATGGTGCCGAGCGGTTGCAAATGCTCCCCTGAAAGTTTTGGAAGTCGAAACAGAAGCCTTTTTACCACAGGACAAGAAATCAGCCCTCAACAACTTAACCGGCAGAAAAAGATTTTTTTGAAAAAATCCCTAAGCCCCGGGGTCACAATTTCAGCAAAAATCTGACTTTTGCCAATACACTCAAAAATGCTGCCAAACCCTTGCAAATGCTCCTCTGAAAGTTTTGGAAGTCGAAACAGAAGCCTTTTTACCACAGGAGAAGAAATCAGCCCTCAACAACTTAAGCGGTGGAAAAAGATTTTTTGAAAAAATCCCTAAGCCCCGGGGTCACAATTTCAGCAAAAATCTCCCTTTTGCCAATTCACTCAAAAATGCTGCCAAACCCTTGCAAATGCTCCCCTGAAAGTTTTGGAAGTCGAAACAGAAGCCTTTTTACCACAGGAGAAGAAATCAGCCCTCAACAACTTAACCGGTGGAAAAAGATTTTTTGAAAAAATCCCTAAGCCCCGGGGTCACAATTTCAGCAAAAATCTGACTTTTGCCAATTCACTCAAAAATGCTGCCAAACCCTTGCAAATGCTCCCCTGAAAGTTTAGGAAGTCGAAACAGAAGCCTTTTTATCACAGGAGACGAAATCAGCCCTCAACAACTTAACCGGCAGAAAAAGATTTTTTTGAAAAAATCCCTAAGCCCCGCGGTCACAATTTCAGGAAAAATCTGACTTTTGCCAATTCACTCAAAAATGCTGCCAAACCCTTGCAAATGCTCCCCTGAAAGTTTTGGAAGTCGAAACAGAAGCCTTTTTACCACAGGAGAAGAAATCAGCCCTCAACAACTTAACCGGTGGAAAAAGATTTTTTGAAAAAATCCCTAAGCCCCGGGGTCACAATTTCAGCAAAAATCTGACTTTTGCCAATTCACTCAAAAATGCTGCCAAACCCTTGCAAATGCTCCCCTGAAAGTTTTGGAAGTCGAAACAGAAGCCTTTTTACCACAGGAGAAGAAATCAGCCCTCAACAACTTAAGCGGTGGAAAAAGATTTTTTGAAAAAATCCCTAAGCCCCGGGGTCACAATTTCAGCAAAAATCTCCCTTTTGCCAATTCACTCAAAAATGCTGCCAAACCCTTGCAAATGCTCCCCTGAAAGTTTTGGAAGTCGAAACAGAAGCCTTTTTACCACAGGAGAAGAAATCAGCCCTCAACAACTTAACCGGTGGAAAAAGATTTTTTGAAAAAATCCCTAAGCCCCGGGGTCACAATTTCAGCAAAAATCTGACTTTTGCCAATTCACTCAAAAATGCTGCCAAACCCTTGCAAATGCTCCCCTGAAAGTTTAGGAAGTCGAAACAGAAGCCTTTTTATCACAGGAGACGAAATCAGCCCTCAACAACTTAACCGGTGGAAAAAGATTTTTTGAAAAAATCCCTAAGCCCCGGGGTCACAATTTCAGCAAAAATCTGACTTTTGCCAATTCACTCAAAAATGCTGCCAAACCCTTGCAAATGCTCCCCTAAAAGGTTTGGGAGTCAAAACAGAAGGTTTTTTATCATAGGACCAGAAAGCAGCCCTCAACAACTTAACCGGCAGAAAAAGATTTTTTTGAAAAAATCCCTAAGCCCCGGGGTCACAATTTCAGGAAAAATCTGACTTTTGCCAATTCACTCAAAAATGCTGCCAAACCCTTGCAAATGCTCCCCTGAAAGTTTTGGAAGTCGAAACAGAAGTCTATTTATCACAGGACAAGAAATCAGCCCTCAACAACTTAACCGGTGGAAAAAGATTTTTTGAAAAAATCCCTAAGCCCCGGGGTCACAATTTCAGGAAAAATCTGACTTTTGCCAATTCACTCAAAAATGCTGCCAAACCCTTGCAAATGCTCCCCTGAAAGGTTTGGGAGTCAAAACAGAAGGTTTTTTATCATAGGACCAGAAAGCAGCCCTCAACAACTTAACCGGCAGAAAAAGATTTTTTTGAAAAAATCCCTAAGCCCCGGGGTCAAAATTTCAGGAAAAATCTGACTTTTGCCAATTCACTCAAAAATGCTGCCAAACCCTTGCAAATGCTCCCCTGAAAATTTTGGAAGTCGAAAGAGAAGCCTTTTTACCACAGGAGAAGAAATCAGCCCTCAACAACTTAACTGGCGGAAAAAGATTTTTTGAAAATATCCCTAAGCCCCGGGGTCACAATTTCAGCAAAAATCTCCCTTTTGCCAATTCACTCAAAAATGCTGCCAAATCCTTTCAAATGCTCCTCTGAAAGGTTTGGGAGTCAAAACAGAAGCCTTTTTACCACAGGAGAAGAAATCAGCCCTCAACAACTTAACCGGTGGAAAAAGATTTTTTGAAAAAATCCCTAAGCCCCGGGGTCACAATTTCAGCAAAAATCTGACTTTTGCCAGTTCACTCAAAAATGCGGCCAAACCCTTGCAAATGCTCCCCTGAAAGTTTTGGAAGTCGAAACAGAAGCCTTTTTACCACAGGAGAAGAAATCAGCCCTGAACAACTTAACCGGTGGAAAAAGATTTTTTGAAAAAATCCCTAAGCCCCGGGGTCACAATTTCAGCAAAAATCTGACTTTTGCCAATTCACTCAAAAATGCTGCCAAACCCTTGCAAATGCTCCCCTGAAAGTTTTGGAAGTCGAAACAGAAGCCTTTTTACCACAGGAGAAGAAATCAGCCCTCAACAACTTAAGCGGTGGAAAAAGATTTTTTGAAAAAATCCCTAAGCCCCGGCGTCACAATTTCAGCAAAAATCTCCCTTTTGCCAATTCACTCAAAAATGCTGCCAAACCCTTGCAAATGCTCCCCTGAAAGTTTTGGAAGTCGAAACAGAAGCCTTTTTACCACAGGAGAAGAAATCAGCCCTCAACAACTTAACCGGTGGAAAAAGATTTTTTGAAAAAATCCCTAAGCCCCGGGGTCACAATTTCAGCAAAAATCTGACTTTTGCCAATTCACTCAAAAATGCTGCCAAACCCTTGCAAATGCTCCCCTGAAAGTTTTGGAAGTCGAAACAGAAGCCTTTTTACCACAGGAGAAGAAATCAGCCCTCAACAACTTAACCGGTGGAAAAAGATTTTTTGAAAAAATCCCTAAGCCCCGGGGTCACAATTTCAGCAAAAATCTGACTTTTGCCAATTCACTCAAAAATGCTGCCAAACCCTTGCAAATGCTCCCCTGAAAGGTTTGGGAGTCAAAACAGAAGGTTTTTTATCATTGGAACGGAAAGCGGCCCTCAACAACTTAACCGGCGGAAAAAATATTTTTTTGAAAAAATCCCTAAGCCCCGGGGTCACAATTTCAGCAAAAATCTGACTTTTGCCAATTCACTCAAATATGCTGCCAAACCCTTGCAAATGCTCCTCTGAAAGGTTTGGGAGTCAAAACAGAAGCCTTTTTATCACAGGACAAGAAATCAGCCCTCAACAACTTAACCGGTGGAAAAAGATTTTTTGAAAGTATCCCTAAGCCCCGGGGTCACAATTTCAGCAAAAATCTGACTTTGGCCAATACACTCAAAAATGGTGCCGAGCGGTTGCAAATGCTCCCCTGAAAGTTTTGGAAGTCGAAACAGAAGCCTTTTTACCACAGGACAAGAAATCAGCCCTCAACAACTTAACCGGCAGAAAAAGATTTTTTTGAAAAAATCCCTAAGCCCCGGGGTCACAATTTCAGCAAAAATCTGACTTTTGCCAATACACTCAAAAATGCTGCCAAACCCTTGCAAATGCTCCTCTGAAAGTTTTGGAAGTCGAAACAGAAGCCTTTTTACCACAGGAGAAGAAATCAGCCCTCAACAACTTAAGCGGTGGAAAAAGATTTTTTGAAAAAATCCCTAAGCCCCGGGGTCACAATTTCAGCAAAAATCTCCCTTTTGCCAATTCACTCAAAAATGCTGCCAAACCCTTGCAAATGCTCCCCTGAAAGTTTTGGAAGTCGAAACAGAAGCCTTTTTACCACAGGAGAAGAAATCAGCCCTCAACAACTTAACCGGTGGAAAAAGATTTTTTGAAAAAATCCCTAAGCCCCGGGGTCACAATTTCAGCAAAAATCTGACTTTTGCCAATTCACTCAAAAATGCTGCCAAACCCTTGCAAATGCTCCCCTGAAAGTTTAGGAAGTCGAAACAGAAGCCTTTTTATCACAGGAGACGAAATCAGCCCTCAACAACTTAACCGGTGGAAAAAGATTTTTTGAAAAAATCCCTAAGCCCCGGGGTCACAATTTCAGCAAAAATCTGACTTTTGCCAATTCACTCAAAAATGCTGCCAAACCCTTGCAAATGCTCCCCTAAAAGGTTTGGGAGTCAAAACAGAAGGTTTTTTATCATAGGACCAGAAAGCAGCCCTCAACAACTTAACCGGCAGAAAAAGATTTTTTTGAAAAAATCCCTAAGCCCCGGGGTCACAATTTCAGGAAAAATCTGACTTTTGCCAATTCACTCAAAAATGCTGCCAAACCCTTGCAAATGCTCCCCTGAAAGTTTTGGAAGTCGAAACAGAAGTCTATTTATCACAGGACAAGAAATCAGCCCTCAACAACTTAACCGGTGGAAAAAGATTTTTTGAAAAAATCCCTAAGCCCCGGGGTCACAATTTCAGGAAAAATCTGACTTTTGCCAATTCACTCAAAAATGCTGCCAAACCCTTGCAAATGCTCCCCTGAAAGGTTTGGGAGTCAAAACAGAAGGTTTTTTATCATAGGACCAGAAAGCAGCCCTCAACAACTTAACCGGCAGAAAAAGATTTTTTTGAAAAAATCCCTAAGCCCCGGGGTCAAAATTTCAGGAAAAATCTGACTTTTGCCAATTCACTCAAAAATGCTGCCAAACCCTTGCAAATGCTCCCCTGAAAATTTTGGAAGTCGAAAGAGAAGCCTTTTTACCACAGGAGAAGAAATCAGCCCTCAACAACTTAACTGGCGGAAAAAGATTTTTTGAAAATATCCCTAAGCCCCGGGGTCACAATTTCAGCAAAAATCTCCCTTTTGCCAATTCACTCAAAAAAGCTGCCAAATCCTTTCAAATGCTCCTCTGAAAGGTTTGGGAGTCAAAACAGAAGCCTTTTTACCACAGGAGAAGAAATCAGCCCTCAACAACTTAACCGGTGGAAAAAGATTTTTTGAAAAAATCCCTAAGCCCCGGGGTCACAATTTCAGCAAAAATCTGACTTTTGCCAGTTCACTCAAAAATGCTGCCAAACCCTTGCAAATGCTCCCCTGAAAGTTTTGGAAGTCGAAACAGAAGCCTTTTTACCACAGGAGAAGAAATCAGCCCTGAACAACTTAACCGGTGGAAAAAGATTTTTTGAAAAAATCCCTAAGCCCCGGGGTCACAATTTCAGCAAAAATCTGACTTTTGCCAATTCACTCAAAAATGCTGCCAAACCCTTGCAAATGCTCCCCTGAAAGTTTTGGAAGTCGAAACAGAAGCCTTTTTACCACAGGAGAAGAAATCAGCCCTCAACAACTTAAGCGGTGGAAAAAGATTTTTTGAAAAAAATCCCTAAGCCCCGGGGTCACAATTTCAGCAAAAATCTCCCTTTTGCCAATTCACTCAAAAATGCTGCCAAACCCTTGCAAATGCTCCCCTGAAAGTTTTGGAAGTCGAAACAGAAGCCTTTTTACCACAGGAGAAGAAATCAGCCCTCAACAACTTAACCGGTGGAAAAAGATTTTTTGAAAAAATCCCTAAGCCCCGGGGTCACAATTTCAGCAAAAATCTGACTTTTGCCAATTCACTCAAAAATGCTGCCAAACCATTGCAAATGCTCCCCTAAAAGTTTTGGAAGTCGAAACAGAAGCCTTTTTACCACAGGAGAAGAAATCAGCCCTCAACAACTTAACCGGTGGAAAAAGATTTTTTGAAAAAATCCCTAAGCCCCGGGGTCACAATTTCAGCAAAAATCTGACTTTTGCCAATTCACTCAAAAATGCTGCCAAACCCTTGCAAATGCTCCACTGAAAGGTTTGGGAGTCAAAACAGAAGGTTTTTTATCATTGGAACGGAAAGCGGCCCTCAGCAACTTAACCGGCGGAAAAAGATTTTTTTGAAAAAATCCCTAAGCCCCGGGGTCACAATTTCAGCAAAAATCTGACTTTTGCCAATTCACTCAAAAATGCTGCCAAACCCTTGCAAATGCTCCTCTGAAGGGTTTGGGAGTCAAAACAGAAGCCTTTTTATCACAGGACAAGAAATCAGCCCTCAACAACTTAACCGGTGGAAAAAGATTTTTTGAAAATATCCCTAAGCCCCGGGGTCACAATTTCAGCAAAAATCTGACTTTGGCCAATACACTCAAAAATGGTGCCGAGCGGTTGCAAATGCTCCCCTGAAAGTTTTGGAAGTCGAAACAGAAGCCTTTTTACCACAGGACAAGAAATCAGCCCTCAACAACTTAACCGGTGAAAAAAGATTTTTTGAAAATATCCCTAAGCCCCGGGGTCACAATTTCAGCAAAAATCTGACTTTTGCCAATTCACTCAAAAATGCTGCCAAACCCTTGCAAATGCTCCCCTGAAAGTTTTGGAAGTCGAAACAGAAGCCTTTTTACCACAGGACAAGAAATCAGCCCTCAACAACTTAACCGGCGGAAAAAGATTTTTTTGAAAAAATCCCTAAGCCCCGGGGTCACAATTTCAGCAAAAATCTGACTTTTGCCAATTCACTCAAAAATGCTGCCAAACCCTTGCAAATGCTCCCCTGAAAGTTTTGGAAGTCGAAACAGAAGCCTTTTTACCACAGGAGAAGAAATCAGCCCTCAACAACTTATCCGCTGGAAAAAGATTTTTTGAAAAAATCCCTAAGCCCCGGGGTCACAATTTCAGCAAAAATCTCCCTTTTGCCAATTCTTTCAAAAATGCTGCCAAACCCTTGCAAATGCTCCCCTGAAAGTTTTGGAAGTCGAAACAGAAGGCTTTTTATAACAGGACAGAAAATCCTTAACCGGCAGAAAAATATTTTTTTGAAAAAATCCCTAAGCCCCGGGGTCTCAATTTCAGCAAAAACCTGACTTTCGGCAATTTACTCAAAAATGGTGCCAAACGGTTTCAAATGCTCCCCTGAGATGTCTGGCTTTCGAAACAGAAGGCTTTTTAGTACCGGAAAAGAAATCAGCCCTCGAAAACTTAACTGTCAGAAAAACATTTTTTTAAAAAAATCCCTAAGCCCCAGGGTCACAATTTCAGCAAAATTCTGACTTTTGGCAATTCACTCAAAAATGGTGCCAAACGGTTGCAAATGCTCCCCTGAGATGTCTGGCTGTCAAAACAGAAGGCTTTTTATCACAGGAAAAGAAATCAGCCCTCGACAACATAACCGGCAGAAAAAGATTTTTTTGAAAAAATCCCTAAGCCCCGGGGTCTCAATTTCAGCAAAAACCTACTCTCGGCAACTCACTCAAAAATGGTGCCAAACGGTTGCAAATGCTCCCCTGAGATGTTTGGCGGTCAAAATAGAAGGCTTTTTATCACCGGAAAAGAAATCAGCCCTCGACAACTTAACTGTCAGAAAAACATTTTTTTTGAAAAAAATCCCTATGCCCCGCCGGGGTCACAATTTCATCAAAAATCTCACTTTCGGCAAGAGAATCAAAAATGGTGCCAAACAGTTGCAAATGCTTCCCTGAGATGCCTGGCTGTCGAAACAGAAGGCTTTTTATCACAGGAAAAGAAATCAGCCCTCGACAACATAACCGGCAGAAAAACATTTTAATGAAAAAATCCCTAAGCCCCAGGGTCACAATTTCATCAAAATTCTAACTTTCGGCAATTCAATCAAAAATGGTGCCAAACGGTTGCAAATGCTCCCCTGAAAAGTTTGGCGGTCGAAACAGAAGGCTTTTTATCACAGGACAGAAAATCCTTAACCGGCAGAAAAATATTTTTTTGAAAAAATCCCTAAGCCCCGGGGTCTCAATTTCAGCAAAAACCTGACTTTCGGCAATTCACTCAAAAATGGTGCCAAACGGTTGCAAATGCTCCCCTGAGATGTTTGGCGGTCGAAACAGAAGGCTTTTTATCACAGGACAGAAAATCCTTAACCGGCAGGAAAAGATTTTTTTGAAAAAAATCCCAAAGCCCCGGGGTCACAATTTCAGCAAAAACCTGACTTTCGGCAATTGACTGAAAATGGTGGCAAACGGTTGCAAATGCTCCCCTGAGATATCTGGCTGTCGAAACAGAAGGCTTTTTATCACAGGACAGAAAATCTGACTTTTGGCAATTGACTCAAAAATGGTGCCAAACGGTTGCAAATGCTCCCCTGAAAAGTTTGGCGGTCGAAACAGAAGGCTTTTCATCACAGGACAGAAAATCCTTAACCGGCAGGAAAAGATTTTTTTGAAAAAAATCCCTAAGCCCTGGGGTCACAATTTCAGCAAAAACCTGACTTTTGGCAATTGACTCAAAAATGGTGCCAAACGGTTGCAAATGCTCCCCTGAGATGTTTGGCGGTCAAAACGGAAGGCTTTTTATCACCGGAAAAGAAATCAGCCCTCGAAAACTTAACTGTCAGAAAAAACATTTTTTTGAAAAAATCCCTAAGCCCTGGGGTCACAATTTCATAAAAAATGTGACTTTCGGCAATTCACTCAAAAATGGTGCCAAACGGCTGCAAATGCTCCCCTGAGATGTTTGGCGGTCGAAACAGAAGGCTTTTTATCACTGTACCGAAAATTCTTAACCGGCAGAAAAACATTTTTTTGAAAAAATCCCTAAGCCCCGGGGTCACAATTTCATCAAAAATGTGACTTTCGGCAATTCACTCAAAAGTGCTGCAAAACGGTTGCATATGCTCCCATCAGATGTTTGGCTGTCGAAACAGAAGGCTTTTTATCACAGGAAAAGAAATCAGCCCTCGACAACACAACCGGCAGAAAAACATTTTTTTGAAAAAATCCCTAAGCCCCGGGGTCACAATTTCATAAAAAAATCTGACTTTCGCCAATTCACTCAAAAATGGTGCCATACGGTTGCAAATGCTCCGCTGAAAAGTTCCCGGTCGAAACAGAAGGCTTTTTATCACAGGACAGAAAATCCTTAACCGGCAGGAAAAGATTTTATTGAAAAAATCTCTAAGCCCCGGGGTCACAATTTCAGCAAAAACCTGACTTTTGGCAATTGACTCAAAAATGGTGCCAAACGGTTGCAAATGCTCCCCTGAGATGTTTGGCGGTCAAAACAGAAGGCTTTTTATCACCGGAAAAGAAATCAGCCCTCGAAAACTTAACAGTCAGAAAAAACATTTTTTTGAAAAAAATCCCTAAGCCCCGGGGTCACAATTTCATCAAAAATGTGACTTTCGGCAATTCACTCAAAAATGGTGCCAAACGGTTGCATATGCTCCCCTGAGATGTTTGGCGGTCGAAACAGAAGGCTTTTTACCACAGGAAAAGTAATCAGCCCTTGACAACTTAACCGGCAGAAAAATATTTTTTTGAAAAAATCCCTAAGCCCCGGGGTCACAATTTCATAAAAGATCTGACTTTCGCCAATTCACTCAAAAATGGTGCCAAACGGTGGCAAATGCTCCGCTGAAAAGTTCCTGGTCGAAACAGAAGGCTTTTTATAACAGGTCAGAAAATCCTTAACCGGCAGGAAAAGATTTTTTTGAAAAAATCCCTAAGCCCCGGGGTCACAATTTCAGCAAAAACCTGACTTTTGGCAATTGACTCAAAAATGGTGCCAAACCCTTGCAAATGCTCCCCTGAAAGTTTTGGAAGTCGAAACAGAAGCCTTTTTACCACAGGACAAGAAATCAGCCCTCAACAACTTAACCGGTGGAAAAAGATTTTTTGACAAAATCCCTAAGCCCCGGGGTCACAATTTCAGCAAAAATCTGACTTTTGCCAATTCACTCAAAAATGCTGCCAAACCCTTGCAAATGCTCCCCTGAAAGTTTTGGAAGTCGAAACAGAAGCCTTATCACAGGACAAGAAATCAGCCCTCAACAACTTAACCGGTGAAAAAAGATTTTTTGAAAATATCCCTAAGCCCCGGGGTCACAATTTCAGGAAAAATCTGACTTTTGCCAATTCACTCAAAAATGCTGCCAAACCCTTGCAAATGCTCCTCTGAAAGGTTTGGGAGTCAAAACAGAAGCCTTTTTATCCCAGGACAAGAAATCAGCCCTCAACAACTTAACCGGTGGAAAAAGATTTTTTGAAAAAATCCCTAAGCCCCGGGGTCACAATTTCAGCAAAAATCTGACTTTTGCCAATACACTCAAAAATGGTGCCGAACGGTTGCAGATGCTCCCCTGAAAGTTTTGGAAGTCGAAACAGAAGCCTTTTTATCCCAGGACAAGAAATCAGCCCTCAACAACTTAACCGGCGGAAAAAGATTTTTTTGAAAAAATCCCTAAGCCCCGGGGTCACAATTTCAGCAAAAATTTAACTTTTGCAAATTCACTCAAAAATGCTGCCAAACCCTTGCAAATGCTCCCCTGAAAGTTTTGGAAGTCGAAACAGAAGCCTTTTTACCACAGGAGAAGAAATCAGCCCTCAACAACTTATCCGCTGGAAAAAGATTTTTTGAAAAAATCCCTAAGCCCCGGGGTCACAATTTCAGCAAAAATCTCCCTTTTGCCAATTCACTCAAAAATGCTGCCAAACCCTTGCAAATGCTCCCCTGAAAGTTTTGGAAGTCGAAACAGAAGCCTTTTTACCACAGGAGAAGAAATAAGCCCTCAACAACTTAAGCGGTGGAAAAAGATTTTTTGAAAAAATCCCTAAGCCCCGGGGTCACAATTTCAGCAAAAATCTGACTTTTGTCAATTCACTCAAAAATGCTGCCAAACCCTTGCAAATGCTCCCCTGAAAGTTTTGGAAGTCGAAACAGAAGCCTTTTTATCACAGGAGACGAAATCAGCCCTCAACAACTTAACCGGTGGAAAAAGATTTTTTGAAAAAATTCCTAAGCCCCGGGGTCACAATTTCAGCAAAAATCTGACTTTTGCCAATTCACTCAAAAATGCTGCCAAACCCTTGCAAATGCTCCCCTAAAAGGTTTGGGAGTCAAAACAGAAGGTTTTTTATCATAGGACCAGAAAGCAGCCCTCAACAACTTAACCGGCAGAAAAAGATTTTTTTGAAAAAATCCCTAAGCCCCGGGGTCACAATTTCAGCAAAAATCTGACTTTTGCCAATTCACTCAAAAATGGTGCCAAACCCTTGCAAATGCTCCCCTGAAAGTTTTGGAAGTCGAAAGAGAAGCCTTTTTACCACAGGAGAAGAAATCAGCCCTCAACAACTTAACCGGCGGAAAAAGATTTTTTTGAAAAAATCCCTAAGCCCCGGGGTCACAATTTCAGCAAAAATCTGACTTTTGCCAATTCACTCAGAAATGCTGCCAAACCCTTGCAAATGCTCCCCTGAAAGTTTTGGAAGTCGAAACAGAAGCCTTTTTATCACAGGAGACGAAATCAGCCCTCAACAACTTAAGCGGTGGAAAAAGATTTTTTGAAAAAATCCCTAAGCCCCGGGGTCACAATTTCAGCAAAAATCTCCCTTTTGCCAATTCACTCAAAAATGCTGCCAAACCCTTGCAAATGCTCCCCTGAAAGTTTTGGAAGTCGAAACAGAAGCCTTTTTACCACAGGAGAAGAAATCAGCCCTCAACAACTTAACCGGTGGAAAAAGATTTTTTGAAAAAATCCCTAAGCCCCGGGGTCACAATTTCAGCAAAAATCTGACTTTTGCCAATTCACTCAAAAATGCTGCCCAACCCTTGCAAATGCTCCCCTGAAAGTTTTGGAAGTCGAAACAGAAGCCTTTTTACCACAGGAGAAGAAATCAGCCCTGAACAACTTAACCGGTGGAAAAAGATTTTTTGAAAAAATCCCTAAGCCCCGGGGTCACAATTTCAGCAAAAATCTGACTTTTGCCAATTCACTCAAAAATGCTGCCAAACCCTTGCAAATGCTCCCCTGAAAGGTTTGGGAGTCAAAACAGAAGGTTTTTTATCATTGGAACGGAAAGCGGCCCTCAACAACTTAACCGGCGGAAAAAGATTTTTTTGAAAAAATCCCTAAGCCCCGGGGTCACAATTTCAGGAAAAATCTGACTTTTGCCAATTCACTCAAAAATGCTGCCAAACCCTTGCAAATGCTCCTCTGAAAGGTTTGGGAGTCGAAACAGAAGCCTTTTTATCACAGGAGACGAAATCAGCCCTCAACAACTTAAGCGGTGGAAAAAGATTTTTTGAAAAAATCCCTAAGCCCCGGGGTCACAATTTCAGCAAAAATCTGACTTTTGCCAATTCACTCAAAAATGCTGCCAAACCCTTGCAAATGCTCCCCTGAAAGTTTTCAAAGTCAAAACAGAAGCCTTTTTAACACAGGAGAAGAAATCAGCCCTCAACAACTTAACCGGTGGAAAAAGATTTTTTGAAAAAATCCCTAAGCCCCGGGGTCACAATTTCAGCAAAAATCTGACTTTGGCCAATACACTCAAAAATGGTGCCGAGCGGTTGCAAATGCTCCCCTGAAAGTTTTGGAAGTCGAAACAGAAGCCTTTTTACCACAGGAGACGAAATCAGCCCTCAACAACTTAACCGGCAGAAAAAGATTTTTTTGAAAAAATCCCTAAGCCCCGGGGTCACAATTTCAGCAAAAATCTGACTTTTGCCAATACACTCAAAAATGCTGCCAAACCCTTGCAAATGCTCCTCTGAAAGTTTTGGAAGTCGAAACAGAAGCCTTTTTACCACAGGAGAAGAAATCAGCCCTCAACAACTTATCCGCTGGAAAAAGATTTTTTGAAAAAATCCCTAAGCCCCGGGGTCACAATTTCAGCAAAAATCTGACTTTGGCCAATACACTCAAAAATGGTGCCGAGCGGTTGCAAATGCTCCCCTGAAAGTTTTGGAAGTCGAAACAGAAGGCTTTTTATCACAGGACAAGAAATCAGCCCTCAACAACTTAACCGGTGAAAAAAGATTTTTTGAAAATATCCCTAAGCCCCGGGGTCACAATTTCAGCAAAAATCTGACTTTTGCCAATTCACTCAAAAATGCTGCCAAACCCTTGCAAATGCTCCCCTGAAAGTTTTGGAAGTCGAAAGAGAAGCCTTTTTACCACAGGAGAAGAAATCAGCCCTCAACAACTTAACCGGTGGAAAAAGATTTTTTTGACAAAATCCCTAAGCCCCGGGGTCACAATTTCAGCAAAAATCTGACTTTTGCCAATTCACTCAAAAATGCTGCCAAACCCTTGCAAATGCTCCCCTGAAAGTTTTGGAAGTCGAAACAGAAGCCTTTTTACCACAGGAGAAGAAATCAGCCCTCAACAACTTATCCGCTCGAAAAAGATTTTTTGAAAAAATCCCTAAGCCCCGGGGTCACAATTTCAGGAAAAATCTCCCTTTTGCCAATTCACTCAAAAATGCTGCCAAACCCTTGCAAATGCTCCCCTGAAAGTTTTGGAAGTCGAAACAGAAGGCTTTTTATCACAGGACAGAAAATCCTTAACCGGCAGAAAAATATTTTTTTGAAAAAATCCCTAAGCCCCGGGGTCTCAATTTCAGCAAAAACCTGACTTTCGGCAATTTACTCAAAAATGGTGCCAAACGGTTTCAAATGCTCCCCTGAGATGTCTGGCTTTCGAAACAGAAGGCTTTTTATCACCGGAAAAGAAATCAGCCCTCGAAAACTTAACTGTCAGAAAAACATTTTTTTAAAAAAATCCCTAAGCCCCGGGGTCACAATTTCAGCAAAATTCTGACTTTTGGCAATTCACTCAAAAATGGTGCCAAACGGTTGCAAATGCTCCCCTGAGATGTCTGGCTGTCAAAACAGAAGGCTTTTTATCACAGGAAAAGAAATCAGCCCTCGACAACATAACCGGCAGAAAAAGATTTTTTTGAAAAAATCCCTAAGCCCCGGGGTCTCAATTTCAGCAAAAACCTACTCTCGGCAACTCACTCAAAAATGGTGCCAAACGGTTGCAAATGCTCCCCTGAGATGTTTGGCGGTCAAAATAGAAGGCTTTTTATCACCGGAAAAGAAATCAGCCGTCGACAACTTAACTGTCAGAAAAACATTTTTTTTGAAAAAAATCCCTATGCCCCGCCGGGGTCACAATTTCATCAAAAATCTCACTTTCGGCAAGAGAATCAAAGATGGTGCCAAATAGTTGCAAATGCTTCCCTGAAATGCCTGGCTGTCGAAACAGAAGGCTTTTTATCACAGGAAAAGAAATCAGCCCTCGACAACATAACCGGCAGAAAAACATTTTTTTGAAAAAATCCCTAAGCCCCGGGGTCACAATTTCATCAAAATTCTAACTTTCGGCAATTCACTCAAAAATGGTGCCAAACGGTTGCAAATGCTCCCCTGAAAAGTTTGGCGGTCGAAACAGAAGGCTTTTTATCACAGGACAGAAAATCCTTAACCGGCAGAAAAATATTTTTTTGAAAAAATCCCTAAGCCCCGGGGTCTCAATTTCAGCAAAAATCTGACTTTTGCCAATTCACTCAAAAATGCTGCCCAACCCTTGCAAATGCTCCCCTGAAAGTTTTGGAAGTCGAAACAGAAGCCTTTTTACCACAGGAGAAGAAATCAGCCCTGAACAACTTAACCGGTGGAAAAAGATTTTTTGAAAAAATCCCTAAGCCCCGGGGTCACAATTTCAGCAAAAATCTGACTTTTGCCAATTCACTCAAAAATGCTGCCAAACCCTTGCAAATGCTCCCCTGAAAGGTTTGGGAGTCAAAACAGAAGGTTTTTTATCATTGGAACGGAAAGCGGCCCTCAACAACTTAACCGGCGGAAAAAGATTTTTTTGAAAAAATCCCTAAGCCCCGGGGTCACAATTTCAGGAAAAATCTGACTTTTGCCAATTCACTCAAAAATGCTGCCAAACCCTTGCAAATGCTCCTCTGAAAGGTTTGGGAGTCGAAACAGAAGCCTTTTTATCACAGGAGACGAAATCAGCCCTCAACAACTTAAGCGGTGGAAAAAGATTTTTTGAAAAAATCCCTAAGCCCCGGGGTCACAATTTCAGCAAAAATCTGACTTTTGCCAATTCACTCAAAAATGCTGCCAAACCCTTGCAAATGCTCCCCTGAAAGTTTTCAAAGTCAAAACAGAAGCCTTTTTAACACAGGAGAAGAAATCAGCCCTCAACAACTTAACCGGTGGAAAAAGATTTTTTGAAAAAATCCCTAAGCCCCGGGGTCACAATTTCAGCAAAAATCTGACTTTGGCCAATACACTCAAAAATGGTGCCGAGCGGTTGCAAATGCTCCCCTGAAAGTTTTGGAAGTCGAAAGAGAAGCCTTTTTACCACAGGAGAAGAAATCAGCCCTCAACAACTTAACCGGCGGAAAAAGATTTTTTTGAAAAAATCCCTAAGCCCCGGGGTCACAATTTCAGCAAAAATCTGACTTTTGCCAATTCACTCAAAAATGCTGCCAAACCCTTGCAAATGCTCCCCTGAAAGTTTTGGAAGTCGAAACAGAAGCCTTTTTACCACAGGAGAAGAAATCAGCCCTCAACAACTTATCCGCTCGAAAAAGATTTTTTGAAAAAATCCCTAAGCCCCGGGGTCACAATTTCAGGAAAAATCTCCCTTTTGCCAATTCACTCAAAAATGCTGCCAAACCCTTGCAAATGCTCCCCTGAAAGTTTTGGAAGTCGAAACAGAAGGCTTTTTATCACAGGACAGAAAATCCTTAACCGGCAGAAAAATATTTTTTTGAAAAAATCCCTAAGCCCCGGGGTCTCAATTTCAGCAAAAACCTGACTTTCGGCAATTTACTCAAAAATGGTGCCAAACGGTTTCAAATGCTCCCCTGAGATGTCTGGCTTTCGAAACAGAAGGCTTTTTATCACCGGAAAAGAAATCAGCCCTCGAAAACTTAACTGTCAGAAAAACATTTTTTTAAAAAAATCCCTAAGCCCCGGGGTCACAATTTCAGCAAAATTCTGACTTTTGGCAATTCACTCAAAAATGGTGCCAAACGGTTGCAAATGCTCCCCTGAGATGTCTGGCTGTCAAAACAGAAGGCTTTTTATCACAGGAAAAGAAATCAGCCCTCGACAACATAACCGGCAGAAAAAGATTTTTTTGAAAAAATCCCTAAGCCCCGGGGTCTCAATTTCAGCAAAAACCTACTCTCGGCAACTCACTCAAAAATGGTGCCAAACGGTTGCAAATGCTCCCCTGAGATGTTTGGCGGTCAAAATAGAAGGCTTTTTATCACCGGAAAAGAAATCAGCCGTCGACAACTTAACTGTCAGAAAAACATTTTTTTTGAAAAAAATCCCTATGCCCCGCCGGGGTCACAATTTCATCAAAAATCTCACTTTCGGCAAGAGAATCAAAGATGGTGCCAAATAGTTGCAAATGCTTCCCTGAAATGCCTGGCTGTCGAAACAGAAGGCTTTTTATCACAGGAAAAGAAATCAGCCCTCGACAACATAACCGGCAGAAAAACATTTTTTTGAAAAAATCCCTAAGCCCCGGGGTCACAATTTCATCAAAATTCTAACTTTCGGCAATTCACTCAAAAATGGTGCCAAACGGTTGCAAATGCTCCCCTGAAAAGTTTGGCGGTCGAAACAGAAGGCTTTTTATCACAGGACAGAAAATCCTTAACCGGCAGAAAAATATTTTTTTGAAAAAATCCCTAAGCCCCGGGGTCTCAATTTCAGCAAAAATCTGACTTTTGCCAATTCACTCAAAAATGCTGCCCAACCCTTGCAAATGCTCCCCTGAAAGTTTTGGAAGTCGAAACAGAAGCCTTTTTACCACAGGAGAAGAAATCAGCCCTGAACAACTTAACCGGTGGAAAAAGATTTTTTGAAAAAATCCCTAAGCCCCGGGGTCACAATTTCAGCAAAAATCTGACTTTTGCCAATTCACTCAAAAATGCTGCCAAACCCTTGCAAATGCTCCCCTGAAAGGTTTGGGAGTCAAAACAGAAGGTTTTTTATCATTGGAACGGAAAGCGGCCCTCAACAACTTAACCGGCGGAAAAAGATTTTTTTGAAAAAATCCCTAAGCCCCGGGGTCACAATTTCAGGAAAAATCTGACTTTTGCCAATTCACTCAAAAATGCTGCCAAACCCTTGCAAATGCTCCTCTGAAAGGTTTGGGAGTCGAAACAGAAGCCTTTTTATCACAGGAGACGAAATCAGCCCTCAACAACTTAAGCGGTGGAAAAAGATTTTTTGAAAAAATCCCTAAGCCCCGGGGTCACAATTTCAGCAAAAATCTGACTTTTGCCAATTCACTCAAAAATGCTGCCAAACCCTTGCAAATGCTCCCCTGAAAGTTTTCAAAGTCAAAACAGAAGCCTTTTTAACACAGGAGAAGAAATCAGCCCTCAACAACTTAACCGGTGGAAAAAGATTTTTTGAAAAAATCCCTAAGCCCCGGGGTCACAATTTCAGCAAAAATCTGACTTTGGCCAATACACTCAAAAATGGTGCCGAGCGGTTGCAAATGCTCCCCTGAAAGTTTTGGAAGTCGAAACAGAAGCCTTTTTACCACAGGAGACGAAATCAGCCCTCAACAACTTAACCGGCAGAAAAAGATTTTTTTGAAAAAATCCCTAAGCCCCGGGGTCACAATTTCAGCAAAAATCTGACTTTTGCCAATACACTCAAAAATGCTGCCAAACCCTTGCAAATGCTCCTCTGAAAGTTTTGGAAGTCGAAACAGAAGCCTTTTTACCACAGGAGAAGAAATCAGCCCTCAACAACTTATCCGCTGGAAAAAGATTTTTTGAAAAAATCCCTAAGCCCCGGGGTCACAATTTCAGCAAAAATCTGACTTTGGCCAATACACTCAAAAATGGTGCCGAGCGGTTGCAAATGCTCCCCTGAAAGTTTTGGAAGTCGAAACAGAAGGCTTTTTATCACAGGACAAGAAATCAGCCCTCAACAACTTAACCGGTGAAAAAAGATTTTTTGAAAATATCCCTAAGCCCCGGGGTCACAATTTCAGCAAAAATCTGACTTTTGCCAATTCACTCAAAAATGCTGCCAAACCCTTGCAAATGCTCCCCTGAAAGTTTTGGAAGTCGAAAGAGAAGCCTTTTTACCACAGGAGAAGAAATCAGCCCTCAACAACTTAACCGGCGGAAAAAGATTTTTTTGAAAAAATCCCTAAGCCCCGGGGTCACAATTTCAGGAAAAATCTCCCTTTTGCCAATTCACTCAAAAATGCTGCCAAACCCTTGCAAATGCTCCCCTGAAAGTTTTGGAAGTCGAAACAGAAGGCTTTTTATCACAGGACAGAAAATCCTTAACCGGCAGAAAAATATTTTTTTGAAAAAATCCCTAAGCCCCGGGGTCTCAATTTCAGCAAAAACCTGACTTTCGGCAATTTACTCAAAAATGGTGCCAAACGGTTTCAAATGCTCCCCTGAGATGTCTGGCTTTCGAAACAGAAGGCTTTTTATCACCGGAAAAGAAATCAGCCCTCGAAAACTTAACTGTCAGAAAAACATTTTTTTAAAAAAATCCCTAAGCCCCGGGGTCACAATTTCAGCAAAATTCTGACTTTTGGCAATTCACTCAAAAATGGTGCCAAACGGTTGCAAATGCTCCCCTGAGATGTCTGGCTGTCAAAACAGAAGGCTTTTTATCACAGGAAAAGAAATCAGCCCTCGACAACATAACCGGCAGAAAAAGATTTTTTTGAAAAAATCCCTAAGCCCCGGGGTCTCAATTTCAGCAAAAACCTACTCTCGGCAACTCACTCAAAAATGGTGCCAAACGGTTGCAAATGCTCCCCTGAGATGTTTGGCGGTCAAAATAGAAGGCTTTTTATCACCGGAAAAGAAATCAGCCGTCGACAACTTAACTGTCAGAAAAACATTTTTTTTGAAAAAAATCCCTATGCCCCGCCGGGGTCACAATTTCATCAAAAATCTCACTTTCGGCAAGAGAATCAAAGATGGTGCCAAATAGTTGCAAATGCTTCCCTGAAATGCCTGGCTGTCGAAACAGAAGGCTTTTTATCACAGGAAAAGAAATCAGCCCTCGACAACATAACCGGCAGAAAAACATTTTTTTGAAAAAAATCCCTAAGCCCCGGGGTCACAATTTCATCAAAATTCTAACTTTCGGCAATTCACTCAAAAATGGTGCCAAACGGTTGCAAATGCTCCCCTGAAAAGTTTGGCGGTCGAAACAGAAGGCTTTTTATCACAGGACAGAAAATCCTTAACCGGCAGAAAAATATTTTTTTGAAAAAATCCCTAAGCCCCGGGGTCTCAATTTCAGCAAAAACCTGACTTTCGGCAATTCACTCAAAAATGGTGCCAAACGGTTGCAAATGCTCCCCTGAGATGTTTGGCGGTCGAAACAGAAGGCATTTTATCACAGGACAGAAAATCCTTAACCGGCAGGAAAAGATTTTTTTGAAAAAAATCCCAAAGCCCCGGGGTCACAATTTCAGCAAAAAACTGACTTTCGGCAATTGACTGAAAATGGTGGCAAACGGTTGCAAATGCTCCCCTGAGATATCTGGCTGTCGAAACAGAAGGCTTTTTATCACAGGACAGAAAATCTGACTTTTGGCAATTGACTCAAAAATGGTGCCAAACGGTTGCAAATGCTCCCCTGAAAAGTTTCGCGGTCGAAACAGAAGGCTTTTCATCACAGGACAGAAAATCCTTAACCGGCAGGAAAAGATTTTTTTGAAAAAAATCCCTAAGCCCTGGGGTCACAATTTCAGCAAAAACCTGACTTTTGGCAATTGACTCAAAAATGGTGCCAAACGGTTGCAAATGCTCCCCTGAGATGTTTGGCGGTCAAAACGGAAGGCTTTTTATCACCGGAAAAGAAATCAGCCCTCGAAAACTTAAATGTCAGAAAAAACATTTTTTTGAAAAAATCCCTAAGCCCTGGGGTCACAATTTCATAAAAAATGTGACTTTCGGCAATTCACTCAAAAATGGTGCCAAACGGCTGCAAATGCTCCCCTGAGATGTTTGGCGGTCGAAACAGAAGGCTTTATATCACTGTACCGAAAATTCTTAACCGGCAGAAAAACATTTTTTTGAAAAAATCCCTAAGCCCCGGGGTCACAATTTCATCAAAAATCTGACTTTCGGCCATTCCCTCAAAAATGGTGCCTACTGAAGTAAGTAGGAAACACCACTGGGCCGGTAAGATAAAATCTCAGTCAAATCCTTTATTTTGACTACTGGCTCCTCACACAGCTCCTGACTCACGACAGTGTGTTGCCCATCGCTCAGTTCTGACTAAAGGATTTTATGCAGCCACTGCTGGCGGGGACATTTTGGGACCCAAAATATCCAACGCCACTAAATTCTGGTGTACTTTTTAACATAATAGTGTAAACAGGGATCAACATACAAACACTGAGAAGCCATTCCCCCCGCCCCACTAATTTAGATGGAAACAACTGGAAAAACCTCTGTGGTTGAGGCTACCAGCATGGCGCCATTTCGTACAATGAACACTTCCGAGGTCATTCTTACTACTACTTTTACTACTACTCTACTACAACTTTACTGCTACTTTACTACTTTACTACCACTTTAATATTCCTTTACTACTGCTTCACTACTACTTTACTACTGCCTTACTACTGCTTTACTATCCTTTTTTACTACTATTCCACCGCTTTACTATTGGACCATTTTACTACTACTTTAATACTATCTTACTGCTGTTTCACTACTGCCTTACTACCATTTTACTACTATTTTACTACTGCATTACTACTACTAATTTACTACTGTTTTACTACTACTTTACTGCTATTTTACTACTATTCCACCGCTTTACTATTGTTTTAGAATTACTTAACTGCTACTTCACTACTGGTTTACTATTGCTTTACTACCACTTTACTTCCACTTTACTACTGCTACTTTATTACTTATCCTACTTTACTATTTATACCCCTATTTATACAGTAGACCTTCCTCAACAATGGCATGCGTGTCTACAGTAACAAATAGTATTGTTACTATTTTATTAATTGTATATACTGCCCTTCAACCGGAGATTTAAGGTTGGTTTACAACTTAAAAATGCAAGGTAAAAAACACCTTAACTGGCAGAATTTTTTTTTAAAAAAAAATCCCTAAGCCCCGGGGTCACAATTTCAGCAAAAATCTGACTTTCTGCAATTAACTCAAAAATGGTGACAAATGGTTTCAAATGCTCTCCTGAAAAGTTTTGCGGTCGAGACAGAAGGCTTTTTATCACAGGACAGAAAATCCTTAACCGGCAGAAAAAGATTTTTTTGAAAAAATCCCTAAGCCCCGGGGTCACAATTTCCCTGAGAGGTTTGCGGGCGATACAGAAGGCTTTTATCACAGGACAGAAAATCCTTAACCGGCAGAAAAAGATTCTTTTGAAAATATCCCTAAGCCCCGGGGTCACAATTTCATCAAAAATCTGACTTTCGGCAATTCACTCAAAAATGGTGCCAAACGGTTGCAAATGCTTCCCTGAGATGTCTGGCTGTCGAAACAGAAGGCTTTTTATCACAGGAATAGAAATCAGCCCTCGACAATTTAACCGGCAGAGACAGATTTTTTTCAAAAAAATCCCTAAGCCCCGCGGTCACAATTTCATCAAAAATCTGACTTTCGGCCATTCCCTCAAAAATGGTGCCTACTGAAGAAAGTAGGAAACACCACTGGGCCGGTAAGATATAATCTAAGTCACATCCCTTATTTTGATTCCTGGCTCCTCACACAGATCCTGACTCACGACAGTGTGTTGCCCATCGCTCAGTTCTGACTAAAGGATTTTATGCAGCCACTGCTGGCGTTGACATTTTGGGACCCAAAATATACAACGCCACTAAATTCTGGTGTACTTTTTAACATAATAGTGTAAACAGGGATCAACATACAAACACTGAGAAGCCATTCCCCCCGCCCCACTACTTTATATGGAAACAACTGGAAAAACCTCTGTGATTGAGGCTACCAACATGGCGCCATTTTGTACAACGAACACTTCCGAGGCCATTCTTACTACTACTTTACTACTACTTTACTACCGCTTTACTACTACTTTACTACTACTTTACTACCACTTTACTACCGCTTTACTACTACTTTACTACTACTTTACTACCGCTTTACTACTACTTTACTACTACTTTACTACTGCCTTACTACTGCTTTACTATTATTTTACTACTACTTTGCTATCCTTTTACTACTACTTTACAGCTATTTTACTACTATTGCACTGCTTTACTATTGGACCATTTTACTACTACTTTACTACTATCTTACTGCTGTTTCACTACTGCCTTACTACCATTTTACTACTATTTTACTATTGCATTACTACTACTACTTTACTACTGTTTTACTACTACTTTACTGCTATTTTTCTACTATTCCACCACTTTACTATTGTTTTACCATTACTTAACTGCTACTTCACTGAGCCCCGGGCTCACAATTTCAGCAAAAATCTGACTTTCGGCAATTCACTCAAAAATGGTGCCAAACGGTTGCAAATGGTCCCCTGAAAGGTTTGGCGGTCGAAACAGAAGGCTTTTTATCACAGAAAAAGAAATCAGGCCTTGATAACATAACAGGCAGAAAAACATTTTTTTGAGAAAATCCCTAAGCCCCGGGGTCACAATTTCATCAAAAATGTGACTTTGCCCAATACACTCAAAAATGGTGCCAAACGGTTGCAAATGCTCCCCTGAGATGTTTGGGGGTCGAAACAGAAGGCTTTTTATCACAGGAAAAGTAATCAGCCCTTGACAACTTAACCGGCAGAAAAACATTTTTTTGAAAAAAACCCTAAGCCCCGGGGTCACAATTTCCCTGAGATGTCTGGCTGTCGAAACAGAAGGCTTTTTATCACAGGACAGAAAATCCTTAACCGGCAGAAAAACATTTTTTTGAAAAAATCCCTAAGCCCCGCAGTCACAATTTCATCAAAAATCTGACTTTCGGCCATTCACTCAAAAATGGTGCCTACTGAAGAAAGTAGGAAACACCACTGGGCCGGTAAGATATCATCTAAATGAAATCCCTTATTTTGACTACTGGCTCCTCACACAGATCCTGACTCATGACAGTGTGTTGCCCATCGCTCAGTTCTGACTAAAGGATTTTATACAGCCAATGCTGGCGGGGACATCTTAGGACCCCAAATATCCAATGCCACTAAATTCTGGTGTACTTTTTAACATAATAGTGTAAACAGGGATCAACATAAAACACTGAGAAGCTATTCCCCCGCCCCACTACTTTATATGGAAACAACTGGAAAAACCTCTGTGATTGAGGCTACCAACATGGCGCCATTTTGTACAACGAACACTTCCAAGGTCATTCTTACTACTATTTTACTACTACTTTACTACTACTTTACTACTACTTTACTACCACTTTACCACTACTTTACCACTGCTTTACTACTGCTTTTCTACTGCTTCACAACTACTTTACCACCATTTTACTACTGCCTTACTACTGCTTTACTATTATTTTACTACTACTTTACTACTATCTTACTGCTGTTTCACTACTGGCTTACTACCATTTTACTAACATTTTACTACTGTTTTACTACTACTACTTTACTACTGTTTTACTACTACTTTACTGCTATTTTACTACTATTCCACCACTTTACTATTGTTTTACCATTACTTAACTGCTACTTCACTACTGGTTTACTATTGCTTTACTTCCACTTTACTTCCACTTTACTACTACTACTTTATTACTTATCCTACTTTACTATTTATACAGTAGACCTTTCTGAACAATGGCATGCCTGTCTATAGTAACAAATAGTATTGTTACTATTTTATTAATTGTATATACTGCCCCTCATCCGTAGATTTAAGTTTGGTTTACAACTTAAAAATTCACCTTAACCGGCAGAATTTTTTTTTAAAAATAAATCCCTAAGACGGTCACAATTTCATCAAAAATCTGACTTTCAGCAATTCACTCAAAAATGCTGCCAAACGGTTGCAAATGCTCCCCTGAAAAGTTTGGCGGTCGAAACAGAAGGCTTTTTATCACAGGACAGAAAATCCTTAACCGGCAGAAAAATATTTTTTTGAAAAAATCCCTAAGCCCCGGGGTCTCAATTTCAGCAAAAACCTACTCTCGGCAACTCACTCAAAAATGGTGCCAAACGGTTGCAAATGCTCCCCTGAGATGTTTGGCGGTTGAAACAGAAGGCTTTTTATCACAGGTAAAGAAATCAGCCCTTGACAACTTAACTGGCAGAAAAAGATTTTTTTGAAAAAATCCCTAAGCCCCGGGGTCACAATTTCATCAAAAATCTGACTTTCGGCCATTCCCTCAAAAATGGTGCCTACTGAAGTAAGTAGGAAACACCACTGGGCCGGTAAGATAAAATCTCAGTCAAATCCTTTATTTTGACTACTGGCTCCTCACACAGCTCCTGACTCACGACAGTGTGTTGCCCATCGCTCAGTTCTGACTAAAGGATTTTATGCAGCCACTGCTGGCGGGGACATTTTGGGACCCAAAATATCCAACGCCACTAAATTCTGGTGTACTTTTTAACATAATAGTGTAAACAGGGATCAACATACAAACACTGAGAAGCCATTCCCCCCGCCCCACTAATTTAGATGGAAACAACTGGAAAAACCTCTGTGGTTGAGGCTACCAGCATGGCGCCATTTCGTACAATGAACACTTCCGAGGTCATTCTTACTACTACTTTTACTACTACTCTACTACAACTTTACTGCTACTTTACTACTTTACTACCACTTTAATATTCCTTTACTACTGCTTCACTACTACTTTACTACCATTTTACTACTGCCTTACTACTGCTTTACTATCCTTTTTTACTACTATTCCACCGCTTTACTATTGGACCATTTTACTACTACTTTAATACTATCTTACTGCTGTTTCACTACTGCCTTACTACCATTTTACTACTATTTTACTACTGCATTACTACTACTAATTTACTACTGTTTTACTACTACTTTACTGCTATTTTACTACTATTCCACCGCTTTACTATTGTTTTAGAATTACTTAACTGCTACTTCACTACTGGTTTACTATTGCTTTACTACCACTTTACTTCCACTTTACTACTGCTACTTTATTACTTATCCTACTTTACTATTTATACCCCTATTTATACAGTAGACCTTCCTGAACAATGGCATGCGTGTCTACAGTAACAAATAGTATTGTTACTATTTTATTAATTGTATATACTGCCCTTCAACCGGAGATTTAAGGTTGGTTTACAACTTAAAAATCCAAGGTAAAAAACACCTTAACTGGCAGAATTTTTTAAAAAAAAAAAATCCCTAAGCCCCGGGGTCACAATTTCAGCAAAAATCTGACTTTCTGCAATTAACTCAAAAATGGTGACAAATGGTTTCAAATGCTCTCCTGAAAAGTTTTGCGGTCGAGACAGAAGGCTTTTTATCACAGGACAGAAAATCCTTAACCGGCAGAAAAAGATTTTTTTGAAAAAATCCCTAAGCCCCGGGGTCACAATTTCCCTGAGAGGTTTGCGGGCGATACAGAAGGCTTTTATCACAGGACAGAAAATCCTTAACCGGCAGAAAAAGATTCTTTTGAAAATATCCCTAAGCCCCGGGGTCACAATTTCATCAAAAATCTGACTATTGGCAATTCACACAAAAATGATGACAAACGGTTGCAAATGCTCCCCTGAGATCTTTGGCGGTCGAAACAGAATGCTTTTTACCACAGGAAAAGTAATCAGCACTTGACAACTTAACCGGCACAAAAATATTTTTTTGAAAAAATCCCAAAGCCCCGGGGTCACAATTTCATCAAAAATCTGACTTTCGGCAATTCACTCAAAAATGGTGCCAAACGGTTGCAAATGCTTCCCTGAGATGTCTGGCTGTCGAAACAGAAGGCTTTTTATCACAGGAATAGAAATCAGCCCTCGACAATTTAACCGGCAGAGACAGATTTTTTTCAAAAAAATCCCTAAGCCCCGCGGTCACAATTTCATCAAAAATCTGACTTTCGGCCATTCCCTCAAAAATGGTGCCTACTGAAGAAAGTAGGAAACACCACTGGGCCGGTAAGATATCATCTAAATGAAATCCCTTATTTTGACTACTGGCTCCTCACACAGATCCTGACTCATGACAGTGTGTTGCCCATCGCTCAGTTCTGACTAAAGGATTTTATACAGCCAATGCTGGCGGGGACATCTTAGGACCCCAAATATCCAATGCCACTAAATTCTGGTGTACTTTTTAACATAATAGTGTAAACAGGGATCAACATAAAACACTGAGAAGCTATTCCCCCCGCCCCACTACTTTATATGGAAACAACTGGAAAAACCTCTGTGATTGAGGCTACCAACATGGCGCCATTTTGTACAACGAACACTTCCGAGGTCATTCTTACTACTATTTTACTACTACTTTACTACTACTTTACTACTACTTTACTACCACTTTACCACTACTTTACCACTGCTTTACTACTGCTTTTCTACTGCTTCACAACTACTTTACTACCATTTTACTACTGTCTTACTACTGCTTTACTATTATTTTACTACTACTTTACTACTATCTTACTGCTGTTTCACTACTGGCTTACTACCATTTTACTAACATTTTACTACTGTTTTACTACTACTACTTTACTACTGTTTTACTACTACTTTACTGCTATTTTACTACTATTCCACCACTTTACTATTGTTTTACCATTACTTAACTGCTACTTCACTACTGGTTTACTATTGCTTTACTTCCACTTTACTTCCACTTTACTACTACTACTTTATTACTTATCCTACTTTACTATTTATACAGTAGACCTTTCTGAACAATGGCATGCCTGTCTATAGTAACAAATAGTATTGTTACTATTTTATTAATTGTATATACTGCCCCTCATCCGTAGATTTAAGTTTGGTTTACAACTTAAAAATTCACCTTAACCGGCAGAATTTTTTTTAAAAAATAAATCCCTAAGACGGTCACAATTTCATCAAAAATCTGACTTTCAGCAATTCACTCAAAAATGCTGCCAAACGGTTGCAAATGCTCCCCTGAAAAGTTTGGCGGTCGAAACAGAAGGCTTTTTATCACAGGACAGAAAATCCTTAACCGGCAGAAAAATATTTTTTTGAAAAAATCCCTAAGCCCCGGGGTCTCAATTTCAGCAAAAACCTACTCTCGGCAACTCACTCAAAAATGGTGCCAAACGGTTGCAAATGCTCCCCTGAGATGTTTGGCGGTTGAAACAGAAGGCTTTTTATCACAGGTAAAGAAATCAGCCCTTGACAACTTAACTGGCAGAAAAAGATTTTTTTGAAAAAATCCCTAAGCCCCGGGGTCACAATTTCATCAAAAATCTGACTTTCGGCCATTCCCTCAAAAATGGTGCCTACTGAAGTAAGTAGGAAACACCACTGGGCCGGTAAGATAAAATCTCAGTCAAATCCTTTATTTTGACTACTGGCTCCTCACACAGCTCCTGACTCACGACAGTGTGTTGCCCATCGCTCAGTTCTGACTAAAGGATTTTATGCAGCCACTGCTGGCGGGGACATTTTGGGACCCAAAATATCCAACGCCACTAAATTCTGGTGTACTTTTTAACATAATAGTGTAAACAGGGATCAACATACAAACACTGAGAAGCCATTCCCCCCGCCCCACTAATTTAGATGGAAACAACTGGAAAAACCTCTGTGGTTGAGGCTACCAGCATGGCGCCATTTCGTACAATGAACACTTCCGAGGTCATTCTTACTACTACTTTTACTACTACTCTACTACAACTTTACTGCTACTTTACTACTTTACTACCACTTTAATATTCCTTTACTACTGCTTCACTACTACTTTACTACCATTTTACTACTGCCTTACTACTGCTTTACTATCCTTTTTTACTACTATTCCACCGCTTTACTATTGGACCATTTTACTACTACTTTAATACTATCTTACTGCTGTTTCACTACTGCCTTACTACCATTTTACTACTATTTTACTACTGCATTACTACTACTAATTTACTACTGTTTTACTACTACTTTACTGCTATTTTACTACTATTCCACCGCTTTACTATTGTTTTAGAATTACTTAACTGCTACTTCACTACTGGTTTACTATTGCTTTACTACCACTTTACTTCCACTTTACTACTGCTACTTTATTACTTATCCTACTTTACTATTTATACCCCTATTTATACAGTAGACCTTCCTGAACAATGGCATGCGTGTCTACAGTAACAAATAGTATTGTTACTATTTTATTAATTGTATATACTGCCCTTCAACCGGAGATTTAAGGTTGGTTTACAACTTAAAAATGCAAGGTAAAAAACACCTTAACTGGCAGAATTTTTTTTTTAAAAAAAATCCCTAAGCCCCGGGGTCACAATTTCAGCAAAAATCTGACTTTCTGCAATTAACTCAAAAATGGTGACAAATGGTTTCAAATGCTCTCCTGAAAAGTTTTGCGGTCGAGACAGAAGGCTTTTTATCACAGGACAGAAAATCCTTAACCGGCAGAAAAAGATTTTTTTGAAAAAATCCCTAAGCCCCGGGGTCACAATTTCCCTGAGAGGTTTGCGGGCGATACAGAAGGCTTTTATCACAGGACAGAAAATCCTTAACCGGCAGAAAAAGATTCTTTTGAAAATATCCCTAAGCCCCGGGGTCACAATTTCATCAAAAATCTGACTATTGGCAATTCACACAAAAATGGTGACAAACGGTTGCAAATGCTCCCCTGAGATCTTTGGCGGTCGAAACAGAATGCTTTTTACCACAGGAAAAGTAATCAGCACTTGACAACTTAACCGGCACAAAAATATTTTTTTGAAAAAATCCCAAAGCCCCGGGGTCACAATTTCATCAAAAATCTGACTTTCGGCAATTCACTCAAAAATGGTGCCAAACGGTTGCAAATGCTTCCCTGAGATGTCTGGCTGTCGAAACAGAAGGCTTTTTATCACAGGAATAGAAATCAGCCCTCGACAATTTAACCGGCAGAGACAGATTTTTTTCAAAAAAATCCCTAAGCCCCGCGGTCACAATTTCATCAAAAATCTGACTTTCGGCCATTCCCTCAAAAATGGTGCCTACTGAAGAAAGTAGGAAACACCACTGGGCCGGTAAGATATAATCTAAGTCACATCCCTTATTTTGATTACTGGCTCCTCACACAGATCCTGACTCACGACAGTGTGTTGCCCATCGCTCAGTTCTGACTAAAGGATTTTATGCAGCCACTGCTGGCGTTGACATTTTGGGACCCAAAATATACAACGCCACTAAATTCTGGTGTACTTTTTAACATAATAGTGTAAACAGGGATCAACATACAAACACTGAGAAGCCATTCCCCCCGCCCCACTACTTTATATGGAAACAACTGGAAAAACCTCTGTGATTGAGGCTACCAACATGGCGCCATTTTGTACAACGAACACTTCCGAGGCCATTCTTACTACTACTTTACTACTACTTTACTACTACTTTACTACCGCTTTACTACTACTTTACTACTACTTTACTACCACTTTACTACCGCTTTACTACTACTTTACTACCGCTTTACTACTACTTTACTACTACTTTACTACCATTTTACTACTGCCTTACTACTGCTTTACTATTATTTTACTACTACTTTGCTATCCTTTTACTACTACTTTACAGCTATTTTACTACTATTGCACTGCTTTACTATTGGACCATTTTACTACTACTTTACTACTATCTTACTGCTGTTTCACTACTGCCTTACTACCATTTTACTACTATTTTACTATTGCATTACTACTACTACTTTACTACTGTTTTACTACTACTTTACTGCTATTTTTCTACTATTCCACCACTTTACTATTGTTTTACCATTACTTAACTGCTACTTCACTGAGCCCCGGGCTCACAATTTCAGCAAAAATCTGACTTTCGGCAATTCACTCAAAAATGGTGCCAAACGGTTGCAAATGGTCCCCTGAAAGGTTTGGCGGTCGAAACAGAAGGCTTTTTATCACAGAAAAAGAAATCAGGCCTTGATAACATAACAGGCAGAAAAACATTTTTTTGAGAAAATCCCTAAGCCCCGGGGTCACAATTTCATCAAAAATGTGACTTTGCCCAATACACTCAAAAATGGTGCCAAACGGTTGCAAATGCTCCCCTGAGATGTTTGGGGGTCGAAACAGAAGGCTTTTTATCACAGGAAAAGTAATCAGCCCTTGACAACTTAACCGGCAGAAAAACATTTTTTTGAAAAAAACCCTAAGCCCCGGGGTCACAATTTCCCTGAGATGTCTGGCTGTCGAAACAGAAGGCTTTTTATCACAGGACAGAAAATCCTTAACCGGCAGAAAAACATTTTTTTGAAAAAATCCCTAAGCCCCGCAGTCACAATTTCATCAAAAATCTGACTTTCGGCCATTCACTCAAAAATGGTGCCTACTGAAGAAAGTAGGAAACACCACTGGGCCGGTAAGATATCATCTAAATGAAATCCCTTATTTTGACTACTGGCTCCTCACACAGATCCTGACTCATGACAGTGTGTTGCCCATCGCTCAGTTCTGACTAAAGGATTTTATACAGCCAATGCTGGCGGGGACATCTTAGGACCCCAAATATCCAATGCCACTAAATTCTGGTGTACTTTTTAACATAATAGTGTAAACAGGGATCAACATAAAACACTGAGAAGCTATTCCCCCCGCCCCACTACTTTATATGGAAACAACTGGAAAAACCTCTGTGATTGAGGCTACCAACATGGCGCCATTTTGTACAACGAACACTTCCGAGGTCATTCTTACTACTATTTTACTACTACTTTACTACTACTTTACTACTACTTTACTACCACTTTACCACTACTTTACCACTGCTTTACTACTGCTTTTCTACTGCTTCACAACTACTTTACTACCATTTTACTACTGCCTTACTACTGCTTTACTATTATTTTACTACTACTTTACTACTATCTTACTGCTGTTTCACTACTGGCTTACTACCATTTTACTAACATTTTACTACTGTTTTACTACTACTACTTTACTACTGTTTTACTACTACTTTACTGCTATTTTACTACTATTCCACCACTTTACTATTGTTTTACCATTATTTAACTGCTACTTCACTACTGGTTTACTATTGCTTTACTTCCACTTTACTTCCACTTTACTACTACTACTTTATTACTTATCCTACTTTACTATTTATACAGTAGACCTTTCTGAACAATGGCATGCCTGTCTATAGTAACAAATAGTATTGTTACTATTTTATTAATTGTATATACTGCCCCTCATCCGTAGATTTAAGTTTGGTTTACAACTTAAAAATGCACCTTAACCGGCAGAATTTTTTTTAAAAAATAAATCCCTAAGACGGTCACAATTTCATCAAAAATCTGACTTTCAGCAATTCACTCAAAAATGCTGCCAAACGGTTGCAAATGCTCCCCTGAAAAGTTTGGCGGTCGAAACAGAAGGCTTTTTATCACAGGACAGAAAATCCTTAACCGGCAGAAAAATATTTTTTTGAAAAAATCCCTAAGCCCCGGGGTCTCAATTTCAGCAAAAACCTACTCTCGGCAACTCACTCAAAAATGGTGCCAAACGGTTGCAAATGCTCCCCTGAGATGTTTGGCGGTCAAAACAGAAGGCTTTTTATCACCGGAAAAGAAATCAGCCGTCGACAACTTAACTGTCAGAAAAACATTTTTTTTGAAAAAAATCCCTATGCCCCGCCGGGGTCACAATTTCATCAAAAATCTCACTTTCGGCAAGAGAATCAAAAATGGTGCCAAACAGTTGCAAATGCTTCCCTGAGATGCCTGGCTGTCGAAACAGAAGGCTTTTTATCACAGGAAAAGAAATCAGCCCTCGACAACATAACCGGCAGAAAAGCATTTTAATGAAAAAATCCCTAAGCCCCAGGGTCACAATTTCATCAAAATTCTAACTTTCGGCAATTCACTCAAAAATGGTGCCAAACGGTTGCAAATGCTCCCCTGAAAAGTTTGGCGGTCGAAACAGAAGGCTTTTTATCACAGGACAGAAAATCCTTAACCGGCAGAAAAATATTTTTTTGAAAAAATCCCTAAGCCCCGGGGTCTCAATTTCAGCAAAAACCTGACTTTCGGCAATTCACTCAAAAATGGTGCCAAACGGTTGCAAATGCTCCCCTGAGATGTTTGGCGGTCGAAACAGAAGGCTTTTTATCACAGGACAGAAAATCCTTAACCGGCAGGAAAAGATTTTTTTGAAAAAAATCCCAAAGCCCTGGGGTCACAATTTCAGCAAAAACCTGACTTTCGGCAATTGACTGAAAATGGTGGCAAACGGTTGCAAATGCTCCCCTGAGATATCTGGCTGTCGAAACAGAAGGCTTTTTATCACAGGACAGAAAATCTGACTTTTGGCAATTGACTCAAAAATGGTGCCAAACGGTTGCAAATGCTCCCCTGAAAAGTTTGACGGTCGAAACAGAAGGCTTTTCATCACAGGACAGAAAATCCTTAACCGGCAGGAAAAGATTTTTTTGAAAAAAATCCCTAAGCCCTGGGGTCACAATTTCAGCAAAAACCTGACTTTTGGCAATTGACTCAAAAATGGTGCCAAACGGTTGCAAATGCTCCCCTGAGATGTTTGGCGGTCAAAACGGAAGGCTTTTTATCACCGGAAAAGAAATCAGCCCTCGAAAACTTAACTGTCAGAAAAAACATTTTTTTGAAAAAATCCCTAAGCCCTGGGGTCACAATTTCATAAAAAATGTGACTTTCGGCAATTCACTCAAAAATGGTGCCAAACGGCTGCAAATGCTCCCCTGAGATGTTTGGCGGTCGAAACAGAAGGCTTTTTATCACTGTACCGAAAATTCTTAACCGGCAGAAAAACATTTTTTTGAAAAAATCCCTAAGCCCCGGGGTCACAATTTCATCAAAATTCTAACTTTCGGCAATTCACTCAAAAATGGTGCCAAACGGTTGCATATGCTCCCCTGAGATGTTTGGCGGTCGAAACAGAAGGCTTTTTACCACAGGAAAAGTAATCAGCCCTTGACAACTTAACCGGCAGAAAAATATTTTTTTGAAAAAATCCCTAAGCCCCGGGGTCACAATTTCATCAAAAACCTGACTTTTGGCAATTGACTCAAAAATGGTGCCAAACGGTTGCAAATGCTCCCCTGAGATGTTTGGGTGTTGAAACAGAAGGCTTTTTATCACCGGAAAAGAAATCAGCCCTCGAAAACTTAACTGTCAGAAAAAACATTTTTTTGAAAAAATCCCTAAGCCCCGGGGTCACAATTTCCCTGAGAGGTTTGGCGATCGATACAGAAGGCTTTTATCACAGGACAGAAAATCCTTAACCGGCAGAAAAAGATTTTTTTGAAAAAATCCCTAAGCCCCGGGGTCACAATTTCAGCAAAAATCTGACTTTCGGCAATTCACTCAAAAATGGCGCCAAACGGTTGCAAACGCTCCCCTGAGATGTTTGCCGGTTGAAACAGAAGGCTTTTTATCACAGGTAAAGAAATCAGCCCTTGACAACTTAACTGGCAGAAAAAGATTTTTTTGAAAAAATCCCTAAGCCCCGGGGTCACAATTTCATCAAAAATCTGACTTTCGGCCATTCCCTCAAAAATGGTGCCTACTGAAGTAAGTAGGAAACACCACTGGGCCGGTAAGATAAAATCTCAGTCAAATCCTTTATTTTGACTACTGGCTCCTCACACAGCTCCTGACTCACGACAGTGTGTTGCCCATCGCTCAGTTCTGACTAAAGGATTTTATGCAGCCACTGCTGGCGGGGACATTTTGGGACCCAAAATATCCAACGCCACTAAATTCTGGTGTACTTTTTAACATCATAGTGTAAACAGGGATCAACATACAAACACTGAGAAGCCATTCCCCCCGCCCCACTAATTTAGATGGAAACAACTGGAAAAACCTCTGTGGTTGAGGCTACCAGCATGGCGCCATTTCGTACAATGAACACTTCCGAGGTCATTCTTACTACTACTTTTACTACTACTCTACTACAACTTTACTGCTACTTTACTACTTTACTACCACTTTAATATTCCTTTACTACTGCTTCACTACTACTTTACTACCATTTTACTACTGCCTTACTACTGCTTTACTATCCTTTTTTACTACTATTCCACCGCTTTACTATTGGACCATTTTACTACTACTTTAATACTATCTTACTGCTGTTTCACTACTGCCTTACTACCATTTTACTACTATTTTACTACTGCATTACTACTACTAATTTACTACTGTTTTACTACTACTTTACTGCTATTTTACTACTATTCCACCGCTTTACTATTGTTTTAGAATTACTTAACTGCTACTTCACTACTGGTTTACTATTGCTTTACTACCACTTTACTTCCACTTTACTACTGCTACTTTATTACTTATCCTACTTTACTATTTATACCCCTATTTATACAGTAGACCTTCCTGAACAATGGCATGCGTGTCTACAGTAACAAATAGTATTGTTACTATTTTATTAATTGTATATACTGCCCTTCAACCGGAGATTTAAGGTTGGTTTACAACTTAAAAATCCAAGGTAAAAAACACCTTAACTGGCAGAATTTTTTTTTTAAAAAAAATCCCTAAGCCCCGGGGTCACAATTTCAGCAAAAATCTGACTTTCTGCAATTAACTCAAAAATGGTGACAAATGGTTTCAAATGCTCTCCTGAAAAGTTTTGCGGTCGAGACAGAAGGCTTTTTATCACAGAACAGAAAATCCTTAACCGGCAGAAAAAGATTTTTTTGAAAAAATCCCTAAGCCCCGGGGTCACAATTTCCCTGAGAGGTTTGCGGGCGATACAGAAGGCTTTTATCACAGGACAGAAAATCCTTAACCGGCAGAAAAAGATTCTTTTGAAAATATCCCTAAGCCCCGGGGTCACAATTTCATCAAAAATCTGACTATTGGCAATTCACACAAAAATGGTGACAAACGGTTGCAAATGCTCCCCTGAGATCTTTGGCGGTCGAAACAGAATGCTTTTTAACACAGGAAAAGTAATCAGCACTTGACAACTTAACCGGCACAAAAATATTTTTTTGAAAAAATCCCAAAGCCCCGGGGTCACAATTTCATCAAAAATCTGACTTTCGGCAATTCACTCAAAAATGGTGCCAAACGGTTGGAAATGCTTCCCTGAGATGTCTGGCTGTCGAAACAGAAGGCTTTTTATCACAGGAATAGAAATCAGCCCTCGACAATTTAACCGGCAGAGACAGATTTTTTTCAAAAAAATCCCTAAGCCCCGCGGTCACAATTTCATCAAAAATCTGACTTTCGGCCATTCCCTCAAAAATGGTGCCTACTGAAGAAAGTAGGAAACACCACTGGGCCGGTAAGATATAATCTAAGTCACATCCCTTATTTTGATTACTGGCTCCTCACACAGATCCTGACTCACGACAGTGTGTTGCCCATCGCTCAGTTCTGACTAAAGGATTTTATGCAGCCACTGCTGGCGTTGACATTTTGGGACCCAAAATATACAACGCCACTAAATTCTGGTGTACTTTTTAACATAATAGTGTAAACAGGGATCAACATACAAACACTGAGAAGCCATTCCCCCCGCCCCACTACTTTATATGGAAACAACTGGAAAAACCTCTGTGATTGAGGCTACCAACATGGCGCCATTTTGTACAACGAACACTTCCGAGGCCATTCTTACTACTACTTTACTACTACTTTACTACTACTTTACTACCGCTTTACTACTACTTTACTACTACTTTACTACCACTTTACTACCGCTTTACTACTACTTTACTACTACTTTACTACCATTTTACTACTGCCTTACTACTGCTTTACTATTATTTTACTACTACTTTGCTATCCTTTTACTACTACTTTACAGCTATTTTACTACTATTGCACTGCTTTACTATTGGACCATTTTACTACTACTTTACTACTATCCTACTGCTGTTTCACTACTGCCTTACTACCATTTTACTACTATTTTACTATTGCATTACTACTACTACTTTACTACTGTTTTACTACTACTTTACTGCTATTTTTCTACTATTCCACCACTTTACTATTGTTTTACCATTACTTAACTGCTACTTCACTGAGCCCCGGGCTCACAATTTCAGCAAAAATCTGACGTTCGGCAATTCACTCAAAAATGGTGCCAAACGGTTGCAAATGGTCCCCTGAAAGGTTTGGCGGTCGAAACAGAAGGCTTTTTATCACAGAAAAAGAAATCAGGCCTTGATAACATAACAGGCAGAAAAACATTTTTTTGAGAAAATCCCTAAGCCCCGGGGTCACAATTTCATCAAAAATGTGACTTTGCCCAATACACTCAAAAATGGTGCCAAACGGTTGCAAATGCTCCCCTGAGATGTTTGGGGGTCGAAACAGAAGGCTTTTTATCACAGGAAAAGTAATCAGCCCTTGACAACTTAACCGGCAGAAAAACATTTTTTTGAAAAAAACCCTAAGCCCCGGGGTCACAATTTCCCTGAGATGTCTGGCTGTCGAAACAGAAGGCTTTTTATCACAGGACAGAAAATCCTTAACCGGCAGAAAAACATTTTTTTGAAAAAATCCCTAAGCCCCGCAGTCACAATTTCATCAAAAATCTGACTTTCGGCCATTCACTCAAAAATGGTGCCTACTGAAGAAAGTAGGAAACACCACTGGGCCGGTAAGATATCATCTAAATGAAATCCCTTATTTTGACTACTGGCTCCTCACACAGATCCTGACTCATGACAGTGTGTTGCCCATCGCTCAGTTCTGACTAAAGGATTTTATACAGCCAATGCTGGCGGGGACATCTTAGGACCCCAAATATCCAATGCCACTAAATTCTGGTGTACTTTTTAACATAATAGTGTAAACAGGGATCAACATAAAACACTGAGAAGCTATTCCCCCCGCCCCACTACTTTATATGGAAACAACTGGAAAAACCTCTGTGATTGAGGCTACCAACATGGCGCCATTTTGTACAACGAACACTTCCGAGGTCATTCTTACTACTATTTTACTACTACTTTACTACTACTTTACTACTACTTTACTACCACTTTACCACTGAGAAGCTATTCCCCCCGCCCCACTACTTTATATGGAAACAACTGGAAAAACCTCTGTGATTGAGGCTACCAACATGGCGCCATTTTGTACAACGAACACTTCCGAGGTCATTCTTACTACTATTTTACCACTACTTTACCACTGCTTTACTACTGCTTTTCTACTGCTTCACAACTACTTTACTACCATTTTACTACTGCCTTACTACTGCTTTACTATTATTTTACTACTACTTTACTACTATCTTACTGCTGTTTCACTACTGGCTTACTACCATTTTACTAACATTTTACTACTGCATTACTACTACTACTTTACTACTGTTTTACTACTACTTTACTGCTATTTTACTACTATTCCACCACTTTACTATTGTTTTACCATTACTTAACTGCTACTTCACTACTGGTTTACTATTGCTTTACTTCCACTTTACTTCCACTTTACTACTACTACTTTATTACTTATCCTACTTTACTATTTATACAGTAGACCTTTCTGAACAATGGCATGCCTGTCTATAGTAACAAATAGTATTGTTACTATTTTATTAATTGTATATACTGCCCCTCATCCGTAGATTTAAGTTTGGTTTACAACTTAAAAATGCACCTTAACCGGCAGATTTTTTTTTAAAAAATAAATCCCTAAGACGGTCACAATTTCATCAAAAATCTGACTTTCAGCAATTCACTCAAAAATGCTGCCAAACGGATGCAAATGCTCCCCTGAAAAGTTTGGCGGTCAAAAGAGAAGGCTTTTTATCACCGGAAAAGAAATCAGCCCTCGATAACTTAACTGTCAGAAAAAACATTTTTTTGAAAAAATCCCTAAGCCCCGGGATCACAATTTCATCAAAAATCTGACTTTCGGTAATTCACTCAAAAATGGTGCCAAACGGTTGCAAATGCTCCCCTGAGATGTTTGGGGGTCAAAACAGAAGGCTTTTTATCTCAGGAAATGAAATCAGTCCTCGACAACTTAATCGGCAGAAAAACATTTTTTTGAAAAAATCCCTAAGCCCCAGGGTCACAATTTCAGCAAAAATTTGACTTTCGGCAATTCACTCAAAAATGGTGCCAAACGGTTGCAAATGCTCCCCTGAAAAATTTGGCGGTCAAAACAGAAGGTTTTTTTATCACAGGACAGAAAATCTTTAACCGGCAGAAAAAGATTTCTTTGAAAAAATCCCTAAGCCCCGAGGTCACAATTTCAGCAAAAATATGACTTTCCGCAATTCAATCAAAAATGGTGGCAAACGGTTGCAAATGCTCCCCTGAAAAGTTTTGCGGTCGAGACAGAAGGCTTTTTATCACAGGACAGAAAATCCTTAACCGGCAGAAAAAGATTTTTTTGAAAAAATCCCTAAGCCCCGGGGTCACAATTTCAGCAAAAATCTGACTTTCGGCAATTCACTCAAAAATGGCGCCAAACGGTTGCAAACGCTCCCCTGAGATGTTTGCCGGTTGAAACAGAAGGCTTTTTATCACAGGTAAAGAAATCAGCCCTTGACAACTTAACTGGCAGAAAAAGATTTTTTTGAAAAAATCCCTAAGCCCCGGGGTCACAATTTCATCAAAAATCTGACTTTCGGCCATTCCCTCAAAAATGGTGCCTACTGAAGTAAGTAGGAAACACCACTGGGCCGGTAAGATAAAATCTCAGTCAAATCCTTTATTTTGACTACTGGCTCCTCACACAGCTCCTGACTCACGACAGTGTGTTGCCCATCGCTCAGTTCTGACTAAAGGATTTTATGCAGCCACTGCTGGCGGGGACATTTTGGGACCCAAAATATCCAACGCCACTAAATTCTGGTGTACTTTTTAACATAATAGTGTAAACAGGGTTCAACATACAAACACTGAGAAGCCATTCCCCCCGCCCCACTAATTTATATGGAAACAACTGGAAAAACCTCTGTGGTTGAGGCTACCAACATGGCGCCATTTCGTACAATGAACACTTCCGAGGTCATTCTTACTACTACTTTACTACTACTCTACTACAACTTTACTGCTACTTTACTACTTTACTACCACTTTAATATTCCTTTACTACTGCTTCACTACTACTTTACTACCACTTTACTACTGCCTTACTACTGCTTTACTATCCTTTTACTACTACTTTGCTGTCCTTTTACTTCTACTTTAAAGCTTTTTTACTACTATTCCACCGCTTTACTATTGGACCATTTAACTACTACTTTAATACTATCTTACTGCTGTTTCACTACTGCCTTACTACGATTTTACTACTATTTTACTACTGCATTACTACTACTAATTTACTACTGTTTTACTACTACTTTACTGCTATTTTACTACTATTCCACCGCTTTACTATTGTTTTAGAATTACTTAACTGCTACTTCACTACTGGTTTACTATTGCTTTACTACCACTTTACTTCCACTTTACTACTGCTACTTTATTACTTATCCTACTTTACTATTTATACCCCTATTTATACAGTAGACCTTCCTGAACAATGGCATGCGTGTCTACAGTAACAAATAGTATTGTTACTATTTTATTAATTGTATATACTGCCCTTCATCCGCAGATTTAAGGTTCGTTTACAACTTAAAAATGCAAGGTAAAAAACACCTTAACTGGCAGAATTTTTTTTTAAAAAAAAATCCCTAAGCCCCGGGGTCACAATTTCAGCAAAAATCTGACTTTCTGCAATTAACTCAAAAATGGTGACAAATGGTTTCAAATGCTCTCCTGAAAAGTTTTGCGGTCGAGACAGAAGGCTTTTTATCACAGGACAGAAAATCCTTAACCGGCAGAAAAAGATTTTTTTGAAAAAATCCCTAAGCCCCGCGGTCACAATTTCATCAAAAATCTCACTTTCGGCCATTCACTCAAAAATGGTGCCTACTGAAGAAAGTAGGAAACACCACTGGACCGGTAAGATATAATCTAAGTCAAATCCCTTATTTTGACTACTGGCTCCTCACACAGCTCCTGACTCACGACAGTGTGTTGCCCATCGCTCAGTTCTGACTAAAGATTTTATACAGCCACTGCTGGCGTTGACATATTGGGACCCAAAATATCCAACGCCACTAAATTCTGGTGTACTTTTTAACATAATAGTGTAAACAGGGATCAACATACAAACACTGAGAAGCCATTCCCCCCGCCCCACTACTTTATATGGAAACAACTGGAAAAACCTCTGTGATTGAGGCTACCAACATGGCGCCATTTTATACAAGGAAGAGTTCCGACGTCATTCTTACTACTACTTTACTACTACTTTACTACTGCTTGACTACTGCTTTACTACTGCTTTACTACTGCTTTACTACCATTTTACTACCACTTTACTACTACTTTACCACTACTTTATTACTACTTTACTGCTACTTTACTACTCTATTACTTTACTATCACTTTACTACTGCTTTACTACTGCTTCGCTACTACTTTACTACTGCTTTACTACCATTTTACTACTGCCTTACTACTGCTTTACTATCATTTTACTACTACTTTCTTATCCTTTTACTACTACTTTACTGCTATTTTACTACTATTCCACCGCTTTAATATTGGACCATTTTACTACTACTTTACTACTATCTTACTGCTGTTTCACTACTTCCTTACTACCATTTTACTACTACTTTACTACTGCATTACTACTACTACTTTACTACTGTTTTACTACTACTTTACTGCTATTTTACTACTATTCCACCACTTTACTATTGTTTTACCATTACTTAACTGCTACTTCACTACTGGTTTACTATTGCTTTACTACTACTTTACTTCCACTTTACTACTGCTACTTTATTACTTATCCTACTTTACTATTTATACGCCTATTTATACAGTAGACCTTCCTAACAATGGCATGCCTGTCTATAGTAACAAATAATATTGTTACTATTTTATTAATTGTATATACTGACCCTCATCCGTAGATTTAAGGTTGGTTTACAAGTTAAAAATGCAAGGTAAAAAACACATTAACCAGCATGATTTTTTTTTTTTTAAAAATAATAATCTCTAAGCCCCGGGGTCACAATTTCATCAAAAATCTGACTTTCGGCCATTCACTCAAAAATGGTGCAAACGGTTGCAAAAGCTTCCCTGAAAGGTTTGGCGCTCGAAACAGAAGGCGTTTTATCACAGGAAAAGAAATCAGCCCTCAACAACTTAACCGGCCGAAAAGGATTTTTTTCCAAAAAATCCTTAAGCCCCGGGGTCAAAATTTCATAAAAAAACTGACTTTCGGCCATTCTCTCAAACATGCTGCCATACGGTTGCTAATGCTCCCCTGAAAAGTTTGGTGGTCAAAACAGAAGGCTTTTTATCACAGGACAGGAAATCCTTAACCGGCAGGAAAAGATTTTTTCGAAAAAATCCCTAAGCCCCGCAGTCACAATTTCATCAAAAATCTAACTTTCGGCCATTCCCTCAAAAATGGTGCCCATCGCTCAGTTCTGACTAAAGGATTTTATGCAGCCACTGCTGGCGGGGAAATTTTGGGACCCAAAACATCCAACGCCACTAAATTCTGGTGTACTTTTTAACATAATAGTGTAAACAGGGATCAACATACAAACACTGAGAAGCCATTTCCCCCGCCCCACTACTTTATATGAAAACAACTGGAAAAACCTCTGTGGTTGAGGCTACCAACATGGCGCCATTTTCTACAACGAACACTTTCGAGGTCGTTCTTACTACTACTTTACTACTACTTTACTACTGCTTTACTACTGCTTTACTACCACTTTACCACTACTTTAATACCAATTTACTGCTACTTTACTACACTACTTTACTATCAATTTACTACTGCTTCAGTACTATTTTATTATCACTTTACTACTGCTTTAATACTGCTTCACTACTACTTTACTACCATTTTACTACTGCCTTACTACTGCTTTACTACCATTTTACTACTACTTTGTTATCCTTTTTCTACTACTTTAAAGCTATTTTACTACTATTCCACCGCTTTACTATTGGACCATTTTACTACTACTTTACTACTATCTTACTGCTGTTTCACTATTGCCTTACTACCATTTTACTACTATTTTACTACTGCATTACTACTACTACTTTACTACTGTTTTACTACTACTTTACTGCTATTTTACTACTATTCCACCACTTCACTATTGTTTTACCATTACATAACTGCTACTTCACTACTGGTTTACTATTGCTTTACTACTACTTTACTTCCACTTTACTACTTTATTACTTATCCGACTTTACTATTTATACCCCTATTTATACAGTAGACCTTCCTAAACAATGGCATGGCTGTCTATAGTAACAAATAGTATTGTTACTATTTTATTAATTGTATATACTGACCCTCATCCGTAATATTTAAGGTTGGTTTACAAGATAAAAATGCAAGGTAAAAAACACATTAACCAGCATGATTTTTTTTTTTTTAAAAAAAAATAATCTCTAAGCCCCGGGGTCACAATTTCATCAAAAATCTGACTTTCGGCAATTCACTCAAAAATGGTGCCAAACGGTTGCAAATGCTCCCCTGAGATGTCTGGCTGTCGAAACAGAAGGCTTTTTATCACATGAAAAGAAATCAGCCCTCGACAACATAACCGGCAGAAAAACATTTTTTTGAAAAAATCCCTAAGCCCCGGGGTCACAATTTCATAAAAAATGTGACTTTCGGCCATTCACTCAAAAATGGTGCCTACTGAAGAAAGTAGGACACACCACTGGGCCGGTAAGATATAATCTAAGTCAAATCCCTTATTTTGACTACTGGCTCCTCACGCAGCTCCTGACTCACGACAGTGTGTTACCCATCGCTCAGTTCTGACTAAAAGATTTTATGCAGCCACTGCTGGCGGGGACATTTTGGGACCCAAAATATCCAACGCCACTAAATTCTGGTGTACTTTTTAACATAATAGTGTAAACAGGGATCAACATACAAACACTGAGAAGGCATTCCCCCGGCCCACTACTTTATATGGAAACAACTGGAAAAACCTCTGTGGCTGAGGCTACCAACATGGCACGATTTTGTACAACGAACACTTCCGAGGTCATTCTTACTACTACTTTACTACTACTTTACTACCACTTTACTACCACTTCACTACCACTTTACTACCACTTTACTTCCACGTTACTACTACTTTACTACTACTTTACTACTACTTTACTACCACTTTACTACCACTTTACTACTACTTTACTTCCACGTTACTACTACTTTACTACTACTTTACTACAACTTTACTACCACTTTTCTACTACTTTACCACTACTTTACTACTGCTTTACTACTGCTTCACTACTACTTTACTACCATTTTACTACTGCCTTACGACTGTTTTACTATTATTTTACTACTATTTTGCTATCCTTTTACCACTACTTTACAGCTATTTTACTGCTATTCCACCACTTTACCATTGTTTTACCATTACTTAACTGCTACTTCACTACTGGTTTACTATTGCTTTACTACCACTTTACTTCCACTTTACTACTGCTACTTTATTACTTATCCTACTATACTATTTATACAGTAGACCTTCCTGAACAATGGCATGCCTGTCTATAGTAACAAATAGTATTGTTACTATTTTTTTAATTGTATATACTGCCCCTCATCCGTAGATTTAAGGTTGGTTTACAACCTAAAAATGCAAGGTAAAAAACACCTTAAAAAAATAAATCTCTAAGCCCCGGGGTCACAATTTCATCAAAAATCTGACTTTCGGCAATTCACTCAAAAATGGTGCCAAACGGTTGCAAATGCTACCCTGAAAAGTTTTGCGGTCGAAACAGAAGGCTTCTTATCACAGGACAAAAAATCCCTAAGACCCGGGGTCACAATTTCATCAAAAATCTGACTTTCGGCAATTCACTCAAAAATGGTGCCAAACGGCTGCAAATGCTCCCCTGAGATGTTTGGCGGTCGAGACAGAAGGCTTATTATCACAGGAAAAGAAATCAGCCCTCGACAACTTAACTGTCAGAAAAACATTTTTTTTTGAAAAAAATCCCTAAGTCCCGGGATCACAATTTCATCAAAAATCTGACTTTCGGCAATAGAATCAAAAATGGTGCCAAACAGTTGCAAATGCTTCCCTGAGATGTCTGGCTTTCGAAACAGAAGGCTTTTTATCACAGGAAAAGAAATCAGCCCTCGACAACTTAACTGTCAGAAAAACATTTTTTAAAAAAATTCCCTAAGCCCCGGGGTCACAATTTCATCAAAAATCTGACTTTCGGCAATTCACTCAAAAATGGTGCCAAAAGGTTGCAAATGCTACCATGAAAAAGTTTTGCGGTAGAAACAGAAGGCTTTTTATCACAGGACTGAAAATCCTTAACCGGCAGAAAAATATTTTTTTGAAAAAATCCCTAAGACCCGGGGTCAAAATTTCATCAAAAATCTTACTTTCGGCAATTCACTGAAAAATGGTGCCAAACGGTTGCAAATGCTCCCCTGAGATGTTAAGCGGTCGAAACAGAAGGCTTTTTATCACAGGAAAAGAAATCAACCGTCGACAACTTAACTGTCAGAAAAACATTTTTTTGAAAAAATCCCTAAGCCCCGGGGTCACAATTTCAGCAAAAATCTGACTTTCGGCAATTCACTCAAAAATGGTGCCAAACGGTTGCAAATGCTCCCCTGAGATGTTTGGCGGTCAAAACAGAAGGCTTATTATTATTATTATTATTATTATTATTATTATTATTATTATTATTATTATTATTATTTTACAATGATTTATTTTATTTTTTTTATAATATTTTTATTAAGTTTATGAAATACAGAAAAAAGAAATAAAGACATAGATAGAAAAATACAGTAGAGAAATTACAAATTTCCATAATCCTTTTTTCCAACGCATCTATTGGACTTCCCCACATCCTCCAAACCCTGCATTCTCTGTAATACAAAATATCAGCAATTTGTTAACTTATTTCCAAGCTTATTGTATCTTTCATTTTATCATGTTGCCTAATTTCAAAACTATTGTAACCCAAATCTTATATGTTTTAACTTAAACATAATAAAGTTATTTCATTATTCCACCTTTAACTTCTTGTACCTTAATTTCCATTTCATTAATTTACCAATGCTGAAGCAAGAATTTCTAAAAATAGCATTTTTTAACATTCATACAACTTGTAATGTTTTTTCAAATAGTCTTTAAATTTTTCCCAGTCCTCCTCGATTGTTTCTTCTCCCAAGTCTTGTGTCTTCCAATGCTTAGCAATCAGGATCCTTGCTGCTGTGGTAGCATACATAAAAAAAGTTCTATCTTTCTTAAGCACTCTCTGGTCCACAATGCCGAGAAGAAAGGCCTCCGGTTTCTTAGGTAAGGTATATCTAAGTACCTTTTTTAGTTCATTATGAATCATCTCCCAAAAGGCCTTCACTTTCGGGCAAGTCCACCAGAGGTGAAAGAATGTCCCTTCCGCCTCTTTACATTTCCAACATTTGTTATCAGACAGGTGATATATCTTAGCAAGTTTGACTGGGGTCATGTACCACCGGTATATCATTTTCATAATATTTTCCTTCAAGGCACTACATGCCGTAAATTTCATTCCGGTGTTCCATAACCTTTCCCAGTCTTCAAACATAATGTTGTGCCCCAAGTCCTGTGCCCATTTTATCATGGCGGATTTGACTGTCTCGTCCTTTGTATTCCATTTAAGCAGCAAATTATACATTCTCGAAAGTAATTTATTTTTTGGCTCTAACAGTTCTGTCTCTAGTTTCGATTTTTCCACCTGGAATCCAACCTTTTTATCCACTTTAAAAACCTCCTGGATTTGAGCATAATGCAACCAATCTCGCACCTTGTTTTTCAATTTTTCCAAGCTCAGCAGCCTCCAATTGTCTCCAATTTTTTCAATTATTTCCCAATATTTAGGCCAGTAGGCTTCCATGTTAAGTCTCTTACGTGCCTTGGCCTCCACCGGTGAGAGCCACCTCTTACTCTCCAATAAGTCCTTATATTTTGTCCAGACCATCAAAATTGCTCTTCTGACAATATGGTTTTTAAACAATTTGTGAACTTTAACCTTGTCATACCACAAATATGCATGCCACCCAAAAGCATTGTCAAACCCTTCCAGATCTAGGACATCAGTGTTTTCCAATAAGATCCAATCTTTCAACCAGCAGAAGGCTGCAGATTCATAATATAACCTCAAGTCTGGCAGGGCAAATCCCCCTCTTTCTTTCGCATCAGTTAGTATTTTAAACTTTATTCGGGGCTTTTTGCCCTGCCAAACAAACTTGGAAATATCCTTCTGCCACTTTCCAAAACATTCCACTTTGTCCACGATCTGTAGGGCCTGAAACAGAAATAACATTTTCGGCAATACATTCATCTTTATAGCTGCTATCCGGCCCAACAAGGAAAGTTTCAATCTTGACCATATTTCCAAGTCTCTTTTGATTTCTGACCAACATTTCTCATAATTATCTTTAAACAAATTCAAATTTTTGGAGGTCAAGTACACCCCTAGATATTTTACTTTTTTAACCACATTTAATTCTGTTTCTTTCAGGAACTCATCTGTTTCTGTAGTTGTCAAATTTTTTGCTAGAACCTTAGTTTTTTGCTTGTTCAGCTTAAATCCCGCCACCCAACCAAAATCAGAAATTAATTCTAACACTCTTTTAGTGCTAGAGACTGGCTCCTGTAATGTTAATACCAAGTCATCTGCAAAAGCTTTCAGTTTATATTGTTTCACTCCGACCTCAATTCCTTGTACAGACCGGTCCTTTCTAATCATGTTCAATAGCACCTCCAGGACTGAAATAAACAATAGGGGGGATAGGGGGCACCCCTGTCGTGTCCCTTTTTCTATTTTGAACTCCTCTGTCACCACATTGTTAACAATTAATTTAGCTTTTTGCTCTGAGTAAATTGCTTCTATTCCATTTTCAAACCCCCGCCCGACTCCCATCCCTTCCAAATTTTTCTTCATAAACATCCAAGAAATGTTGTCAAAGGCTTTCTCCGCATCAATAAAGATTAAAACCGCTCTAGTATTAAGATTTGTTTGTAGAAGTTCCAAAATGTCAATAATGTTTCTTGTATTATCAAACAAATGCCTACCGGGGAGAAAGCCAGCCTGGTCCTTATGGATCACTTCATTAAGTACTTTTTTAAACCTACTTGCTAAAATATCCGCAAAAATTTTGTAATCCACGTTTAGGAGTGAGATGGGGCGGTAGTTCTTAAGCTGGGTCTTTTCAGTTTCTTGTTTAGGTATCAATGTGATGAAAGCAAGTGCTCCCCTGAGATGTTTGGCGGTCGAAGCAGAAGGCTTATTATCACAGGAAAAGAAATCAGCCCTCGACAACATAACCGGCAGAAAAACATTTTTTTTAAAAAATGCCTAAGCCCCGGGGTCACAATTTCATCAAAAATCTGACTTTCGGCAAAAGAATAAAAAAGGGTGCCAAACACTTGCAAATGCTTCCCTGAGATGTCTGGCTTTCGAAACAGAAGGCTTTTTATCACAGGAAAAGAAATCAGCCCTCGACAACATAACCGGCAGAAAACATTTTTTTGAAAAAATCTGACTTTCGGCAATTCACTCAAAAATGGAGCCAAACGGTTGCAAATGCTCCCCTGAAAAGTTTAGCTGTCGAAACAGAAGGCTTTTTATCACAGGACAGAAAATCCTTAACCGGCAGAAAAACATTTTTTTGAAAAAATCCCTAAGCCCCGGGGTCACAATTCCATCAAATATCTGACCTTCGGCAATTCACTCAAAAATGGTGCCAAACGGTTGCAAATGCTCCCCTGAAAAGTTTGGCGGACGAAACAGAAGGCTTTTAATCACAGGACAGAAAATCCTTAACCGGCAGGAAAAGATTTTTTTGAAAAAATCCCTAAGACCCGGGGTCACAATTTCAGCAAAAATCTGACTTTCGGCAATTCAATCAAAAATGGTGCCAAACGGTTGCAAATGCTCCCCTGAGATGTTTGGCTTTCGAAACAGAAGGCTTATTATCACAGGAAAAGAAATCAGCCCTCGACAACTTAACTGTCAGAAAAACATTTTTTTTGAAAAAAATCCCTAAGTCCCGGGATCACAATTTCATCAAAAATCTGACTTTCAGCAATAGAATCAAAAATGGTGCCAAACAGTTGCAAATGCTTCCCTGAGATGTCTGGCTTTCGAAACAGAAGGCTTTTTATCACAGGAAAAGAACGGTTGCAAATGCTCCCCTGAAAAGTTTGGCGGTCGAAACAGAAGGCTTTTTATCACAGGAGAGAAAATCCTTAACCGGCAGGAAAACATTTTTTTGAAAAAATCCCTAAGACCCGGGGTCACAATTTCAGCAAAAATCTGACTTTCGGCAATTCACTCAAAAATGGTGACAAACGGTTGCAAATGCTCCCCTGAGATGTTTGGCGGTCGAAACAGAAGGCGTATTATCACAGGAAAAGAAATCAGCCCTCGACAACATAACCGGCAGAAAAACATTTTTTTGAAAAAATCCCTAAGCCCCGGGGTCACAATTTCATCAAAAATCTGACTTTCGGCAATTCACTCAAAAATGGTGCCAAACGGTTGCAAATGCTCCCCTGAAAAGTTTGGTGGTTGAAACAGAAGGCTTTTTATCACAGGACAGAAAATCCTTAACCGGCAGGAAATGATTTTTTTGAAAAAATCCCTAAGACCCGGGGTCACAATTTCAGCAAAAATCTGACTTTCGGCAATAGAATCAAAAATGCTGCCAAACAGTTGCAAATGCTTCCCTGAGATGTCTGGCTTTCGGAACAGCAGGCTTTTTATGACAGGAAAAGAAATCAGCCCTCGAAAACTTAACTGTCAGAAAAAACATTTTTTTGAAAAAATCCCTAAGCCCCGGGGTCACAATTTCATCAAAAATCTGAGTTTCGGCAATTCAATCAAAAATGGTGCCAAACGGTTGCAAATGCTCCCCTGAGATGTTTGGCGGTTGAAACAGAAGGCTTATTATCACAGGAAAAGAAATCAGCCCTCGACAACTTAACTGTCAGAAAAACATTTTTTTTGAAAAAAATCCCTAAGTCCCGGGATCTAAATTTCATCAAAAATCTGACTTTCAGCAATAGAATCAAAAATGGTGCCAAACAGTTGCAAATGCTTCCCTGAGATGTCTGGCTTTCGAAATAGAAGGCTTTTTATCACAGGAAAAGAACGGTTGCAAATGCTCCCCTGAAAAGTTTGGCGGTCGAAACAGAAGGCTTTTTATCACAGGACAGAAAATCCTTAACCGGCAGGAAAAGATTTTTTTGAAAAAATCCCTAAGACCCGGGGTCACAATTTCAGCAAAAATCTGACTTTCGGCAATTCACTCAAAAATGGGGCGAAACGGTTGCAAATGCTACCATGAAAAAGTTTTGCGGTCGAAACAGAAGGCTTTTTATCACAGGAAAAGAAATCAGCCCTCGACAACTTAACCGACAGAAAAACATTTTTTTGAAAAAATCCCTAAGCCCCGGGGTCACAATTTCATCAAAAATCTGACTTTCGGCAATTCACTCAAAAATGGTGACAAACGGTTGCAAATGCTCCCCTGAGATGTTAGGTGGTCGAAACAGAAGGCTTTTTATCACAGGAAAAGAAATCAGCCCTCGACAACATAACCGACAGAAAAACATTTTTTTGAAAAAATCCCTAAGCCCCGGGGTCACAATTTCAGCAAAAATCTGACTTTCGGCAATTCACTCAAAAATGGTGCCAAATTGTTGCAAATGCTCCCCTGAGATGTTTGGCGGTCGAAACAGAAGGCTTTTTATCACAGGAAAAGAAATCAGCCCTCGACAACATAACCGACAGAAAAACATTTTTTTGAAAAAATCCCTAAGCCCCGGGGTCACAATTTCAGCAAAAATCTGACTTTCGGCAATTCACTCAAAAATGGTGCCAAACGGTTGCAAATGCTCCCCTGAGATGTTTGGCGGTCGAAACAGAAGGCTTATTATCACAGGAAAAGAAATCAGCCCTCGACAACTTAACTTTCAGAAAAATATTTTTTTGAAAAAATCCCTAAGTCCCGGGGTCACAATTTCAGCAAAGATCTGACTTTTGGCAATTCACTCAAAAATGGTGCCAAACGGTTGCAAATGCTCCCCTGAGATGTTTGGCGGTTGAGACAGAAGGCTTATTATCACAGGAAAATGAATCAGCCCTCGACAACTTAACTGTCAGAAAAACATTTTTTTTTTAAAAAAACCCCTAAGTCCCGGGATCACAATTTCATCAAAAATCTGACTTTCGGCAATAGAATCAAAAATGGTGCCAAACAGTTGCAAATGCTTCCCTGAGATGTCTGGCTTTCGAAACAGAAGGCTTTTTATACAGGAAAAGAAATCAGCCCTCGAAAACTTAACTGTCAGAAAAAACATTTTTTTGAAAAAATCCCTAAGCCCCGGGGTCACAATTTCAGCAAAAATCTGACTTTCGGCAATTCAATCAAAAATGGTGCCAAACGGTTGCAAATGCTCCCCTGAGATGTTTGGCGGTCGAAACAGAAGGCTTATTATCACAGGAAAATCAATCAGCCCTCGACAACTTAACTGTCAGAAAAACATTTTTTTTTAAAAAAACAAACCCCTAAGTCCCGGGATCACAATTTCAAAAAAAATCTGACTTTCGGCAATAGAATCAAAAATGGTGCCAAACAGTTGCAAATGCTTCCCTGAGATGTCTGGCTTTCGAAACAGAAGGCGTATTATCACAGGAAAAGAAATCAGCCCTCGAAAACTTAACTGTCAGAAAAAACATTTTTTTGAAAAAATTCCTAAGCCCCGGGGTCACAATTTCATCAAAAATCTGACTTTCGGCAATTCACTCAAAAATGGTGCCAAACGGTTGCAAATGCTCCCCTGAAAAGTTTGGCGGTTGAAACAGAAGGCTTTTTATCACAGGACAGAAAATCCTTAACCGGCAGGAAATGATTTTTTTGAAAAAATCCCTAAGACCCGGGGTCAAAATTTCATCAAAAATCTTACTTTCGTCAATTCACTCAAAAATGGTGCCAAACGGTTGCAAATGGTCCCCTGAGATGTCTGGCTTTCGAAACAGAAGGCTTTTTATACAGGAAAAGAAATCAGCCGTCGACAACTTAACTGTCAGAAAAACTTTTTTTTTTAAAAAAAATCCCTAAGCCCAGGGATACAATTTCAGCAAAAATCTGACTTTCGGCAATTCACTCAAAAATGGTGCCAAACGGTTGCAAATGCTCCCCTGAGATGTTTGGCGGTCGAAACAGAAGGCGTATTATCACAGGAAAGAAATCAGCCCTCAACAACATAACCGGTAGAAAAACATTTTTTTAACAAATTCCATAAACCCCGGGGTCACAATTTCATCAAAAATCTGACTTTCGGCAATTTACTCAAAAATGGTGCCAAACGGTTGGAAATGTTCCCCTGAGATGTTAGGTGGTCGAAACAGAAGGCTTTTTATCACAGGAAAAGAAATCAGCCGTTGACAACTTAACTTTCAGAAAAACATTTTTTTGAAAAAATACCTAAGCCCCGGGGTCACAATTTCAGCAAAAATCTGACTTTCGGCAATTCACTCAAAAATGGTGCCAAACAGTTGCAAATGCTTCCCTGAGATGTCTGGCTTTCGAAACAGAAGGCTTTTTATCACAGGAAAAGAAATCAGCCCTCGAAAACTTAACTGTCAGAAAAAACATTTGTTTGAAAAAATCCCTAAGCACCGGGGTCACAATTTCAGCAAAAATCTGACTTTCGGCAATAGAATCAAAAATGCTGCCAAACACTTGCAAATGCTCCCCTGAGACGTTTGGCGGTCGAAACAGAAGGCTTATTACCACAGGAGAAGAAATCAGCCCTCAACAACTTAACCGGTGGAAAAAGATTTTTTTGAAAAAATCCCTAAGCCCCGGGGTCACAATTTCAGCAAAAATCTCCCTTTTGCCAATTCACTCAAAAATGCTGCCAAACCCTTGCAAATGCTCCCCTGAAAGTTTTGGAAGTCGAAACAGAAGCCTTTTTATCACAGGACAAGAAATCAGCCCTCAAGAACTTAATCGGTGAAAAAAGATTTTTTGAAAAAATCCCTAAGCCCCGGGGTCACAATTTCAGCAAAAATCTTACTTTTGCCAATTCACTCAAAAATGCTGCCAAACCCTTGCAAATGTTCCTCTGAAAGGTTTTGGAGTGAAAACAGAAGGTTTTTTATCATAGGACCAGAAACCAGCCCTCAACAACTTAACCGGCAGAAAAAGATTTTTTGAGAAAATCCCTAAGCCCCGGGGTCACAATTTCAGAAAAAATCTGACTTTTGCCAATTCACTCAAAAATGCTGCCAAACCCTTGCAAATGCTGCCCTGAAAGGTTTGGGAGTCAAAACAGAAGGTTTTTTATCATAGGACCAGAAAGCAGCCGTCAACAACTTAACCGGCAGAAAAAGATTTTTTTGAAAAAATCCCTAAGCCCCGGGGTCACAATTTCAGCAAAAATCTGACTTTTGCCAATTCACTCAAAAATGCTGCCAAACCCTTGCAAATGCTCCCCTGAAAGTTTTGGAAGTCGAAAGAGAAGCCTTTTTACCACAGGAGAAGAAATCAGCCCTCAACAACTTAACCGGCGGAAAAAGATTTTTTTGAAAAAATCCCTAAGCCCCGGGGTCACAATTTCAGCAAAAATCTGACTTTTGCCAATTCACTCAAAAATGCTGCCAAACCCTTGCAAATGCTCCCCTGAAAGTTTTGGAAGTCGAAACAGAAGCCTTTTTATCACAGGAGACGAAATCAGCCCTCAACAACTTAAGCGGTGGAAAAAGATTTTTTTAAAAAATACCTAAGCCCCGGGGTCACAATTTCAGCAAAAATCTCCCTTTTGCCAATTCACTCAAAAATGGTGCCAAACCCTTGCAAATGCTGCCCTGAAAGTTTTGGAAGTCGAAACAGAAGCCTTTTTATCACAGGACAAGAAATCAGCCCTCAAGAACTTAATCGGTGAAACAAGATTTTTTGAAAATATCCCTAAGCCCCGGGGTCACAATTTCAGCAAAAATCTTACTTTTGCCAATTCACTCAAAAATGCTGCCAAACCCTTGCAAATGTTCCTCTGAAAGGTTTTGGAGTGAAAACAGAAGGTTTTTTATCATAGGACCAGAAACCAGCCCTCAACAACTTAACCGGCAGAAAAAGATTTTTTGAGAAAATCCCTAAGCCCCGGGGTCACAATTTCAGAAAAAATCTGACTTTTGCCAATTCACTCAAAAATGCTGCCAAACCCTTGCAAATGCTGCCCTGAAAGGTTTGGGAGTCAAAACAGAAGGTTTTTTATCATAGGACCAGAAAGCAGCCGTCAACAACTTAACCGGCAGAAAAAGATTTTTTTGAAAAAATCCCTAAGCCCCGGGGTCACAATTTCAGCAAAAATCTGACTTTTGCCAATTCACTCAAAAATGCTGCCAAACCCTTGCAAATGCTCCCCTGAAAGTTTTGGAAGTCGAAAGAGAAGCCTTTTTACCACAGGAGAAGAAATCAGCCCTCAACAACTTAACCGGCGGAAAAAGATTTTTTTGAAAAAATCCCTAAGCCCCGGGGTCACAATTTCAGCAAAAATCTGACTTTTGCCAATTCACTCAAAAATGCTGCCAAACCCTTGCAAATGCTCCCCTGAAAGTTTTGGAAGTCGAAACAGAAGCCTTTTTATCACAGGAGACGAAATCAGCCCTCAACAACTTAAGCGGTGGAAAAAGATTTTTTTAAAAAATCCCTAAGCCCCGGGGTCACAATTTCAGCAAAAATCTCCCTTTTGCCAATTCACTCAAAAATGGTGCCAAACCCTTGCAAATGCTGCCCTGAAAGTTTTGGAAGTCGAAACAGAAGCCTTTTTATCACAGGACAAGAAATCAGCCCTCAAGAACTTAATCGGTGAAACAAGATTTTTTGAAAATATCCCTAAGCCCCGGGGTCACAATTTCAGCAAAAATCTTACTTTTGCCAATTCACTCAAAAATGCTGCCAAACCCTTGCAAATGTTCCTCTGAAAGGTTTTGGAGTGAAAACAGAAGGTTTTTTATCATAGGACCAGAAACCAGCCCTCAACAACTTAACCGGCAGAAAAAGATTTTTTGAGAAAATCCCTAAGCCCCGGGGTCACAATTTCAGAAAAAATCTGACTTTTGCCAATTCACTCAAAAATGCTGCCAAACCCTTGCAAATGCTGCCCTGAAAGGTTTGGGAGTCAAAACAGAAGGTTTTTTATCATAGGACCAGAAAGCAGCCGTCAACAACTTAACCGGCAGAAAAAGATTTTTTTGAAAAAATCCCTAAGCCCCGGGGTCACAATTTCAGCAAAAATCTGACTTTTGCCAATTCACTCAAAAATGCTGCCAAACCCTTGCAAATGCTCCCCTGAAAGTTTTGGAAGTCGAAAGAGAAGCCTTTTTACCACAGGAGAAGAAATCAGCCCTCAACAACTTAACCGGCGGAAAAAGATTTTTTTGAAAAAATCCCTAAGCCCCGGGGTCACAATTTCAGCAAAAATCTGACTTTTGCCAATTCACTCAAAAATGCTGCCAAACCCTTGCAAATGCTCCCCTGAAAGTTTTGGAAGTCGAAACAGAAGCCTTTTTATCACAGGAGACGAAATCAGCCCTCAACAACTTAAGCGGTGGAAAAAGATTTTTTTAAAAAATCCCTAAGCCCCGGGGTCACAATTTCAGCAAAAATCTCCCTTTTGCCAATTCACTCAAAAATGGTGCCAAACCCTTGCAAATGCTGCCCTGAAAGTTTTGGAAGTCGAAACAGAAGCCTTTTTATCACAGGACAAGAAATCAGCCCTCAAGAACTTAATCGGTGAAACAAGATTTTTTGAAAATATCCCTAAGCCCCGGGGTCACAATTTCAGCAAAAATCTGACTTTTGCCAATTCACTCAAAAATGCTGCCAAACCCTTGCAAATGCTCCCCTGAAAGGTTTGGGAGTCAAAACAGAAGGTTTTTTATCATAGGACCAGAGAGCAGCCCTCAACAACTTAACCGGCGGAAAAAGATTTTTTTGAAAAAATCCCTAAGCCCCGGGGTCACAATTTCAGCAAAAATCTGACTTTTGCCAATTCACTCAAAAATGCTGCCAAACCCTTGCAAATGCTCCCCTGAAAGTTTTGGAAGTCGAAACAGAAGCCTTTTTACCACAGGAGAAGAAATCAGCCCTCAACAACTTAAGCGGTGGAAAAAGATTTTTTGAAAAAATCCCTAAGCCCCGGGGTCACAATTTCAGCAAAAATCTTACTTTTGCCAATTCACTCAAAAATGCTGCCAAACCCTTGCAAATGCTCCCCTGAAAGTTTTGGAAGTCGAAACAGAAGCCTTTTTACCACAGGAGAAGAAATCAGCCCTCAACAACTTAAGCGGTGGAAAAAGATTTTTTGAAAAAATCCCTAAGCCCCGGGGTCACAATTTCAGCAAAAATCTGACTTTTGCCAATTCACTCAAAAATGCTGCCAAACCCTTGCAAATGCTCCCCTGAAAGTTTTGGAAGTCGAAACAGAAGCCTTTTTACCACAGGAGAAGAAATCAGCCCTCAACAACTTAAGCGGTGGAAAAAGATTTTTTGAAAAAATCCCTAAGCCCCGGGGTCACAATTTCAGCAAAAATCTTACTTTTGCCAATTCACTCAAAAATGCTGCCAAACCCTTGCAAATGTTCCTCTGAAAGGTTTTGGAGTGAAAACAGAAGGTTTTTTATCATAGGACCAGAAACCAGCCCTCAACAACTTAACCGGCAGAAAAAGATTTTTTGAAAAAATCCCTAAGCCCCGGGGTCACAATTTCAGAAAAAATCTGACTTTTGCCAATTCACTCAAAAATGCTGCCAAACCCTTGCAAATGCTCCCCTGAAAGGTTTGGGAGTCAAAACAGAAGGTTTTTTATCATAGGACCAGAAAGCAGCCGTCAACAACTTAACCGGCAGAAAAAGATTTTTTTGAAAAAATCCCTAAGCCCCGGGGTCACAATTTCAGGAAAAATCTGACTTTTGCCAATTCACTCAAAAATGCTGCCAAACCCTTGCAAATGCTCCCCTGAAAGTTTTGGAAGTCGAAAGAGAAGCCTTTTTACCACAGGAGAAGAAATCAGCCCTCAACAACTTAACCGGTGGAAAAAGATTTTTTGAAAAAATCCCTAAGCCCCGGGGTCACAATTTCAGCAAAAATCTGACTTTGGCCAATACACTCAAAAATGCTGCCAAACCCTTGCAAATGCTCCTCTGAAAGTTTTGTAAGTCGAAACAGAAGCCTTTTTACCACAGGAGAAGAAATCAGCCCTCAACAACTTAAGCGGTGGAAAAAGATTTTTTGAAAAAATCCCTAAGCCCCGGGGTCACAATTTCAGCAAAAATCTGACTTTTGCCAATTCACTCAAAAATGCTGCCAAACCCTTGCAAATGCTCCCCTGAAAGTTTTGGAAGTCGAAACAGAAGCCTTTTTATCACAGGAGACGAAATCAGCCCTCAACAACTTAAGCGGTGGAAAAAGATTTTTTGAAAAAATCCCTAAGCCCCGGGGTCACAATTTCAGCAAAAATCTCCCTTTTGCCAATTCACTCAAAAATGGTGCCAAACCCTTGCAAATGCTCCCCTGAAAGTTTTGGAAGTCGAAACAGAAGCCTTTTTATCACAGGACAAGAAATCAGCCCTCAAGAACTTAATCGGTGAAAAAAGATTTTTTGAAAAAATCCCTAAGCCCCGGGGTCACAATTTCAGCAAAAATCTTACTTTTGCCAATTCACTCAAAAATGCTGCCAAACCCTTGCAAATGTTCCTCTGAAAGGTTTTGGAGTGAAAACAGAAGGTTTTTTATCATAGGACCAGAAACCAGCCCTCAACAACTTAACCGGCAGAAAAAGATTTTTTGAGAAAATCCCTAAGCCCCGGGGTCACAATTTCAGAAAAAATCTGACTTTTGCCAATTCACTCAAAAATGCTGCCAAACCCTTGCAAATGCTGCCCTGAAAGTTTTGGGAGTCAAAACAGAAGGTTTTTTATCATAGGACCAGAAAGCAGCCGTCAACAACTTAACCGGCAGAAAAAGATTTTTTTGAAAAAATCCCTAAGCCCCGGGGTCACAATTTCAGGAAAAATCTGACTTTTGCCAATTCACTCAAAAATGCTGCCAAACCCTTGCAAATGCTCCCCTGAAAGTTTTGGAAGTCGAAAGAGAAGCCTTTTTACCACAGGAGAAGAAATCAGCCCTCAACAACTTAACCGGCAGAAAAAGATTTTTTTGAAAAAATCCCTAAGCCCCGGAGTCACAATTTCAGCAAAAATCTGACTTTTGCCAATTCACTCAAAAATGCTGCCAAACCCTTGCAAATGCTCCCCTGAAAGTTTTGGAAGTCGAAACAGAAGCCTTTTTATCACAGGAGACGAAATCAGCCCTCAACAACTTAAGCGGTGGAAAAAGATTTTTTTAAAAAATCCCTAAGCCCCGGGGTCACAATTTCAGCAAAAATCTCCCTTTTGCCAATTCACTCAAAAATGGTGCCAAACCCTTGCAAATGCTGCCCTGAAAGTTTTGGAAGTCGAAACAGAAGCCTTTTTATCACAGGACAAGAAATCAGCCCTCAAGAACTTAATCGGTGAAACAAGATTTTTTGAAAATATCCCTAAGCCCCGGGGTCACAATTTCAGCAAAAATCTGACTTTTGCCAATTCACTCAAAAATGCTGCCAAACCCTTGCAAATGCTCCCCTGAAAGGTTTGGGAGTCAAAACAGAAGGTTTTTTATCATAGGACCAGAGAGCAGCCCTCAACAACTTAACGGACAGAAAAAGATTTTTTTGAAAATATCCCTAAGCCCCGGGGTCACAATTTCAGCCAAAATCTGACTTTTGCCAATTCACTCAAAAATGCTGCCAAACCCTTGCAAATGCTCCCCTGAATGTTTTGGAAGTCGAAACAGAAGCCTTTTTACCACAGGAGAAGAAATCAGCCCTCAACAACTTATCCGCTGGAAAAAGATTTTTTGAAAAAATCCCTAAGCCCCGGGGTCACAATTTCAGCAAAAATCTGACTTTGGCCAATACACTCAAAAATGCTGCCAAACCCTTGCAAATGCTCCTCTGAAAGTTTTGTAAGTCGAAACAGAAGCCTTTTTACCACAGGAGAAGAAATCAGCCCTCAACAACTTAAGCGGTGGAAAAAGATTTTTTGAAAAAATCCCTAAGCCCCGGGGTCACAATTTCAGCAAAAATCTGACTTTTGCCAATTCACTCAAAAATGCTGCCAAACCCTTGCAAATGCTCCCCTGAAAGTTTTGGAAGTCGAAACAGAAGCCTTTTTATCACAGGAGACGAAATCAGCCCTCAACAACTTAAGCGGTGGAAAAAGATTTTTTGAAAAAATCCCTAAGCCCCGGGGTCACAATTTCAGCAAAAATCTCCCTTTTGCCAATTCACTCAAAAATGGTGCCAAACCCTTGCAAATGCTCCCCTGAAAGTTTTGGAAGTCGAAACAGAAGCCTTTTTATCACAGGAGACGAAATCAGCCCTCAACAACTTAAGCGGTGGAAAAAGATTTTTTGAAAAAATCCCTAAGCCCCGGGGTCACAATTTCAGCAAAAATCTCCCTTTTGCCAATTCACTCAAAAATGGTGCCAAACCCTTGCAAATGCTCCCCTGAAAGTTTTGGAAGTCGAAAGAGAAGCCTTTTTACCACAGGAGAAGAAATCAGCCCTCAACAACTTAACCGGCGGAAAAAGATTTTTTTGAAAAAATCGCTAAGCCCCGGGGTCACAATTTCAGCAAAAATCTGACTTTTGCCAATTCACTCAAAAATGCTGCCAAACCCTTGCAAATGCTCCCCTGAAAGTTTTGGAAGTCGAAACAGAAGCCTTTTTATCACAGGAGACGAAATCAGCCCTCAACAACTTAAGCGGTGGAAAAAGATTTTTTGAAAAAATCCCTAAGCCCCGGGGTCACAATTTCAGCAAAAATCTCCCTTTTGCCAATTCACTCAAAAATGGTGCCAAACCCATGCAAATGCTCCCCTGAAAGTTTTGGAAGTCGAAACAGAGGCCTTTTTATCACAGGACAAGAAATCAGCCCTCAAGAACTTAATCGGTGAAAAAAGATTTTTTGAAAAAATCCCTAAGCCCCGGGGTCACAATTTCAGCAAAAATCTGACTTTTGCCAATTCACTCAAAAATGCTGCCAAACCCTTGCAAATGCTCCCCTGAAAGTTTTGGAAGTCGAAACAGAAGCCTTTTTACCACAGGAGAAGAAATCAGCCCTCAACAACTTATCCGCTAGAAAAAGATTTTTTGAAAAAATCCCTAAGCCCCGGGGTCACAATTTCAGCAAAAATCTGACTTTGGCCAATACACTCAAAAATGCTGCCAAACCCTTGCAAATGCTCCTCTGAAAGTTTTGTAAGTCGAAACAGAAGCCTTTTTACCACAGGAGAAGAAATCAGCCCTCAACAACTTAAGCGGTGGAAAAAGATTTTTTGAAAAAATCCCTAAGCCCCGGGGTCACAATTTCAGCAAAAATCTGACTTTTGCCAATTCACTCAAAAATGCTGCCAAACCCTTGCAAATGCTCCCCTGAAAGTTTTGGAAGTCGAAACAGAAGCCTTTTTATCACAGGAGACGAAATCAGCCCTCAACAACTTAAGCGGTGGAAAAAGATTTTTTGAAAAAATCCCTAAGCCCCGGGGTCACAATTTCAGCAAAAATCTCCCTTTTGCCAATTCACTCAAAAATGGTGCCAAACCCTTGCAAATGCTCCCCTGAAAGTTTTGGAAGTCGAAAGAGAAGCCTTTTTACCACAGGAGAAGAAATCAGCCCTCAACAACTTAACCGGCGGAAAAAGATTTTTTTGAAAAAATCACTAAGCCCCGGGGTCACAATTTCAGCAAAAATCTGACTTTTGCCAATTCACTCAAAAATGCTGCCAAACCCTTGCAAATGCTCCCCTGAAAGTTTTGGAAGTCGAAACAGAAGCCTTTTTATCACAGGAGAAGAAATCAGCCCTCAACAACTTAAGCGGTGGAAAAAGATTTTTTGAAAAAATCCCTAAGCCCCGGGGTCACAATTTCAGCAAAAATCTCCCTTTTGCCAATTCACTCAAAAATGGTGCCAAACCCATGCAAATGCTCCCCTGAAAGTTTTGGAAGTCGAAACAGAGGCCTTTTTATCACAGGACAAGAAATCAGCCCTCAAGAACTTAATCGGTGAAAAAAGATTTTTTGAAAAAATCCCTAAGCCCCGGGGTCACAATTTCAGCAAAAATCTGACTTTTGCCAATTCACTCAAAAATGCTGCCAAACCCTTGCAAATGCTCCCCTGAAAGTTTTGGAAGTCGAAACAGAAGGTTTTTTACCACAGGAGAAGAAATCAGCCCTCAACAACTTAAGCGGTGGAAAAAGATTTTTTAAAAAAATCCCTAAGCCCCGGGATCACAATTTCAGCAAAAATCTTACTTTTGCCAATTCACTCAAAAATGCTGCCAAACCCTTGCAAATGTTCCTCTGAAAGGTTTGGGAGTCAAAACAGAAGCCTTTTTATCACAGGACAAGAAATCAGCCCTCAAGAACTTAATCGGTGAAAAAAGATTTTTTGAAAATATCCCTAAGCCCCGGGGTCACAATTTCAGCAAAAATCTGACTTTTGCCAATTCACTCAAAAATGCTGCCAAACCCTTGCAAATGCTCCCCTGAAAGGTTTGGGAGTCAAAACAGAAGGTTTTTTATCATAGGACCAGAGAGCAGCCCTCAACAACTTAACGGGCAGAAAAAGATTTTTTTGAAAAAATCCCTAAGCCCCGGGGTCACAATTTCAGCAAAAATCTGACTTTTGCCAATTCACTCAAAAATGCTGCCAAACCCTTGCAAATGCTCCCCTGAAAGGTTTGGGAGTCAAAACAGAAGGTTTTTTATCATAGGACCAGAAAGCAGCCGTCAACAACTTAACCGGCAGAAAAAGATTTTTTTGAAAAAATCCCTAAGCCCCGGGGTCACAATTTCAGCAAAAATCTGACTTTTGCCAATTCACTCAAAAATGCTGCCAAACCCTTGCAAATGCTCCCCTGAAAGTTTTGGAAGTCGAAACAGAAGCCTTTTTATCACAGGAGACGAAATCAGCCCTCAACAACTTAAGCGGTGGAAAAAGATTTTTTGAAAAAATCCCTAAGCCCCGGGGTCACAATTTCAGCAAAAATCTCCCTTTTGCCAATTCACTCAAAAATGGTGCCAAACCCTTGCAAATGTTCCTCTGAAAGGTTTTGGAGTGAAAACAGAAGGTTTTTTATCATAGGACCAGAAACCAGCCCTCAACAACTTAACCGGCAGAAAAAGATTTTTTGAAAAAATCCCTAAGCCCCGGGGTCACAATTTCAGGAAAAATCTGACTTTTGCCAATTCACTCAAAAATGCTGCCAAACCCTTGCAAATGCTCCCCTGAAAGGTTTGGGAGTCAAAACAGAAGGTTTTTTATCATAGGACCAGAAAGCAGCCGTCAACAACTTAACCGGCAGAAAAAGATTTTTTTGAAAAAATCCCTAAGCCCCGGGGTCACAATTTCAGGAAAAATCTGACTTTTGCCAATTCACTCAAAAATGCTGCCAAACCCTTGCAAATGCTCCCCTGAAAGTTTTGGAAGTCGAAAGAGAAGCCTTTTTACCACAGGAGAAGAAATCAGCCCTCAACAACTTAACCGGCGGAAAAAGATTTTTTTGAAAAAATCCCTAAGCCCCGGGGTCACAATTTCAGCAAAAATCTGACTTTTGCCAATTCACTCAAAAATGCTGCCAAACCCTTGCAAATGCTCCCCTGAAAGTTTTGGAAGTCGAAACAGAAGCCTTTTTATCACAGGAGACGAAATCAGCCCTCAACAACTTAAGCGGTTGTCAGAGCCACCCTGGGTCCCAGCTCACAAGAGACCAAAGTCCAGTCCAAGCTATATACAAAAGGTTTTATTGAAGATCATTGTCATCATTACATCCAAACTCCGTGGCTCCGCATCTTTTACCCTTAGATGTTAGAAGTCCCCTCTGAGTCCGTCCCTCCCCTGCACCAATTTAAGAGGCTTGTACTGCTCCACCTTTTCCTCTCTTTCCTTTTCCGCAGGGTCTTCCTGCCCCCCTGTCTTCCCTCTTTCCGGGACTCCCCAGAGGCTGAGTCTTCTCCCGCCTGCTCCCCCCTCCTTCGTGCTTTGGCACCAGGCTCCTCCTCAGAGCTCTCCTCATTTCCGCGCGCCTCTATATTTGAACTTGGCGCGCGTACGTTGCCTCTGACCTTCCTTTCTACAGTTACGCTGCTCTCGGTACTACACTCCTCCCTTTCAGGCAGGACGTGTTGCTCCGAACTCCTCCCCCTTCCTCCTTCCTGTCCTGCTCTTTCTGACACACTGGCAACTCCCCCCCTCCACTCCTTTCCGACGGGGGAGCTGGTCCCGCTTTGCCACTCCCACTGGGGATTCCCTCTTCGTTCCCCTCTTTCTGACTGCTTCCCTCTCTATTGCCCCTTGGCCTGACCTGGGGGGCTCCCTTCTGGGAATCCTCTGATTCGCTAGACGGACTTTGGGACAACCTCGGCTCGTTGTCGTCCTCTTCCTCCTCGCCCTCGCTCTCTGTCTCCTCTCTCCCTAAAACCCTGACATCCATCCCCCCCTCGAAGCCCCCCCTTCCCCCCTTCCGCTCATCGGGTGCAGGTTGTGGAAGCTGCCGCTCTTCGGAGGCGGACGCAGGATACAGATTCTGCACCTCCATCTCCTCTGTTTGCAGTTCGTTGTACGAGTGTTCGAATTCGGGTTCTTGACCCAAGGTGTTCTCTTCTCCCTCCTCCATTGGTACCTGGTCCGGTGCTGCCTGCCAAGGTCCCGTCAGCCATTTCCTGCGCCAGTCCTCCTCTGGTTGCTCGTCCCACCAATAAGAGGGTTCTGTGTCCACCCCCGAACACGATCCCCTGGGCGAGTTGGAGTCCGGCGACCTTTCTTCGGCTGAAGAAAAGCCGTGGAAAGTGCTGCCTGAACATGTGGGCGTAAAGAGCCAGTCATCAAAGTACTCGGCTGGCATGGGTCTATGAGGGAAAAGGGCATGGAACTCGTCTTTTAAAAGAGGTTCGTCTAAGGCGTAGCCCGGCACCCAACCATTGGCACTGACTGGGGCACCCTCTCTGACTAGAAAATATTCTACTCCCTCTTGCCCCCATCTCGAGTCCAGGATCTCTGTGACCTCGTTGAGTGGTTCGGCCCTAGGCGCCCTCTCCCTCTCCTGTGACTTAGTGTGTTGTTGCGTGACTGTGTCAGACTCCTGAAACCTGTGCGGTGCCTTGTAGGGAGTGAGCACCGATCTATGAAAGACCGGGTGCACTCTGGAACCTTCGGGGAGGGCTAGTCGAAAGGCTACAGGGTTGATTTTAGCCTCCACCTGGTACGGCCCTAACTGCCTGTGCCCCAGCTTCTTCTTGGCCAACGACTTGGCTGGCATCGCTTGGGCCGCTAACCACACCCAGTCCCCCACCTGGATCTCCTCTCCCTCTCTCCTGTTTTTGTCAGCCTGCACCTTATATGCTTGCTTGGCCAGCTCTAAATGTCTCCGCAACTCTTCGTGCACCTCCTGCAGCTCCGCTGCAAACTGGTCGGCTCCTTGCGGCACCCCCTCTCCCGGTGCCACGAACCCCGGGAAGGTTCTGGGATGACGACCATTGTTCGCGAAAAACGGCGTCACCCCCGTGGACGCGTGCTTCGTGTTGTTATAGGCAAACTCTGCCATCGGCAGGTAGTCCACCCAAACTGCTGGTCGCTGGTTGGCGTAACATCTCAGGTACTGCTGCATGATCGCGTTGACCCTCTCAGCTTGGCCGTTGGTTTGTGGGTGTCTCGCCGACGTGAGGTTGATCTTGACGTTCAGGATACCTAAAAGCTTCTGCCAAAAATTGGAAACAAACTGGCGCCCCCTGTCGGACAGGATGGACTGCGGCAGCCCATGCACCTTGAACACGTGATCGATGAAGAGTTTGGCAGTCTGTTCCGCCGTCGCCACCTTTGCGCATGGAATGAAGTGCGCCATCTTGGTGAACAGGTCCACAACCACCAGTACCGCCGTCTTCCCCCTGGAGCTGGGCAGGTCAGTAACGAAGTCCAGAGCTACCCTCTCCCACGGTTGCTGTGGCGTTTCCAGCGGTTCCAACAGCCCCGCTGGCTTCTGGTGTACTGGCTTGAACCTCTGACAAGTGTCACACCTGGCGACGTAATCCGCTACCTCTCCACGCATCCGGGGCCACCAAAAGTCTCTTGCCACCAGTTCTATTGTCTTCTCCTTACCGAAGTGGCCCGCACTGGGGGCGTCGTGCAACTGCTGCAGAACCTTTGCGCGAAGCTCGTCGCTTGGCACGTAGAGGGCACCTTTGCGAGTTAGCAGCCCGTCGCGTAGTTGGAACTCTTCGCCACTCTGCACACCTCTGCGCAATTCCTCCATCTTGGACTGTGCGAACTGATCCACTTGCAACGCGCGTCGCACCGCGTCCAGATCTACTGTGGCGGCAGCGCACGACCACGCCTGCGGTGCGAAAATGTGCTTGGCTGCTACAGGCGCCGCTTCATCGAGATATTGTGGTTTCCTGGATAGAGCATCGGCTATAACGTTGGAATCTCCTGGGACGTACTCTATCCGAAAGTCGAAATCCGCGAAGAATTCCGCCCAGCGCATGTGCCTCTGGCTTTGGAGCTTCGCCGTGCGCCAATACTCTAGGTTCTTGTGATCCGTGCGGACCTGTACTGTGTGCTTGGCTCCTATGAGGAAGTGTCGCCACGCTTTGAAAGCTGCGTGAATGGCTAACAGCTCCCTGTCCCATATGGTGTAGTTTTGCTCCGCTTTGCTGAGCTTTCTGGAGTAAAAGGCACCGGGTCTCCAGTTGCCATGTGGATCTTCTTGCAGGAGTACGGCTCCAACCGCTCTGTCTGACGCGTCGGTCTCTACTCGCATGGGCTTGCCTGGATTCACGTGCAGCAGCTGCTCCTCGGAGGCGAAAAGGCTTTTAAGCTTCCGAAAAGAGCGCTCTGCCTGTTCCGTCCACACGAACCTCTTCTTCTTGGAACTCAGAGTGTCCGTGATCGCTGCCGTCTCCTTTGCAAAACCTCTGATGAATTTGCGGTAGAAGTTGGCGAAGCCGATGAATCTCTGGACTTCCTTCCGATTGCGGGGGCTCTTCCAGTCCAACACCGCGCGGACCTTGGCGCTGTCCATGGCCAGCCCCTTGTCAGACAGCTTGTAGCCTAGGAAATCCACCTCCGTCACATCAAACTGGCACTTCTCTAACTTGGCGTAGAGCCTGTTCTCCCGTAGTCTTTGCAGGACTTCCTTTACGTCCTTCTCATGGGCCTCCTCCGTTTCCGAAAAGATCAGGATGTCGTCGAGGAAACACACGCATTTCTTGTAGAGAAGTCCCGCTAGCACGTGATGCATAAAGGCTTGGAAGACGTGAGATCCATTTTGGAGACCAAATGGCATAACTCTGTATTCATACGTGCCCAGAGGCGTGAACATGGCCGTCTTCCACTCATCGCCCTCCCGGATGCGTATGAGGTTATACGCTCCACGCAGATCCAATTTGGTGAAGATCTTCCCCTTCCTTACGGTTGCCAGGAGATCATCTATCTTGGGCATGGGGAAGGCCTTGGGTTTGGTCTTACTGTTTATGAATCGATAGTCCACAATGAGTCTTTTTTGGGGCGTGTCCTTTTTCTTTACAAAGAAAACAGGACTGCCCCCCACCGCTTTCGATTCTCGGATGAATCCGCGCTTCAAATTGTGCTCTATGAACTCCCTGAGTTCTTGCATCTCGTCCTCAGACATGGAATACAGCTTTGCAGTCGGCAACTGCGCCCCTGGCACCAGGTCGATGGCACAATCATAAGGCCTGTGGGGCGGCAACTGGTCAGCTTCCTTCTCGCAGAAAACCTCCAGGAACCCCTCGTACTTGCGGGGTACTGCCTGCACCATGCCAAGTTGCAACTGCTGCTCAGCTCCCTCCTCCTGGCTGGACTGGATGCAATGTTGAGCACAGTACGATGAGCAAAAGGTGATCTGCCGTTGGTACCACGCTACAGCAGGACTGTGTCTCTCCAGCCAACTCATGCCTAATACTATAGGCGTGTCTGAAAGGCGGGTGACATTGAAGCTGATGACTTCTCGATGATTTCCAATCCTCATCACCATGGGAGGCGTCTGTTGCACAACTTGTCCTCCTAGCAATTTCCTGCCATCCACCGTGACTACGTTCAGAGGTGTTGTCGCTGGCAGAAGCGCTATGCGATGCTGCTTGACAAAGTGCGTCCCCACAAAATCTGCGTTGCTCCCAGAATCAATCGTGATGGGGACTTCCAGGGTGGTTCCATTCGGCAACTGAAGTGTTGCAGTGAGCTGCACCGCTGGCTTGGGTGGTAAAGGGTCTGTGCGTTGCAAAAGCGCTGGGGACTGCTCTACAGATTCGCCTGGCTGAGCCCCAGCAGCTCTGCTTCCAGCCAGGCACTGTCGTTTCCCTGAGGTTGCTCTGCTTGCATCATTTCTGCTGCAACAGTTGCTAAAGCTGCAGTGTGTTTCTGCAGCCTCTGGGGACACTCTTTCGCCATGTGCTGTGCACTGTCGCAAATGTAACACTTCCTGGTCCCTCTAGGAGGCTTTGCCTTCACTGCACCGGAAGCTGGGGCTCTGGCTGTTGCTTGAGCCTTAGCACCACCAAGTTCCATGGGCTCCTCCCCCTGCCTTCCCAGTGGCGAAGGATGTGACTGACTGAACTCCCTGGGGATGAAAGAAGACGTCCTCGCTGGTGGACGCACCTGACGTTCTTCCTCAGTGTGCCAAGGACATCCCTCGTGCCGTATCCCAATCGCCAAAGCCCTCTGCACAAGCTCCTCCAGGGTCTGGGGTCTGTCTCCCCTGGCAAGTTCATCCTTAATGGGACCGCTGAGCCCCTCCCAGAACAAATCCCTCACAGGTGCACAATCCTTCTCCCAGCTTAGCGCAGTCAGTAAAGCAAAAAATCTAGAATGGTACTGACGCACAGTGGCTTTGCCTTGCCGCAATCCAAAAATTTCCCTGCGTGCAAGATCCACATCTACAGTTGACTGGAAGCAGGCATCCATCGCTTTAATGAATTCATCTGCATCGCGGCGGGCAGGGCCATCTTCACGCCACAAATTGCGCAACCAGTCTCTGGCCGGCCCATGCAAGTGAGAAACAATAAACCCCACTTTCTCCTCCTCATCTTTAAAGTCATGACGAAGCAAGTGCAATGCATACAAAACGTCTGCTCTGAAACTGGGGTAGTGCTTCAGGTTCCCATCGAAGTGGGTGACTAGGCTGCCCCCCCTCCGTCCAAGTCCAATCCCCTCTGATCTGGACCCTGGGAACCCTTCCCTGCTTGCACGTTCCCACCTTGTTTGCAGGTCCTGGCAGCGCTTCTCCATTTCGTCATGCTTCTTCTGAGACGCAAGGACTGCAGCAGTGAGTTCGGAAACTGTAGTTCGCAGCGCTGTCAACTGCTCCTCCGCACTCATGGCTGTCACCGTTCGTGAGCTTTGCAAAAAAAAAATTTTGCGTTCTTTGGAGGGGACTTTCTGTCAGAGCCACCCTGGGTCCCAGCTCACAAGAGACCAAAGTCCAGTCCAAGCTATATACAAAAGGTTTTATTGAAGATCATTGTCATCATTACATCCAAACTCCGTGGCTCCGCATCTGTTACCCTTAGATGTTAGAAGTCCCCTCTGAGTCCGTCCCTCCCCTGCACCAATTTAAGAGGCTTGTACTGCTCCACCTTTTCCTCTCTTTCCTTTTCCGCAGGGTCTTCCTGCCCCCCTGTCTTCCCTCTTTCCGGGACTCCCCAGAGGCTGAGTCTTCTCCCGCCTGCTCCCCCCTCCTTCGTGCTTTGGCACCAGGCTCCTCCTCAGAGCTCTCCTCATTTCCGCGCGCCTCTATATTTGAACTTGGCGCGCGTACGTTGCCTCTGACCTTCCTTTCTACAGTTACGCTGCTCTCGGTACTACACTCCTCCCTTTCAGGCAGGACGTGTTGCTCCGAACTCCTCCCCCTTCCCCCTTCCTGTCCTGCTCTTTCTGACACACTGGCAACTCCCCCCCCTCCACTCCTTTCCGACGGGGGAGCTGGTCCCGCTTTGCCACTCCCACTGGGGATTCCCTCTTCGTTCCCCTCTTTCTGACTGCTTCCCTCTCTATTGCCCCTTGGCCTGACCTGGGGGGCTCCCTTCTGGGAATCCTCTGATTCGCTAGACGGACTTTGGGACAACCTCGGCTCGTTGTCGTCCTCTTCCTCCTCGCCCTCGCTCTCTGTCTCCTCTCTCCCTAAAACCCTGACAGCGGTGGAAAAAGATTTTTTGAAAAAATCCCTAAGCCCCGGGGTCACAATTTCAGCAAAAATCTGACTTTTGCCAATTCACTCAAAAATGCTGCCAAACCCTTGCAAATGCTCCCCTGAAAGGTTTGGGAGTCAAAACAGAAGGTTTTTTATCATAGGACCAGAGAGCAGCCCTCAACAACTTAACGGGCAGAAAAAGATTTTTTTGAAAAAATCCCTAAGCCCCGGGGTCACAATTTCAGCAAAAATCTGACTTTTGCCAATTCACTCAAAAATGCTGCCAAACCCTTGCAAATGCTCCCCTGAAAGTTTTGGAAGTCGAAACAGAAGGTTTTTTACCACAGGAGAAGAAATCAGCCCTCAACAACTTAAGCGGTGGAAAAAGATTTTTTGAAAAAATCCCTAAGCCCCGGGATCACAATTTCAGCAAAAATCTTACTTTTGCCAATTCACTCAAAAATGCTGCCAAACCCTTGCAAATGTTCCTCTGAAAGGTTTGGGAGTCGAAACAGAAGCCTTTTTATCACAGGACAAGAAATCAGCCCTCAAGAACTTAATCGGTGAAAAAAGATTTTTTGAAAATATCCCTAAGCCCCGGGGTCACAATTTCAGGAAAAATCTGACTTTTGCCAATTCACTCAAAAATGCTGCCAAACCCTTGCAAATGCTCCCCTGAAAGGTTTGGGAGTCAAAACAGAAGGTTTTTTATCATAGGACCAGAGAGCAGCCCTCAACAACTTAACGGGCAGAAAAAGATTTTTTTGAAAAAATCCCTAAGCCCCGGGGTCACAATTTCAGCAAAAATCTGACTTTTGCCAATTCACTCAAAAATGCTGCCAAACCCTTGCAAATGCTCCCCTGAAAGGTTTGGGAGTCAAAACAGAAGGTTTTTTATCATAGGACCAGAAAGCAGCCGTCAACAACTTAACCGGCAGAAAAAGATTTTTTTGAAAAAATCCCTAAGCCCCGGGGTCACAATTTCAGGAAAAATCTGACTTTTGCCAATTCACTCAAAAATGCTGCCAAACCCTTGCAAATGCTCCCCTGAAAGTTTTGGAAGTCGAAACAGAAGCCTTTTTACCACAGGAGAAGAAATCAGCCCTCAACAACTTAAGCGGTGGAAAAAGATTTTTTAAAAAAATCCCTAAGCCCCAGGGTCACAATTTCAGCAAAAATCTTACTTTTGCCAATTCACTCAAAAATGCTGCCAAACCCTTGCAAATGTTCCTCTGAAAGGTTTTGGAGTGAAAACAGAAGCCTTTTTATCCCAGGACAAGAAATCAGCCCTCAACAACTTAACCGGCAGAAAAAGATTTTTTTGAAAAAATCCCTAAGCCCCGGGGTCACAATTTCAGCAAAAATCTGACTTTTGCCAATTCACTCAAAAATGCTGCCAAACCCTTGCAAATGCTCCCCTGAAAGTTTTGGAAGTCGAAACAGAAGGCTTTTTATCACAGGACAAGAAATCAGCCCTCAACAACTTAACCGGTGGAAAAAGATTTTTTGAAAAAATCCCTAAGCCCCGGGGTCACAATTTCAGCAAAAATCTGACTTTTGCCAATTCACTCAAAAATGCTGCCAAACCCTTGCAAATGCTCCCCTGAAAGGTTTGGGAGTCGAAACAGAAGGTTTTTTATCATAGGACAAGAAATCAGCCCTCAACAACTTAACCGGCGGAAAAAGATTTTTTTGAAAAAATCACTAAGCCCCGGGGTCACAATTTCAGCAAAAATCTCCCTTTTGCCAATTCACTCAAAAATGCTGCCAAACCCTTGCAAATACTCCCCTGAAAGTTTTGGAAGTCGAAACAGAAGCCTTTTTACCACAGGAGACGAAATCAGCCCTCAACAACTTAACCGGTGGAAAAAGATTTTTTGAAAAAATCCCTAAGCCCCGGGGTCACAATTTCAGCAAAAATCTGACTTTTGCCAATTGACTCAAAAATGCTGCCAAACCCTTGCAAATGCTCCCCTGAAAGGTTTGGGAGTCAAAACAGAAGGTTTTTTATCATAGGACCAGAAAGCAGCCCTCAACAACTTAACCGGCAGAAAAAGATTTTTTTGAAAAAATCCCTAAGCCCCGGGGTCACAATTTCAGCAAAAATCTGACTTTTGCCAATTCACTCAAAAATGCTGCCAAACCCTTGCAAATGCTCCCCTGAAAGTTTTGGAAGTCGAAACAGAAGCCTTTTTACCACAGGAGAAGAAATCAGCCCTCAACAACTTAACCGGCGGAAAAAGATTTTTTTGAAAAAATCCCTAAGCCCCGGGGTCACAATTTCAGCAAAAATCTGACTTTTGCCAATTCACTCAAAAATGCTGCCAAACCCTTGCAAATGCTCCTCTGAAAGTTTTGGAAGTCGAAACAGAAGCCTTTTTACCACAGGAGAAGAAATCAGCCCTCAACAACTTATCCGCTGGAAAAAGATTTTTTGAAAAAATCCCTAAGCCCCGGGGGCACAATTTCAGCAAAAATCTGACTTTTGCCAATTCACTCAAAAATGCTGCCAAACCCTTGCAAATGCTCCCCTGAAAGTTTTGGAAGTCGAAACAGAAGCCTTTTTACCACAGGACAAGAAATCAGCCCTCAACAACTTAGGTTTTGGAAGTCGAAACAGAAGCCTATTTATCACAGGACAAGAAATCAGCCCTCAACAAATTAACCGGTGGAAAAAGATTTTTTGAAAAAATCCCTAAGCCCCGGGGTCACAATTTCAGCAAAAATCTGACTTTTGCCAATTCACTCAAAAATGCTGCCAAACCCTTGCAAATGCTCCCCTGAAAGGTTTGGGAGTCAAAACAGAAGGTTTTTTATCATAGGACCAGAAAGCAGCCCTCAACAACTTAACCGGCAGAAAAAGATTTTTTTGAAAAAATCCCTAAGCCCCGGGGTCACAATTTCAGCAAAAATCTGACTTTTGCCAATTCACTCAAAAATGCTGCCAAACCCTTGCAAATGCTCCCCTGAAAGGTTTGGGAGTCAAAACAGAAGGTTTTTTATCATAGGACCAGAAAGCAGCCCTCAACAACTTAACCGGTAGAAAAAGATTTTTTTGAAAAAATCCCTAAGCCCCGGCGTCACAATTTCAGCAAAAATCTCCCTTTTGCCAATTCACTCAAAAATGGTGCCAAACCCTTGCAAATGTTCCTCTGAAAGGTTTGGGAGTCGAAACAGAAGCCTTTTTATCACAGGACAAGAAATCAGCCCTCAAGAACTTAATCGGTGAAAAAAGATTTTTTGAAAATATCCCTAAGCCCCGGGGTCACAATTTCAGCAAAAATCTGACTTTTGCCAATTCACTCAAAAATGCTGCCAAACCCTTGCAAATGCTCCCCTGAAAGGTTTGGGAGTCAAAACAGAAGGTTTTTTATCATAGGACCAGAGAGCAGCCCTCAACAACTTAACGGGCAGAAAAAGATTTTTTTGAAAAAATCCCTAAGCCCCGGGGTCACAATTTCAGCAAAAATCTGACTTTTGCCAATTCACTCAAAAATGCTGCCAAACCCTTGCAAATGCTCCCCTGAAAGGTTTGGGAGTAAAAACAGAAGGTTTTTTATCCCAGGACAAGAAATCAGCCCTCAACAACTTAACCGGCAGAAAAAGATTTTTTTGAAAAAATCCCTAAGCCCCGGGGTCACAATTTCAGCAAAAATCTGACTTTTGCCAATTCACTCAAAAATGCTGCCAAACCCTTGCAAATGCTCCCCTGAAAGTTTTGGAAGTCGAAACAGAAGGCTTTTTATCACAGGACAAGAAATCAGCCCTCAACAACTTAAGCGGTGGAAAAAGATTTTTTGAAAAAATCCCTAAGCCCCGGGGTCACAATTTCAGCAAAAATCTGACTTTTGCCAATTCACTCAAAAATGCTGCCAAACCCTTGCAGATGCTCCCCTGAAAGTTTTGGAAGTCGAAACAGAAGCCTTTTTATCACAGGACAAGAAATCAGCCCTCAACAACTTAACCGGTGGAAAAAGATTTTTTGACAAAATCCCTAAGCCCCGGGGTCACAATTTCAGCAAAAATCTGACTTTTGCCAATTCACTCAAAAATGCTGCCAAACCCTTGCAAATGCTCCCCTGAAAGTTTTGGAAGTCGAAACAGAAGCCTTTTTATCACAGGATAAGAAATCAGCCCTCAACAACTTAACCGGTGGAAAAAGATTTTTTGAAAAAATCCCTAAGCCCCGGGGTCACAATTTCAGCAAAAATCTGACTTTTGCCAATACACTCAAAAATGCTGCCAAACCCTTGCAAATGCTCCCCTGAAAGGTTTGGGAGTCGAAACAGAAGGTTTTTTATCATAGGACAAGAAATCAGCCCTCAACAACTTAACCGGCGGAAAAAGATTTTTTTGAAAAAATCACTAAGCCCCGGGGTCACAATTTCAGCAAAAATCTCCCTTTTGCCAATTCACTCAAAAATGCTGCCAAACCCTTGCAAATGCTCCCCTGAAAGGTTTGGGAGTCAAAACAGAAGGTTTTTTATCATAGGACCAGAAAGCAGCCCTCAACAACTTAACCGGCAGAAAAAGATTTTTTGAAAAAATCCCTAAGCCCCGGGGTCACAATTTCAGCAAAAATCTGACTTTTGCCAATTGACTCAAAAATGCTGCCAAACCCTTGCAAATGCTCCCCTGAAAGGTTTGGGAGTCAAAACAGAAGGTTTTTTATCATAGGACCAGAAAGCAGCCCTCAACAACTTAACCGGCAGAAAAAGATTTCTTTGAAAAAATCCCTAAGCCCCGGGGTCACAATTTCAGCAAAAATCTGACTTTTGCCAATTCACTCAAAAATGCTGCCAAACCCTTGCAAATGCTCCCCTGAAAGTTTTGGAAGTCGAAACAGAAGCCTTTTTACCACAGGAGAAGAAATCAGCCCTCAACAATTTAACCGGCGGAAAAAGATTTTTTTGAAAAAATCCCTAAGCCCCGGGGTCACAATTTCAGCAAAAATCTGACTTTTGCCAATTCACTCAAAAATGCTGCCAAACCCTTGCAAATGCTCCTCTGAAAGTTTTGGAAGTCGAAACAGAAGCCTTTTTACCACAGGAGAAGAAATCAGCCCTCAACAACTTATCCGCTGGAAAAAGATTTTTTGAAAAAATCCCTAAGCCCCGGGGGCACAATTTCAGCAAAAATCTGACTTTTGCCAATTCACTCAAAAATGCTGCCAAACCCTTGCAAATGCTCCCCTGAAAGTTTTGGAAGTCGAAACAGAAGCCTTTTTACCACAGGACAAGAAATCGGCCCTCAACAACTTAGGTTTTGGAAGTCGAAACAGAAGCCTATTTATCACAGGACAAGAAATCAGCCCTCAACAAATTAACCGGTGGAAAAAGATTTTTTGAAAAAATCCCTAAGCCCCGGGGTCACAATTTCAGCAAAAATCTGACTTTTGCCAATTCACTCAAAAATGCTGCCAAACCCTTGCAAATGCTCCCCTGAAAGGTTTGGGAGTCAAAACAGAAGGTTTTTTATCATAGGACCAGAAAGCAGCCCTCAACAACTTAACCGGCAGAAAAAGATTTTTTTGAAAAAATCCCTAAGCCCCGGCGTCACAATTTCAGCAAAAATCTCCCTTTTGCCAATTCACTCAAAAATGGTGCCAAACCCTTGCAAATGCTCCCCTGAAAGTTTTGGAAGTCGAAACAGAAGCCTTTTTATCACAGGACAAGAAATCAGCCCTCAAGAACTTAACCGGAGGAAAAAGATTTTTTTGAAAAAATCCCTAAGCCCCGGGGTCACAATTTCAGCAAAAATCTGACTTTTGCCAATTCACTCAAAAATGCTGCCAAACCCTTGCAAATGCTCCCCTGAAAGTTTTGGAAGTCGAAACAGAAGCCTTTTTACCACAGGAGAAGAAATCAGCCCTCAACAACTTAAGCGGTGGAAAAAGATTTTTTGAAAAAATCCCTAAGCCCCGGGGTCACAATTTCAGCAAAAATCTGACTTTTGCCAATTCACTCAAAAATGCTGCCAAACCCTTGCAAATGCTCCTCTGAAAGTTTTGGGAGTCAAAACAGAAGGTTTTTTATCATAGGACCAGAAAGCAGCCCTCAACAACTTAACCGGCAGAAAAAGATTTTTTTGAAAAAATCCCTAAGCCCCGGGGTCACAATTTCAGCAAAAATCTGACTTTTGCCAATTCACTCAAAAATGCTGCCAAACCCTTGCAAATGCTCCCCTGAAAGTTTTGGAAGTCGAAACAGAAGCCTTTTTACCACAGGAGAAGAAATCAGCCCTCAACAACTTAACCGGCGGAAAAAGATTTTTTTGAAAAAATCCCTAAGCCCCGGGGTCACAATTTCAGCAAAAATCTGACTTTTGCCAATTCACTCAAAAATGCTGCCAAACCCTTGCAAATGCTCCTCTGAAAGTTTTGGAAGTCGAAACAGAAGCCTTTTTACCACAGGAGAAGAAATCAGCCCTCAACAACTTATCCGCTGGAAAAAGATTTTTTGAAAAAATCCCTAAGCCCCGGGGGCACAATTTCAGCAAAAATCTGACTTTTGCAGATTCACTCAAAAATGCTGCCAAACCCTTGCAAATGCTCCCCTGAAAGTTTTGGAAGTCGAAACAGAAGACTTTTTACCACAGGACAAGAAATCAGCCCTCAACAACTTAGGTTTTGGAAGTCGAAACAGAAGCCTATTTATCACAGGACAAGAAATCAGTCCTCAACAACTTAACCGGTGGAAAAAGATTTTTTGAAAAAATCCCTAAGCCCCGGGGTCACAATTTCAGCAAAAATCTGACTTTTGCCAATTCACTCAAAAATGCTGCCAAACCCTTGCAAATGCTCCCCTGAAAGGTTTGGGAGTCAAAACAGAAGGTTTTTTATCATAGGACCAGAAAGCAGCCCTCAACAACTTAACCGGCAGAAAAAGATTTTTTTGAAAAAATCCCTAAGCCCCGGGGTCACAATTTCAGCAAAAATCTGACTTTTGCCAATTCACTCAAAAATGCTGCCAAACCCTTGCAAATGCTCCCCTGAAAGGTTTGGGAGTCAAAACAGAAGGTTTTTTATCATAGGACCAGAAAGCAGCCCTCAACAACTTAACCGGCAGAAAAAGATTTTTTTGAAAAAATCCCTAAGCCCCGGCGTCACAATTTCAGCAAAAATCTCCCTTTTGCCAATTCACTCAAAAATGGTGCCAAACCCTTGCAAATGCTCCCCTGAAAGTTTTGGAAGTCGAAACAGAAGCCTTTTTATCACAGGACAAGAAATCAGCCCTCAAGAACTTAACCGGCGGAAAAAGATTTTTTTGAAAAAATCCCTAAGCCCCGGGGTCACAATTTCAGCAAAAATCTGACTTTTGCCAATTCACTCAAAAATGTTGCCAAACCCTTGCAAATGCTCCCCTGAAAGTTTTGGAAGTCGAAACAGAAGCCTTTTTACCACAGGAGAAGAAATCAGCCCTCAACAACTTAAGCGGTGGAAAAAGATTTTTTGAAAAAATCCCTAAGCCCCGGGGTCACAATTTCAGCAAAAATCTGACTTTTGCCAATACACTCAAAAATGGTGCCGAACGGTTGCAGATGCTCCCCTGAAAGTTTTGGAAGTCGAAACAGAAGCCTTTTTATCCCAGGACAAGAAATCAGCCCTCAACAACTTAACCGGTGGAAAAAGATTTTTTGACAAAATCCCTAAGCCCCGGGGTCACAATTTCAGCAAAAATCTGACTTTTGCCAATTCACTCAAAAATGCTGCCAAACCCTTGCAAATGCTCCCCTGAAAGTTTTCAAAGTCAAAACAGAAGCCTTTTTAACACAGGAGAAGAAATCAGCCCTCAACAACTTAACTGGTGGAAAAAGATTTTTTGAAAAAATCCCTAAGCCCCGGGGTCACAATTTCAGCAAAAATCTGACTTTGGCCAATACACTAAAAAATGGTGCCGAGCGGTTGCAAATGCTCCCCTGAAAGTTTTGGAAGTCGAAACAGAAGCCTTTTTACCACAGGACAAGAAATCAGCCCTCAACAACTTAAGTGGTGGAAAAAGATTTTTTCTAAAAATCCCTAAGCCCCGGGGTCACAATTTCAGCAAAAATCTCCCTTTTGCCAATTCACTCAAAAATGCTGCCAAACCCTTGCAAATGCTCCCCTGAAAGTTTTGGAAGTCGAAACAGAAGCCTTTTTACCACAGGAGGAGAAATCAGCCCTCAACAACTTAACCGGTGGAAAAAGATTTTTTGAAAAAATCCCTAAGCCCCGGGGTCACAATTTCAGGAAAAATCTGACTTTTGCCAATTCACTCAAAAATGCTGCCAAACCCTTGCAAATGCTCCCCTGAAAGTTTTGGAAGTCGAAACAGAAGCCTTTTTACCACAGGAGAAGAAATCAGCCCTGAACAACTTAACCGGTGGAAAAAGATTTTTTGAAAAAATCCCTAAGCCCCGGGGTCACAATTTCAGCAAAAATCTGACGTTTGCCAATTCACTCAAAAATGCTGCCAAACCCTTGCAAATGCTCCCCTGAAAGGTTTGGGAGTCGAAACAGAAGCCTTTTTATCACAGGACAAGAAATCAGCCCTCAACAACTTAACCGGTGGAAAAAGATTTTTTGACAAAATCCCTAAGCCCCAGGGTCACAATTTCAGGAAAAATCTGACTTTTGCCAATAAACTCAAAAATGCTGCCAAACCCTTGCAAATGCTCCCCTGAAAGGTTTGGGAGTCGAAACAGAAGGTTTTTTATCATAGGACAAGAAATCAGCCCTCAACAACTTAACCGGTGGAAAAAGATTTTTTGAAAAAATCCCTAAGCCCCGGGGTCACAATTTCAGCAAAAATCTGACTTTTGCCAATTCACTCAAAAATGCTGCCAAACCCTTGCAAATGCTCCCCTGAAAGGTTTGGGAGTCAAAACAGAAGGTTTTTTATCATAGGACCAGAAAGCAGCCCTCAACAACTTAACCGGCAGAAAAAGATTTTTTTGAAAAAATCCCTAAGCCCCGGGGTCACAATTTCAGCAAAAATCTGACTTTTTCCAATTCACTCAAAAATGCTGCCAAACCCTTGCAAATGCTCCCCTGAAAGGTTTGGGAGTCAAAACAGAAGGTTTTTTATCATAGGACCAGAAAGCAGCCCTCAACAACTTAACCGGCAGAAAAAGATTTTTTTGAAAAAATCCCTAAGCCCCGGCGTCACAATTTCAGCAAAAATCTCCCTTTTGCCAATTCACTCAAAAATGGTGCCAAACCCTTGCAAATGCTCCCCTGAAAGTTTTGGAAGTCGAAACAGAAGCCTTTTTATCACAGGACAAGAAATCAGCCCTCAAGAACTTAACCGGCGGAAAAAGATTTTTTTGAAAAAATCCCTAAGCCCCGGGGTCACAATTTCAGCAAAAATCTGACTTTTGCCAATTCACTCAAAAATGCTGCCAAACCCTTGCAAATGCTCCCCTGAAAGTTTTGGAAGTCGAAACAGAAGCCTTTTTACCACAGGAGAAGAAATCAGCCCTCAACAACTTAAGCGGTGGAAAAAGATTTTTTGAAAAAATCCCTAAGCCCCGGGGTCACAATTTCAGCAAAAATCTGACTTTTGCCAATTCACTCAAAAATGCTGCCAAACCCTTGCAAATGCTCCTCTGAAAGTTTTGGGAGTCAAAACAGAAGGTTTTTTATCATAGGACCAGAAAGCAGCCCTCAACAACTTAACCGGCAGAAAAAGATTTTTTTGAAAAAATCCCTAAGCCCCGGGGGTCACAATTTCAGCAAAAATCTGACTTTTGCCAATTCACTCAAAAATGCTGCCAAACCCTTGCAAATGCTCCCCTGAAAGTTTTGGAAGTCGAAACAGAAGCCTTTTTACCACAGGAGAAGAAATCAGCCCTCAACAACTTAACCGGCGGAAAAAGATTTTTTTGAAAAAATCCCTAAGCCCCGGGGTCACAATTTCAGCAAAAATCTGACTTTTGCCAATTCACTCAAAAATGCTGCCAAACCCTTGCAAATGCTCCTCTGAAAGTTTTGGAAGTCGAAACAGAAGCCTTTTTACCACAGGAGAAGAAATCAGCCCTCAACAACTTATCCGCTGGAAAAAGATTTTTTGAAAAAATCCCTAAGCCCCGGGGGCACAATTTCAGCAAAAATCTGACTTTTGCCAATTCACTCAAAAATGCTGCCAAACCCTTGCAAATGCTCCCCTGAAAGTTTTGGAAGTCGAAACAGAAGCCTTTTTACCACAGGACAAGAAATCAGCCCTCAACAACTTAGGTTTTGGAAGTCGAAACAGAAGCCTATTTATCACAGGACAAGAAATCAGCCCTCAACAACTTAACCGGTGGAAAAAGATTTTTTGAAAAAATCCCTAAGCCCCGGGGTCACAATTTCAGCAAAAATCTGACTTTTGCCAATTCACTCAAAAATGCTGCCAAACCCTTGCAAATGCTCCCCTGAAAGGTTTGGGAGTCAAAACAGAAGGTTTTTTATCATAGGACCAGAAAGCAGCCCTCAACAACTTAACCGGCAGAAAAAGATTTTTTTGAAAAAATCCCTAAGCCCCGGGGTCACAATTTCAGCAAAAATCTGACTTTTGCCAATTCACTCAAAAATGCTGCCAAACCCTTGCAAATGCTCCCCTGAAAGTTTTGGAAGTCGAAACAGAAGCCTTTTTACCACAGGACAAGAAATCAGCCCTCAACAACTTAGGTTTTGGAAGTCGAAACAGAAGCCTATTTATCACAGGACAAGAAATCAGCCCTCAACAACTTAACCGGTGGAAAAAGATTTTTTGAAAAAATCCCTAAGCCCTGGGGTCACAATTTCAGCAAAAATCTGACTTTTGCCAATTCACTCAAAAATGCTGCCAAACCCTTGCAAATGCTCCCCTGAAAGGTTTGGGAGTCAAAACAGAAGGTTTTTTATCATAGGACCAGAAAGCAGCCCTCAACAACTTAACCGGCAGAAAAAGATTTTTTTGAAAAAATCCCTAAGCCCCGGGGTCACAATTTCAGCAAAAATCTCCCTTTTGCCAATTCACTCAAAAATGCTGCCAAACCCTTGCAAATGCTCCCCTGAAAGGTTTGGGAGTCAAAACAGAAGGTTTTTTATCATAGGACCAGAAAGCAGCCCTCAACAACTTAACCGGCAGAAAAAGATTTTTTTGAAAAAATCCCTAAGCCCCGGGGTCACAATTTCAGCAAAAATCTGACTTTTGCCAATTCACTCAAAAATGCTGCCAAACCCTTGCAAATGCTCCCCTGAAAGGTTTGGGAGTCAAAACAGAAGGTTTTTTATCATTGGACCAGAAAGCAGCCCTCAACAACTTAACCGGCAGAAAAAGATTTTTTTGAAAAAATCCCTAAGCCCCGGCGTCACAATTTCAGCAAAAATCTCCCTTTTGCCAATTCACTCAAAAATGGTGCCAAACCCTTGCAAATGCTCCCCTGAAAGTTTTGGAAGTCGAAACAGAAGCCTTTTTATCACAGGGCAAGAAATCAGCCCTCAAGAACTTAACCGGCGGAAAAAGATTTTTTTGAAAAAATCCCTAAGCCCCGGGGTCACAATTTCAGCAAAAATCTGACTTTTGCCAATTCACTCAAAAATGCTGCCAAACCCTTGCAAATGCTCCCCTGAAAGTTTTGGAAGTCGAAACAGAAGCCTTTTTACCACAGGAGAAGAAATCAGCCCTCAACAACTTAAGCGGTGGAAAAAGATTTTTTGACAAAATCCCTAAGCCCCGGGGTCACAATTTCAGCAAAAATCTGACTTTTGCCAATTCACTCAAAAATGCTGCCAAACCCTTGCAAATGCTCCTCTGAAAGTTTTGGGAGTCAAAACAGAAGGTTTTTTATCATAGGACCAGAAAGCAGCCCTCAACAACTTAACCGGCAGAAAAAGATTTTTTTGAAAAAATCCCTAAGCCCCGGGGTCACAATTTCAGCAAAAATCTGACTTTTGCCAATTCACTCAAAAATGCTGCCAAACCCTTGCAAATGCTCCCCTGAAAGTTTTGGAAGTCGAAACAGAAGCCTTTTTACCACAGGAGAAGAAATCAGCCCTCAACAACTTAACCGGCGGAAAAAGATTTTTTTGAAAAAATCCCTAAGCCCCGGGGTCACAATTTCAGCAAAAATCTGACTTTTGCCAATTCACTCAAAAATGCTGCCAAACCCTTGCAAATGCTCCTCTGAAAGTTTTGGAAGTCGAAACAGAAGCCTTTTTACCACAGGAGAAGAAATCAGCCCTCAACAACTTATCCGCTGGAAAAAGATTTTTTGAAAAAATCCCTAAGCCCCGGGGGCACAATTTCAGCAAAAATCTGACTTTTGCCAATTCACTCAAAAATGCTGCCAAACCCTTGCAAATGCTCCCCTGAAAGTTTTGGAAGTCGAAACAGAAGCCTTTTTACCACAGGACAAGAAATCAGCCCTCAACAACTTAGGTTTTGGAAGTCGAAACAGAAGCCTATTTATCACAGGACAAGAAATCAGCCCTCAACAACTTAACCGGTGGAAAAAGATTTTTTGAAAAAATCCCTAAGCCCCGGGGTCACAATTTCAGCAAAAATCTGACTTTTGCCAATTCACTCAAAAATGCTGCCAAACCCTTGCAAATGCTCCCCTGAAAGGTTTGGGAGTCAAAACAGAAGGTTTTTTATCATAGGACCAGAAAGCAGCCCTCAACAACTTAACCGGCAGAAAAAGATTTTTTTGAAAAAATCCCTAAGCCCCGGGGTCACAATTTCAGCAAAAATCTCCCTTTTGCCAATTCACTCAAAAATGCTGCCAAACCCTTGCAAATGCTCCCCTGAAAGGTTTGGGAGTCAAAACAGAAGGTTTTTTATCATAGGACCAGAAAGCAGCCCTCAACAACTTAACCGGCAGAAAAAGATTTTTTTGAAAAAATCCCTAAGCCCCGGGGTCACAATTTCAGCAAAAATCTCCCTTTTGCCAATTCACTCAAAAATGGTGCCAAACCCTTGCAAATGCTCCCCTGAAAGTTTTGGAAGTCGAAACAGAAGCCTTTTTATCACAGGACAAGAAATCAGCCCTCAACAACTTAACCGGCGGAAAAAGATTTTTTTGAAAAAATCCCTAAGCCCCGGGGTCACAATTTCAGCAAAAATCTGACTTTTACCAATTCACTCAAAAATGCTGCCAAACCCTTGCAAATGCTCCCCTGAAAGGTTTGGGAGTCGAAACAGAAGGTTTTTTATCATAGGACAAGAAATCAGCCCTCAACAACTTAACCGGCGGAAAAAGATTTTTTTGAAAAAATCCCTAAGCCCCGGGGTCACAATTTCAGCAAAAATCTGACTTTTACCAATTCACTCAAAAATGCTGCCAAACCCTTGCAAATGCTCCCCTGAAAGTTTTGGAAGTCGAAACAGAAGCCTTTTTACCACAGGACAAGAAATCAGCCCTCAACAACTTAGGTTTTGGAAGTCGAAACAGAAGCCTATTTATCACAGGAGAAGAAATCAGCCCTCAACAACTTAACCGGTGGAAAAAGATTTTTTGAAAAAATCCCTAAGCCCCGGGGTCACAATTTCAGCAAAAATCTGACTTTTGCCAATTCACTCAAAAATGCTGCCAAACCCTTGCAAATGCTCCCCTGAAAGGTTTGGGAGTCAAAACAGAAGGTTTTTTATCATAGGACCAGAAAGCAGCCCTCAACAACTTAACCGGCAGAAAAAGATTTTTTTGAAAAAATCCCTAAGCCCCGGGGTCACAATTTCAGCAAAAATCTCCCTTTTGCCAATTCACTCAAAAATGCTGCCAAACCCTTGCAAATGCTCCCCTGAAAGGTTTGGGAGTCAAAACAGAAGGTTTTTTATCATAGGACCAGAAAGCAGCCCTCAACAACTTAACCGGCAGAAAAAGATTTTTTTGAAAAAATCCCTAAGCCCCGGGGTCACAATTTCAGCAAAAATCTCCCTTTTGCCAATTCACTCAAAAATGGTGCCAAACCCTTGCAAATGCTCCCCTGAAAGTTTTGGAAGTCGAAACAGAAGCCTTTTTATCACAGGACAAGAAATCAGCCCTCAACAACTTAACCGGCGGAAAAAGATTTTTTTGAAAAAATCCCTAAGCCCCGGGGTCACAATTTCAGCAAAAATCTGACTTTTACCAATTCACTCAAAAATGCTGCCAAACCCTTGCAAATGCTCCCCTGAAAGGTTTGGGAGTCGAAACAGAAGGTTTTTTATCATAGGACAAGAAATCAGCCCTCAACAACTTATCCGCTGGAAAAAGATTTTTTGAAAAAATCCCTAAGCCCCGGGGGCACAATTTCAGCAAAAATCTGACTTTTGCCAATTCACTCAAAAATGCTGCCAAACCCTTGCAAATGCTCCCCTGAAAGTTTTGGAAGTCGAAACAGAAGCCTTTTTACCACAGGACAAGAAATCAGCCCTCAACAACTTAGGTTTTGGAAGTCGAAACAGAAGCCTATTTATCACAGGATAAGAAATCAGCCCTCAACAACTTAACCGGTGGAAAAAGATTTTTTGAAAAAATCCCTAAGCCCCGGGGTCACAATTTCAGCAAAAATCTGACTTTTGCCAATTCACTCAAAAATGCTGCCAAACCCTTGCAAATGCTCCCCTGAAAGGTTTGGGAGTCAAAACAGAAGGTTTTTTATCATAGGACCAGAAAGCAGCCCTCAACAACTTAACCGACAGAAAAAGATTTTTTTGAAAAAATCCCTAAGCCCCGGGGTCACAATTTCAGCAAAAATCTGACTTTTGCCAATTCACTCAAAAATGCTGCCAAACCCTTGCAAATGCTCCTCTGAAAGTTTTGGGAGTCAAAACAGAAGGTTTTTTATCATAGGACCAGAAAGCAGCCCTCAACAACTTAACCGGCAGAAAAAGATTTTTTTGAAAAAATCCCTAAGCCCCGGGGGTCACAATTTCAGCAAAAATCTGACTTTTGCCAATTCACTCAAAAATGCTGCCAAACCCTTGCAAATGCTCCCCTGAAAGTTTTGGAAGTCGAAACAGAAGCCTTTTTACCACAGGAGAAGAAATCAGCCCTCAACAACTTAACCGGCGGAAAAAGATTTTTTTGAAAAAATCCCTAAGCCCCGGGGTCACAATTTCAGCAAAAATCTGACTTTTGCCAATTCACTCAAAAATGCTGCCAAACCCTTGCAAATGCTCCTCTGAAAGTTTTGGAAGTCGAAACAGAAGCCTTTTTACCACAGGAGAAGAAATCAGCCCTCAACAACTTATCCGCTGGAAAAAGATTTTTTGAAAAAATCCCTAAGCCCCGGGGGCACAATTTCAGCAAAAATCTGACTTTTGCCAATTCACTCAAAAATGCTGCCAAACCCTTGCAAATGCTCCCCTGAAAGTTTTGGAAGTCGAAACAGAAGCCTTTTTACCACAGGACAAGAAATCAGCCCTCAACAACTTAGGTTTTGGAAGTCGAAACAGAAGCCTATTTATCACAGGACAAGAAATCAGCCCTCAACAACTTAACCGGTGGAAAAAGATTTTTTGAAAAAATCCCTAAGCCCCGGGGTCACAATTTCAGCAAAAATCTGACTTTTGCCAATTCACTCAAAAATGCTGCCAAACCCTTGCAAATGCTCCCCTGAAAGGTTTGGGAGTCAAAACAGAAGGTTTTTTATCATAGGACCAGAAAGCAGCCCTCAACAACTTAACCGGCAGAAAAAGATTTTTTTGAAAAAATCCCTAAGCCCCGGGGTCACAATTTCAGCAAAAATCTGACTTTTGCCAATTCACTCAAAAATGCTGCCAAACCCTTGCAAATGCTCCCCTGAAAGTTTTGGAAGTCGAAACAGAAGCCTTTTTACCACAGGACAAGAAATCAGCCCTCAACAACTTAGGTTTTGGAAGTCGAAACAGAAGCCTATTTATCACAGGACAAGAAATCAGCCCTCAACAACTTAACCGGTGGAAAAAGATTTTTTGAAAAAATCCCTAAGCCCTGGGGTCACAATTTCAGCAAAAATCTGACTTTTGCCAATTCACTCAAAAATGCTGCCAAACCCTTGCAAATGCTCCCCTGAAAGGTTTGGGAGTCAAAACAGAAGGTTTTTTATCATAGGACCAGAAAGCAGCCCTCAACAACTTAACCGGCAGAAAAAGATTTTTTTGAAAAAATCCCTAAGCCCCGGGGTCACAATTTCAGCAAAAATCTCCCTTTTGCCAATTCACTCAAAAATGCTGCCAAACCCTTGCAAATGCTCCCCTGAAAGGTTTGGGAGTCAAAACAGAAGGTTTTTTATCATAGGACCAGAAAGCAGCCCTCAACAACTTAACCGGCAGAAAAAGATTTTTTTGAAAAAATCCCTAAGCCCCGGGGTCACAATTTCAGCAAAAATCTGACTTTTGCCAATTCACTCAAAAATGCTGCCAAACCCTTGCAAATGCTCCCCTGAAAGGTTTGGGAGTCAAAACAGAAGGTTTTTTATCATTGGACCAGAAAGCAGCCCTCAACAACTTAACCGGCAGAAAAAGATTTTTTTGAAAAAATCCCTAAGCCCCGGCGTCACAATTTCAGCAAAAATCTCCCTTTTGCCAATTCACTCAAAAATGGTGCCAAACCCTTGCAAATGCTCCCCTGAAAGTTTTGGAAGTCGAAACAGAAGCCTTTTTATCACAGGGCAAGAAATCAGCCCTCAAGAACTTAACCGGCGGAAAAAGATTTTTTTGAAAAAATCCCTAAGCCCCGGGGTCACAATTTCAGCAAAAATCTGACTTTTGCCAATTCACTCAAAAATGCTGCCAAACCCTTGCAAATGCTCCCCTGAAAGTTTTGGAAGTCGAAACAGAAGCCTTTTTACCACAGGAGAAGAAATCAGCCCTCAACAACTTAAGCGGTGGAAAAAGATTTTTTGACAAAATCCCTAAGCCCCGGGGTCACAATTTCAGCAAAAATCTGACTTTTGCCAATTCACTCAAAAATGCTGCCAAACCCTTGCAAATGCTCCTCTGAAAGTTTTGGGAGTCAAAACAGAAGGTTTTTTATCATAGGACCAGAAAGCAGCCCTCAACAACTTAACCGGCAGAAAAAGATTTTTTTGAAAAAATCCCTAAGCCCCGGGGTCACAATTTCAGCAAAAATCTGACTTTTGCCAATTCACTCAAAAATGCTGCCAAACCCTTGCAAATGCTCCCCTGAAAGTTTTGGAAGTCGAAACAGAAGCCTTTTTACCACAGGAGAAGAAATCAGCCCTCAACAACTTAACCGGCGGAAAAAGATTTTTTTGAAAAAATCCCTAAGCCCCGGGGTCACAATTTCAGCAAAAATCTGACTTTTGCCAATTCACTCAAAAATGCTGCCAAACCCTTGCAAATGCTCCTCTGAAAGTTTTGGAAGTCGAAACAGAAGCCTTTTTACCACAGGAGAAGAAATCAGCCCTCAACAACTTATCCGCTGGAAAAAGATTTTTTGAAAAAATCCCTAAGCCCCGGGGGCACAATTTCAGCAAAAATCTGACTTTTGCCAATTCACTCAAAAATGCTGCCAAACCCTTGCAAATGCTCCCCTGAAAGTTTTGGAAGTCGAAACAGAAGCCTTTTTACCACAGGACAAGAAATCAGCCCTCAACAACTTAGGTTTTGGAAGTCGAAACAGAAGCCTATTTATCACAGGACAAGAAATCAGCCCTCAACAACTTAACCGGTGGAAAAAGATTTTTTGAAAAAATCCCTAAGCCCCGGGGTCACAATTTCAGCAAAAATCTGACTTTTGCCAATTCACTCAAAAATGCTGCCAAACCCTTGCAAATGCTCCCCTGAAAGGTTTGGGAGTCAAAACAGAAGGTTTTTTATCATAGGACCAGAAAGCAGCCCTCAACAACTTAACCGGCAGAAAAAGATTTTTTTGAAAAAATCCCTAAGCCCCGGGGTCACAATTTCAGCAAAAATCTCCCTTTTGCCAATTCACTCAAAAATGCTGCCAAACCCTTGCAAATGCTCCCCTGAAAGGTTTGGGAGTCAAAACAGAAGGTTTTTTATCATAGGACCAGAAAGCAGCCCTCAACAACTTAACCGGCAGAAAAAGATTTTTTTGAAAAAATCCCTAAGCCCCGGGGTCACAATTTCAGCAAAAATCTCCCTTTTGCCAATTCACTCAAAAATGGTGCCAAACCCTTGCAAATGCTCCCCTGAAAGTTTTGGAAGTCGAAACAGAAGCCTTTTTATCACAGGACAAGAAATCAGCCCTCAACAACTTAACCGGCGGAAAAAGATTTTTTTGAAAAAATCCCTAAGCCCCGGGGTCACAATTTCAGCAAAAATCTGACTTTTACCAATTCACTCAAAAATGCTGCCAAACCCTTGCAAATGCTCCCCTGAAAGGTTTGGGAGTCGAAACAGAAGGTTTTTTATCATAGGACAAGAAATCAGCCCTCAACAACTTAACCGGCGGAAAAAGATTTTTTTGAAAAAATCCCTAAGCCCCGGGGTCACAATTTCAGCAAAAATCTGACTTTTACCAATTCACTCAAAAATGCTGCCAAACCCTTGCAAATGCTCCCCTGGAAGTCGAAACAGAAGCCTTTTTACCACAGGACAAGAAATCAGCCCTCAACAACTTAGGTTTTGGAAGTCGAAACAGAAGCCTATTTATCACAGGACAAGAAATCAGCCCTCAACAACTTAACCGGCGGAAAAAGATTTTTTTGAAAAAATCCCTAAGCCCCGGGGTCACAATTTCAGCAAAAATCTGACTTTTACCAATTCACTCAAAAATGCTGCCAAACCCTTGCAAATGCTCCCCTGAAAGGTTTGGGAGTCGAAACAGAAGGTTTTTTATCATAGGACAAGAAATCAGCCCTCAACAACTTATCCGCTGGAAAAAGATTTTTTGAAAAAATCCCTAAGCCCCGGGGGCACAATTTCAGCAAAAATCTGACTTTTGCCAATTCACTCAAAAATGCTGCCAAACCCTTGCAAATGCTCCCCTGAAAGTTTTGGAAGTCGAAACAGAAGCCTTTTTACCACAGGACAAGAAATCAGCCCTCAACAACTTAGGTTTTGGAAGTCGAAACAGAAGCCTATTTATCACAGGATAAGAAATCAGCCCTCAACAACTTAACCGGTGGAAAAAGATTTTTTGAAAAAATCCCTAAGCCCCGGGGTCACAATTTCAGCAAAAATCTGACTTTTGCCAATTCACTCAAAAATGCTGCCAAACCCTTGCAAATGCTCCCCTGAAAGGTTTGGGAGTCAAAACAGAAGGTTTTTTATCATAGGACCAGAAAGCAGCCCTCAACAACTTAACCGACAGAAAAAGATTTTTTTGAAAAAATCCCTAAGCCCCGGGGTCACAATTTCAGCAAAAATCTGACTTTTGCCAATTCACTCAAAAATGCTGCCAAACCCTTGCAAATGCTCCCCTGAAAGGTTTGGGAGTCAAAACAGAAGGTTTTTTATCATAGGACCAGAAAGCAGCCCTCAACAACTTAACCGGCAGAAAAAGATTTTTTTGAAAAAATCCCTAAGCCCCGGCGTCACAATTTCAGCAAAAATCTCCCTTTTGCCAATTCACTCAAAAATGGTGCTAAACCCTTGCAAATGCTCCCCTGAAAGTTTTGGAAGTCGAAACAGAAGCCTTTTTATCACAGGACAAGAAATCAGCCCTCAAGAACTTAACCGGCGGAAAAAGATTTTTTTGAAAAAATCCCTAAGCCCCGGCGTCACAATTTCAGCAAAAATCTCCCTTTTGCCAATTCACTCAAAAATGGTGCCAAACCCTTGCAAATGCTCCCCTGAAAGTTTTGGAAGTCGAAACAGAAGCCTTTTTATCACAGGACAAGAAATCAGCCCTCAAGAACTTAACCGGCGGAAAAAGATTTTTTTGAAAAAATCCCTAAGCCCCGGGGTCACAATTTCAGCAAAAATCTGACTTTTGCCAATTCACTCAAAAATGCTGCCAAACCCTTGCAAATGCTCCCCTGAAAGTTTTGGAAGTCGAAACAGAAGCCTTTTTACCACAGGAGAAGAAATCAGCCCTCAACAACTTAAGCGGTGGAAAAAGATTTTTTGAAAAAATCCCTAAGCCCCGGGGTCACAATTTCAGCAAAAATCTGACTTTTGCCAATTCACTCAAAAATGCTGCCAAACCCTTGCAAATGCTCCCCTGAAAGGTTTGGGAGTCAAAACAGAAGGTTTTTTATCATAGGACCAGAAAGCAGCCCTCAACAACTTAACCGGCAGAAAAAGATTTTTTTGAAAAAATCCCTAAGCCCCGGCGTCACAATTTCAGCAAAAATCTCCCTTTTGCCAATTCACTCAAAAATGGTGCCAAACCCTTGCAAATGCTCCCCTGAAAGTTTTGGAAGTCGAAACAGAAGCCTTTTTATCACAGGACAAGAAATCAGCCCTCAAGAACTTAACCGGCGGAAAAAGATTTTTTTGAAAAAATCCCTAAGCCCCGGGGTCACAATTTCAGCAAAAATCTGACTTTTGCCAATTCACTCAAAAATGCTGCCAAACCCTTGCAAATGCTCCCCTGAAAGTTTTGGAAGTCGAAACAGAAGCCTTTTTACCACAGGAGAAGAAATCAGCCCTCAACAACTTAAGCGGTGGAAAAAGATTTTTTGAAAAAATCCCTAAGCCCCGGGGTCACAATTTCAGCAAAAATCTGACTTTTGCCAATTCACTCAAAAATGCTGCCAAACCCTTGCAAATGCTCCTCTGAAAGTTTTGGGAGTCAAAACAGAAGGTTTTTTATCATAGGACCAGAAAGCAGCCCTCAACAACTTAACCGGCAGAAAAAGATTTTTTTGAAAAAATCCCTAAGCCCCGGGGTCACAATTTCAGCAAAAATCTGACTTTTGCCAATTCACTCAAAAATGCTGCCAAACCCTTGCAAATGCTCCCCTGAAAGTTTTGGAAGTCGAAACAGAAGCCTTTTTACCACAGGAGAAGAAATCAGCCCTCAACAACTTAACCGGCGGAAAAAGATTTTTTTGAAAAAATCCCTAAGCCCCGGGGTCACAATTTCAGCAAAAATCTGACTTTTGCCAATTCACTCAAAAATGCTGCCAAACCCTTGCAAATGCTCCTCTGAAAGTTTTGGAAGTCGAAACAGAAGCCTTTTTACCACAGGAGAAGAAATCAGCCCTCAACAACTTATCCGCTGGAAAAAGATTTTTTGAAAAAATCCCTAAGCCCCGGGGGCACAATTTCAGCAAAAATCTGACTTTTGCCAATTCACTCAAAAATGCTGCCAAACCCTTGCAAATGCTCCCCTGAAAGTTTTGGAAGTCGAAACAGAAGCCTTTTTACCACAGGACAAGAAATCAGCCCTCAACAACTAAGGTTTTGGAAGTCGAAACAGAAGCCTATTTATGACAGGACAAGAAATCAGCCCTCAACAACTTAACCGGTGGAAAAAGATTTTTTGAAAAATCACAATTTCAGCAAAAATCTGACTTTTGCCAATTCACTCAAAAATGCTGCCAAACCCTTGCAAATGCTCCCCTGAAAGGTTTGGGAGTCAAAACAGAAGGTTTTTTATCATAGGACCAGAAAGCAGCCCTCAACAACTTAACCGGCAGAAAAAGATTTTTTTGAAAAAATCCCTAAGCCCCGGCGTCACAATTTCAGCAAAAATCTCCCTTTTGCCAATTCACTCAAAAATGGTGCCAAACCCTTGCAAATGCTCCCCTGAAAGTTTTGGAAGTCGAAACAGAAGCCTTTTTATCACAGGACAAGAAATCAGCCCTCAAGAACTTAACCGGCGGAAAAAGATTTTTTTGAAAAAATCCATAAGCCCCGGGGTCACAATTTCAGCAAAAATCTGACTTTTGCCAATTCACTCAAAAATGCTGCGAAACCCTTGCAAATGCTCCCCTGAAAGTTTTGGAAGTCGAAACAGAAGCCTTTTTACCACAGGAGAAGAAATCAGCCCTCAACAACTTAAGCGGTGGAAAAAGATTTTTTGAAAAAATCCCTAAGCCCCGGGGTCACAATTTCAGCAAAAATCTGACTTTTGCCAATACACTCAAAAATGGTGCCGAACGGTTGCAGATGCTCCCCTGAAAGTTTTGGAAGTCGAAACAGAAGCCTTTTTATCCCAGGACAAGAAATCAGCCCTCAACAACTTAACCGGTGGAAAAAGATTTTTTGACAAAATCCCTAAGCCCCGGGGTCACAATTTCAGCAAAAATCTGACTTTTGCCAATTCACTCAAAAATGCTGCCAAACCCTTGCAAATGCTCCCCTGAAAGTTTTCAAAGTCAAAACAGAAGCCTTTTTAACACAGGAGAAGAAATCAGCCCTCAACAACTTAACTGGTGGAAAAAGATTTTTTGAAAAAATCCCTAAGCCCCGGGGTCACAATTTCAGCAAAAATCTGACTTTGGCCAATACACTCAAAAATGGTGCCGAGCGGTTGCAAATGCTCCCCTGAAAGTTTTGGAAGTCGAAACAGAAGCCTTTTTACCACAGGACAAGAAATCAGCCCTCAACAACTTAAGTGGTGGAAAAAGATTTTTTGAAAAAATCCCTAAGCCCCGGGGTCACAATTTCAGCAAAAATCTCACTTTTGCCAATTCACTCAAAAATGCTGCCAAACCCTTGCAAATGCTCCCCTGAAAGTTTTGGAAGTCGAAACAGAAGCCTTTTTACCACAGGAGGAGAAATCAGCCCTCAACAACTTAACCGGTGGAAAAAGATTTTTTGAAAAAATCCCTAAGCCCCGGGGTCACAATTTCAGCAAAAATCTGACTTTTGCCAATTCACTCAAAAATGCTGCCAAACCCTTGCAAATGCTCCCCTGAAAGTTTTGGAAGTCGAAACAGAAGCCTTTTTACCACAGGACAAGAAATCAGCCCTCAACAACTTAACCGGTGGAAAAAGATTTTTTGACAAAATCCCTAAGCCCCGGGGTCACAATTTCAGGAAAAATCTGACTTTTGCCAATACACTCAAAAATACTGCCAAACCCTTGCAAATGCTCCCCTGAAAGGTTTGGGAGTCGAAACAGAAGGTTTTTTATCATAGGACAAGAAATCAGCCGTCAACAACTTAACCGGCGGAAAAAGATTTTTTGAAAATATCCCTAAGCCCCGGGGTCACAATTTCAGCAAAAATCTGACTTTGGCCAATACACTCAAAAATGGTGCCGAGCGGTTGCAAATGCTCCCCTGAAAGTTTTGGAAGTCGAAACAGAAGCCTTTTTACCACAGGAGAAGAAATCAGCCCTCAACAACTTAACCGGCGGAAAAAGATTTTTTTGAAAAAATCCCTAAGCCCCGGGGTCACAATTTCAGCAAAAATCTGACTTTTGCCAATTCACTCAAAAATGCTGCCAAACCCTTGCAAATGCTCCTCTGAAAGTTTTGGAAGTCGAAACAGAAGCCTTTTTACCACAGGAGAAGAAATCAGCCCTCAACAACTTAACCGGTGGAAAAAGATTTTTTGAAAAAATCCCTAAGCCCCGGGGTCACAATTTCAGCAAAAATCTGACTTTTGCCAATTCACTCAAAAATGCTGCCAAACCCTTGCAAATGCTCCCCTGAAAGTTTTGGAAGTCGAAACAGAAGCCTTCTTACCAAAAGACAAGAAATCAGCCCTCAACAACTTAAGCGGTGGAAAAAGATTTTTTGAAAAAATCCCTAAGCCCCGGGGTCACAATTTCAGCAAAAATCTGACTTTTGCCAATTCACTCAAAAATGCTGCAAAACCCTTGCAAATGCTCCCCTGAAAGTTTTGGAAGTCGAAACAGAAGCCTTTTTACCACAGGACAAGAAATCAGCCCTCAACAACATAACCGGTGGAAAAAGATTTTTTGAAAAAATCCCTAAGCCCCGGGGTCACAATTTCAGCAAAAATCTGACTTTTGCCAATTCACTCAAAAATGCTGCCAAACCCTTGCAAATGCTCCCCTGAAAGGTTTGGGAGTCAAAACAGAAGGTTTTTTATCATAGGACCAGAAAGCAGCCCTCAACAACTTAACCGGCAGAAAAAGATTTTTTTGAAAAAATCCCTAGGCCCCGGCGTCACAATTTCAGCAAAAATCTCCCTTTTGCCAATTCACTCAAAAATGGTGCCAAACCCTTGCAAATGCTCCCCTGAAAGTTTTGGATGTCGAAACAGAAGCCTTTTTATCACAGGACAAGAAATCAGCCCTCAAGAACTTAACCGGCGGAAAAAGATTTTTTTGAAAAAATCCCTAAGCCCCGGGGTCACAATTTCAGCAAAAATCTGACTTTTGCCAATACACTCAAAAATGGTGCCGAACGGTTGCAGATGCTCCCCTGAAAGTTTTGGAAGTCGAAACAGAAGCCTTTTTATCCCAGGTCAAGAAATCAGCCCTCAACAACTTAACCGGTGGAAAAAGATTTTTTGAAAAAATCCCTAAGCCCCGGGGTCACAATTTCAGCAAAAATCTGACTTTTGCCAATTCACTCAAAAATGCTGCCAAACCCTTGCAAATGCTCCCCTGAAAGGTTTGGGAGTCAAAACAGAAGGTTTTTTATCATAGGACCAGAAAGCAGCCCTCAACAACTTAACCGGCAGAAAAAGATTTTTTTGAAAAAATCCCTAGGCCCCGGCGTCACAATTTCAGCAAAAATCTCCCTTTTGCCAATTCACTCAAAAATGGTGCCAAACCCTTGCAAATGCTCCCCTGAAAGTTTTGGATGTCGAAACAGAAGCCTTTTTATCACAGGACAAGAAATCAGCCCTCAAGAACTTAACCGGTGGAAAAAGATTTTTTTGAAAAAATCCCTAAGCCCCGGGGTCACAATTTCAGCAAAAATCTGACTTTTGCCAATACACTCAAAAATGGTGCCGAACGGTTGCAGATGCTCCCCTGAAAGTTTTGGAAGTCGAAACAGAAGCCTTTTTATCCCAGGTCAAGAAATCAGCCCTCAACAACTTAACCGGTGGAAAAAGATTTTTTGAAAAAATCCCTAAGCCCCGGGGTCACAATTTCAGCAAAAATCTGACTTTTGCCAATTCACTCAAAAATGCTGCCAAACCCTTGCAAATGCTCCCCTGAAAGTTTTCAAAGTCAAAACAGAAGCCTTTTTAACACAGGAGAAGAAATCAGCCCTCAACAACTTAACTGGTGGAAAAAGATTTTTTGAAAAAATCCCTAAGCCCCGGGGTCACAATTTCAGCAAAAATCTGACTTTGGCCAATACACTCAAAAATGGTGCCGAGCGGTTGCAAATGCTCCCCTGAAAGTTTTGGAAGTCGAAACAGAAGCCTTTTTACCACAGGACAAGAAATCAGCCCTCAACAACTTAAGTGGTGGAAAAAGATTTTTTGAAAAAATCCCTAAGCCCCGGGGTCACAATTTCAGCAGAAATCTCCCTTTTGCCAATTCACTCAAAAATGCTGCCAAACCCTTGCAAATGCTCCCCTGAAAGTTTTGGAAGTCGAAACAGAAGCCTTTTTACCACAGGAGAAGCAATCAGCCCTCAACAACTTAAGCGGTGGAAAAAGATTTTTTGAAAAAATCCCTAAGCCCCGGGGTCACAATTTCAGCAAAAATCTGACTTTTGCCAATTCCCTCAAAAATGCTGCCAAACCCTTGCAAATGCTCCCCTGAAAGTTTTGGAAGTCGAAACAGAAGCCTTTTTATCACAGGAGACGAAATCAGCCCTCAACAACTTAACCGGTGGAAAAAGATTTTTTGACAAAATCCCTAAGCCCCAGGGTCACAATTTCAGCAAAAATCTGACTTTTGCCAATACACTCAAAAATGCTGCCAAACCCTTGCAAATGCTCCCCTGAAAGTTTTGGAAGTCGAAACAGAAGCCTTTTTACCACAGGAGAAGAAATCAGCCCTCAACAACTTAACCGGCGGAAAAAGATTTTTTTGAAAAAATCACTAAGCCCTGGGGTCACAATTTCAGCAAAAATCTCCCTTTTGCCAATTCACTCAAAAATGGTGCCAAACCCTTGCAAATGCTCCCCTGAAAGTTTTGGAAGTCGAAAAAGAAGCCTTTTTACCACAGGAGACGAAATCAGCCCTCAACAACTTAACCGGCAGAAAAAGATTTTTTTGAAAAAATCCCTAAGCCCCGGGGTCACAATTTCAGCAAAAATCTGACTTTTGCCAATACACTCAAAAATGCTGCCAAACCCTTGCAAATGCTCCTCTGAAAGTTTTGGAAGTCGAAACAGAAGCCTTTTTACCACAGGAGAAGAAATCAGCCCTCAACAACTTAAGTGGTGGAAAAAGATTTTTTGAAAAAATCCCTAAGCCCCGGGGTCACAATTTCAGCAAAAATCTGACATTTGCCAATTCAATCAAAAATGCGGCCAAACCCTTGCAAATGCTCGCCTGAAAGGTTTGGGAGTCAAAACAGAAGGTTTTTTATCATTCGACCAGAAAGCAGCCCTCAACAACTTAACCGGCGGAAAAAGATTTTTTTGAAAAAATCCCTAAGCCCCGGGGTCACAATTTCAGGAAAAATCTGACTTTTGCCAATTCACTCAAAAATGCTGCCAAACCCTTGCAAATGCTCCTCTGAAAGGTTTGGGAGTCAAAACAGAAGCCTTTTTATCACAGGACAAGAAATCAGCCCTCAACAACTTAACCGGTGGAAAAAGATTTTTTTGAAAAAATCCCTAAGCCCTGTGCTCACAATTTCAGCAAAAATCTCCCTTTTGCCAATTCACTCAAAAATGGTGCCAAACCCTTGCAAATGCTCCCCTGAAAGTTTTGGAAGTCGAAACAGAAGGCTTTTTACCACAGGAGAAGAAATCAGCCCTCAACAACTTATCCGCTGGAAAAAGATTTTTTGAAAAAATCCCTAAGCCCCGGGGTCACAATTTCAGCAAAAATCTCCCTTTTGCCAATTCACTCAAAAATGCTGCCAAACCCTTGCAAATGCTCCCCTGAAAGTTTTGGAAGTCGAAACAGAAGCCTTTTTTATCACAGGAGACGAAATCAGCCCTCAACAACTTAAGCGGTGGAAAAAGATTTTTTGAAAAAATCCCTAAGCCCCGGGGTCACAATTTCAGGAAAAATCTGACTTTTGCCAATTCACTCAAAAATGCTGCCAAACCCTTGCAAATGCTCCCCTAAAAGGTTTGGGAGTCAAAACAGAAGGTTTTTTATCATAGGACCAGAAAGCAGCCCTCAACAACTTAACAGGCAGAAAAAGATTTTTTTGAAAAAATCCCTAAGCCCCGGGGTCACAATTTCAGGAAAAATCTGACTTTTGCCAATTCACTCAAAAATGCTGCCAAACCCTTGCAAATGCTCCCCTGAAAGTTTTGGAAGTCGAAACAGAAGCCTATTTATCACAGGACAAGAAATCAGCCCTCAACAACTTAACCGGTGGAAAAAGATTTTTTGACAAAATCCCTAAGCCCCGGGGTCACAATTTCAGCAAAAATCTGACTTTTGCCAATTCACTCAAAAATGCTGCCAAACCCTTGCAAATGCTCCCCTGAAAGTTTTGGAAGTCGAAAGAGAAGCCTTTTTACCACAGGAGAAGAAATCAGCCCTCAACAACTTAACCGGCGGAAAAAGATTTTTTTGAAAAAATCCCTAAGCCCCGGGGTCACAATTTCAGCAGAAATCTGACTTTTGCCAATTCACTCAGAAATGCTGCCAAACCCTTGCAAATGCTCCCCTGAAAGTTTTGGAAGTCGAAAGAGAAGCCTTTTTATCACAGGAGACGAAATCAGCCCTCAACAACTTAAGCGGTGGAAAAAGATTTTTTGAAAAAATCCCTAAGCCCCGGGGTCACAATTTCAGCAAAAATCTCCCTTTTGCCAATTCACTCAAAAATGCTGCCAAACCCTTGAAAATGCTCCCCTGAAAGTTTTGGAAGTCGAAACAGAAGCCTTTTTACCACAGGAGAAGAAATCAGCCCTCAACAACTTAAGCGGTGGAAAAAGATTTTTTGAAAAAATCCCTAAGCCCCGGGGTCACAATTTCAGCAAAAATCTGACTTTTGCCAATTCACTCAAAAATGCTGCCAAACCCTTGCAAATGCTCCCCTGAAAGTTTTGGAAGTCGAAACAGAAGCCTTTTTATCACAGGAGACGAAATCAGCCCTCAACAACTTAACCGGTGGGAAAAGATTTTTTGAAAAAATCCCTAAGCCCCGGGGGTCACAATTTCAGCAAAAATCTGACTTTTGCCAATTCACTCAAAAATGCTGCCAAACCCTGGCAAATGCTCCCCTGAAAGGTTTGGGAGTCAAAACAGAAGGTTTTTTATCATTGGAACGGAAAGCGGCCCTCAACATCTTAACCGGCGGAAAAAGATTTTTTTGAAAAAATCCCTAAGCCCCGGGGTCACAATTTCAGGAAAAATCTGACTTTTGCCAATTCACTCAAAAATGCTGCCAAACCCTTGCAAATGCTCCTCTGAAAGGTTTGGGAGTCAAAACAGAAGCCTTTTTATCCCAGGACAAGAAATCAGCCCTCAACAACTTAACCGGAGGAAAAAGATTTTTTGAAAAAATCCCTAAGCCCCGGGGTCACAATTTCAGCAAAAATCTGACTTTTGCCAATACACTCAAAAATGGTGCCGAACGGTTGCAGATGCTCCCCTGAAAGTTTTGGAAGTCGAAACAGAAGCCTTTTTATCCCAGGACAAGAAATCAGCCCTCAACAACTTAACCGGTGGAAAAAGATTTTTTGACAAAATCCCTAAGCCCCGGGGTCACAATTTCAGCAAAAATCTGACTTTTGCCAATTCACTCAAAAATGCTGCCAAACCCTTGCAAATGCTCCCCTGAAAGTTTTCAAAGTCAAAACAGAAGCCTTTTTAACACAGGAGAAGAAATCAGCCCTCAACAACTTAACTGGTGGAAAAAGATTTTTTGAAAAAATCCCTAAGCCCCGGGGTCACAATTTCAGCAAAAATCTGACTTTGGCCAATACACTCAAAAATGGTGCCGAGCGGTTGCAAATGCTCCCCTGAAAGTTTTGGAAGTCGAAACAGAAGCCTTTTTACCACAGGACAAGAAATCAGCCCTCAACAACTTAACCGGCAGAAAAAGATTTTTTTGAAAAAATCCCTAAGCCCCGGGGTCACAATTTCAGCAAAAATCTGACTTTTGCCAATACACTCAAAAATGCTGCCAAACCCTTGCAAATGCTCCTCTGAAAGTTTTGGAAGTCCAAACAGAAGCCTTTTTACCACAGGACAAGAAATCAGCCCTCAACAGCTTATCCGCTGGAAAAAGATTTTTTGAAAAAATCCCTAAGCCCCGGGGTCACAATTTCAGCAAAAATCTGACTTTGGCCAATTCACTCAAAAATGGTGCCGAGCGGTTGCAAATGCTCCCCTGAAAGTTTTGGAAGTCGAAACAGAAGCCTTTTTACCACAGGACAAGAAATCAGCCCTCAACAACTTAACCGGTGGAAAAAGATTTTTTGAAAAAATCCCTAAGCCCCGGGGTCACAATTTCAGCAAAAATCTGACTTTTCCCAATTCACTCAAAAATGCTGCCAAACCCTTGCAAATGCTCCCCTGCAAGTTTTCAAAGTCAAAACAGAAGCCTTTTTAACACAGGAGAAGAAATCAGCCCTCAACAACTTAACTGGTGGAAAAAGATTTTTTGAAAAAATCCCTAAGCCCCGGGGTCACAATTTCAGCAAAAATCTGACTTTGGCCAATACACTCAAAAATGGTGCCGAGCGGTTGCAAATGCTCCCCTGAAAGTTTTGGAAGTCGAAACAGAAACCTTTTTACCACAGGACAAGAAATCAGCCCTCAACAACTTAACCGGCAGAAAAAGGTTTTTTTGAAAAAATCCCTAAGCCCCGGGGTCACAATTTCAGCAAAAATCTGACTTTTGCCAATACACTCAAAAATGCTGCCAAACCCTTGCAAATGCTCCTCTGAAAGTTTTGGAAGTCGAAACAGAAGCCTTTTTACCACAGGAGAAGAAATCAGCCCTCAACAACTTATCCGCTGGAAAAAGATTTTTTGAAAAAATCCCTAAGCCCCGGGGTCACAATTTCAGCAAAAATCTGACTTTGGCCAATACACTCAAAAATGGTGCCGAGCGGTTGCAAATGCTCCCCTGAAAGTTTTGGAAGTCGAAACAGAAGCCTTTTTACCACAGGACAAGAAATCAGCCCTCAACAACTTAACCGGTGGAAAAAGATTTTTTTGAAAAAATCCCTAAGCCCCGGGGTCACAATTTCAGCAAAAATCTGACTTTTGCCAATACACTCAAAAATGGTGCCAAACCCTTGCAAATGCTCCCCTGAAAGTTTTGGAAGTCGAAACAGAAGGCTTTTTACCACAGGAGAAGAAATCAGCCCTCAACAACTTATCCGCTGGAAAAAGATTTTTTGAAAAAATCCCTAAGCCCCGGGGTCACAATTTCAGCAAAAATCTCCCTTTTGCCAATTCACTCAAAAATGCTGCCAAACCCTTGCAAATGCTCCCCTGAAAGTTTTGGAAGTCGAAACAGAAGCCTTTTTATCACAGGAGACGAAATCAGCCCTCAACAACTTAAGCGGTGGAAAAAGATTTTTTGAAAAAATCCCTAAGCCCCGGGGTCACAATTTCAGGAAAAATCTGACTTTTGCCAATTCACTCAAAAATGCTGCCAAACCCTTGCAAATGCTCCCCTAAAAGGTTTGGGAGTCAAAACAGAAGGTTTTTTATCATAGGACCAGAAAGCAGCCCTCAACAACTTAACCGGCAGAAAAAGATTTTTTTGAAAAAATCCCTAAGCCCCGGGGTCACAATTTCAGGAAAAATCTGACTTTTGCCAATTCACTCAAAAATGCTGCCAAACCCTTGCAAATGCTCCCCTGAAAGTTTTGGAAGTCGAAACAGAAGCCTATTTATCACAGGACAAGAAATCAGCCCTCAACAACTTAACCGGTGGAAAAAGATTTTTTGACAAAATCCCTAAGCCCCGGGGTCACAATTTCAGCAAAAATCTGACTTTTGCCAATTCACTCAAAAATGCTGCCAAACCCTAGCAAATGATCCCCTAAAAGGTTTGGGAGTCAAAACAGAAGGTTTTTTATCATAGGACCAGAAAGCAGCCCTCAACAACTTAACCGGCAGAAAAAGATTTTTTTGAAAAAATCCCTAAGCCCCGGGTTCACAATTTCAGGAAAAATCTGACTTTTGCCAATTCACTCAAAAATGCTGCCAAACCCTTGCAAATGCTCCCCTGAAAGTTTTGGAAGTCGAAAGAGAAGCCTTTTTACCACAGGAGAAGAAATCAGCCCTCAACAACTTAACCGGCGGAAAAAGATTTTTTTGAAAAAATCCCTAAGCCCCGGGGTCACAATTTCAGCAAAAATCTGACTTTTGCCAATTCACTCAGAAATGCTGCCAAACCCTTGCAAATGCTCCCCTGAAAGTTTTGGAAGTCGAAACAGAAGCCTTTTTATCACAGGAGACGAAATCAGCCCTCAACAACTTAAGCGGTGGAAAAAGATTTTTTGAAAAAATCCCTAAGCCCCGGGGTCACAATTTCAGCAAAAATCTCCCTTTTGCCAATTCACTCAAAAATGCTGCCAAACCCTTGAAAATGCTCCCCTGAAAGTTTTGGAAGTCGAAACAGAAGCCTTTTTACCACAGGAGAAGAAATCAGCCCTCAACAACTTAAGCGGTGGAAAAAGATTTTTTGAAAAAATCCCTAAGCCCCGGGGTCACAATTTCAGCAAAAATCTGACTTTTGCCAATTCACTCAAAAATGCTGCCAAACCCTTGCAAATGCTCCCCTGAAAGTTTTGGAAGTCGAAACAGAAGCCTTTTTATCACAGGAGACGAAATCAGCCCTCAACAACTTAACCGGTGGGAAAAGATTTTTTGAAAAAATCCCTAAGCCCCGGGGGGTCACAATTTCAGCAAAAATCTGACTTTTGCCAATTCACTCAAAAATGCTGCCAAACCCTTGCAAATGCTCCCCTGAAAGGTTTGGGAGTCAAAACAGAAGGTTTTTTATCATTGGAACGGAAAGCGGCCCTCAACATCTTAACCGGCGGAAAAAGATTTTTTTGAAAAAATCCCTAAGACCCGGGGTCACAATTTCAGGAAAAATCTGACTTTTGCCAATTCACTCAAAAATGCTGCCAAACCCTTGCAAATGCTCCTCTGAAAGGTTTGGGAGTCAAAACAGAAGCCTTTTTATCCCAGGACAAGAAATCAGCCCTCAACAACTTAACCGGTGGAAAAAGATTTTTTGAAAAAATTCCTAAGCCCCGGGGTCACAATTTCAGCAAAAATCTGACTTTTGCCAATACACTCAAAAATGGTGCCGAACGGTTGCAGATGCTCCCCTGAAAGTTTTGGAAGTCGAAACAGAAGCCTTTTTATCCCAGGACAAGAAATCAGCCCTCAACAACTTAACCGGTGGAAAAAGATTTTTTGACAAAATCCCTAAGCCCCGGGGTCACAATTTCAGCAAAAATCTGACTTTTGCCAATTCACTCAAAAATGCTGCCAAACCCTTGCAAATGCTCCCCTGAAAGTTTTCAAAGTCAAAACAGAAGCCTTTTTAACACAGGAGAAGAAATCAGCCCTCAACAACTTAACTGGTGGAAAAAGATTTTTTGAAAAAATCCCTAAGCCCCGGGGTCACAATTTCAGCAAAAATCTGACTTTGGCCAATACACTCAAAAATGGTGCTGAGCGGTTGCAAATGCTCCCCTGAAAGTTTTGGAAGTCGAAACAGAAGCCTTTTTACCACAGGACAAGAAATCAGCCCTCAACAACTTAACCGGCAGAAAAAGATTTTTTTGAAAAAATCCCTAAGCCCCGGGGTCACAATTTCAGCAAAAATCTGACTTTTACCAATACACTCAAAAATGCTGCCAAACCCTTGCAAATGCTCCTCTGAAAGTTTTGGAAGTCGAAACAGAAGCCTTTTTACCACAGGACAAGAAATCAGCCCTCAACAACTTAACTGGTGGAAAAAGATTTTTTGAAAAAATCCCTAAGCCCCGGGGTCACAATTTCAGCAAAAATCTGACTTTGGCCAATACACTCAAAAATGGTGCCGAGCGGTTGCAAATGCTCCCCTGAAAGTTTTGGAAGTCGAAACAGAAACCTTTTTACCACAGGACAAGAAATCAGCCCTCAACAACTTAACCGGCAGAAAAAGGTTTTTTTGAAAAAATCCCTAAGCCCCGGGGTCACAATTTCAGCAAAAATCTGACTTTTGCCAATACACTCAAAAATGCTGCCAAACCCTTGCAAATGCTCCTCTGAAAGTTTTGGAAGTCGAAACAGAAGCCTTTTTACCACAGGAGAAGAAATCAGCCCTCAACAACTTATCCGCTGGAAAAAGATTTTTTGAAAAAATCCCTAAGCCCCGGGGTCACAATTTCAGCAAAAATCTGACTTTGGCCAATACACTCAAAAATAGTGCGGAGCGGTTGCAAATGCTCCCCTGAAAGTTTTGGAAGTCGAAACAGAAGCCTTTTTACCACAGGACAAGAAATCAGCCCTCAACAACTTAACCGGTGGAAAAAGATTTTTTTGAAAAAATCCCTAAACCCCGGGGTCACAATTTCAGCAAAAATCTGACTTTTGCCAATACACTCAAAAATGCTGCCAAACCCTTGCAAATGCTCCTCTGAAAGTTTTGGAAGTCGAAACAGAAGCCTTTTTACCACAGGAGAAGCAATCAGCCCTCAACAACTTATCCGCTGGAAAAAGATTTTTTGAAAAAATCCCTAAGCCCCGGGGTCACAATTTCAGCAAAAATCTGACTTTGGCCAATACACTCAAAAATAGTGCCGAGCGGTTGCAAATGCTCCCCTGAAAGTTTTGGAAGTCGAAACAGAAGCCTTTTTACCACAGGACAAGAAATCAGCCCTCAACAACTTAACCGGTGGAAAAAGATTTTTTTGAAAAAATCCCTAAGCCCCGGGGTCACAATTTCAGCAAAAATCTGACTTTTGCCAATACACTCAAAAATGCTGCCAAACCCTTGCAAATGCTCCTCTGAAAGTTTTGGAAGTCGAAACAGAAGCCTTTTTACCACAGGAGAAGAAATCAGCCCTCAACAACTTATCCGCTGGAAAAAGATTTTTTGAAAAAATCCCTAAGCCCCGGGGTCACAATTTCAGCAAAAATCTGACTTTGGCCAATACACTCAAAAATGGTGCCGAGCGGTTGCAAATGCTCCCCTGAAAGTTTTGGAAGTCGAAACAGAAGCCTTTTTACCACAGGACAAGAAATCAGCCCTCAACAACTTAACCGGTGGAAAAAGATTTTTTTGAAAAAATCCCTAAGCCCTGGGGTCACAATTTCAGCAAAAATCTGACTTTTGCCAATTCACTCAAAAATGCTGCCAAACCCTTGCAAATGCTCCCCTGAAAGTTTTGGAAGTCGAAACAGAAGCCTTTTTACCACAGGAGAAGAAATCAGCCCTCAACAACTTATCCGCTGGAAAAAGATTTTTTGAAAAAATCCCTAAGCCCCGGGGTCACAATTTCAGCAAAAATCTCCCTTTTGCCAATTCACTCAAAAATGCTGCCAAACCCTTGCAAATGCTCCCCTGAAAGTTTTAGAAGTCGAAACAGAAGCCTTTTTACCACAGGAGAAGAAATCAGCCCTCAACAACTTAAGCGGTGGAAAAAGATTTTTTGAAAAAATCCCTAAGCCCCGGGGTCACAATTTCAGCAAAAATCTGACTTTTGCCAATACACTCAAAAATGCTGCCAAACCCTTGCAAATGCTCCTCTGAAAGTTTTGGAAGTCGAAACAGAAGCCTTTTTACCACAGGAGAAGAAATCAGCCCTCAACAACTTATCCGCTGGAAAAAGATTTTTTGAAAAAATCCCTAAGCCCCGGGGTCACAATTTCAGCAAAAATCTGACTTTGGCCAATACACTCAAAAATGGTGCCGAGCGGTTGCAAATGCTCCCCTGAAAGTTTTGGAAGTCGAAACAGAAGCCTTTTTACCACAGGACAAGAAATCAGCCCTCAACAACGTAACCGGTGGAAAAAGATTTTTTTGAAAAAATCCCTAAGCCCCGGGGTCACAATTTCAGCAAAAATCTGACTTTTGCCAATTCACTCAAAAATGCTGCCAAACCCTTGCAAATGCTCCCCTGAAAGTTTTGGAAGTCGAAAGAGAAGCCTTTTTACCACAGGAGAAGAAATCAGCCCTCAACAACTTAACCGGCAGAAAAAGATTTTTTTGAAAAAATCCCTAAGCCCCGGGGTCACAATTTAAGCAAAAATCTGACTTTTGCCAATTCACTCAAAAATGCTGCCAAACCCTTGCAAATGCTCCCCTGAAAGTTTTGGAAGTCGAAACAGAAGCCTTTTTACCACAGGAGAAGAAATCAGCCCTCAACAACTTATCCGCTGGAAAAAGATTTTTTGAAAAAATCCCTAAGCCCCGGGGTCACAATTTCAGCAAAAATCTCCCTTTTGCCAATTCACTCAAAAATGCTGCCAAACGCTTGCAAATGCTCCCCTGAAAGTTTTAGAAGTCGAAACAGAAGCCTTTTTACCACAGGAGAAGAAATCAGCCCTCAACAACTTAAGCGGTGGAAAAAGATTTTTTGAAAAAATCCCTAAGCCCCGGGGTCACAATTTCAGCAAAAATCTGACTTTTGCCAATTCACTCAAAAATGCTGCCAAACCCTGGCAAATGCTCCCCTGAAAGTTTTGGAAGTCGAAACAGAAGCCTTTTTATCACAGGAGACGAAATCAGCCCTCAACAACTTAACCGGTGGAAAAAGATTTTTTGAAAAAATCCCTAAGCCCCGGGGTCACAATTTCAGGAAAAATCTGACTTTTGCCAATTCACTCAAAAATGCTGCCAAACCCTTGCAAATGCTCCCCTTAAAGTTTTGGAATTCGAAACAGAAGCCTTTTTACCACAGGAGAAGAAATCAGCCCTCAACAACTTAACCGGTGGAAAAAGATTTTTTGAAAAAATCCCTAAGCCCCGGGGTCACAATTTCAGCAAAAATCTGACTTTTGCCAATTCACTCAAAAATGCTGCCAAACCCTTGCAAATGCTCCCCTGAAAGTTTTGGAAGTCGAAACAGAAGCCTTTTTACCACAGGAGAAGAAATCAGCCCTGAACAACTTAACCGGTGGGAAAAGATTTTTTGAAAAAATCCCTAAGCCCCGGGGTCACAATTTCAGCAAAAATCTGACTTTTGCCAATTCACTCAAAAATGCTGCCAAACCCTTGCAAATGCTCCCCTGAAAGGTTTGGGAGTCAAAACAGAAGGTTTTTTATCATTGGAACGGAAAGCGGCCCTCAACAACTTAACCGGCGGAAAAAGATTTTTTTGAAAAAATCCCTAAGCCCCGGGGTCACAATTTCAGGAAAAATCTGACTTTTGCCAATTCACTCAAAAATGCTGCCAAACCCTTGCAAATGCTCCCCTGAAAGTTTTCAAAGTCAAAACAGAAGCCTTTTTAACACAGGAGAAGAAATCAGCCCTCAACAACTTAACTGGTGGAAAAAGATTTTTTGAAAAAATCCCTAAGCCCCGGGGTCACAATTTCAGCAAAAATCTGACTTTGGCCAATACACTCAAAAATGGTGCCGAGCGGTTGCAAATGCTCCCCTGAAAGTTTTGGAAGTCGAAACAGAAGCCTTTTTACCACAGGAGAAGAAATCAGCCCTCAACAACTTAAGCGGTGGAAAAAGATTTTTTGAAAAAATCCCTAAGCCCCGGGGTCACAATTTCAGCAAAAATCTGACTTTTGCCAATTCACTCAAAAATGCTGCCAAACCCTGGCAAATGCTCCCCTGAAAGTTTTGGAAGTCGAAACAGAAGCCTTTTTATCACAGGAGACGAAATCAGCCCTCAACAACTTAACCGGTGGAAAAAGATTTTTTGAAAAAATCCCTAAGCCCCGGGGTCACAATTTCAGGAAAAATCTGACTTTTGCCAATTCACTCAAAAATGCTGCCAAACCCTTGCAAATGCTCCCCTTAAAGTTTTGGAATTCGAAACAGAAGCCTTTTTACCACAGGAGAAGAAATCAGCCCTCAACAACTTAACCGGTGGAAAAAGATTTTTTGAAAAAATCCCTAAGCCCCGGGGTCACAATTTCAGCAAAAATCTGACTTTTGCCAATTCACTCAAAAATGCTGCCAAACCCTTGCAAATGCTCCCCTGAAAGTTTTGGAAGTCGAAACAGAAGCCTTTTTACCACAGGAGAAGAAATCAGCCCTGAACAACTTAACCGGTGGGAAAAGATTTTTTGAAAAAATCCCTAAGCCCCGGGGTCACAATTTCAGCAAAAATCTGACTTTTGCCAATTCACTCAAAAATGCTGCCAAACCCTTGCAAATGCTCCCCTGAAAGGTTTGGGAGTCAAAACAGAAGGTTTTTTATCATTGGAACGGAAAGCGGCCCTCAACAACTTAACCGGCGGAAAAAGATTTTTTTGAAAAAATCCCTAAGCCCCGGGGTCACAATTTCAGGAAAAATCTGACTTTTGCCAATTCACTCAAAAATGCTGCCAAACCCTTGCAAATGCTCCCCTGAAAGTTTTCAAAGTCAAAACAGAAGCCTTTTTAACACAGGAGAAGAAATCAGCCCTCAACAACTTAACTGGTGGAAAAAGATTTTTTGAAAAAATCCCTAAGCCCCGGGGTCACAATTTCAGCAAAAATCTGACTTTGGCCAATACACTCAAAAATGGTGCCGAGCGGTTGCAAATGCTCCCCTGAAAGTTTTGGAAGTCGAAACAGAAGCCTTTTTACCACAGGACAAGAAATCAGCCCTCAACAACTTAACCGGCAGAAAAAGATTTTTTTGAAAAAATCCCTAAGCCCCGGGGTCACAATTTCAGCAAAAATCTCCCTTTTGCCAATTCACTCAAAAATGCTGCCAAACCCTTGCAAATGCTCCCCTGAAAGTTTTAGAAGTCGAAACAGAAGCCTTTTTACCACAGGAGAAGAAATCAGCCCTCAACAACTTAAGCGGTGGAAAAAGATTTTTTGAAAAAATCCCTAAGCCCCGGGGTCACAATTTCAGCAAAAATCTGACTTTTGCCAATACACTCAAAAATGCTGCCAAACCCTTGCAAATGCTCCCCTGAAAGGTTTGGGAGTCAAAACAGAAGGTTTTTTATCATTGGAACGGAAAGCGGCCCTCAACAACTTAACCGGCGGAAAAAGATTTTTTTGAAAAAATCCCTAAGCCCCGGGGTCACAATTTCAGCAAAAATCTGACTTTGGCCAATACACTCAAAAATGGTGCCGAGCGGTTGCAAATGCTCCCCTGAAAGTTTTGGAAGTCGAAACAGAAGCCTTTTTACCACAGGACAAGAAATCAGCCCTCAACAACTTAACCGGTGAAAAAAGATTTTTTGAAAATATCCCTAAGCCCCGGGGTCACAATTTCAGCAAAAATCTGACTTTTGCCAATACACTCAAAAATGCTGCCAAACCCTTGCAAATGCTCCCCTGAAAGTTTTGGAAGTCGAAACAGAAGGCTTTTTATCACAGGACAGAAAATCCTTAACCGGCAGGAAAAGATTTTTTTGAAAAAAAACCTAAGACCTGGGGTCACAATTTCATCAAAAACCTGACTTTCGGCAATTCACTCAAAAATGGTGCCAAACGGCTGCAAATGCTCCCCTGAGATGTTTGGCGGTCGAAAGAGAAGGCTTTTTATCACAGGAAAAGAAATCAGCCCTCGACAACTTAACTGTCAGAAAAACATTTTTTTGAAAAAATCCCTAAGCCCCGGGGTCACAATTTCAGCAAAAATTTGACTTTCGGCAATTCACTCAAAAATGGTGCCAAACGGTTGCAAATGCTTCCCTGAGATGTCTGGCTGTCGAAACAGAAGGCATTTTATCACAGGACAGAAAATCCTTAACCGGCAGAAAAATATTTTTTTGAAAAAATCCCTAAGTCCCGGGGTCTCAATTTCAGCAAAAACCTGACTTTCAGCAATTTACTCAAAAATGGTGCCAAACGGTTTCAAATGCTCCCCTGAGATGTCTGGCTTTCGAAACAGAAGGCCTTTTATCACCGGAAAAGAAATCAGCCCTCGAAAACTTAACTGTCAGAAAAACATTTTTTTAAAAAAATCCCTAAGCCCCGGGGTCACAATTTCAGCAAAATTCTGACTTTTGGCAATTCACTCAAAAATGGTGCCAAACGGTTGCAAATGCTCCCCTGAGATGTCTGGCTGTCAAAACAGAAGGCTTTTTATCACAGGAAAAGAAATCAGCCCTCGACAACATCACCGGCAGAAAAACATTTTTTTGAAAAAATCCCTAAGCCCCGGGGTTACAATTTCATCAAAAATCTGACTTTCGGCCATTCCCTCAAATATGGTGCCAAAGGGTTGCAAATGCTCCCCTGAAAAGTTTGGCGGTCGAAACAGAAGGCTTTTTATCACAGGACAGAAAATCCTTAACCGGCAGAAAAATATTTTTTTGAAAAAATCCCTAAGCCCCGGGGTCACAATTTCAGCAAAAACCTACTCTCGGCAACTCACTCAAAAATGGTGCCAAACGGTTGCAAATGCTCCCCTGAGATGTTTGGCGGTCAAAATAGAAGGCTTTTTATCACCGGAAAAGAAATCAGCCGTCGACAACTTAACTGTCAGAAAAACATTTTTTTTGAATAAAATCCCTATGCCCCGCCGGGGTCACAATTTCATCAAAAATCTCACTTTCGGCAATAGAATCAAAAATGGTGCCAAACAGTTGCAAATGCTTCCCTGAGATGCCTGGCTGTCGAAACAGAAGGCTTTTTATCACAGGAAAAGAAATCAGCCCTCGACAACATAACCGGCAGAAAAACATTTTAATGAAAAAATCCCTAAGCCCCAGGGTCACAATTTCATCAAAATTCTAACTTTCGGCAATTCACTCAAAAATGGTGCCAAACGGTTGCAAATGCTCCCCTGAAAAGTTTGGCGGTCGAAACAGAAGGCTTTTTATCACAGGACAGAAAATCCTTAACCGGCAGAAAAATATTTTTTTGAAAAAATCCCTAAGCCCCGGGGTCACAATTTCAGCAAAAATCTGACTTTTGGCAATTCCCTCAAAAATGGTGCCAAACGGTTGCAAATGCTCCCCTGAGATGTTTGGCGGTCGAAACAGAAGGCTTTTTATCACAGGACAGAAAATCCTTAACCGGCAGGAAAAGATTTTTTTGAAAAAAATCCCAAAGCCCCGGGGTCACAATTTCAGCAAAAACCTGACTTTCGGCAATTGACTGAAAATGGTGGCAAACGGTTGCAAATGCTCCCCTGAGATATCTGGCTGTCGAAACAGAAGGCTTTTTATCACAGGACAGAAAATCTGACTTTTGGCAATTGACTCAAAAATGGTGCCAAACGGTTGCAAATGCTCCCCTGAAAAGTTTGGCGGTCGAAACAGAAGGCTTTTCATCACAGGACAGAAAATCCTTAACCGGCAGGAAAAGATTTTTTTGAAAAAATCCCTAAGCCCTGGGGTCACAATTTCAGCAAAAACCTGACTTTTGGCAATTGACTCAAAAATGGTGCCAAACGGTTGCAAATGCTCCCCTGAGATGTTTGGCGGTCAAAACGGAAGGCTTTTTATCACCGGAAAAGAAATCAGCCCTCGAAAACTTAACTGTCATAAAAAGCATTTTTTTGAAAAAATCCCTAAGCCCTGGGGTCACAATTTCATAAAAAATGTGACTTTCGGCAATTCACTCAAAAATGGTGCCAAACGGCTGCAAATGCTCCCCTGAGATGTTTGCCGGTCGAAACAGAAGGCTTTTTATCACTGTACCGAAAATTCTTAACCGGCAGAAAAACATTTTTTTGAAAAAATCCCTAAGCCCCGGGGTCACAATTTCATCAAAAATGTGACTTTCGGCAATTCACTCAAAAGTGCTGCAAAACGGTTGCATATGCTCCCATCAGATGTTTGGCTGTCGAAACAGAAGGCTTTTTATCACAGGAAAGGAAATCAGCCCTCGACAACATAACCGGCAGAAAAACATTTTTTTGAAAAAATCCCTAAGCCCCGGGGTCACAATTTCATAAAAAAATCTGACTTTCGCCAATTCACTCAAAAATGGTGCCATACGGCTGCAAATGCTCCCCTGAAAAGTTCCCGGTCGAAACAGAAGGCTTTTTATCACAGGACAGAAAATCCTTAACCGGCAGGAAAAGATTTTTTTGAAAAAATCCCTAAGCCCCGGGGTCACAATTTCAGCAAAAACCTGACTTTTGGCAATTGACTCAAAAATGGTGCCAAACGGTTGCAAATGCTCCCCTGAGATGTTTGGCGGTCAAAACAGAAGGTTTTTTATCACCGGAAAAGAAATCAGCCCTCGAAAACTTAACTGTCAGAAAAAACATTTTTTTGAAAAAAATCCCTAAGCCCCGGGGTCACAATTTCATAAAAGATCTGACTTTCGCCAATTCACTCAAAAATGGTGCCAAACGGTGGCAAATGCTCCGCTGAAAAGTTCCTGGTCGAAACAGAAGGCTTTTTATAACAGGTCAGAAAATCCTTAACCGGCAGGAAAAGATTTTTTTGAAAAAATCCCTAAGCCCCGGGGTCACAATTTCATCAAAAACCTGACTTTTGGCAATTGACTCAAAAATGGTGCCAAACGGTTGCAAATGCTCCCCTGAGATGTTTGGGTGTTGAAACAGAAGGCTTTTTATCACCGGAAAAGAAATCAGCCCTCGAAAACTTAACTGTCAGAAAAAACATTTTTTTGAAAAAATCCCTAAGCCCCGGGGTCACAATTTCCCTGAGAGGTTTGGCGATCGATACAGAAGGCTTTTATCACAGGACAGAAAATCCTTAACCGGCAGAAAAAGATTTTTTTGAAAAAATCCCTAAGCCCCGGGGTCACAATTTCAGCAAAAATCTGACTTTCGGCAATTCACTCAAAAATGGCGCCAAACGGTTGCAAACGCTCCCCTGAGATGTTTGGCGGTTGAAACAGAAGGCTTTTTATCACAGGTAAAGAAATCAGCCCTTGACAACTTAACCGGCAGAGACAGATTTTTTTAAAAAAAAAAATGTACTTTTTAACATAATAGTGTAAATTAGATGGAAACAACTAATTTAGATGGAAACAACTGGAAAAACCTCTGTGGTTGAGGCTACCAGCATGGCGCCATTTCGTACAATGAACACTTCCGAGGTGATTCTTACTACTACTTTTACTACTACTCTACTACAACTTTACTGCTACTTTACTACTTTACTACCACTTTAATATTCCTTTACTACTGCTTCACTACTACTTTACTACCATTTTACTACTGCCTTACTACTGCTTTACTATCCTTTTTTACTACTATTCCACCGCTTTACTATTGGACCATTTTACTACTACTTTAATACTATCTTACTGCTGTTTCACTACTGCCTTACTACCATTTTACTACTATTTTACTACTGCATTACTACTACTAATTTACTACTGTTTTACTACTACTTTACTGCTATTTTACTACTATTCCACCGCTTTACTATTGTTTTAGAATTACTTAACTGCTACTTCACTACTGGTTTACTATTGCTTTACTACCACTTTACTTCCACTTTACTACTGCTACTTTATTACTTATCCTACTTTACTATTTATACCCCTATTTATACAGTAGACCTTCCTGAACAATGGCATGCGTGTCTACAGTAACAAATAGTATTGTTACTATTTTATTAATTGTATATACTGCCCTTCATCCGCAGATTTAAGGTTGGTTTACAACTTAAAAATGCAAGGTAAAAAACACCTTAACTGGCAGAATTTTTTTTTAAAAAAAAATCCCTAAGCCCCAGGGTCACAATTTCAGCAAAAATCTGACTTTCTGCAATTAACTCAAAAATGGTGACAAATGGTTTCAAATGCTCTCCTGAAAAGTTTTGCGGTCGAGACAGAAGGCTTTTTATCACAGGACAGAAAATCCTTAACCGGCAGAAAAAGATTTTTTTGAAAAAATCCCTAAGACCTGGGGTCAAAATTTCATCAAAAATCTGACTTTCGCCAATTCACTTAAAAATGGTGCCAAACGGTTGCAAATTCTCCCCTGAAAAATTTGGCAGTCAAAACAGAAGGTTTTTTACCACAGGACAGAAAATCCTTAACAGGCAGAAAAAGATTTCTTTGAAAAAATCCCTAAGCCCCAGGGTCACAATTTCAGCAAAAATCTGACTTTCGGCAATTCAACCAAAAATGGTGGCAAACTGTTGCAAATGCTCCCCTGAAAAGTTTGGCGATCAAAACAGAAGGCTTTTTATGACAGGACAGGAAATCCTTAACCGGCAGAAAAAGATTTTTTTGAAAAAATCCCTAAGCCCCGCGGTCACAATTTCATCAAAAATCTCACTTTCGGCCATTCCCTCAAAAATGGTGCCTACTGAAGAAAGTAGGAAACACCACTGGACCGGTAAGATATAATCTAAGTCAAATCCCTTATTTTGACTACTGGCTCCTCACACAGCTCCTGACTCACGACAGTGTGTTGCCCATCGCTCAGTTCTGACTAAAGATTTTATACAGCCACTGCTGGCGTTGACATTTTGGGACCCAAAATATCCAACGCCACTAAATTCTGGTGTACTTTTTAACATAATAGTGTAAACAGGGATCAACATACAAACACTGAGAAGCCATTCCCCCCGCCCCACTACTTTATATGGAAAGAACTGGAAAAACCTCTGTGATTGAGGCTACCAACATGGCACCATTTTATACAACGAAGAGTTCCGACGTCATTCTTACTACTACTTTACTACTACTTTACTACTGCTTGACTACTGCTTTACTACTGCTTTACTACTGCTTTACTACCATTTTACTACCACTTTACTACTACTTTACCACTACTTTATTACTACTTTACTACTCTATTACTTTACTATCACTTTACTACTGCTTTACTACTGCTTCGCTACTACTTTACTACTACTTTACTACCATTTTACTACTGCCTTACTACTGCTTTACTATCATTTTACTACTACTTTCTTATCCTTTTACTACTACTTTACTGCTATTTTACTACTATTCCACCGCTTTAATATTGGACCATTTTACTACTACTTTACTACTATCTTACTGCTGTTTCACTATTGCCTTACTACCATTTTACTACTATTTTACTACTGCATTACTACTACTACTTTACTACTGTTTTACTACTACTTTACTGCTATTTTACTACTATTCCACCACTTCACTATTGTTTTACCATTACATAACTGCTACTTCACTACTGGTTTACTATTGCTTTACTACTACTTTACTTCCACTTTACTACTTTATTACTTATCCGACTTTACTATTTATACCCCTATTTATACAGTAGACCTTCCTAAACAATGGCATGGCTGTCTATAGTAACAAATAGTATTGTTACTATTTTATTAATTGTATATACTGACCCTCATCCGTAGATTTAAGGTTGGTTTACAAGTTAAAAATGCAAGGTAAAAAACACATTAACCAGCATGATTTTTTTTTAAAAAAAAATAATAATCTCTAAGCCCCGGGGTCACAATTTCATCAAAAATCTGACTTTCGGCCATTCACTCAAAAATGGTGCAAACGGTTGCAAAAGCTTCCCTGAAAGGTTTGGCGCTCGAAACAGAAGGCGTTTTATCACAGGAAAAGAAATCAGCCCTCAACAACTTAACCGGCCGAAAAGGATTTTTTTTCAAAAAATCCCTAAGCCCCGGGGTCAAAATTTCATAAAAAATCTGACTTTCGGCCATTCTCTCAAACATGCTGCCATACGGTTGCTAATGCTCCCCTGAAAAGTTTAGTGGTCAAAACAGAAGGCTTTTTATCACAGGACAGGAAATCCTTAACCGGCAGGAAAAGATTTTTTCGAAAAAATCCCTAAGTCACAATTTCATCAAAAATCTGACTTTCGGCCATTCCCTCAAAAATGGTGCCTACTGAAGAAAGTAGGAAACACCACTGGGCCTGTCAGATATAATCTAAGTCAAATCCCTTATTTTGACTACTGGCTCCTCACACAGCTCCTGACTCATGACAGTGTGTTGCCCATCGCTCAGTTCTGACTAAAGGATTTTATACAGCCACTGCTGGCGGGGAAATTTTGGGACCCAAAATATCCAACGCCACTAAATTCTGGTGTACTTTTTAACATAATAGTGTAAACAGGGATCAACATACAAACACTGAGAAGCCATTTCCCCCGCCTCACTACTTTATTTGAAAACAACTGGAAAAACCTCTGTGGTTGAGGCTACCAACATGGCGCCATTTTCTACAACGAACACTTTCGAGGTCGTTCTTACTACTACTTTACTACTACTTTACTACTGCTTTACTACTGCTTTACTACCACTTTACCACTACTTTAATACCAATTTACTGCTACTTTACTACACTACTTTACTATCAATTTACTACTGCTTCAGTACTATTTTATTATCACTTTACTACTGCTTTAATACTGCTTCACTACTACTTTACTACCATTTTACTACTGCCTTACTACTGCTTTACTACCATTTTACTACTGCCTTTCAACTGCTTTACTATCATTTTACTACTACTTTGTTATCCTTTTTCTACTACTTTAAAGCTATTTTACTACTATTCCACCGCTTTACTATTGGACCATTTTACTACTACTTTACTACTATCTTACTGCTGTTTCACTATTGCCTTACTACCATTTTACTACTATTTTACTACTGCATTACTACTACTACTTTACTACTGTTTTACTACTACTTTACTGCTATTTTACTACTATTCCACCACTTCACTATTGTTTTACCATTACATAACTGCTACTTCACTACTGGTTTACTATTGCTTTACTACTACTTTACTTCCACTTTACTACTTTATTACTTATCCGACTTTACTATTTATACCCCTATTTATACAGTAGACCTTCCTAAACAATGGCATGGCTGTCTATAGTAACAAATAGTATTGTTACTATTTTATTAATTGTATATACTGACCCTCATCCGTAATATTTAAGGTTGGTTTACAAGATAAAAATGCAAGGTAAAAAACACATTAACCAGCATGATTTTTTTTTTTTTTTTTTTAAATAATCTCTAAGCCCCGGGGTCACAATTTCATCAAAAATCTGACTTTCGGCAATTCACTCAAAAATGGTGCCAAACGGTTGCAAATGCTCCCCTGAGATGTCTGGCTGTCGAAACAGAAGGCTTTTTATCACATGAAAAGAAATCAGCCCTCGACAACATAACCGGCAGAAAAACATTTTTTTGAAAAAATCCCTAAGCCCCGGGGTCACAATTTCATCAAAAATCCGACTTTCGGCCATTCACTCAAAAATGGTGCCTACTGAAGAAAGTAGGAAACACCACTGGGCCGGTAAGATATAATCTAAGTCAAATCCCTTATTTTGACTACTGGCTCCTCACGCAGCTCCTGACTCACGACAGTGTGTTACCCATCGCTCAGTTCTGACTAAAAGATTTTATGCAGCCACTGCTGGCGGGGACATTTTGGGACCCAAAATATCCAACGCCACTAAATTCTGGTGTACTTTTTAACATAATAGTGTAAACAGGGATCAACATACAAACACTGAGAAGGCATTCCCCCGGCCCACTACTTTATATGGAAACAACTGGAAAAACCTCTGTGGCTGAGGCTACCAACATGGCACGATTTTGTACAACGAACACTTCCGAGGTCATTCTTACTACTACTTTACTACTACTTTACTACCACTTTACTACCACTTCACTACCACTTTACTACTACTTTACTTCCACGTTACTACTACTTTACTACTACTTTACTACCACTTTACTACCACTTTACTAAGACTTTACTACTACTTTACTTCCACGTTACTACTACTTTACTACTACTTTACTACAACTTTACTACCACTTTTCTACTACTTTACCACTACTTTACTACTGCTTTACTACTGCTTCACTACTACTTTACTACCATTTTACTACTGTCTTACGACTGTTTTACTATTATTTTACTACTATTTTGCTATCCTTTTACCACTACTTTACAGCTATTTTACTACTATTCCACAACTTTACCATTGTTTTACCATTACTTAACTGCTACTTCACTACTGGTTTACTATTGCTTTACTACCACATTACTTCCACTTTACCACTGCTACTTTATTACTTATCCTACTTTACTATTTATACCCCTATTTATACAGTAGACCTTCCTAACAATGGCATGCCTGTCTATAGTAACAAATAGTATTGTTACTATTTTTTTAATTGTATATACTGCCCCTCATCCGTAGATTTAAGGTTGGTTTACAACTTAAAAATGCAAGGTAAAAAACACCTTAAAAAAATAAATCTCTAAGCCCCGGGGTCACAATTTCATCAAAAATCTGACTTTCGGCAATTCACTCAAAAATGGTGCCAAACGGTTGCAAATGCTACCCTGAAAAGTTTTGCGGTCGAAACAGAAGGCTTCTTATCACAGGACGAAAAATCCCTAAGACCCGGGGTCACAATTTCATCAAAAATCTGACTTTCGGCAATTCACTCAAAAATGGTGCCAAACGGCTGCAAATGCTCCCCTGAGATGTTTGGCGGTCGAGACAGAAGGCTTATTATCACAGGAAAAGAAATCAGCCCTCGACAACTTAACTGTCAGAAAAACATTTTTTTTTAAAAAAATCCCTAAGTCCCGGGATCACAATTTCATCAAAAATCTGACTTTCGGCAATAGAATCAAAAATGGTGCCAAACAGTTGCAAATGCTTCCCTGAGATGTCTGGCTTTCGAAACAGAAGGCTTTTTATCACAGGAAAAGAAATCAGCCCTCGACAACTTAACTGTCAGAAAAACATTTTTTAAAAAAATTCCCTAAGCCCCGGGGTCACAATTTCATCAAAAATCTGACTTTCGGCAATTCACTCAAAAATGGTGCCAAAAGGTTGCAAATGCTACCATGAAAAAGTTTTGCGGTAGAAACAGAAGGCTTTTTATCACAGGACTGAAAATCCTTAACCGGCAGAAAAATATTTTTTTGAAAAAATCCCTAAGACCCGGGGTCAAAATTTCATCAAAAATCTTACTTTCGGCAATTCACTGAAAAATGGTGCCAAACGGTTGCAAATGCTCCCCTGAGATGTTAAGCGGTCGAAACAGAAGGCTTTTTATCACAGGAAAAGAAATCAACCGTCGACAACTTAACTGTCAGAAAAACATTTTTTTGAAAAAATCCCTAAGCCCCGGGGTCACAATTTCAGCAAAAATCTGACTTTCGGCAATTCACTCAAAAATGGTGCCAAACGGTTGCAAATGCTCCCCTGAGATGTTTGGCGGTCAAAACAGAAGGCTTATTATTATTATTATTATTATTATTATTATTATTATTATTATTATTATTATTATTTTACAATGATTTATTTTATTTTTTTTATAATATTTTTATTAAGTTTATGAAATACAGAAAAAAGAAATAAAGACATAGATAGAAAAATACAGTAGAGAAATTACAAATTTCCATAATCCTTTTTTCCAACGCATCTATTGGACTTCCCCACATCCTCCAAACCCTGCATTCTCTGTAATACAAAATATCAGCAATTTGTTAACTTATTTCCAAGCTTATTGTATCTTTCATTTTATCATGTTGCCTAATTTCAAAACTATTGTAACCCAAATCTTATATGTTTTAACTTAAACATAATAAAGTTATTTCATTATTCCACCTTTAACTTCTTGTACCTTAATTTCCATTTCATTAATTTACCAATGCTGAAGCAAGAATTTCTAAAAATAGCATTTTTTAACATTCATACAACTTGTAATGTTTTTTCAAATAGTCTTTAAATTTTTCCCAGTCCTCCTCGATTGTTTCTTCTCCCAAGTCTTGTGTCTTCCAATGCTTAGCAATCAGGATCCTTGCTGCTGTGGTAGCATACATAAAAAAAGTTCTATCTTTCTTAAGCACTCTCTGGTCCACAATGCCGAGAAGAAAGGCCTCCGGTTTCTTAGGTAAGGTATATCTAAGTACCTTTTTTAGTTCATTATGAATCATCTCCCAAAAGGCCTTCACTTTCGGGCAAGTCCACCAGAGGTGAAAGAATGTCCCTTCCGCCTCTTTACATTTCCAACATTTGTTATCAGACAGGTGATATATCTTAGCAAGTTTGACTGGGGTCATGTACCACCGGTATATCATTTTCATAATATTTTCCTTCAAGGCACTACATGCCGTAAATTTCATTCCGGTGTTCCATAACCTTTCCCAGTCTTCAAACATAATGTTGTGCCCCAAGTCCTGTGCCCATTTTATCATGGCGGATTTGACTGTCTCGTCCTTTGTATTCCATTTAAGCAGCAAATTATACATTCTCGAAAGTAATTTATTTTTTGGCTCTAACAGTTCTGTCTCTAGTTTCGATTTTTCCACCTGGAATCCAACCTTTTTATCCACTTTAAAAACCTCCTGGATTTGAGCATAATGCAACCAATCTCGCACCTTGTTTTTCAATTTTTCCAAGCTCAGCAGCCTCCAATTGTCTCCAATTTTTTCAATTATTTCCCAATATTTAGGCCAGTAGGCTTCCATGTTAAGTCTCTTACGTGCCTTGGCCTCCACCGGTGAGAGCCACCTCGGAGTCTTACTCTCCAATAAGTCCTTATATTTTGTCCAGACCATCAAAATTGCTCTTCTGACAATATGGTTTTTAAACAATTTGTGAACTTTAACCTTGTCATACCACAAATATGCATGCCACCCAAAAGCATTGTCAAACCCTTCCAGATCTAGGACATCAGTGTTTTCCAATAAGATCCAATCTTTCAACCAGCAGAAGGCTGCAGATTCATAATATAACCTCAAGTCTGGCAGGGCAAATCCCCCTCTTTCTTTCGCATCAGTTAGTATTTTAAACTTTATTCGGGGCTTTTTGCCCTGCCAAACAAACTTGGAAATATCCTTCTGCCACTTTCCAAAACATTCCACTTTGTCCACGATCTGTAGGGCCTGAAACAGAAATAACATTTTCGGCAATACATTCATCTTTATAGCTGCTATCCGGCCCAACAAGGAAAGTTTCAATCTTGACCATATTTCCAAGTCTCTTTTGATTTCTGACCAACATTTCTCATAATTATCTTTAAACAAATTCAAATTTTTGGAGGTCAAGTACACCCCTAGATATTTTACTTTTTTAACCACATTTAATTCTGTTTCTTTCAGGAACTCATCTGTTTCTGTAGTTGTCAAATTTTTTGCTAGAACCTTAGTTTTTTGCTTGTTCAGCTTAAATCCCGCCACCCGACCAAAATCAGAAATTAATTCTAACACTCTTTTAGTGCTAGAGACTGGCTCCTGTAATGTTAATACCAAGTCATCTGCAAAAGCTTTCAGTTTATATTGTTTCACTCCGACCTCAATTCCTTGTACAGACTGGTCCTTTCTAATCATGTTCAATAGCACCTCCAGGACTGAAATAAACAATAGGGGGGATAGGGGGCACCCCTGTCGTGTCCCTTTTTCTATTTTGAACTCCTCTGTCACCACATTGTTAACAATCAATTTAGCTTTTTGCTCTGAGTAAATTGCTTCTATTCCATTTTCAAACCCCCGCCCGACTCCCATCCCTTCCAAATTTTTCTTCATAAACATCCAAGAAATGTTGTCAAAGGCTTTCTCGGCATCAATAAAGATTAAAACCGCTCTAGTATTAAGATTTGTTTGTAGAAGTTCCAAAATGTCAATAATGTTTCTTGTATTATCAAACAAATGCCTACCGGGGAGAAAGCCAGCCTGGTCCTTATGGATCACTTCATTAAGTACTTTTTAAAACCTACTTGCTAAAATATCCGCAAAAATTTTGTAATCCACGTTTAGGAGTGAGATGGGGCGGTAGTTCTTAAGCTGGGTCTTTTCAGTTTCTTGTTTAGGTATCAATGTGATGAAAGCAAGTGCTCCCCTGAGATGTTTGGCGGTCGAAGCAGAAGGCTTATTATCACAGGAAAAGAAATCAGCCCTCGACAACATAACCGGCAGAAAAACATTTTTTTAAAAAAATGCCTAAGCCCCGGGGTCACAATTTCATCAAAAATCTGACTTTCGGCAAAAGAATAAAAAAGGGTGCCAAACACTTGCAAATGCTTCCCTGAGATGTCTGGCTTTCGAAACAGAAGGCTTTTTATCACAGGAAAAGAAATCAGCCCTCGACAACATAACCGGCAGAAAACATTTTTTTGAAAAAATCTGACTTTCGGCAATTCACTCAAAAATGGAGCCAAACGGTTGCAAATGCTCCCCTGAAAAGTTTAGCTGTCGAAACAGAAGGCTTTTTATCACAGGACAGAAAATCCTTAACCGGCAGAAAAACATTTTTTTGAAAAAATCCCTAAGCCCCGGGGTCACAATTCCATCAAATATCTGACTTTCGGCAATTCACTCAAAAATGGTGCCAAACGGTTGCAAATGCTCCCCTGAAAAGTTTGGCGGACGAAACATAAGGCTTTTAATCACAGGACAGAAAATCCTTAACCGGCAGGAAAAGATTTTTTTGAAAAAATCCCTAAGACCCGGGGTCACAATTTCAGCAAAAATCTGACTTTCGGCAATTCAATCAAAAATGGTGCCAAACGGTTGCAAATGCTCCCCTGAGATGTTTGGCGGTCGAAACAGAAGGCTTATTATCACAGGAAAAGAAATCAGCCCTCGACAACTTAACTGTCAGAAAAACATTTTTTTTGAAAAAAATCCCTAAGTCCCGGGATCACAATTTCATCAAAAATCTGACTTTCAGCAATAGAATCAAAAATGGTGACAAACAGTTGCAAATGCTTCCCTGAGATGTCTGGCTTTCGAAACAGAAGGCTTTTTATCACAGGAAAAGAACGGTTGCAAATGCTCCCCTGAAAAGTTTGGCGGTCGAAACAGAAGGCTTTTTATCACAGGAGAGAAAATCCTTAACCGGCAGGAAAAGATTTTTTTGAAAAAATCCCTAAGACCCGGGGTCACAATTTCAGCAAAAATCTGACTTTCGGCAATTCACTCAAAAATGGTGACAAACAGTTGCAAATGCTCCCCTGAGATGTTTGGCGGTCGAAACAGAAGGCGTATTATCACAGGAAAAGAAATCAGCCCTCAACAACATAACCGGCAGAAAAACATTTTTTTGAAAAAATCCCTAAGCCCCGGGGTCACAATTTCATCAAAAATCTGACTTTCGGCAAATCACTCAAAAATGGTGCGAAACGGTTGCAAATGCTCCCCTGAAAAGTTTGGCGGTTGAAACAGAAGGCTTTTTATCACAGGACAGAAAATCCTTAACCGGCAGGAAATAATTTTTTTGAAAAAATCCCTAAGACCCGGGGTCAAAATTTCATCAAAAATCTTACTTTCGTCAATTCACTCAAAAATTGTGCCAAACGGTTGCAAATGGTCCCCTGAGATGTCTGGCTTTCGAAACAGAAGGCTTTTTATACAGGAAAAGAAATCAGCCCTCGAAAACTTAACTGTCAGAAAAAACATTTGTTTGAAAAAATCCCTAAGCACCGGGGTCACAATTTCAGCAAAAATCTGACTTTCGGCAATAGAATCAAAAATGCTGCCAAACAGTTGCAAATGCTTCCCTGAGATGTCTGGCTTTCGGAACAGAAGGCTTTTTATGACAGGAAAAGAAATCAGCCCTCGAAAACTTAACTGTCAGAAAAAACATTTTTTTGAAAAAATCCCTAAGCCCCGGGGTCACAATTTCATCAAAAATCTGAGTTTCGGCAATTCAATCAAAAATGGTGCCAAACGGTTGCAAATGCTCCCCTGAGATGTTTGGCGGTCGAAACAGAAGGCTTATTATCACAGGAAAGGAAATCAGCCCTCGACAACTTAACTGTCAGAAAAACATTTTTTTTGAAAAAAATCCCTAAGTCCCGGGATCTAAATTTCATCAAAAATCTGACTTTCAGCAATAGAATCAAAAATGGTGCCAAACAGTTGCAAATGCTTCCCTGAGATGTCTGGCTTTCGAAACAGAAGGCTTTTTATCACAGGAAAAGAACGGTTGCAAATGCTCCCCTGAAAAGTTTGGCAGTCGAAACAGAAGGCTTTTTATCACAGGACAGAAAATCCTTAACCGGCAGGAAAAGATTTTTTTGAAAAAATCCCTAAGACCCGGGGTCACAATTTCAGCAAAAATCTCACTTTCGGCAATTCACTCAAAAATGGTGCGAAACGGTTGCAAATGCTACCATGAAAAAGTTTTGCGGTCGAAACAGAAGGCTTTTTATCACAGGAAAAGAAATCAGCCCTCGACAACTTAACCGACAGAAAAACATTTTTTTGAAAAAATCCCTAAGCCCCGGGGTCACAATTTCATCAAAAATCTGACTTTCGGCAATTCACTCAAAAATGGTGACAAACGGTTGCAAATGCTCCCCTGAGATGTTAGGCGGTCGAAACAGAAGGCTTTTTATCACAGGAAAAGAAATCAGCCGTTGACAACTTAAGTGTCAGAAAAACATTTTTTTAAAAAATCCCTAAGCCCCGGGGTCACAATTTCATCAAAAATCTGACTTTCGGCAATTCACTCAAAAATGGTGCCAAACGGTTGCAAATGCTCCCCTGAGATGTTAGGTGGTCGAAACAGAAGGCTTTTTATCACAGGAAAAGAAATCAGCCCTCGACAACATAACCGACAGAAAAACATTTTTTTGAAAAAATCCCTAAGCCCCGGGGTCACAATTTCAGCAAAAATCTGACTTTCGGCAATTCACTCAAAAATGGTGCCAAATTGTTGCAAATGCTCCCCTGAGATGTTTGGCGGTCGAAACAGAAGGCTTATTATCACAGGAAAAGAAATCAGCCCTCGACAACATAACCGACAGAAAAACATTTTTTTGAAAAAATCCCTAAGCCCCGGGGTCACAATTTCAGCAAAAATCTGACTTTCGGCAATTCACTCAAAAATGGTGCCAAATTGTTGCAAATGCTCCCCTGAGATGTTTGGCGGTTGAAACAGAAGGCTTATTATCACAGGAAAATGAATCAGCCCTCGACAACTTAACTGTCAGAAAAACATTTTTTTTAAAAAAAAAAACCCTAAGTCCCGGGATCCCAATTTCATCAAAAATCTGACTTTCGGCAATAGAATCAAAAATGGTGCCAAACAGTTGCAAATGCTTCCCTGAGATGTCTGGCTTTCGAAACAGAAGGCTTTTTATACAGGAAAAGAAATCAGCCCTCGAAAACTTAACTGTCAGAAAAAACATTTTTTTGAAAAAATCCCTAAGCCCCGGGGTCACAATTTCAGCAAAAATCTGACTTTCGGCAATTCACTCATAAATGGTGCCAAACGGTTGCAAATGCTCCCCTGAGATGTTTGGCGGTCGAAACAGAAGGCTTTTTATCACAGGAAAAGAAATCAGCCGTTGACAACTTAAGTGTCAGAAAAACATTTTTTTAAAAAATCCCTAAGCCCCGGGGTCACAATTTCATCAAAAATCTGACTTTCGGCAATCCACTCAAAAATGGTGCCAAACGGTTGCAAATGCTCCCCTGAGATGTTAGGTGGTCGAAACAGAAGGCTTATTATCACAGGAAAAGAAATCAGCCCTCGACAACATAACCGACAGAAAAACATTTTTTTGAAAAAATCCCTAAGCCCCGGGGTCACAATTTCATCAAAAATCTGACTTTCGGCAATTCACTCAAAAATGGTGCCAAATGGTTGCAAATGCTCCCCTGAGATGTTAGGTGGTCGAAACAGAAGGCTTTTTATCACAGGAAAAGAAATCAGCCGTCGACAACTTAACTTTCAGAAAAATATTTTTTTGAAAAAATCCCTAAGTCCCGGGGTCACAATTTCAGCAAAGATCTGACTTTTGGCAATTCACTCAAAAGTGGTGCCAAACGGTTGCAAATGCTCCCCTGAGATGTTTGGCGGTTGAAACAGAAGGCTTATTATCACAGGAAAATGAATCAGCCCTCGACAACTTAACTGTCAGAAAAACATTTTTTTTAAAAAAAAATACCCTAAGTCCCGGGATCCCAATTTCATCAAAAATCTGACTTTCGGCAATAGAATCAAAAATGGTGCCAAACAGTTGCAAATGCTTCCCTGAGATGTCTGGCTTTCGAAACAGAAGGCTTTTTATACAGGAAAAGAAATCAGCCCTCGAAAACTTAACTGTCAGAAAAAACATTTTTTTGAAAAAATCCCTAAGCCCCGGGGTCACAATTTCAGCAAAAATCTGACTTTCGGCAATTCACTCATAAATGGTGCCAAACGGTTGCAAATGCTCCCCTGAGATGTTTGGCGGTCGAAACAGAAGGCTTTTTATCACAGGAAAAGAAATCAGCCGTTGACAACTTAAGTGTCAGAAAAACATTTTTTTAAAAAATCCCTAAGCCCCGGGGTCACAATTTCATCAAAAATCTGACTTTCGGCAATCCACTCAAAAATGGTGCCAAACGGTTGCAAATGCTCCCCTGAGATGTTAGGTGGTCGAAACAGAAGGCTTATTATCACAGGAAAAGAAATCAGCCCTCGACAACATAACCGACAGAAAAACATTTTTTTGAAAAAATCCCTAAGCCCCGGGGTCACAATTTCATCAAAAATCTGACTTTCGGCAATTCACTCAAAAATGGTGCCAAATGGTTGCAAATGCTCCCCTGAGATGTTAGGTGGTCGAAACAGAAGGCTTTTTATCACAGGAAAAGAAATCAGCCGTCGACAACTTAACTTTCAGAAAAATATTTTTTTGAAAAAATCCCTAAGTCCCGGGGTCACAATTTCAGCAAAGATCTGACTTTTGGCAATTCACTCAAAAGTGGTGCCAAACGGTTGCAAATGCTCCCCTGAGATGTTTGGCGGTTGAAACAGAAGGCTTATTATCACAGGAAAATGAATCAGCCCTCGACAACTTAACTGTCAGAAAAACATTTTTTTTTTAAAAAAAAACCCTAAGTCCCGGGATCCCAATTTCATCAAAAATCTGACTTTCGGCAATAGAATAAAAAATGGTGCCAAACAGTTGCAAATGCTTCCCTGAGATGTCTGGCTTTCGAAACAGAAGGCTTTTTATACAGGAAAAGAAATCAGCCCTCGAAAACTTAACTGTCAGAAAAAACATTTTTTTGAAAAAATCCCTAAGCCCCGGGGTCACAATTTCAGCAAAAATCTGACTTTCGGCAATTCACTCAAAAATGGTGACAAACGGTTGCAAATGCTCCCCTGAGATGTTAGGCGGTCGAAACAGAAGGCTTTTTATCACAGGAAAAGAAATCAGCCCTCGACAACTTAAGTGTCAGAAAAACATTTTTTTAAAAAATCCCTAAGCCCCGGGGTCACAATTTCATCAAAAATCTGACTTTCGGCAATCCACTCAAAAATGGTGCCAAACGGTTGCAAATGCTCCCCTGAGATGTTAGGTGGTCGAAACAGAAGGCTTATTATCACAGGAAAAGAAATCAGCCCTCGACAACATAACCGACAGAAAAACATTTTTTTGAAAAAATCCCTAAGCCCCGGGGTCACAATTTCATCAAAAATCTGAATTTCGGCAATTCACTCAAAAATGGTGCCAAACGGTTGCAAATGCTCCCCTGAGATGTTAGGTGGTCGAAACAGAAGGCTTTTTATCACAGGAAAAGAAATCAGCCGTCGACAACTTAACTTTCAGAAAAATATTTTTTTGAAAAAATCCCTAAGTCCCGGGGTCACAATTTCAGCAAAGATCTGACTTTTGGCAATTCACTCAAAAGTGGTGCCAAACGGTTGCAAATGCTCCCCTGAGATGTTTGGCGGTTGAAACAGAAGGCTTATTATCACAGGAAAATGAATCAGCCCTCGACAACTTAACTGTCAGAAAAACATTTTTTTTAAAAAAAACCCCCTAAGTCCCGGGATCACAATTTCATCAAAAATCTGACTTTCGGCAATAGAATCAAAAATGGTGCCAAACAGTTGCAAATGCTTCCCTGAGATGTCTGGCTTTCGAAACAGAAGGCTTTTTATACAGGAAAAGAAATCAGCCCTCGAAAACTTAACTGTCAGAAAAAACATTTTTTTGAAAAAATCCCTAAGCCCCGGGGTCACAATTTCAGCAAAAATCTGACTTTCGGCAATTCACTCAAAAATGGTGACAAACGGTTGCAAATGCTCCCCTGAGATGTTAGGCGGTCGAAACAGAAGGCTTTTTATCACAGGAAAAGAAATCAGCCGTTGACAACTTAAGTGTCAGAAAAACATTTTTTTAAAAAATCCCTAAGCCCCGGGGTCACAATTTCATCAAAAATCTGACTTTCGGCAATCCACTCAAAAATGGTGCCAAACGGTTGCAAATGCTCCCCTGAGATGTTAGGTGGTCGAAACAGAAGGCTTATTATCACAGGAAAAGAAATCAGCCCTCGACAACATAACCGACAGAAAAACATTTTTTTGAAAAAATCCCTAAGCCCCAGGGTCACAATTTCAGCAAAAATCTGACTTTCGGCAATTCACTCAAAAATGGTGCCAAATTGTTGCAAATGCTCCCCTGAGATGTTTGGCGGTCGAAACAGAAGGCTTATTATCACAGGAAAAGAAATCAGCCCTCGACAACATAACCGACAGAAAAACATTTTTTTGAAAAAATCACTAAGCCCCGGGGTCACAATTTCATCAAAAATCTGACTTTCGGCAATTCACTCAAAAATGGTGCCAAACGGTTGCAAATGCTCCCCTGAAAAGTTTGGCGGTTGAAACAGAAGGCTTTTTATCACAGGACAGAAAATCCTTAACCGGCAGGAAATAATTTTTTTGAAAAAATCCCTAAGACCCGGGGTCAAAATTTCATCAAAAATCTTACTTTCGTCAATTCACTCAAAAATTGTGCCAAACGGTTGCAAATGGTCCCCTGAGATGTCTGGCTTTCGAAACAGAAGGCTTTTTATACAGGAAAAGAAATCAGCCCTCGAAAACTTAACTGTCAGAAAAAACATTTGTTTGAAAAAATCCCTAAGCACCGGGGTCACAATTTCAGCAAAAATCTGACTTTCGGCAATAGAATCAAAAATGCTGCCAAACAGTTGCAAATGCTTCCCTGAGATGTCTGGCTTTCGGAACAGAAGGCTTTTTATGACAGGAAAAGAAATCAGCCCTCGAAAACTTAACTGTCAGAAAAAACATTTTTTTGAAAAAATCCCTAAGCCCCGGGGTCACAATTTCATCAAAAATCTGAGTTTCGGCAATTCAATCAAAAATGGTGCCAAACGGTTGCAAATGCTCCCCTGAGATGTTTGGCGGTCGAAACAGAAGGCTTATTATCACAGGAAAGGAAATCAGCCCTCGACAACTTAACTGTCAGAAAAACATTTTTTTTGAAAAAAATCCCTAAGTCCCGGGATCTAAATTTCATCAAAAATCTGACTTTCAGCAATAGAATCAAAAATGGTGCCAAACAGTTGCAAATGCTTCCCTGAGATGTCTGGCTTTCGAAACAGAAGGCTTTTTATCACAGGAAAAGAACGGTTGCAAATGCTCCCCTGAAAAGTTTGGCAGTCGAAACAGAAGGCTTTTTATCACAGGACAGAAAATCCTTAACCGGCAGGAAAAGATTTTTTTGAAAAAATCCCTAAGACCCGGGGTCACAATTTCAGCAAAAATCTCACTTTCGGCAATTCACTCAAAAATGGTGCGAAACGGTTGCAAATGCTACCATGAAAAAGTTTTGCGGTCGAAACAGAAGGCTTTTTATCACAGGAAAAGAAATCAGCCCTCGACAACTTAACCGACAGAAAAACATTTTTTTGAAAAAATGCCTAAGCCCCGGGGTCACAATTTCATCAAAAATCTGACTTTCGGCAATTCACTCAAAAATGGTGACAAACGGTTGCAAATGCTCCCCTGAGATGTTAGGCGGTCGAAACAGAAGGCTTTTTATCACAGGAAAAGAAATCAGCCGTTGACAACTTAAGTGTCAGAAAAACATTTTTTTAAAAAATCCCTAAGCCCCGGGGTCACAATTTCATCAAAAATCTGACTTTCGGCAATTCACTCAAAAATGGTGCCAAACGGTTGCAAATGCTCCCCTGAGATGTTAGGTGGTCGAAACAGAAGGCTTTTTATCACAGGAAAAGAAATCAGCCCTCGACAACATAACCGACAGAAAAACATTTTTTTGAAAAAATCCCTAAGCCCCGGGGTCACAATTTCAGCAAAAATCTGACTTTCGGCAATTCACTCAAAAATGGTGCCAAAGTGTTGCAAATGCTCCCCTGAGATGTTTGGCGGTCGAAACAGAAGGCTTATTATCACAGGAAAAGAAATCAGCCCTCGACAACATAACCGACAGAAAAACATTTTTTTGAAAAAATCACTAAGCCCCGGGGTCACAATTTCATCAAAAATCTGACTTTCGGCAATTCACTCAAAAATGGTGCCAAACGGTTGCAAATGCTCCCCTGAGATGTTAGGTGGTCGAAACAGAAGGCTTTTTATCACAGGAAAAGAAATCAGCCGTCGACAACTTAACTTTCAGAAAAATATTTTTTTGAAAAAATCCCTAAGTCCCGGGGTCACAATTTCAGCAAAGATCTGACTTTTGGCAATTCACTCAAATATGGTGCCAAACGGTTGCAAATGCTCCCCTGAGATGTTTGGCGGTTGAAACAGAAGGCTTATTATCACAGGAAAATGAATCAGCCCTCGACAACTTAACTGTCAGAAAAACATTTTTTTTAAAAAAAAAACCCTAAGTCCCGGGATCCCAATTTCATCAAAAATCTGACTTTCGGCAATAGAATCAAAAATGGTGCCAAACAGTTGCAAATGCTTCCCTGAGATGTCTGGCTTTCGAAACAGAAGGCTTTTTATACAGGAAAAGAAATCAGCCCTCGAAAACTTAACTGTCAGAAAAAACATTTTTTTGAAAAAATCCCTAAGACCCGGGGTCACAATTTCAGCAAAAATCTGACTTTCGGCAATTCACTCATAAATGGTGCCAAACGGTTGCAAATGCTCCCCTGAGATGTTTGGCGGTCGAAACAGAAGGCTTTTTATCACAGGAAAAGAAATCAGCCGTTGACAACTTAAGTGTCAGAAAAACATTTTTTTAAAAAATCCCTAAGCCCCGGGGTCACAATTTCATCAAAAATCTGACTTTCGGCAATCCACTCAAAAATGGTGCCAAACGGTTGCAAATGCTCCCCTGAGATGTTAGGTGGTCGAAACAGAAGGCTTATTATCACAGGAAAAGAAATCAGCCCTCGACAACATAACCGACAGAAAAACATTTTTTTGAAAAAATCCCTAAGCCCCGGGGTCACAATTTCATCAAAAATCTGACTTTCGGCAATTCACTCAAAAATGGTGCCAAATGGTTGCAAATGCTCCCCTGAGATGTTAGGTGGTCGAAACAGAAGGCTTTTTATCACAGGAAAAGAAATCAGCCGTCGACAACTTAACTTTCAGAAAAATATTTTTTTGAAAAAATCCCTAAGTCCCGGGGTCACAATTTCAGCAAAGATCTGACTTTTGGCAATTCACTCAAAAGTGGTGCCAAACGGTTGCAAATGCTCCCCTGAGATGTTTGGCGGTTGAAACAGAAGGCTTATTATCACAGGAAAATGAATCAGCCCTCGACAACTTAACTGTCAGAAAAACATTTTTTTTTAAAAAAAAACCCTAAGTCCCGGGATCCCAATTTCATCAAAAATCTGACTTTCGGCAATAGAATAAAAAATGGTGCCAAACAGTTGCAAATGCTTCCCTGAGATGTCTGGCTTTCGAAACAGAAGGCTTTTTATACAGGAAAAGAAATCAGCCCTCGAAAACTTAACTGTCAGAAAAAACATTTTTTTGAAAAAATCCCTAAGCCCCGGGGTCACAATTTCAGCAAAAATCTGACTTTCGGCAATTCACTCAAAAATGGTGACAAACGGTTGCAAATGCTCCCCTGAGATGTTAGGCGGTCGAAACAGAAGGCTTTTTATCACAGGAAAAGAAATCAGCCCTCGACAACTTAAGTGTCAGAAAAACATTTTTTTAAAAAATCCCTAAGCCCCGGGGTCACAATTTCATCAAAAATCTGACTTTCGGCAATCCACTCAAAAATGGTGCCAAACGGTTGCAAATGCTCCCCTGAGATGTTAGGTGGTCGAAACAGAAGGCTTATTATCACAGGAAAAGAAATCAGCCCTCGACAACATAACCGACAGAAAAACATTTTTTTGAAAAAATCCCTAAGCCCCGGGGTCACAATTTCATCAAAAATCTGAATTTCGGCAATTCACTCAAAAATGGTGCCAAACGGTTGCAAATGCTCCCCTGAGATGTTAGGTGGTCGAAACAGAAGGCTTTTTATCACAGGAAAAGAAATCAGCCGTCGACAACTTAACTTTCAGAAAAATATTTTTTTGAAAAAATCCCTAAGTCCCGGGGTCACAATTTCAGCAAAGATCTGACTTTTGGCAATTCACTCAAAAGTGGTGCCAAACGGTTGCAAATGCTCCCCTGAGATGTTTGGCGGTTGAAACAGAAGGCTTATTATCACAGGAAAATGAATCAGCCCTCGACAACTTAACTGTCAGAAAAACATTTTTTTTTAAAAAAAACCCCTAAGTCCCGGGATCACAATTTCATCAAAAATCTGCCTTTCGGCAATAGAATCAAAAATGGTGCCAAACAGTTGCAAATGCTTCCCTGAGATGTCTGGCTTTCGAAACAGAAGGCTTTTTATACAGGAAAAGAAATCAGCCCTCGAAAACTTAACTATCAGAAAAAACATTTTTTTGAAAAAATCCCTAAGCCCCGGGGTCACAATTTCAGCAAAAATCTGACTTTCGGCAATTCACTCAAAAATGGTGACAAACGGTTGCAAATGCTCCCCTGAGATGTTAGGCGGTCGAAACAGAAGGCTTTTTATCACAGGAAAAGAAATCAGCCGTTGACAACTTAAGTGTCAGAAAAACATTTTTTTAAAAAATCCCTAAGCCCCGGGGTCACAATTTCATCAAAAATCTGACTTTCGGCAATCCACTCAAAAATGGTGCCAAACGGTTGCAAATGCTCCCCTGAGATGTTAGGTGGTCGAAACAGAAGGCTTATTATCACAGGAAAAGAAATCAGCCCTCGACAACATAACCGACAGAAAAACATTTTTTTGAAAAAATCCCTAAGCCCCGGGGTCACAATTTCAGCAAAAATCTGACTTTCGGCAATTCACTCAAAAATGGTGCCAAATTGTTGCAAATGCTCCCCTGAGATGTTTGGCGGTCGAAACAGAAGGCTTATTATCACAGGAAAAGAAATCAGCCCTCGACAACATAACCGACAGAAAAACATTTTTTTGAAAAAATCACTAAGCCCCGGGGTCACAATTTCATCAAAAATCTGACTTTCGGCAATTCACTCAAAAATGGTGCCAAACGGTTGCAAATGCTCCCCTGAGATGTTAGGTGGTCGAAACAGAAGGCTTTTTATCACAGGAAAAGAAATCAGCCGTCGACAACTTAACTTTCAGAAAAATATTTTTTTGAAAAAATCCCTAAGTCCCGGGGTCACAATTTCAGCAAAGATCTGACTTTCGGCAATTCACTCAAAAATGGTGCCAAACGGTTGCAAATGCTCCCCTGAGATGTTTGGCGGTTGAAACAGAAGGCTTATTATCACAGGAAAATGAATCAGCCCTCGACAACTTAAATGTCAGAAAAACATTTTTTTAAAAAAAAAACCCCTAAGTCCCGGGATCACAATTTCATCAGAAATCTGACTTTCGGCAATAGAATCAAAAATGGTGCCAAACAGTTGCAAATGCTTCCCTGAGATGTCTGGCTTTCGAAACAGAAGGCTTTTTATACAGGAAAAGAAATCAGCCCTCGAAAACTTAACTGTCAGAAAAAACATTTTTTTGAAAAAATCCCTAAGCCCCGGGGTCACAATTTCAGCAAAAATCTGACTTTCGGCAATTCACTCAAAAATGGTGCCAAACGGTTGCAAATGCTCCCCTGAGATGTTTGGCGGTCGAAACAGAAGGCTTATTATCACAGGAAAAGAAATCAGCCCTCGAAAACTTAACTGTCAGAAAAAACATTTGTTTGAAAAAATCCCTAAGCCCCGGGGTCACAATTTCATCAAAAATCTGACTTTCGGCAATAGAATCAAAAATGGTGCCAAACAGTTGCAAATGCTTCCCTGAGATGTCTGGCTTTCGAAACAGAAGGCTTTTTATCAGAGGAAAAGAACGGTTGCAAATGCTCCCCTGAAAAGTTTGGCGGTCGAAACAGAAGGCTTTTTATCAGAGGACAGAAAATCCTTAACCGGCAGGAAAAGATTTTTTTGAAAAAATCCCTAAGCCCCGGGGTCACAATTTCATCAAAAATCTGACTTTCGGCAATTCACTCAAAAATGGTGCGAAACGGTTGCAAATGCTACCATGAAAAAGTTTTGCGGTCGAAACAGAAGGCTTTTTATCACAGGAAAAGAAATCAGCCCTCGACAACATAACCGACAGAAAAACATTTTTTTGAAAAAATCCCTAAGCCCCGGGGTCACAATTTCAGCAAAAATCTGACTTTCGGCAATTCACTCAAAAATGGTGCCAAATTGTTGCAAATGCTCCCCTGAGATGTTTGGCGGTCGAAACAGAAGGCTTATTATCACAGGAAAAGAAATCAGCCCTCGACAACATAACCGACAGAAAAACATTTTTTTGAAAAAATCACTAAGCCCCGGGGTCACAATTTCATCAAAAATCTGACTTTCGGCAATTCACTCAAAAATGGTGCCAAACGGTTGCAAATGCTCCCCTGAGATGTTAGGTGGTCGAAACAGAAGGCTTTTTATCACAGGAAAAGAAATCAGCCCTCGACAACATAACCGACAGAAAAACATTTTTTTGAAAAAATCCCTAAGCCCCGGGGTCACAATTTCAGCAAAAATCTGACTTTCGGCAATTCACTCAAAAATGGTGCCAAATTGTTGCAAATGCTCCCCTGAGATGTTTGGCGGTCGAAACAGAAGGCTTATTATCACAGGAAAAGAAATCAGCCCTCGACAACATAACCGACAGAAAAACATTTTTTTGAAAAAATCACTAAGCCCCGGGGTCACAATTTCATCAAAAATCTGACTTTCTGCAATTCACTCAAAAATGGTGCCAAACGGTTGCAAATGCTCCCCTGAGATGTTAGGTGGTCGAAACAGAAGGCTTTTTATCACAGGAAAAGAAATCAGCCCTCGACAACATAACCGACAGAAAAACATTTTTTTGAAAAAATCCCTAAGCCCCGGGGTCACAATTTCAGCAAAAATCTGACTTTCGGCAATTCACTCAAAAATGGTGCCAAACGGTTGCAAATGCTCCCCTGAGATGTTAGGTGGTCGAAACAGAAGGCTTTTTATCACAGGAAAAGAAATCAGCCGTCGACAACTTAACTTTCAGAAAAATTTTTTTTTGAAAAAATCCCTAAGTCCCGGGGTCACAATTTCAGCAAAGATCTGACTATTGGCAATTCACTCAAAAATGGTGCCAAACGGTTGCAAATGCTCCCCTGAGATGTTTGGCGGTTGAAACAGAAGGCTTATTATCACAGGAAAATGAATCAGCCCTCGACAACTTAACTGTCAGAAAAACATTTTTTTTAAAAAAAAAACCCCTAAGTCCCGGGATCACAATTTCATCAAAAATCTGACTTTCGGCAATAGAATCAAAAATGGTGCCAAACAGTTGCAAATGCTTCCCTGAGATGTCTGGCTTTCGAAACAGAAGGCTTTTTATACAGGAAAAGAAATCAGCCCTCGAAAACTTAACTGTCAGAAAAAACATTTTTTTGAAAAAATCCCTAAGCCCCGGGGTCACAATTTCAGCAAAAATCTGACTTTCGGCAATTCACTCATAAATGGTGCCAAACGGTTGCAAATGCTCCCCTGAGATGTTTGGCGGTCGAAACAGAAGGCTTTTTATCACAGGAAAAGAAATCAGCCGTTGACAACTTAAGTGTCAGAAAAACATTTTTTTAAAAAATCCCTAAGCCCCGGGGTCACAATTTCATCAAAAATCTGACTTTCGGCAATCCACTCAAAAATGGTGCCAAACGGTTGCAAATGCTCCCCTGAGATGTTAGGTGGTCGAAACAGAAGGCTTATTATCACAGGAAAAGAAATCAGCCCTCGACAACATAACCGACAGAAAAACATTTTTTTGAAAAAATCCCTAAGCCCCGGGGTCACAATTTCAGCAAAAATCTGACTTTCGGCAATCCACTCAAAAATGGTGCCAAACGGTTGCAAATGCTCCCCTGAGATGTTAGGTGGTCGAAACAGAAGGCTTATTATCACAGGAAAAGAAATCAGCCCTCGACAACATAACCGACAGAAAAACATTTTTTTGAAAAAATCCCTAAGCCCCGGGGTCACAATTTCAGCAAAAATCTGACTTTCGGCAATTCACTCAAAAATGGTGCCAAATTGTTGCAAATGCTCCCCTGAGATGTTTGGCGGTCGAAACAGAAGGCTTATTATCACAGGAAAAGAAATCAGCCCTCGACAACATAACCGACAGAAAAACATTTTTTTGAAAAAATCACTAAGCCCCGGGGTCACAATTTCAGCAAAAATCTGACTTTCGGCAATTCACTCAAAAATGGTGCCAAACGGTTGCAAATGCTCCCCTGAGATGTTAGGTGGTCGAAACAGAAGGCTTTTTATCACAGGAAAAGAAATCAGCCGTCGACAACTTAACTTTCAGAAAAATATTTTTTTGAAAAAATCCCTAAGTCCCGGGGTCACAATTTCAGCAAAGATCTGACTATTGGCAATTCACTCAAAAATGGTGCCAAACGGTTGCAAATGCTCCCCTGAGATGTTTGGCGGTTGAAACAGAAGGCTTATTATCACAGGAAAATGAATCAGCCCTCGACAACTTAACTGTCAGAAAAACATTTTTTTTTAAAAAAAAACCCCTAAGTCCCGGGATCACAATTTCATCAAAAATCTGACTTTCGGCAATAGAATCAAAAATGGTGCCAAACAGTTGCAAATGCTTCCCTGAGATGTCTGGCTTTCGAAACAGAAGGCTTTTTATACAGGAAAAGAAATCAGCCCTCGAAAACTTAACTGTCAGAAAAAACATTTTTTTGAAAAAATCCCTAAGCCCCGGGGTCACAATTTCAGCAAAAATCTGACTTTCGGCAATTCACTCATAAATGGTGCCAAACGGTTGCAAATGCTCCCCTGAGATGTTTGGCGGTCGAAACAGAAGGCTTTTTATCACAGGAAAAGAAATCAGCCGTTGACAACTTAAGTGTCAGAAAAACATTTTTTTAAAAAATCCCTAAGCCCCGGGGTCACAATTTCATCAAAAATCTGACTTTCGGCAATCCACTCAAAAATGGTGCCAAACGGTTGCAAATGCTCCCCTGAGATGTTAGGTGGTCGAAACAGAAGGCTTATTATCACAGGAAAAGAAATCAGCCCTCGACAACATAACCGACAGAAAAACATTTTTTTGAAAAAATCCCTAAGCCCCGGGGTCACAATTTCAGCAAAAATCTGACTTTCGGCAATCCACTCAAAAATGGTGCCAAACGGTTGCAAATGCTCCCCTGAGATGTTAGGTGGTCGAAACAGAAGGCTTATTATCACAGGAAAAGAAATCAGCCCTCGACAACATAACCGACAGAAAAACATTTTTTTGAAAAAATCCCTAAGCCCCGGGGTCACAATTTCAGCAAAAATCTGACTTTCGGCAATTCACTCAAAAATGGTGCCAAATTGTTGCAAATGCTCCCCTGAGATGTTTGGCGGTCGAAACAGAAGGCTTATTATCACAGGAAAAGAAATCAGCCCTCGACAACATAACCGACAGAAAAACATTTTTTTGAAAAAATCACTAAGCCCCGGGGTCACAATTTCATCAAAAATCTGACTTTCGGCAATTCACTCAAAAATGGTGCCAAACGGTTGCAAATGCTCCCCTGAGATGTTAGGTGGTCGAAACAGAAGGCTTTTTATCACAGGAAAAGAAATCAGCCGTGGACAACTTAACTTTCAGAAAAATATTTTTTTGAAAAAATCCCTAAGTCCCGGGGTCACAATTTCAGCAAAGATCTGACTTTCGGCAATTCACTCAAAAATGGTGCCAAACGGTTGCAAATGCTCCCGTGAGATGTTAGGTGGTCGAAACAGAAGGCTTTTTATCACAGGAAAATGAATCAGCCCTCGACAACTTAACTGTCAGAAAAACATTTTTTTTAAAAAAAACCCCCTAAGTCCCGGGATCACAATTTCATCAAAAATCTGACTTTCGGCAATAGAATCAAAAATGGTGCCAAACAGTTGCAAATGCTTCCCTGAGATGTCTGGCTTTCGAAACAGAAGGCTTTTTATACAGGAAAAGAAATCAGCCCTCGAAAACTTAACTGTCAGAAAAAACATTTTTTTGAAAAAATCCCTAAGCCCCGGGGTCACAATTTCAGCAAAAATCTGACTTTCGGCAATTCACTCAAAAATGGTGCCAAACGGTTGCAAATGCTCCCCTGAGATGTTTGGCGGTCGAAACAGAAGGCTTATTATCACAGGAAAAGAAATCAGCCCTCGACAACATAACCGATAGAAAAACATTTTTTTGAAAAAATCCCTAAGCCCCGGGGTCACAATTTCATCAAAAATCTGACTTTCGGCAATTCACTCAAAAATGGTGCCAAACGGTTGCAAATGCTCCCGTGAGATGTTAGGTGGTCGAAACAGAAGGCTTTTTATCACAGGAAAAGAAATCAGCCGTCGACAACTTAACTTTCAGAAAAATATTTTTTTGAAAAAATCCCTAAGCCCCGGGATCACAATTTCAGCAAAGATCTGACTTTCGGCAATTCACTCAAAAATGGTGCCAAACGGTTGCAAATGCTCCCCTGAGATGTTTGGCGGTCGAAACAGAAGGCTTATTATCACAGGAAAATCAATCAGCCCTCGACAACTTAACTGTCAGAAAAACATTTTTTTAAAAAAAAAAACCCCTAAGTCCCGGGGTCACAATTTCATCAAAAATCTGACTTTCGGCAATTCACTCAAAAATGGTGCGAAACGGTTGCAAATGCTACCATGAAAAAGTTTTGCGGTCGAAACAGAAGGCTTTTTATCACAGGAAAAGAAATCAGCCCTCGACAACATAACCGACAGAAAAACATTTTTTTGAAAAAATCCCTAAGCCCCGGGGTCACAATTTCAGCAAAAATCTGACTTTCGGCAATTCACTCAAAAATGGTGCCAAATTGTTGCAAATGCTCCCCTGAGATGTTTGGCGGTCGAAACAGAAGGCTTATTATCACAGGAAAAGAAATCATCCCTCGACAACATAACCGACAGAAAAACATTTTTTTGAAAAAATCACTAAGCCCCGGGGTCACAATTTCATCAAAAATCTGACTTTCGGCAATTCACTCAAAAATGGTGCCAAACGGTTGCAAATGCTCCCCTGAGATGTTAGGTGGTCGAAACAGAAGGCTTTTTATCACAGGAAAAGAAATCAGCCCTCGACAACATAACCGACAGAAAAACATTTTTTTGAAAAAATCCCTAAGCCCCGGGGTCACAATTTCAGCAAAAATCTGACTTTCGGCAATTCACTCAAAAATGGTGCCAAATTGTTGCAAATGCTCCCCTGAGATGTTTGGCGGTCGAAACAGAAGGCTTATTATCACAGGAAAAGAAATCAGCCCTCGACAACATAACCGACAGAAAAACATTTTTTTGAAAAAATCACTAAGCCCCGGGGTCACAATTTCATCAAAAATCTGACTTTCGGCAATTCACTCAAAAATGGTGCCAAACGGTTGCAAATGCTCCCCTGAGATGTTAGGTGGTCGAAACAGAAGGCTTTTTATCACAGGAAAAGAAATCAGCCCTCGACAACATAACCGACAGAAAAACATTTTTTTGAAAAAATCCCTAAGCCCCGGGGTCACAATTTCAGCAAAAATCAGACTTTCGGCAATTCACTCAAAAATGGTGCCAAATTGTTGCAAATGCTCCCCTGAGATGTTTGGCGGTCGAAACAGAAGGCTTATTATCACAGGAAAAGAAATCAGCCCTCGACAACATAACCGACAGAAAAACATTTTTTTGAAAAAATCACTAAGCCCCGGGGTCACAATTTCAGCAAAAATCTGACTTTCGGCAATTCACTCAAAAATGGTGCCAAACGGTTGCAAATGCTCCCCTGAGATGTTAGGTGGTCGAAACAGAAGGCTTGTTATCACAGGAAAAGAAATCAGCCGTCGACAACTTAACTTTCAGAAAAATATTTTTTTTAAAAAATCCCTAAGTCCCGGGGTCACAATTTCAGCAAAGATCTGACTATTGGCAATTCACTCAAAAATGGTGCCAAACGGTTGCAAATGCTCCCCTGAGATGTTTGGCGGTTGAAACAGAAGGCTTATTATCACAGGAAAATGAATCAGCCCTCGACAACTTAACTGTCAGAAAAACATTTTTTTTAAAAAAAAACCCCTAAGTCCCGGGATCACAATTTCATCAAAAATCTGACTTTCGGCAATAGAATCAAAAATGGTGCCAAACAGTTGCAAATGCTTCCCTGAGATGTCTGGCTTTCGAAACAGAAGGCTTTTTATACAGGAAAAGAAATCAGCCCTCGAAAACTTAACTGTCAGAAAAAACATTTTTTTGAAAAAATCCCTAAGCCCCGGGGTCACAATTTCAGCAAAAATCTGACTTTCGGCAATTCACTCATAAATGGTGCCAAACGGTTGCAAATGCTCCCCTGAGATGTTTGGCGGTCGAAACAGAAGGCTTATTATCACAGGAAAAGAAATCAGCCCTCGACAACATAACCGACAGAAAAACATTTTTTTGAAAAAATCCCTAAGCCCCGGGGTCACAATTTCATCAAAAATCTGACTTTCGGCAATTCACTCAAAAATGGTGACAAACGGTTGCAAATGCTCCCCTGAGATGTTAGGCGGTCGAAACAGAAGGCTTTTTATCACAGGAAAAGAAATCAGCCGTTGACAACTTAAGTGTCAGAAAAACATTTTTTTAAAAAATCCCTAAGCCCCGGGGTCACAATTTCATCAAAAATCTGACTTTCGGCAATCCACTCAAAAATGGTGCCAAACGGTTGCAAATGCTCCCCTGAGATGTTAGGTGGTCGAAACAGAAGGCTTATTATCACAGGAAAAGAAATCAGCCCTCGACAACATAACCGACAGAAAAACATTTTTTTGAAAAAATCCCTAAGCCCCGGGGTCACAATTTCAGCAAAAATCTGACTTTCGGCAATTCACTCAAAAATGGTGCCAAATTGTTGCAAATGCTCCCCTGAGATGTTTGGCGGTCGAAACAGAAGGCTTATTATCACAGGAAAAGAAATCAGCCCTCGACAACATAACCGACAGAAAAACATTTTTTTGAAAAAATCACTAAGCCCCGGGGTCACAATTTCATCAAAAATCTGACTTTCGGCAATTCACTCAAAAATGGTGCCAAACGGTTGCAAATGCTCCCCTGAGATGTTAGGTGGTCGAAACAGAAGGCTTTTTATCACAGGAAAAGAAATCAGCCGTGGACAACTTAACTTTCAGAAAAATATTTTTTTGAAAAAATCCCTAAGTCCCGGGGTCACAATTTCAGCAAAGATCTGACTTTCGGCAATTCACTCAAAAATGGTGCCAAACGGTTGCAAATGCTCCCGTGAGATGTTAGGTGGTCGAAACAGAAGGCTTTTTATCACAGGAAAATGAATCAGCCCTCGACAACTTAACTGTCAGAAAAACATTTTTTTTTAAAAAAACCCCCTAAGTCCCGGGATCACAATTTCATCAAAAATCTGACTTTCGGCAATAGAATCAAAAATGGTGCCAAACAGTTGCAAATGCTTCCCTGAGATGTCTGGCTTTCGAAACAGAAGGCTTTTTATACAGGAAAAGAAATCAGCCCTCGAAAACTTAACTGTCAGAAAAAACATTTTTTTGAAAAAATCCCTAAGCCCCGGGGTCACAATTTCAGCAAAAATCTGACTTTCGGCAATTCACTCAAAAATGGTGCCAAACGGTTGCAAATGCTCCCCTGAGATGTTTGGCGGTCGAAACAGAAGGCTTATTATCACAGGAAAAGAAATCAGCCCTCGACAACATAACCGATAGAAAAACATTTTTTTGAAAAAATCCCTAAGCCCCGGGGTCACAATTTCATCAAAAATCTGACTTTCGGCAATTCACTCAAAAATGGTGCCAAACGGTTGCAAATGCTCCCGTGAGATGTTAGGTGGTCGAAACAGAAGGCTTTTTATCACAGGAAAAGAAATCAGCCGTCGACAACTTAACTTTCAGAAAAATATTTTTTTGAAAAAATCCCTAAGCCCCGGGATCACAATTTCAGCAAAGATCTGACTTTCGGCAATTCACTCAAAAATGGTGCCAAACGGTTGCAAATGCTCCCCTGAGATGTTTGGCGGTCGAAACAGAAGGCTTATTATCACAGGAAAATCAATCAGCCCTCGACAACTTAACTGTCAGAAAAACATTTTTTTTTTAAAAAAAACCCCTAAGTCCCGGGATCACAATTTCAAAAAAAATCTGACTTTCGGCAATAGAATCAAAAATGGTGCCAAACAGTTGCAAATGCTTCCCTGAGTTGTCTGGCTTTCGAAACAGAAGGCTTTTTATACAGGAAAAGAAATCAGCCCTCGAAAACTTAACTGTCAGAAAAAACATTTTTTTGAAAAAATCCCTAAGCCCCGGGGTCACAATTTCAGCAAAAATCTGACTTTCAGCAATTCACTCAAAAATGGTGCCAAACGGTTGCAAATGCTCCCCTGAGATGTTTGGCGGTCGAAACAGAAGGCGTATTATCACAGGAAAAGAAATCAGCCCTCGACAACATAACCGGCAGAAAAACATTTTTTTGAAAAAATCCCTAAGCCCCGGGGTCACAATTTCATCAAAAATCTGACTTTCGGCAATTCACTCAAAAATGGTGCCAAACGGTTGCAAATGCTCCCCTGAAAAGTTTGGCGGTTGAAACAGAAGGCTTTTTATCACAGGACAGAAAATCCTTAACCGGCAGGAAATGATTTTTTTGAAAAAATCCCTAAGACCCGGGGTCAAAATTTCATCAAAAATCTTACTTTCGTCAATTCACTCAAAAATGGTGCCAAACGGTTGCAAATGGTCCCCTGAGATGTCTGGCTTTCGAAACAGAAGGCTTTTTATACAGGAAAAGAAATCAGCCGTCGACAACTTAACTGTCAGAAAAACTTTTTTTTTTAAAAAAAATCCCTAAGCCCAGGGTTACAATTTCAGCAAAAATCTGACTTTCGGCAATTCACTCAAAAATGGTGCCAAACGGTTGCAAATGCTCCCCTGAGATGTTTGGCGGTCGAAACAGAAGGCGTATTATCACAGGAAAGAAATCAGCCCTCGACAACATAACCGGTAGAAAAACATTTTTTTAACAAATTCCATAAACCCCGGGGTCACAATTTCATCAAAAATCTGATTTTCGGCAATTTACTCAAAAATAGTGCCAAACGGTTGGAAATGCTCCCCTGAGATGTTAGGTGGTCGAAACAGAAGGCTTTTTATCACAGGAAAAGAAATCAGCCCTCGAAAACTTAACTTTCAGAAAAACATTTTTTTGAAAAAATACCTAAGCCCTGGGGTCACAATTTCAGCAAAAATCTGACTTTCGGCAATTCACTCAAAAATGGTGCCAAACAGTTGCAAATGCTTCCCTGAGATGTCTGGCTTTCGAAACAGAAGGCTTTTTATCACAGGAAAAGAAATCAGCCCTCGAAAACTTAACTGTCAGAAAAAACATTTGTTTGAAAAAATCCCTAAGCCCCGGGGTCACAATTTCAGCAAAAATCTGACTTTTGCCAATTCACTCAAAAATGCTGCCAAACCCTTGCAAATGCTCCCCTGAAAGGTTTGGGAGTCAAAACAGAAGGTTTTTTATCATAGGACCAGAAAGCAGCCGTCAACAACTTAACCGGCAGAAAAAGATTTTTTTGAAAATATCCCTAAGCCCCGGGGTCACAATTTCAGCAAAAATCTGACTTTTGCCAATTCACTCAAAAATGCTGCCAAACCCTTGCAAATGCTCCCCTGAAAGGTTTGGGAGTCAAAACAGAAGGTTTTTTATCATAGGACCAGAGAGCAGCCCTCAACAACTTAACGGACAGAAAAAGATTTTTTTGAAAAAATCCCTAAGCCCCGGGGTCACAATTTCAGCAAAAATCTGACTTTTGCCAATTCACTCAAAAATGCTGCCAAACCCTTGCAAATGCTCCCCTGAAAGTTTTGGAAGTCGAAAGAGAAGCCTTTTTACCACAGGAGAAGAAATCAGCCCTCAACAACTTAACCGGCGGAAAAAGATTTTTTTGAAAAAATCCCTAAGCCCCGGGGTCACAATTTCAGCAAAAATCTGACTTTTGCCAATTCACTCAAAAATGCTGCCAAACCCTTGCAAATGCTCCCCTGAAAGTTTTGGAAGTCGAAACAGAAGCCTTTTTATCACAGGAGACGAAATCAGCCCTCAACAACTTAAGCGGTGGAAAAAGATTTTTTGAAAAAATCCCTAAGCCCCGGGGTCACAATTTCAGCAAAAATCTCCCTTTTGCCAATTCACTCAAAAATGGTGCCAAACCCTTGCAAATGCTCCCCTGAAAGTTTTGGAAGTCGAAACAGAAGCCTTTTTATCACAGGACAAGAAATCAGCCCTCAAGAACTTAATCGGTGAAAAAAGATTTTTTGAAAAAATCCCTAAGCCCCGGGGTCACAATTTCATCAAAAATCTTACTTTTGCCAATTCACTCAAAAATGCTGCCAAACCCTTGCAAATGTTCCCCTGAAAGGTTTTGGAGTGAAAACAGAAGGTTTTTTATCATAGGACCAGAAACCAGCCCTCAACAACTTAACCGGCAGAAAAAGATTTTTTGAAAAAATCCCTAAGCCCCGGGGTCACAATTTCAGGAAAAATCTGACTTTTGCCAATTCACTCAAAAATGCTGCCAAACCCTTGCAAATGCTCCCCTGAAAGGTTTGGGAGTCAAAACAGAAGGTTTTTTATCATAGGACCAGAAAGCAGCCGTCAACAACTTAACCGGCAGAAAAAGATTTTTTTGAAAAAATCCCTAAGCCCCGGGGTCACAATTTCAGGAAAAATCTGACTTTTGCCAATTCACTCAAAAATGCTGCCAAACCCTTGCAAATGCTCCCCTGAAAGTTTTGGAAGTCGAAAGAGAAGCCTTTTTACCACAGGAGAAGAAATCAGCCCTCAACAACTTAACCGGCGGAAAAAGATTTTTTTGAAAAAATCCCTAAGGCCCGGGGTCACAATTTCAGCAAAAATCTGACTTTTGCCAATTCACTCAAAAATGGTGCCAAACCCTTGCAAATGCTGCCCTGAAAGTTTTGGAAGTCGAAACAGAAGCCTTTTTATCACAGGACAAGAAATCAGCCCTCAAGAACTTAATCGGTGAAAAAAGATTTTTTGAAAAAATCCCTAAGCCCCGGGGTCACAATTTCAGCAAAAATCTGACTTTTGCCAATTCACTCAAAAATGCTGCCAAACCCTTGCAAATGCTCCCCTGAAAGGTTTGGGAGTCAAAACAGAAGGTTTTTTATCATAGGACCAGAGAACAGCCCTCAACAACTTAACGGACAGAAAAAGATTTTTTTGAAAAAATCCCTAAGCCCCGGGGTCACAATTTCAGCAAAAATCTGACTTTTGCCAATTCACTCAAAAATGCTGCCAAACCCTTGCAAATGTTCCTCTGAAAGGTTTTGGAGTGAAAACAGAAGGTTTTTTATCATAGAACCAGAAACCAGCCCTCAACAACTTAACCGGCAGAAAAAGATTTTTTGAAAAAATCCCTAAGCCCCGGGGTCACAATTTCAGGAAAAATCTGACTTTTGCCAATTCACTCAAAAATGCTGCCAAACCCTTGCAAATGCTCCCCTGAAAGTTTTGGAAGTCGAAAGAGAAGCCTTTTTACCACAGGAGAAGAAATCAGCCCTCAACAACTTAACCGGCGGAAAAAGATTTTTTTGAAAAAATCCCTAAGCCCCGGGGTCACAATTTCAGCAAAAATCTGACTTTTGCCAATTCACTCAAAAATGCTGCCAAACCCTTGCAAATGCTCCCCTGAAAGTTTTGGAAGTCGAAACAGAAGCCTTTTTATCACAGGAGACGAAATCAGCCCTCAACAACTTAAGCGGTGGAAAAAGATTTTTTGAAAAAATCCCTAAGCCCCGGGGTCACAATTTCAGCAAAAATCTCCCTTTTGCCAATTCACTCAAAAATGGTGCCAAACCCTTGCAAATGCTCCCCTGAAAGTTTTGGAAGTCGAAACAGAAGCCTTTTTATCACAGGACAAGAAATCAGCCCTCAAGAACTTAATCGGTGAAAAAAGATTTTTTGAAAATATCCCTAAGCCCCGGGGTCACAATTTCAGCAAAAATCTGACTTTTGCCAATTCACTCAAAAATGCTGCCAAACCCTTGCAAATGCTCCCCTGAAAGTTTTGGAAGTCGAAACAGAAGGTTTTTTTACCACAGGAGAAGAAATCAGCCCTCAACAACTTAAGCGGTGGAAAAAGATTTTTAAAAAAAATCCCTAAGCCCCGGGATCACAATTTCAGAAAAAATCTGACTTTTGCCAATTCACTCAAAAATGCTGCCAAACCCTTGCAAATGTTCCTCTGAAAGGTTTGGGAGTCGAAACAGAAGCCTTTTTATCACAGGACAAGAAATCAGCCCTCAAGAACTTAATCGGTGAAAAAAGATTTTTTGAAAATATCCCTAAGCCCCGGGGTCACAATTTCAGCAAAAATCTGACTTTTGCCAATTCACTCAAAAATGCTGCCAAACCCTTGCAAATGCTCCCCTGAAAGGTTTGGGAGTCAAAACAGAAGGTTTTTTATCATAGGACCAGAGAGCAGCCCTCAACAACTTAACGGGCAGAAAAAGATTTTTTTGAAAAAATCCCTAAGCCCCGGGGTCACAATTTCAGCAAAAATCTGACTTTTGCCAATTCACTCAAAAATGCTGCCAAACCCTTGCAAATGCTCCCCTGAAAGTTTTGGAAGTCGAAACAGAAGCCTTTTTATCACAGGAGACGAAATCAGCCCTCAACAACTTAAGCGGTGGAAAAAGATTTTTTGAAAAAATCCCTAAGCCCCGGGGTCACAATTTCAGCAAAAATCTCCCTTTTGCCAATTCACTCAAAAATGCTGCCAAACCCTTGCAAATGCTCCCCTGAAAGTTTTGGAAGTCGAAACAGAAGCCTTTTTATCACAGGACAAGAAATCAGCCCTCAAGAACTTAATCGGTGAAAAAAGATTTTTTGAAAAAATCCCTAAGCCCCGGGGTCACAATTTGAGCAAAAATCTTACTTTTGCCAATTCACTCAAAAATGCTGCCAAACCCTTGCAAATGTTCCTCTGAAAGGTTTTGGAGTGAAAACAGAAGGTTTTTTATCATAGGACCAGAAACCAGCCCTCAACAACTTAACCGGCAGAAAAAGATTTTTTGAAAAAATCCCTAAGCCCCGGGGTCACAATTTCAGGAAAAATCTGACTTTTGCCAATTCACTCAAAAATGCTGCCAAACCCTTGCAAATGCTCCCCTGAAAGGTTTGGGAGTCAAAACAGAAGGTTTTTTATCATAGGACCAGAAAGCAGCCGTCAACAACTTAACCGGCAGAAAAAGATTTTTTTGAAAAAATCCCTAAGCCCCGGGGTCACAATTTCAGGAAAAATCTGACTTTTGCCAATTCACTCAAAAATGCTGCCAAACCCTTGCAAATGCTCCCCTGAAAGTTTTGGAAGTTGAAAGAGAAGTCTTTTTACCAAAGGAGAAGAAATCAGCCCTCAACAACTTAACCGGCGGAAAAAGATTTTTTTGAAAAAATCCCTAAGCCCCGGGGTCACAATTTCAGCAAAAATCTGACTTTTGCCAATTCACTCAAAAATGCTGCCAAACCCTTGCAAATGCTCCCCTGAAAGTTTTGGAAGTTGAAACAGAAGGTTTTTTACCACAGGAGAAGAAATCAGCCCTCAACAACTTAAGCGGTGGAAAAAGATTTTTTAAAAAAATCCCTAAGCCCCGGGATCACAATTTCAGCAAAAATCTTACTTTTGCCAATTCACTCAAAAATGCTGCCAAACCCATGCAAATGTTCCTCTGAAAGGTTTGGGAATCGAAACAGAAGCCTTTTTATCACAGGACAAGAAATCAGCCCTCAAGAACTTAATCGGTGAAAAAAGATTTTTTGAAAATATCCCTAAGCCCCGGGGTCACAATTTCAGCAAAAATCTTACTTTTGCCAATTCACTCAAAAAATGCTGCCAAACCCTTGCAAATGCTCCCCTGAAAGGTTTGGGAGTCAAAACAGAAGGTTTTTTATCATAGGACCAGAAATCAGCCCTCAACAACTTAAGCGGTGGAAAAAGATTTTTTAAAAAAATCCCTAAGCCCCGGGATCACAATTTCAGCAAAAATCTTACTTTTGCCAATTCACTCAAAAATGCTGCCAAACCCATGCAAATGTTCCTCTGAAAGGTTTGGGAGTCGAAACAGAAGCCTTTTTATCACAGGACAAGAAATCAGCCCTCAAGAACTTAATCGGTGAAAAAAGATTTTTTGAAAATATCCCTAAGCCCCGGGGTCACAATTTCAGCAAAAATCTTACTTTTGCCAATTCACTCAAAAAATGCTGCCAAACCCTTGCAAATGCTCCCCTGAAAGGTTTTGGAGTGAAAACAGAAGGTTTTTTTATCATAGGACCAGAAATCAGCCCTCAACAACTTAACGGGCAGAAAAAGATTTTTTGAAAAAATCCCTAAGCCCCGGGGTCACAATTTCAGCAAAAATCTTACTTTTGCCAATTCACTCAAAAATGCTGCCAAACCCTTGCAAATGTTCCACTGAAAGGTTTTGGAGTGAAAACAGAAGGTTTTTTATCATAGGACCAGAAACCAGCCCTCAACAACTTAACCGGCAGAAAAAGATTTTTTGAAAAAATCCCTAAGCCCCGGGGTCACAATTTCAGGAAAAATCTGACTTTTGCCAATTCACTCAAAAATGCTGCCAAACCCTTGCAAATGCTCCCCTGAAAAGTTTGGGAGTCAAAACAGAAGGTTTTTTATCATAGGACCAGAAAGCAGCCGTCAACAACTTAACCGGCAGAAAATGATTTTTTTGAAAAATTCCCTAAGCCCCGGGGTCACAATTTCAGGAAAAATCTGACTTTTGCCAATTCACTCAAAAATGCTGCCAAACCCTTGCAAATGCTCCCCTGAAAGTTTTGGAAGTCGAAAGAGAAGCCTTTTTACCACAGGAGAAGAAATCAGCCCTCAACAACTTAACCGGCGGAAAAAGATTTTTTTGAAAAAATCCCTAAGCCCCGGGGTCACAATTTCAGCAAAAATCTGACTTTTGCCAATTCACTCAAAAATGCTGCCAAACCCTTGCAAATGCTCCCCTGAAAGTTTTGGAAGTCGAAACAGAAGCCTTTTTATCACAGGAGACGAAATCAGCCCTCAACAACTTAAGCGGTGGAAAAAGATTTTTTGAAAAAATCCCTAAGCCCCGGGGTCACAATTTCAGCAAAAATCTCCCTTTTGCCAATTCACTCAAAAATGCTGCCAAACCCTTGCAAATGCTCCCCTGAAAGTTTTGGAAGTCGAAACAGAAGCCTTTTTATCACAGGACAAGAAATCAGCCCTCAAGAACTTAATCGGTGAAAAAAGATTTTTTGAAAATATCCCTAAGCCCCGGGGTCACAATTTCAGCAAAAATCTGACTTTTGCCAGTTCACTCAAAAATGCTGCCAAACCCTTGCAAATGCTCCCCTGAAAGTTTTGGAAGTCGAAACAGAAGGTTTTTTACCACAGGAGAAGAAATCAGCCCTCAACAACTTAAGCGGTGGAAAAAGATTTTTTAAAAAAATCCCTAAGCCCCGGGATCACAATTTCAGCAAAAATCTTACTTTTGCCAATTCACTCAAAAATGCTGCCAAACCCTTGCAAATGTTCCTCTGAAAGGTTTGGGAGTCGAAACAGAAGCCTTTTTATCACAGGACAAGAAATCAGCCCTCAAGAACTTAATCGGTGAAAAAAGATTTTTTGAAAATATCCCTAAGCCCCGGGGTCACAATTTCAGCAAAAATCTGACTTTTGCCAATTCACTCAAAAATGCTGCCAAACCCTTGCAAATGCTCTCCTGAAAGTTTTGGGAGTCGAAACAGAAGGTTTTTTATCATAGGACAAGAAATCAGCCCTCAACAACTTAACCGGCGGAAAAAGATTTTTTTGAAAAAATCCCTAAGCCCCGGGGGGTCACAATTTCAGCAAAAATCTGACTTTTGCCAATACACTCAAAAATGCTGCCAAACCCTTGCAAATGCTCTCCTGAAAGTTTTGGGGGTCGAAACAGAAGGTTTTTTATCATAGGACAAGAAATCAGCCCTCAACAACTTAACCGGCGGAAAAAGATTTTTTTGAAAAAATCACTAAGCCCCGGGGTCACAATTTCAGCAAAAATCTGACTTTTGCCAATTCACTCAAAAATGCTGCCAAACCCTTGCAAATGCTCCCCTGAAAGTTTTGGAAGTCGAAACAGAAGCCTTTTTACCACAGGAGAAGAAATCAGCCCTCAACAACTTAACCGGCGGAAAAAGATTTTTTTGAAAAAATCCCTAAGCCCCGGGGTCACAATTTCAGGAAAAATCTGACTTTTGCCAGTTCACTCAAAAATGCTGCCAAACCCTTGCAAATGCTCCCCTGAAAGTTTTGGAAGTCGAAACAGAAGCCTTTTTACCACAGGAGAAGAAATCAGCCCTCAACAACTTAACCGGCGGAAAAAGATTTTTTTGAAAAAATCCCTAAGCCCCGAGGTCACAATTTCAGCAAAAATCTGACTTTTGCCAATTCACTCAAAAAAGCTGCCAAACCCTTGCAAATGCTCCTCTGAAAGGTTTGGTAGTCAAAACAGAAGTTTTTTTTATCATAGGACCATAAATCAGTCCTCAACAACTTAACTGGCGGAAAAAGATTTTTTTGAAAAAATCCCTAAGCCCCGGGGTCACAATTTCAGCAAAAATCTGACTTTTGCCAATTCACTCAAAAATGGTGCCAAACCCTTGCAAATGCTCCCCTGAAAGTTTTGGAAGTCGAAACAGAAGCGTTTTTATCACAGGACAAGAAATCAGCCCTCAACAACTTAACCGGTGGAAAAAGATTTTTTGAAAAAATCCCTAAGCCCCGGGGTCACAATTTCAGGAAAAATCTGACTTTTGCCAATTCACTCAAAAATGCTGCCAAACCCTTGCAAATGCTCCCCTGAAAGTTTTGGAAGTCGAAACAGAAGCCTTTTTACCACAGGACAAGAAATCAGCCCTCAACAACTTAGGTTTTGGAAGTCGAAACAGAAGCCTATTTATCACAGGACAAGAAATCAGCCCTCAACAACTTAACCGGTGGAAAAAGATTTTTTGAAAAAATCCCTAAGCCCCGGGGTCACAATTTCAGCAAAAATCTGACTTTGGCCAATTCACTCAAAAATGCTGCCAAACCCTTGCAAATGCTCCCCTGAAAGGTTTGGGAGTCAAAACAGAAGGTTTTTTATCATAGGACCAGAAAGCAGCCCTCAACAACTTAACCGGCAGAAAAAGATTTTTTTGAAAAAATCCCTAAGCCCCGGGGTCACAATTTCAGCAAAAATCTGACTTTTGCCAATTCACTCAAAAATGCTGCCAAACCCTTGCAAATGCTCCCCTGAAAGGTTTGGGAGTCAAAACAGAAGGTTTTTTATCATAGGACCAGAAAGCAGCCCTCAACAACTTAACCGGCAGAAAAAGATTTTTTTGAAAAAATCCCTAAGCCCCGGCGTCACAATTTCAGCAAAAATCTGACTTTTGCCAATTCACTCAAAAATGCTGCCAAACCCTTGCAAATGCTCCCCTGAAAGGTTTGGGAGTCAAAACAGAAGGTTTTTTATCATAGGACCAGAAAGCAGCCCTCAACAACTTAACCGGCGGAAAAAGATTTTTTTGAAAAAATCCCTAAGCCCCGGGGTCACAATTTCAGCAAAAATCTGACTTTTGCCAATTCACTCAAAAATGCTGCCAAACCCTTGCAAATGCTCCCCTGAAAGTTTTGGAAGTCGAAACAGAAGCCTTTTTACCACAGGAGAAGAAATCAGCCCTCAACAACTTAAGCGGTGGAAAAAGATTTTTTGAAAAAATCCCTAAGCCCCGGGGTCACAATTTCAGCAAAAATCTGACTTTTGCCAATACACTCAAAAATGGTGCCAAGCGGTTGCAGATGCTCCCCTGAAAGTTTTGGAAGTCGAAACAGAAGCCTTTTTACCACAGGACAAGAAATCAGCCCTCAACAACTTAAGTGGTGGAAAAAGATATTTTGAAAAAATCCCTAAGCCCCGGGGTCACAATTTCAGCAAAAATCTCCCTTTTGCCAATTCACTCAAAAATGCTGCCAAACCCTTGCAAATGCTCCCCTGAAAGTTTTGGAAGTCGAAACAGAAGCCTTTTTACCACAGGAGAAGAAATCAGCCCTCAACAACTTAACCGGTGGAAAAAGATTTTTTGAAAAAATCCCTAAGCCCCAGGGTCACAATTTCAGCAAAAATCTGACTTTTGCCAATTCACTCAAAAATGCTGCCAAACCCTTGCAAATGCTCCCCTGAAAGTTTTGGAAGTCGAAACAGAAGCCTTTTTACCACAGGAGAAGAAATCAGCCCTCAACAACTTAACCGGTGGAAAAAGATTTTTTTGAAAAAATCCCTAAGCCCCGGGGTCACAATTTCAGCAAAAATCTGACTTTTGCCAATTCACTCAAAAATGCTGCCAAACCCTTGCAAATGCTCCCCTGAAAGTTTTGGAAGTCGAAACAGAAGCCTTTTTATCACAGGACAAGAAATCAGCCCTCAAGAACTCAATCGGTGAAAAAAGATTTTTTGAAAATATCCCTAAGCCCCGGGGTCACAATTTCAGCAAAAATCTGACTTTTGCCAATTCACTCAAAAATGCTGCCAAACCCTTGCAAATGCTCCCCTGAAAGTTTTGGAAGTCGAAACAGAAGGTTTTTTACCACAGGAGAAGAAATCAGCCCTCAACAACTTAAGCGGTGGAAAAAGATTTTTTAAAAAAATCCCTAAGCCCCGGGATCACAATTTCAGCAAAAATCTTACTTTTGCCAATTCACTCAAAAATGCTGCCAAACCCTTGCAAATGTTCCTCTGAAAGGTTTGGGAGTCGAAACAGAAGCCTTTTTATCACAGGACAAGAAATCAGCCCTCAAGAACTTAATCGGTGAAAAAAGATTTTTTGAAAATATCCCTAAGCCCCGGGGTCACAATTTCAGCAAAAATCTGACTTTTGCCAATTCACTCAAAAATGCTGCCAAACCCTTGCAAATGCTCCCCTGAAAGGTTTGGGAGTCAAAACAGAAGGTTTTTTATCATAGGACCAGAAAGCAGCCATCAACAACTTAAGTGGTGGAAAAAGATTTTTTGAAAAAATCCCTAAGCCCCGGGGGGTCACAATTTCAGCAAAAATCTGACTTTTGCCAATACACTCAAAAATGCTGCCAAACCCTTGCAAATGCTCTCCTGAAAGTTTTGGGAGTCGAAACAGAAGGTTTTTTATCATAGGACAAGAAATCAGCCTTCAACAACTTAACCGGCGGAAAAAGATTTTTTTGAAAAAATCACTAAGCCCCGAGGTCACAATTTCAGCAAAAATCTGACTTTTGCCAATTCACTCAAAAATGCTGCCAAACCCTTGCAAATGCTCCCCTGAAAGTTTTGGAAGTCGAAACAGAAGCCTTTTTACCACAGGACAAGAAATCAGCCCTCAACAACTTAACCGGCGGAAAAAGATTTTTTGAAAAAATCCCTAAGCCCCGGGGTCACAATTTCAGCAAAAATCTGACTTTTGCCAATTCACTCAAAAATGCTGCCAAACCCTTGCAAATGCTCCCCTGAAAGGTTTGGGAGTCAAAACAGAAGGTTTTTTATCATAGGACCAGAAAGCAGCCCTCAACAACTTAACCGGCAGAAAAAGATTTTTTTGAAAAAATCCCTAAGCCCCGGGGTCACAATTTCAGCAAAAATCTGACTTTTGCCAATTCACTCAAAAATGCTGCCAAACCCTTGCAAATGCTCCCCTGAAAGGTTTGGGAGTCAAAACAGAAGGTTTTTTATCATAGGACCAGAAAGCAGCCCTCAACAACTTAACCGGCAGAAAAAGATTTTTTTGAAAAAATCCCTAAGCCCCGGCGTCACAATTTCAGCAAAAATCTGACTTTTGCCAATTCACTCAAAAATGCTGCCAAACCCTTGCAAATGCTCCCCTGAAAGGTTTGGGAGTCAAAACAGAAGGTTTTTTATCATAGGACCAGAAAGCAGCCCTCAACAACTTAACCGGCGGAAAAAGATTTTTTTGAAAAAATCCCTAAGCCCCGGGGTCACAATTTCAGCAAAAATCTGACTTTTGCCAATTCACTCAAAAATGCTGCCAAACCCTTGCAAATGCTCCCCTGAAAGTTTTGGAAGTCGAAACAGAAGCCTTTTTACCACAGGAGAAGAAATCAGCCCTCAACAACTTAAGCGGTGGAAAAAGATTTTTTGAAAAAATCCCTAAGCCCCGGGGTCACAATTTCAGCAAAAATCTGACTTTTGCCAATACACTCAAAAATGGTGCCAAGCGGTTGCAGATGCTCCCCTGAAAGTTTTGGAAGTCGAAACAGAAGCCTTTTTACCACAGGACAAGAAATCAGCCCTCAACAACTTAAGTGGTGGAAAAAGATTTTTTGAAAAAATCCCTAAGCCCCGGGGTCACAATTTCAGCAAAAATCTCCCTTTTGCCAATACACTCAAAAATGGTGCCAAGCGGTTGCAGATGCTCCCCTGAAAGTTTTGGAAGTCGAAACAGAAGCCTTTTTACCACAGGAGAAGAAATCAGCCCTCAACAACTTAACCGGCGGAAAAAGATTTTTTGAAAAAATCCCTAAGCCCCAGGGTCACAATTTCAGCAAAAATCTGACTTTTGCCAATTCACTCAAAAATGCTGCCAAACCCTTGCAAATGCTCCCCTGAAAGTTTTGGAAGTCGAAACAGAAGCCTTTTTACCACAGGAGAAGAAATCAGCCCTCAACAACTTAACCGGTGGAAAAAGATTTTTTTGAAAAAATCCCTAAGCCCCGGGGTCACAATTTCAGCAAAAATCTGACTTTTGCCAATTCACTCAAAAATGCTGCCAAACCCTTGCAAATGCTCCCCTGAAAGTTTTGGAAGTCGAAACAGAAGCCTTTTTACCACAGGAGAAGAAATCAGCCCTCAACAACTTAACCGGTGGAAAAAGATTTTTTGAAAAAATCCCTAAGCCCCGGGGTCACAATTTCAGCAAAAATCTGACTTTTGCCAATTCACTCAAAAATGCTGCCAAACCCTTGCAAATGCTCCCCTGAAAGTTTTGGAAGTCGAAACAGAAGCCTTTTTACCACAGGAGAAGAAATCAGCCCTCAACAACTTAACCGGTGGAAAAAGATTTTTTTGAAAAAATCCCTAAGCCCCGGGGTCACAATTTCAGCAAAAATCTGACTTTTGCCAATTCACTCAAAAATGCTGCCAAACCCTTGCAAATGCTCCCCTGAAAGTTTTGGAAGTCGAAACAGAAGGCTTTTTACCACAGGACAAGAAATCAGCCCTCAACAACTTAACCGGTGGAAAAAGATTTTTTGAAAAAATCCCTAAGCCCCGGGGTCACAATTTCAGCAAAAATCTGACTTTTGCCAATTCACTCAAAAATGCTGCCAAACCCTTGCAAATGCTCCCCTGAAAGTTTTGGAAGTCGAAACAGAAGCCTTTTTACCACAGGAGAAGAAATCAGCCCTCAACAACTTAACCGGTGGAAAAAGATTTTTTTGAAAAAATCCCTAAGCCCCGGGGTCACAATTTCAGCAAAAATCTGACTTTTGCCAATTCACTCAAAAATGCTGCCAAACCCTTGCAAATGCTCCCCTGAAAGTTTTGGAAGTCGAAACAGAAGGCTTTTTACCACAGGACAAGAAATCAGCCCTCAACAACTTAACCGGCAGAAAAAGATTTTTTTGAAAAAATCCCTAAGCCCCGGGGTCACAATTTCAGCAAAAATCTCCCTTTTGCCAATTCACTCAAAAATGCTGCCAAACCCTTGCAAATGCTCCCCTGAAAGTTTTGGAAGTCGAAACAGAAGCCTTTTTACCACAGGAGAAGAAATCAGCCCTCAACAACTTAACCGGCGGAAAAAGATTTTTTTGAAAAAATCCCTAAGCCCCGGGTTCACAATTTCAGCAAAAATCTGACTTTTGCCAATACACTCAAAAATGGTGCCAAGCGGTTGCAGATGCTCCCCTGAAAGTTTTGGAAGTCGAAACAGAAGCCTTTTTACCACAGGACAAGAAATCAGCCCTCAACAACTTAAGTGGTGGAAAAAGATTTTTTGAAAAAATCCCTAAGCCCCGGGGTCACAATTTCAGCAAAAATCTCCCTTTTGCCAATTCACTCAAAAATGCTGCCAAACCCTTGCAAATGCTCCCCTGAAAGTTTTGGAAGTCGAAACAGAAGCCTTTTTACCACAGGAGAAGAAATCAGCCCTCAACAACTTAACCGGTGGAAAAAGATTTTTTGAAAAAATCCCTAAGCCCCAGGGTCACAATTTCAGCAAAAATCTGACTTTTGCCAATTCACTCAAAAATGCTGCCAAACCCTTGCAAATGCTCCCCTGAAAGTTTTGGAAGTCGAAACAGAAGCCTTTTTACCACAGGAGAAGAAATCAGCCCTCAACAACTTAACCGGTGGAAAAAGATTTTTTTGAAAAAATCCCTAAGCCCCGGGGTCACAATTTCAGCAAAAATCTGACTTTTGCCAATTCACTCAAAAATGCTGCCAAACCCTTGCAAATGCTCCCCTGAAAGTTTTGGAAGTCGAAACAGAAGCCTTTTTATCACAGGACAAGAAATCAGCCCTCAAGAACTTAATCGGTGAAAAAAGATTTTTTGAAAATATCCCTAAGCCCCGGGGTCACAATTTCAGCAAAAATCTGACTTTTGCCAATTCACTCAAAAATGCTGCCAAACCCTTGCAAATGCTCCCCTGAAAGTTTTGGAAGTCGAAACAGAAGGTTTTTTACCACAGGAGAAGAAATCAGCCCTCAACAACTTAAGCGGTGGAAAAAGATTTTTTAAAAAAATCCCTAAGCCCCGGGATCACAATTTCAGCAAAAATCTTACTTTTGCCAATTCACTCAAAAATGCTGCCAAACCCTTGCAAATGTTCCTCTGAAAGGTTTGGGAGTCGAAACAGAAGCCTTTTTATCACAGGACAAGAAATCAGCCCTCAAGAACTTAATCGGTGAAAAAAGATTTTTTGAAAATATCCCTAAGCCCCGGGGTCACAATTTCAGCAAAAATCTGACTTTTGCCAATTCACTCAAAAATGCTGCCAAACCCTTGCAAATGCTCCCCTGAAAGGTTTGGGAGTCAAAACAGAAGGTTTTTTATCATAGGACCAGAGAGCAGCCCTCAACAACTTAACGGGCAGAAAAATATTTTTTTGAAAAAATCCCTAAGCCCCGGGGTCACAATTTCAGCAAAAATCTGACTTTTGCCAATTCACTCAAAAATGCTGCCAAACCCTTGCAAATGCTCCCCTGAAAGGTTTGGGAGTCAAAACAGAAGGTTTTTTATCATAGGACCAGAAAGCAGCCATCAACAACTTAAGTGGTGGAAAAAGATTTTTTGAAAAAATCCCTAAGCCCCGGGGGGTCACAATTTCAGCAAAAATCTGACTTTTGCCAATACACTCAAAAATGCTGCCAAACCCTTGCAAATGCTCTCCTGAAAGTTTTGGGAGTCGAAACAGAAGGTTTTTTATCATAGGACAAGAAATCAGCCCTCAACAACTTAACCGGCGGAAAAAGATTTTTTTGAAAAAATCACTAAGCCCCGAGGTCACAATTTCAGCAAAAATCTGACTTTTGCCAATTCACTCAAAAATGCTGCCAAACCCTTGCAAATGCTCCCCTGAAAGTTTTGGAAGTCGAAACAGAAGCCTTTTTACCACAGGACAAGAAATCAGCCCTCAACAAATTAACCGGTGGAAAAAGATTTTTTGAAAAAATCCCTAAGCCCCGGGGTCACAATTTCAGCAAAAATCTGACTTTTGCCAATTCACTCAAAAATGCTGCCAAACCCTTGCAAATGCTCCCCTGAAAGTTTTGGAAGTCGAAACAGAAGCCTTTTTACCACAGGAGAAGAAATCAGCCCTCAACAACTTAACCGGCGGAAAAAGATTTTTTTGAAAAAATCCCTAAGCCCCGGGGTCACAATTTCAGGAAAAATCTGACTTTTGCCAGTTCACTCAAAAATGCTGCCAAACCCTTGCAAATGCTCCCCTGAAAGTTTTGGAAGTCGAAACAGAAGCCTTTTTACCACAGGAGAAGAAATCAGCCCTCAACAACTTAACCGGCGGAAAAAGATTTTTTTGAAAAAATCCCTAAGCCCCGAGGTCACAATTTCAGCAAAAATCTGACTTTTGCCAATTCACTCAAAAAAGCTGCCAAACCCTTGCAAATGCTCCTCTGAAAGGTTTGGTAGTCAAAACAGAAGTTTTTTTTATCATAGGACCATAAATCAGTCCTCAACAACTTAACCGGCGGAAAAAGATTTTTTTGAAAAAATCCCTAAGCCCCGGGGTCACAATTTCAGCAAAAATCTGACTTTTGCCAATTCACTCAAAAATGCTGCCAAACCCTTGCAGATGCTCCCCTGAAAGTTTTGGAAGTCGAAACAGAAGCGTTTTTATCACAGGACAAGAAATCAGCCCTCAACAACTTAACCGGTGGAAAAAGATTTTTTGAAAAAATCCCTAAGCCCCGGGGTCACAATTTCAGGAAAAATCTGACTTTTGCCAATTCACTCAAAAATGCTGCCAAACCCTTGCAAATGCTCCCCTGAAAGTTTTGGAAGTCGAAACAGAAGCCTTTTTACCACAGGAGAAGAAATCAGCCCTCAACAACTTAACCGGCGGAAAAAGATTTTTTTGAAAAAATCCCTAAGCCCCGGGGTCACAATTTCAGCAAAAATCTGACTTTTGCCAATTCACTCAAAAATGCTGCCAAACCCTTGCAAATGCTCCTCTGAAAGTTTTGGAAGTCGAAACAGAAGCCTTTTTACCACAGGACAAGAAATCAGCCCTCAACAACTTAGGTTTTGGAAGTCGAAACAGAAGCCTATTTATCACAGGACAAGAAATCAGCCCTCAACAACTTAACCGGTGGAAAAAGATTTTTTGAAAAAATCCCTAAGCCCCGGGGTCACAATTTCAGCAAAAATCTGACTTTGGCCAATTCACTCAAAAATGCTGCCAAACCCTTGCAAATGCTCCCCTGAAAGGTTTGGGAGTCAAAACAGAAGGTTTTTTATCATAGGACCAGAAAGCAGCCCTCAACAACTTAACCGGCAGAAAAAGATTTTTTTGAAAAAATCCCTAAGCCCCGGGGTCACAATTTCAGCAAAAATCTGACTTTTGCCAATTCACTCAAAAATGCTGCCAAACCCTTGCAAATGCTCCCCTGAAAGGTTTGGGAGTCAAAACAGAAGGTTTTTTATCATAGGACCAGAAAGCAGCCCTCAACAACTTAACCGGCAGAAAAAGATTTTTTTGAAAAAATCCCTAAGCCCCGGCGTCACAATTTCAGCAAAAATCTGACTTTTGCCAATTCACTCAAAAATGCTGCCAAACCCTTGCAAATGCTCCCCTGAAAGGTTTGGGAGTCAAAACAGAAGGTTTTTTATCATAGGACCAGAAAGCAGCCCTCAACAACTTAACCGGCGGAAAAAGATTTTTTTGAAAAAATCCCTAAGCCCCGGGGTCACAATTTCAGCAAAAATCTGACTTTTGCCAATTCACTCAAAAATGCTGCCAAACCCTTGCAAATGCTCCCCTGAAAGTTTTGGAAGTCGAAACAGAAGCCTTTTTACCACAGGAGAAGAAATCAGCCCTCAACAACTTAAGCGGTGGAAAAAGATTTTTTGAAAAAATCCCTAAGCCCCGGGGTCACAATTTCAGCAAAAATCTGACTTTTGCCAATACACTCAAAAATGGTGCCAAGCGGTTGCAGATGCTCCCCTGAAAGTTTTGGAAGTCGAAACAGAAGCCTTTTTACCACAGGACAAGAAATCAGCCCTCAACAACTTAAGTGGTGGAAAAAGATTTTTTGAAAAAATCCCTAAGCCCCGGGGTCACAATTTCAGCAAAAATCTCCCTTTTGCCAATTCACTCAAAAATGCTGCCAAACCCTTGCAAATGCTCCCCTGAAAGTTTTGGAAGTCGAAACAGAAGCCTTTTTACCACAGGAGAAGAAATCAGCCCTCAACAACTTAACCGGTGGAAAAAGATTTTTTGAAAAAATCCCTAAGCCCCAGGGTCACAATTTCAGCAAAAATCTGACTTTTGCCAATTCACTCAAAAATGCTGCCAAACCCTTGCAAATGCTCCCCTGAAAGTTTTGGAAGTCGAAACAGAAGCCTTTTTACCACAGGAGAAGAAATCAGCCCTCAACAACTTAACCGGTGGAAAAAGATTTTTTTGAAAAAATCCCTAAGCCCCGGGGTCACAATTTCAGCAAAAATCTGACTTTTGCCAATTCACTCAAAAATGCTGCCAAACCCTTGCAAATGCTCCCCTGAAAGTTTTGGAAGTCGAAACAGAAGCCTTTTTACCACAGGAGAAGAAATCAGCCCTCAACAACTTAACCGGTGGAAAAAGATTTTTTGAAAAAATCCCTAAGCCCCGGGGTCACAATTTCAGCAAAAATCTGACTTTTGCCAATTCACTCAAAAATGCTGCCAAACCCTTGCAAATGCTCCCCTGAAAGTTTTGGAAGTCGAAACAGAAGCCTTTTTACCACAGGAGAAGAAATCAGCCCTCAACAACTTAACCGGTGGAAAAAGATTTTTTTGAAAAAATCCCTAAGCCCCGGGGTCACAATTTCAGCAAAAATCTGACTTTTGCCAATTCACTCAAAAATGCTGCCAAACCCTTGCAAATGCTCCCCTGAAAGTTTTGGAAGTCGAAACAGAAGCCTTTTTACCACAGGAGAAGAAATCAGCCCTCAACAACTTAACCGGTGGAAAAAGATTTTTTTGAAAAAATCCCTAAGCCCCGGGGTCACAATTTCAGCAAAAATCTGACTTTTGCCAATTCACTCAAAAATGCTGCCAAACCCTTGCAAATGCTCCCCTGAAAGTTTTGGAAGTCGAAACAGAAGCCTTTTTACCACAGGACAAGAAATCAGCCCTCAACAACTTAGGTTTTGGAAGTCGAAACAGAAGCCTATTTATCACAGGACAAGAAATCAGCCCTCAACAACTTAACCGGTGGAAAAAGATTTTTTGAAAAAATCCCTAAGCCCCGGGGTCACAATTTCAGCAAAAATCTGACTTTGGCCAATTCACTCAAAAATGCTGCCAAACCCTTGCAAATGCTCCCCTGAAAGGTTTGGGAGTCAAAACAGAAGGTTTTTTATCATAGGACCAGAAAGCAGCCCTCAACAACTTAACCGGCAGAAAAAGATTTTTTTGAAAAAACAGAAGCCTTTTTACCACAGGAGAAGAAATCAGCCCTCAACAACTTAACCGGTGGAAAAAGATTTTTTGAAAAAATCCCTAAGCCCCAGGGTCACAATTTCAGCAAAAATCTGACTTTTGCCAATTCACTCAAAAATGCTGCCAAACCCTTGCAAATGCTCCTCTGAAAGTTTTGGAAGTCGAAACAGAAGCCTTTTTACCACAGGACAAGAAATCAGCCCTCAACAACTTAGGTTTTGGAAGTCGAAACAGAAGCCTATTTATCACAGGACAAGAAATCAGCCCTCAACAACTTAACCGGCGGAAAAAGATTTTTTTGAAAAAATCCCTAAGCCCCGGGGTCACAATTTCAGCAAAAATCTGACTTTTGCCAATTCACTCAAAAATGCTGCCAAACCCTTGCAAATGCTCCTCTGAAAGTTTTGGAAGTCGAAACAGAAGCCTTTTTACCACAGGACAAGAAATCAGCCCTCAACAACTTAGGTTTTGGAAGTCGAAACAGAAGCCTATTTATCACAGGACAAGAAATCAGCCCTCAACAACTTAACCGGTGGAAAAAGATTTTTTGAAAAAATCCCTAAGCCCCGGGGTCACAATTTCAGCAAAAATCTGACTTTGGCCAATTCACTCAAAAATGCTGCCAAACCCTTGCAAATGCTCCCCTGAAAGGTTTGGGAGTCAAAACAGAAGGTTTTTTATCATAGGACCAGAAAGCAGCCCTCAACAACTTAACCGGCAGAAAAAGATTTTTTTGAAAAAATCCCTAAGCCCCGGGGTCACAATTTCAGCAAAAATCTGACTTTTGCCAATTCACTAAAAAATGCTGCCAAACCCTTGCAAATGCTCCCCTGAAAGGTTTGGGAGTCAAAACAGAAGGTTTTTTATCATAGGACCAGAAAGCAGCCCTCAACAACTTAACCGGCAGAAAAAGATTTTTTTGAAAAAATCCCTAAGCCCCGGCGTCACAATTTCAGCAAAAATCTGACTTTTGCCAATTCACTCAAAAATGCTGCCAAACCCTTGCAAATGCTCCCCTGAAAGGTTTGGGAGTCAAAACAGAAGGTTTTTTATCATAGGACCAGAAAGCAGCCCTCAACAACTTAACCGGCGGAAAAAGATTTTTTTGAAAAAATCCCTAAGCCCCGGGGTCACAATTTCAGCAAAAATCTGACTTTTGCCAATTCACTCAAAAATGCTGCCAAACCCTTGCAAATGCTCCCCTGAAAGTTTTGGAAGTCGAAACAGAAGCCTTTTTACCACAGGAGAAGAAATCAGCCCTCAACAACTTAAGCGGTGGAAAAAGATTTTTTGAAAAAATCCCTAAGCCCCGGGGTCACAATTTCAGCAAAAATCTGACTTTTGCCAATACACTCAAAAATGGTGCCAAGCGGTTGCAGATGCTCCCCTGAAAGTTTTGGAAGTCGAAACAGAAGCCTTTTTACCACAGGACAAGAAATCAGCCCTCAACAACTTAAGTGGTGGAAAAAGATTTTTTGAAAAAATCCCTAAGCCCCGGGGTCACAATTTCAGCAAAAATCTCCCTTTTGCCAATTCACTCAAAAATGCTGCCAAACCCTTGCAAATGCTCCCCTGAAAGTTTTGGAAGTCGAAACAGAAGCCTTTTTACCACAGGAGAAGAAATCAGCCCTCAACAACTTAACCGGTGGAAAAAGATTTTTTGAAAAAATCCCTAAGCCCCAGGGTCACAATTTCAGCAAAAATCTGACTTTTGCCAATTCACTCAAAAATGCTGCCAAACCCTTGCAAATGCTCCCCTGAAAGTTTTGGAAGTCGAAACAGAAGCCTTTTTACCACAGGAGAAGAAATCAGCCCTCAACAACTTAACCGGTGGAAAAAGATTTTTTTGAAAAAATCCCTAAGCCCCGGGGTCACAATTTCAGCAAAAATCTGACTTTTGCCAATTCACTCAAAAATGCTGCCAAACCCTTGCAAATGCTCCCCTGAAAGTTTTGGAAGTCGAAACAGAAGCCTTTTTACCACAGGAGAAGAAATCAGCCCTCAACAACTTAACCGGTGGAAAAAGATTTTTTGAAAAAATCCCTAAGCCCCGGGGTCACAATTTCAGCAAAAATCTGACTTTTGCCAATTCACTCAAAAATGCTGCCAAACCCTTGCAAATGCTCCCCTGAAAGTTTTGGAAGTCGAAACAGAAGCCTTTTTACCACAGGAGAAGAAATCAGCCCTCAACAACTTAACCGGTGGAAAAAGATTTTTTTGAAAAAATCCCTAAGCCCCGGGGTCACAATTTCAGCAAAAATCTGACTTTTGCCAATTCACTCAAAAATGCTGCCAAACCCTTGCAAATGCTCCCCTGAAAGTTTTGGAAGTCGAAACAGAAGGCTTTTTACCACAGGACAAGAAATCAGCCCTCAACAACTTAACCGGTGGAAAAAGATTTTTTGAAAAAATCCCTAAGCCCCGGGGTCACAATTTCAGCAAAAATCTGACTTTTGCCAATTCACTCAAAAATGCTGCCAAACCCTTGCAAATGCTCCCCTGAAAGTTTTGGAAGTCGAAACAGAAGCCTTTTTACCACAGGAGAAGAAATCAGCCCTCAACAACTTAACCGGTGGAAAAAGATTTTTTTGAAAAAATCCCTAAGCCCCGGGGTCACAATTTCAGCAAAAATCTGACTTTTGCCAATTCACTCAAAAATGCTGCCAAACCCTTGCAAATGCTCCCCTGAAAGTTTTGGAAGTCGAAACAGAAGGCTTTTTACCACAGGACAAGAAATCAGCCCTCAACAACTTAACCGGCAGAAAAAGATTTTTTTGAAAAAATCCCTAAGCCCCGGGGTCACAATTTCAGCAAAAATCTCCCTTTTGCCAATTCACTCAAAAATGCTGCCAAACCCTTGCAAATGCTCCCCTGAAAGTTTTGGAAGTCGAAACAGAAGCCTTTTTACCACAGGAGAAGAAATCAGCCCTCAACAACTTAACCGGCGGAAAAAGATTTTTTTGAAAAAATCCCTAAGCCCCGGGTTCACAATTTCAGCAAAAATCTGACTTTTGCCAATTCACTCAAAAAGGTTGCCAAACCCTTGCAGATGCTCCCCTGAAAGTTTTGGAAGTCGAAACAGAAGCCTTTTTATCACAGGACAAGAAATCAGCCCTCAACAACTTAACCGGTGGAAAAAGATTTTTTGAAAAAATCCCTAAGCCCCGGGGTCACAATTTCAGCAAAAATCTGACTTTTGCCAATTCACTCAAAAATGCTGCCAAACCCTTGCAAATGCTCCCCTGAAAGTTTTGGAAGTCGAAACAGAAGCCTTTTTACCACAGGACAAGAAATCAGCCCTCAACAACTTAACCGGCGGAAAAAGATTTTTTTGAAAAAATCCCTAAGCCCCGGGGTCACAATTTCAGCAAAAATCTGACTTTTGCCAATTCACTCAAAAATGCTGCCAAACCCTTGCAAATGCTCCTCTGAAAGTTTTGGAAGTCGAAACAGAAGCCTTTTTACCACAGGACAAGAAATCAGCCCTCAACAACTTAGGTTTTGGAAGTCGAAACAGAAGCCTATTTATCACAGGACAAGAAATCAGCCCTCAACAACTTAACCGGTGGAAAAAGATTTTTTGAAAAAATCCCTAAGCCCCGGGGTCACAATTTCAGCAAAAATCTGACTTTGGCCAATTCACTCAAAAATGCTGCCAAACCCTTGCAAATGCTCCCCTGAAAGGTTTGGGAGTCAAAACAGAAGGTTTTTTATCATAGGACCAGAAAGCAGCCCTCAACAACTTAACCGGTGGAAAAAGATTTTTTGAAAAAATCCCTAAGCCCCGGGGTCACAATTTCAGGAAAAATCTGACTTTTGCCAATTCACTCAAAAATGCTGCCAAACCCTTGCAAATGCTCCCCTGAAAGTTTTGGAAGTCGAAACAGAAGCCTTTTTACCACAGGAGAAGAAATCAGCCCTCAACAACTTAACCGGCGGAAAAAGATTTTTTTGAAAAAATCCCTAAGCCCCGGGGTCACAATTTCAGCAAAAATCTGACTTTTGCCAATTCACTCAAAAATGCTGCCAAACCCTTGCAAATGCTCCTCTGAAAGTTTTGGAAGTCGAAACAGAAGCCTTTTTACCACAGGACAAGAAATCAGCCCTCAACAACTTAGGTTTTGGAAGTCGAAACAGAAGCCTATTTATCACAGGACAAGAAATCAGCCCTCAACAACTTAACCGGTGGAAAAAGATTTTTTGAAAAAATCCCTAAGCCCCGGGGTCACAATTTCAGCAAAAATCTGACTTTGGCCAATTCACTCAAAAATGCTGCCAAACCCTTGCAAATGCTCCCCTGAAAGGTTTGGGAGTCAAAACAGAAGGTTTTTTATCATAGGACCAGAAAGCAGCCCTCAACAACTTAACCGGCAGAAAAAGATTTTTTTGAAAAAATCCCTAAGCCCCGGGGTCACAATTTCAGCAAAAATCTGACTTTTGCCAATTCACTCAAAAATGCTGCCAAACCCTTACAAATGCTCCCCTGAAAGGTTTGGGAGTCAAAACAGAAGGTTTTTTATCATAGGACCAGAAAGCAGCCCTCAACAACTTAACCGGCAGAAAAAGATTTTTTTGAAAAAATCCCTAAGCCCCGGCGTCACAATTTCAGCAAAAATCTGACTTTTGCCAATTCACTCAAAAATGCTGCCAAACCCTTGCAAATGCTCCCCTGAAAGGTTTGGGAGTCAAAACAGAAGGTTTTTTATCATAGGACCAGAAAGCAGCCGTCAACAACTTAACCGGCGGAAAAAGATTTTTTTGAAAAAATCCCTAAGCCCCGGGGTCACAATTTCAGCAAAAATCTGACTTTTGCCAATTCACTCAAAAATGCTGCCAAACCCTTGCAAATGCTCCCCTGAAAGTTTTGGAAGTCGAAACAGAAGCCCTTTTACCACAGGACAAGAAATCAGCCCTCAACAACTTAGGTTTTGGAAGTCGAAACAGAAGCCTATTTATCACAGGACAAGAAATCAGCCCTCAACAACTTAACCGGTGGAAAAAGATTTTTTGAAAAAATCCCTAAGCCCCGGGGTCACAATTTCAGCAAAAATCTGACTTTGGCCAATTCACTCAAAAATGCTGCCAAACCCTTGCAAATGCTCCCCTGAAAGGTTTGGGAGTCAAAACAGAAGGTTTTTTATCATAGGACCAGAAAGCAGCCCTCAACAACTTAACCGGCAGAAAAAGATTTTTTTGAAAAAATCCCTAAGCCCCGGGGTCACAATTTCAGCAAAAATCTGACTTTTGCCAATTCACTCAAAAATGCTGCCAAACCCTTACAAATGCTCCCCTGAAAGGTTTGGGAGTCAAAACAGAAGGTTTTTTATCATAGGACCAGAAAGCAGCCCTCAACAACTTAACCGGCAGAAAAAGATTTTTTTGAAAAAATCCCTAAGCCCCGGCGTCACAATTTCAGCAAAAATCTGACTTTTGCCAATTCACTCAAAAATGCTGCCAAACCCTTGCAAATGCTCCCCTGAAAGGTTTGGGAGTCAAAACAGAAGGTTTTTTATCATAGGACCAGAAAGCAGCCGTCAACAACTTAACCGGCGGAAAAAGATTTTTTTGAAAAAATCCCTAAGCCCCGGGGTCACAATTTCAGCAAAAATCTGACTTTTGCCAATTCACTCAAAAATGCTGCCAAACCCTTGCAAATGCTCCCCTGAAAGTTTTGGAAGTCGAAACAGAAGCCTTTTTACCACAGGAGAAGAAATCAGCCCTCAACAACTTAAGCGGTGGAAAAAGATTTTTTGAAAAAATCCCTAAGCCCCGGGGTCACAATTTCAGCAAAAATCTGACTTTTGCCAATACACTCAAAAATGGTGCCAAGCGGTTGCAGATGCTCCCCTGAAAGTTTTGGAAGTCGAAACAGAAGCCTTTTTACCACAGGACAAGAAATCAGCCCTCAACAACTTAAGTGGTGGAAAAAGATTTTTTGAAAAAATCCCTAAGCCCCGGGGTCACAATTTCAGCAAAAATCTCCCTTTTGCCAATTCACTCAAAAATGCTGCCAAACCCTTGCAAATGCTCCCCTGAAAGTTTTGGAAGTCGAAACAGAAGCCTTTTTACCACAGGAGAAGAAATCAGCCCTCAACAACTTAACCGGTGGAAAAAGATTTTTTGAAAAAATCCCTAAGCCCCAGGGTCACAATTTCAGCAAAAATCTGACTTTTGCCAATTCACTCAAAAATGCTGCCAAACCCTTGCAAATGCTCCCCTGAAAGTTTTGGAAGTCGAAACAGAAGCCTTTTTACCACAGGAGAAGAAATCAGCCCTCAACAACTTAACCGGTGGAAAAAGATTTTTTTGAAAAAATCCCTAAGCCCCGGGGTCACAATTTCAGCAAAAATCTGACTTTTGCCAATTCACTCAAAAATGCTGCCAAACCCTTGCAAATGCTCCCCTGAAAGTTTTGGAAGTCGAAACAGAAGCCTTTTTACCACAGGAGAAGAAATCAGCCCTCAACAACTTAACCGGTGGAAAAAGATTTTTTGAAAAAATCCCTAAGCCCCGGGGTCACAATTTCAGCAAAAATCTGACTTTTGCCAATTCACTCAAAAATGCTGCCAAACCCTTGCAAATGCTCCCCTGAAAGTTTTGGAAGTCGAAACAGAAGCCTTTTTACCACAGGAGAAGAAATCAGCCCTCAACAACTTAACCGGTGGAAAAAGATTTTTTTGAAAAAATCCCTAAGCCCCGGGGTCACAATTTCAGCAAAAATCTGACTTTTGCCAATTCACTCAAAAATGCTGCCAAACCCTTGCAAATGCTCCCCTGAAAGTTTTGGAAGTCGAAACAGAAGGCTTTTTACCACAGGACAAGAAATCAGCCCTCAACAACTTAACCGGTGGAAAAAGATTTTTTGAAAAAATCCCTAAGCCCCGGGGTCACAATTTCAGCAAAAATCTGACTTTTGCCAATTCACTCAAAAATGCTGCCAAACCCTTGCAAATGCTCCCCTGAAAGTTTTGGAAGTCGAAACAGAAGCCTTTTTACCACAGGAGAAGAAATCAGCCCTCAACAACTTAACCGGTGGAAAAAGATTTTTTTGAAAAAATCCCTAAGCCCCGGGGTCACAATTTCAGCAAAAATCTGACTTTTGCCAATTCACTCAAAAATGCTGCCAAACCCTTGCAAATGCTCCCCTGAAAGTTTTGGAAGTCGAAACAGAAGGCTTTTTACCACAGGACAAGAAATCAGCCCTCAACAACTTAACCGGCAGAAAAAGATTTTTTTGAAAAAATCCCTAAGCCCCGGGGTCACAATTTCAGCAAAAATCTCCCTTTTGCCAATTCACTCAAAAATGCTGCCAAACCCTTGCAAATGCTCCCCTGAAAGTTTTGGAAGTCGAAACAGAAGCCTTTTTACCACAGGAGAAGAAATCAGCCCTCAACAACTTAACCGGCGGAAAAAGATTTTTTTGAAAAAATCCCTAAGCCCCGGGTTCACAATTTCAGCAAAAATCTGACTTTTGCCAATTCACTCAAAAATGTTGCCAAACCCTTGCAGATGCTCCCCTGAAAGTTTTGGAAGTCGAAACAGAAGCCTTTTTATCACAGGACAAGAAATCAGCCCTCAACAACTTAACCGGTGGAAAAAGATTTTTTGAAAAAATCCCTAAGCCCCGGGGTCACAATTTCAGCAAAAATCTGACTTTTGCCAATTCACTCAAAAATGCTGCCAAACCCTTGCAAATGCTCCCCTGAAAGTTTTGGAAGTCGAAACAGAAGCCTTTTTACCACAGGACAAGAAATCAGCCCTCAACAACTTAACCGGCGGAAAAAGATTTTTTTGAAAAAATCCCTAAGCCCCGGGGTCACAATTTCAGCAAAAATCTGACTTTTGCCAATTCACTCAAAAATGCTGCCAAACCCTTGCAAATGCTCCTCTGAAAGTTTTGGAAGTCGAAACAGAAGCCTTTTTACCACAGGACAAGAAATCAGCCCTCAACAACTTAGGTTTTGGAAGTCGAAACAGAAGCCTATTTATCACAGGACAAGAAATCAGCCCTCAACAACTTAACCGGTGGAAAAAGATTTTTTGAAAAAATCCCTAAGCCCCGGGGTCACAATTTCAGCAAAAATCTGACTTTGGCCAATTCACTCAAAAATGCTGCCAAACCCTTGCAAATGCTCCCCTGAAAGGTTTGGGAGTCAAAACAGAAGGTTTTTTATCATAGGACCAGAAAGCAGCCCTCAACAACTTAACCGGCAGAAAAAGATTTTTTTGAAAAAATCCCTAAGCCCCGGGGTCACAATTTCAGCAAAAATCTGACTTTTGCCAATTCACTCAAAAATGCTGCCAAACCCTTGCAAATGCTCCCCTGAAAGGTTTGGGAGTCAAAACAGAAGGTTTTTTATCATAGGACCAGAAACCAGCCCTCAACAACTTAACCGGTGGAAAAAGATTTTTTTGAAAAAACAGAAGCCTTTTTACCACAGGAGAAGAAATCAGCCCTCAACAACTTAACCGGTGGAAAAAGATTTTTTGAAAAAATCCCTAAGCCCCAGGGTCACAATTTCAGCAAAAATCTGACTTTTGCCAATTCACTCAAAAATGCTGCCAAACCCTTGCAAATGCTCCTCTGAAAGTTTTGGAAGTCGAAACAGAAGCCTTTTTACCACAGGACAAGAAATCAGCCCTCAACAACTTAGGTTTTGGAAGTCGAAACAGAAGCCTATTTATCACAGGACAAGAAATCAGCCCTCAACAACTTAACCGGCGGAAAAAGATTTTTTTGAAAAAATCCCTAAGCCCCGGGGTCACAATTTCAGCAAAAATCTGACTTTTGCCAATTCACTCAAAAATGCTGCCAAACCCTTGCAAATGCTCCTCTGAAAGTTTTGGAAGTCGAAACAGAAGCCTTTTTACCACAGGACAAGAAATCAGCCCTCAACAACTTAGGTTTTGGAAGTCGAAACAGAAGCCTATTTATCACAGGACAAGAAATCAGCCCTCAACAACTTAACCGGTGGAAAAAGATTTTTTGAAAAAATCCCTAAGCCCCGGGGTCACAATTTCAGCAAAAATCTGACTTTGGCCAATTCACTCAAAAATGCTGCCAAACCCTTGCAAATGCTCCCCTGAAAGGTTTGGGAGTCAAAACAGAAGGTTTTTTATCATAGGACCAGAAAGCAGCCCTCAACAACTTAACCGGCAGAAAAAGATTTTTTTGAAAAAATCCCTAAGCCCCGGGGTCACAATTTCAGCAAAAATCTGACTTTTGCCAATTCACTCAAAAATGCTGCCAAACCCTTGCAAATGCTCCCCTGAAAGGTTTGGGAGTCAAAACAGAAGGTTTTTTATCATAGGACCAGAAAGCAGCCCTCAACAACTTAACCGGCAGAAAAAGATTTTTTTGAAAAAATCCCTAAGCCCCGGCGTCACAATTTCAGCAAAAATCTGACTTTGGCCAATTCACTCAAAAATGCTGCCAAACCCTTGCAAATGCTCCCCTGAAAGGTTTGGGAGTCAAAACAGAAGGTTTTTTATCATAGGACCAGAAAGCAGCCCTCAACAACTTAACCGGCGGAAAAAGATTTTTTTGAAAAAATCCCTAAGCCCCGGGGTCACAATTTCAGCAAAAATCTGACTTTTGCCAATTCACTCAAAAATGCTGCCAAACCCTTGCAAATGCTCCCCTGAAAGTTTTGGAAGTCGAAACAGAAGCCTTTTTACCACAGGAGAAGAAATCAGCCCTCAACAACTTAAGCGGTGGAAAAAGATTTTTTGAAAAAATCCCTAAGCCCCGGGGTCACAATTTCAGCAAAAATCTGACTTTTGCCAATACACTCAAAAATGGTGCCAAGCGGTTGCAGATGCTCCCCTGAAAGTTTTGGAAGTCGAAACAGAAGCCTTTTTACCACAGGACAAGAAATCAGCCCTCAACAACTTAAGTGGTGGAAAAAGATTTTTTGAAAAAATCCCTAAGCCCCGGGGTCACAATTTCAGCAAAAATCTGACTTTTGCCAATTCACTCAAAAATGCTGCCAAACCCTTGCAAATGCTCCCCTGAAAGTTTTGGAAGTCGAAACAGAAGCCTTTTTACCACAGGAGAAGAAATCAGCCCTCAACAACTTAACCGGTGGAAAAAGATTTTTTGAAAAAATCCCTAAGCCCCAGGGTCACAATTTCAGCAAAAATCTGACTTTTGCCAATTCACTCAAAAATGCTGCCAAACCCTTGCAAATGCTCCCCTGAAAGTTTTGGAAGTCGAAACAGAAGCCTTTTTACCACAGGAGAAGAAATCAGCCCTCAACAACTTAACCGGTGGAAAAAGATTTTTTTGAAAAAATCCCTAAGCCCCGGGGTCACAATTTCAGCAAAAATCTGACTTTTGCCAATTCACTCAAAAATGCTGCCAAACCCTTGCAAATGCTCCCCTGAAAGTTTTGCAAGTCGAAACAGAAGCCTTTTTACCACAGGAGAAGAAATCAGCCCTCAACAACTTAACCGGTGGAAAAAGATTTTTTGAAAAAATCCCTAAGCCCCGGGGTCACAATTTCAGCAAAAATCTGACTTTTGCCAATTCACTCAAAAATGCTGCCAAACCCTTGCAAATGCTCCCCTGAAAGTTTTGGAAGTCGAAACAGAAGCCTTTTTACCACAGGAGAAGAAATCAGCCCTCAACAACTTAACCGGTGGAAAAAGATTTTTTTGAAAAAATCCCTAAGCCCCGGGGTCACAATTTCAGCAAAAATCTGACTTTTGCCAATTCACTCAAAAATGCTGCCAAACCCTTGCAAATGCTCCCCTGAAAGTTTTGGAAGTCGAAACAGAAGGCTTTTTACCACAGGACAAGAAATCAGCCCTCAACAACTTAACCGGTGGAAAAAGATTTTTTGAAAAAATCCCTAAGCCCCGGGGTCACAATTTCAGCAAAAATCTGACTTTTGCCAATTCACTCAAAAATGCTGCCAAACCCTTGCAAATGCTCCCCTGAAAGTTTTGGAAGTCGAAACAGAAGCCTTTTTACGACAGGAGAAGAAATCAGCCCTCAACAACTTAACCGGTGGAAAAAGATTTTTTTGAAAAAATCCCTAAGCCCCGGGGTCACAATTTCAGCAAAAATCTGACTTTTGCCAATTCACTCAAAAATGCTGCCAAACCCTTGCAAATGCTCCCCTGAAAGTTTTGGAAGTCGAAACAGAAGGCTTTTTACCACAGGACAAGAAATCAGCCCTCAACAACTTAACCGGCAGAAAAAGATTTTTTTGAAAAAATCCCTAAGCCCCGGGGTCACAATTTCAGCAAAAATCTCCCTTTTGCCAATTCACTCAAAAATGCTGCCAAACCCTTGCAAATGCTCCCCTGAAAGTTTTGGAAGTCGAAACAGAAGCCTTTTTACCACAGGAGAAGAAATCAGCCCTCAACAACTTAACCGGCGGAAAAAGATTTTTTTGAAAAAATCCCTAAGCCCCGGGTTCACAATTTCAGCAAAAATCTGACTTTTGCCAATTCACTCAAAAATGTTGCCAAACCCTTGCAGATGCTCCCCTGAAAGTTTTGGAAGTCGAAACAGAAGCCTTTTTATCACAGGACAAGAAATCAGCCCTCAACAACTTAACCGGTGGAAAAAGATTTTTTGAAAAAATCCCTAAGCCCCGGGGTCACAATTTCAGCAAAAATCTGACTTTTGCCAATTCACTCAAAAATGCTGCCAAACCCTTGCAAATGCTCCCCTGAAAGTTTTGGAAGTCGAAACAGAAGCCTTTTTACCACAGGACAAGAAATCAGCCCTCAACAACTTAACCGGCGGAAAAAGATTTTTTTGAAAAAATCCCTAAGCCCCGGGGTCACAATTTCAGCAAAAATCTGACTTTTGCCAATTCACTCAAAAATGCTGCCAAACCCTTGCAAATGCTCCTCTGAAAGTTTTGGAAGTCGAAACAGAAGCCTTTTTACCACAGGACAAGAAATCAGCCCTCAACAACTTAGGTTTTGGAAGTCGAAACAGAAGCCTATTTATCACAGGACAAGAAATCAGCCCTCAACAACTTAACCGGTGGAAAAAGATTTTTTGAAAAAATCCCTAAGCCCCGGGGTCACAATTTCAGCAAAAATCTGACTTTTGCCAATTCACTCAAAAATGCTGCCAAACCCTTGCAAATGCTCCCCTGAAAGTTTTGCAAGTCGAAACAGAAGCCTTTTTACCACAGGAGAAGAAATCAGCCCTCAACAACTTAACCGGTGGAAAAAGATTTTTTTAAAAAATCCCTAAGCCCCGGGGTCACAATTTCAGCAAAAATCTGACTTTTGCCAATTCACTCAAAAATGCTGCCAAACCCTTGCAAATGCTCCCCTGAAAGTTTTGGAAGTCGAAACAGAAGCCTTTTTACCACAGGAGAAGAAATCAGCCCTCAACAACTTAACCGGTGGAAAAAGATTTTTTTGAAAAAATCCCTAAGCCCCGGGGTCACAATTTCAGCAAAAATCTGACTTTTGCCAATTCACTCAAAAATGCTGCCAAACCCTTGCAAATGCTCCCCTGAAAGTTTTGGAAGTCGAAACAGAAGGCTTTTTACCACAGGACAAGAAATCAGCCCTCAACAACTTAACCGGTGGAAAAAGATTTTTTGAAAAAATCCCTAAGCCCCGGGGTCACAATTTCAGCAAAAATCTGACTTTTGCCAATTCACTCAAAAATGCTGCCAAACCCTTGCAAATGCTCCCCTGAAAGTTTTGGAAGTCGAAACAGAAGCCTTTTTACGACAGGAGAAGAAATCAGCCCTCAACAACTTAACCGGTGGAAAAAGATTTTTTTGAAAAAATCCCTAAGCCCCGGGGTCACAATTTCAGCAAAAATCTGACTTTTGCCAATTCACTCAAAAATGCTGCCAAACCCTTGCAAATGCTCCCCTGAAAGTTTTGGAAGTCGAAACAGAAGGCTTTTTACCACAGGACAAGAAATCAGCCCTCAACAACTTAACCGGCAGAAAAAGATTTTTTTGAAAAAATCCCTAAGCCCCGGGGTCACAATTTCAGCAAAAATCTCCCTTTTGCCAATTCACTCAAAAATGCTGCCAAACCCTTGCAAATGCTCCCCTGAAAGTTTTGGAAGTCGAAACAGAAGCCTTTTTACCACAGGAGAAGAAATCAGCCCTCAACAACTTAACCGGCGGAAAAAGATTTTTTTGAAAAAATCCCTAAGCCCCGGGTTCACAATTTCAGCAAAAATCTGACTTTTGCCAATTCACTCAAAAATGTTGCCAAACCCTTGCAGATGCTCCCCTGAAAGTTTTGGAAGTCGAAACAGAAGCCTTTTTATCACAGGACAAGAAATCAGCCCTCAACAACTTAACCGGTGGAAAAAGATTTTTTGAAAAAATCCCTAAGCCCCGGGGTCACAATTTCAGCAAAAATCTGACTTTTGCCAATTCACTCAAAAATGCTGCCAAACCCTTGCAAATGCTCCCCTGAAAGTTTTGGAAGTCGAAACAGAAGCCTTTTTACCACAGGACAAGAAATCAGCCCTCAACAACTTAACCGGCGGAAAAAGATTTTTTTGAAAAAATCCCTAAGCCCCGGGGTCACAATTTCAGCAAAAATCTGACTTTTGCCAATTCACTCAAAAATGCTGCCAAACCCTTGCAAATGCTCCTCTGAAAGTTTTGGAAGTCGAAACAGAAGCCTTTTTACCACAGGACAAGAAATCAGCCCTCAACAACTTAGGTTTTGGAAGTCGAAACAGAAGCCTATTTATCACAGGACAAGAAATCAGCCCTCAACAACTTAACCGGTGGAAAAAGATTTTTTGAAAAAATCCCTAAGCCCCGGGGTCACAATTTCAGCAAAAATCTGACTTTGGCCAATTCACTCAAAAATGCTGCCAAACCCTTGCAAATGCTCCCCTGAAAGGTTTGGGAGTCAAAACAGAAGGTTTTTTATCATAGGACCAGAAAGCAGCCCTCAACAACTTAACCGGCAGAAAAAGATTTTTTTGAAAAAATCCCTAAGCCCCGGGGTCACAATTTCAGCAAAAATCTGACTTTTGCCAATTCACTCAAAAATGCTGCCAAACCCTTGCAAATGCTCCCCTGAAAGGTTTGGGAGTCAAAACAGAAGGTTTTTTATCATAGGACCAGAAACCAGCCCTCAACAACTTAACCGGCAGAAAAAGATTTTTTTGAAAAAATCCCTAAGCCCCGGCGTCACAATTTCAGCAAAAATCTGACTTTTGCCAATTCACTCAAAAATGCTGCCAAACCCTTGCAAATGCTCCCCTGAAAGGTTTGGGAGTCAAAACAGAAGGTTTTTTATCATAGGACCAGAAAGCAGCCCTCAACAACTTAACCGGTAGAAAAAGATTTTTTGAAAAAATCCCTAAGACCCGGGGTCACAATTTCAGCAAAAATCTGACTTTTGCCAATTCACTCAAAAATGCTGCCAAACCCTTGCAAATGCTCCCCTGAAAGTTTTGGAAGTCGAAACAGAAGCCTTTTTACCACAGGAGAAGAAATCAGCCCTCAACAACTTAACCGGCGGAAAAAGATTTTTTTGAAAAAATCCCTAAGCCCCGAGGTCACAATTTCAGCAAAAATCTGACTTTTGCCAATTCACTCAAAAAAGCTGCCAAACCCTTGCAAATGCTCCTCTGAAAGGTTTGGTAGTCAAAACAGAAGTTTTTTTTATCATAGGACCATAAATCAGTCCTCAACAACTTAACCGGCGGAAAAAGATTTTTTTGAAAAAATCCCTAAGCCCCGGGTTCACAATTTCAGCAAAAATCTGACTTTTGCCAATTCACTCAAAAATGTTGCCAAACCCTTGCAGATGCTCCCCTGAAAGTTTTGGAAGTCGAAACAGAAGCCTTTTTATCACAGGACAAGAAATCAGCCCTCAACAACTTAACCGGTGGAAAAAGATTTTTTGAAAAAATCCCTAAGCCCCGGGGTCACAATTTCAGCAAAAATCTGACTTTTGCCAATTCACTCAAAAATGCTGCCAAACCCTTGCAAATGCTCCCCTGAAAGTTTTGGAAGTCGAAACAGAAGCCTTTTTACCACAGGACAAGAAATCAGCCCTCAACAACTTAACCGGCGGAAAAAGATTTTTTTGAAAAAATCCCTAAGCCCCGGGGTCACAATTTCAGCAAAAATCTGACTTTTGCCAATTCACTCAAAAATGCTGCCAAACCCTTGCAAATGCTCCTCTGAAAGTTTTGGAAGTCGAAACAGAAGCCTTTTTACCACAGGACAAGAAATCAGCCCTCAACAACTTAGGTTTTGGAAGTCGAAACAGAAGCCTATTTATCACAGGACAAGAAATCAGCCCTCAACAACTTAACCGGTGGAAAAAGATTTTTTGAAAAAATCCCTAAGCCCCGGGGTCACAATTTCAGCAAAAATCTGACTTTGGCCAATTCACTCAAAAATGCTGCCAAACCCTTGCAAATGCTCCCCTGAAAGGTTTGGGAGTCAAAACAGAAGGTTTTTTATCATAGGACCAGAAAGCAGCCCTCAACAACTTAACCGGCAGAAAAAGATTTTTTTGAAAAAATCCCTAAGCCCCGGGGTCACAATTTCAGCAAAAATCTGACTTTTGCCAATTCACTCAAAAATGCTGCCAAACCCTTGCAAATGCTCCCCTGAAAGTTTTGGAAGTCGAAACAGAAGCCTTTTTATCACAGGACAAGAAATCAGCCCTCAACAACTTAACCGGCGGAAAAAGATTTTTTTGAAAAAATCCCTAAGCCCCGGGGTCACAATTTCAGCAAAAATCTGACTTTTGCCAATTCACTCAAAAATGCTGCCAAACCCTTGCAAATGCTCCCCTGAAAGTTTTGGAAGTCGAAACAGAAGCCTTTTTACCACAGGAGAAGAAATCAGCCCTCAACAACTTAACCGGTGGAAAAAGATTTTTTGAAAAAATCCCTAAGCCCCGGGGTCACAATTTCAGCAAAAATCTGACTTTTGCCAATACACTCAAAAATGGTGCCGAGCGGTTGCAGATGCTCCCCTGAAAGTTTTGGAAGTCGAAACAGAAGCCTTTTTACCACAGGACAAGAAATCAGCCCTCAACAACTTAAGTGGTGGAAAAAGATTTTTTGAAAAAATCCCTAAGCCCCGGGGTCACAATTTCAGCAAAAATCTCCCTTTTGCCAATTCACTCAAAAATGCTGCCAAACCCTTGCAAATGCTCCCCTGAAAGTTTTGGAAGTCGAAACAGAAGCCTTTTTACCACAGGAGAAGAAATCAGCCCTCAACAACTTAACCGGTGGAAAAAGATTTTTTGAAAAAATCCCTAAGCCCCAGGGTCACAATTTCAGCAAAAATCTGACTTTTGCCAATTCACTCAAAAATGCTGCCAAACCCTTGCAAATGCTCCCCTGAAAGTTTTGGAAGTCGAAACAGAAGCCTTTTTACCACAGGAGAAGAAATCAGCCCTCAACAACTTAACCGGTGGAAAAAGATTTTTTTGAAAAAATCCCTAAGCCCCGGGGTCACAATTTCAGCAAAAATCTGACTTTTGCCAATTCACTCAAAAATGCTGCCAAACCCTTGCAAATGCTCCCCTGAAAGTTTTGGAAGTCGAAACAGAAGCCTTTTTACCACAGGAGAAGAAATCACCCCTCAACAACTTAACCGGTGGAAAAAGATTTTTTGAAAAAATCCCTAAGCCCCGGGGTCACAATTTCAGCAAAAATCTGACTTTTGCCAATTCACTCAAAAATTCTGCCAAACCCTTGCAAATGCTCCCCTGAAAGTTTTGGAAGTCGAAACAGAAGCCTTTTTACCACAGGAGAAGAAATCAGCCCTCAACAACTTAACCGGTGGAAAAAGATTTTTTTGAAAAAATCCCTAAGCCCCGGGGTCACAATTTCAGCAAAAATCTGACTTTTGCCAATTCACTCAAAAATGCTGCCAAACCCTTGCAAATGCTCCCCTGAAAGTTTTGGAAGTCGAAACAGAAGCCTTTTTACCACAGGAGAAGAAATCAGCCCTCAACAACTTAACCGGCAGAAAAAGATTTTTTTGAAAAAATCCCTAAGCCCAAGGGTCACAATTTCAGCAAAAATCTCCCTTTTGCCAATTCACTCAAAAATGCTGCCAAACCCTTGCAAATGCTCCCCTGAAAGTTTTGGAAGTCGAAACAGAAGCCTTTTTACCACAGGAGAAGAAATCAGCCCTCAACAACTTAACCGGTAGAAAAAGATTTTTTGAAAAAATCCCTAAGCCCCGGGGTCACAATTTCAGCAAAAATCTGACTTTTGCCAATTCACTCAAAAATGCTGCCAAACCCTTGCAAATGCTCCCCTGAAAGTTTTGGAAGTCGAAACAGAAGCCTTTTTACCACAGGAGAAGAAATCAGCCCTCAACAACTTAACCGTTGAAAAAAGATTTTTTGAAAATATCCCTAAGCCCCGGGGTCACAATTTCAGCAAAAATCTGACTTTTGCCAATTCACTCAAAAATGCTGCCAAACCCTTGCAAATGCTCCCCTGAAAGTTTTGGAAGTCGAAAGAGAAGCCTTTTTACCACAGGAGAAGAAATCAGCCCTCAACAACTTAACCGGCGGAAAAAGATTTTTTTGAAAAAATCCCTAAGCCCCGGGGTCACAATTTCAGCAAAAATCTGACTTTTGCCAATTCACTCAAAAATGCTGCCAAACCCTTGCAAATGCTCCTCTGAAAGTTTTGGAAGTCGAAACAGAAGCCTTTTTACCACAGGAATAGAAATCAGCCCTCAACAACTTATCCGCTGGAAAAAGATTTTTTGAAAAAATCCCTAAGCCCCGGGGTCACAATTTCAGCAAAAATCTCCCTTTTGCCAATTCACTCAAAAATGCTGCCAAACCCTTGCAAATGCTCCCCTGAAAGTTTTGGAAGTCGAAACAGAAGCCTTTTTACCACAGGAGAAGAAAATAGCCCTCAACAACTTAAGCGGTGGAAAAAGATTTTTTGAAAAAATCCCTAAGCCCCGGGGTCACAATTTCAGCAAAAATCTGACTTTTGCCAATTCACTCAAAAATGCTGCCAAACCCTTGCAAATGCTCCCCTGAAAGTTTTGGAAGTCGAAACAGAAGCCTTTTTATCACAGGAGACGAAATCAGCCCTCAACAACTTAACCGGTGGGAAAAGATTTTTTGAAAAAATCCCTAAGCCCCGGGGTCACAATTTCAGGAAAAATCTGACTTTTGCCAATTCACTCAAAAATGCTGCCAAACCCTTGCAAATGCTCCTCTGAAAGGTTTGGGAGTCAAAACAGAAGCCTTTTTATCCCAGGACAAGAAATCAGCCCTCAACAACTTAACAGGTGGAAAAAGATTTTTTGAAAAAATCCCTAAGCCCCGGGGTCACAATTTCAGCAAAAATCTGACTTTTGCCAATACACTCAAAAATGGTGCCGAACGGTTGCAGATGCTCCCCTGAAAGTTTTGGAAGTCGAAACAGAAGCCTTTTTATCCCAGGACAAGAAATCAGCCCTCAACAACTTAACCGGTGGAAAAAGATTTTTTGACAAAATCCCTAACCCCCGGGGTCACAATTTCAGCAAAAATCTGACTTTTGCCAATTCACTCAAAAATGCTGCCAAACCCTTGCAAATGCTCCCCTGAAAGTTTTCAAAGTCAAAACAGAAGCCTTTTTAACACAGGAGAAGAAATCAGCCCTCAACAACTTAACTGGTGGAAAAAGATTTTTTCAAAAAAAATCCCTAAGCCCCGGGGTCACAATTTCAGCAAAAATCTGACTTTTGCCAATACACTCAAAAATGCTGCCAAACCCTTGCAAATGCTCCTCTGAAAGTTTTGGAAGTCGAAACAGAAGCCTTTTTACCACAGGACAAGAAATCAGCCCTCAACAACTTATCCGCTGGAAAAAGATTTTTTTGAAAAAATCCCTAAGCCCCGGGGTCACAATTTCAGCAAAAATCTGACTTTTGCCAATTCACTCAAAAATGCTGCCAAACCCTTGCAAATGCTCCCCTGAAAGTTTTGGAAGTCGAAACAGAAGCCTTTTTACCACAGGACAAGAAATCAGCCCTCAACAACTTAACCGGTGGAAAAAGATTTTTTGAAAAAATCCCTAAGCCCCGGGGTCACAATTTCAGCAAAAATCTGACTTTTGCCAATTCACTCAAAAATGCTGCCAAACCCTTGCAAATGCTCCCCTGAAAGTTTTCAAAATCAAAACAGAAGCCTTTTTAACACTAGAGAAGAAATCAGCCCTCAACAACTTAACTGGTGGAAAAAGATTTTTTGAAAAAATCCCTAAGCCCCGGGGTCACAATTTCAGCAAAAATCTGACTTTTGCCAATACACTCAAAAATGCTGCCAAACCCTTGCAAATGCTCCCCTGAAAGTTTTGGAAGTCGAAACAGAAGCCTTTTTACCACAGGACAAGAAATCAGCCCTCAACAACTTAACCGGTGGAAAAAGATTTTTTGAAAAAATCCCTAAGCCCCGGGGTCACAATTTCAGCAAAAATCTGACTTTTGCCAATTCACTCAAAAATGCTGCCAAACCCTTGCAAATGCTCCCCTGAAAGTTTTGGAAGTCGAAACAGAAGCCTTTTTATCACAGGACAAGAAATCAGCCCTCAACAACTTAACCGGTGAAAAAAGATTTTTTGAAAATATCCCTAAGCCCCGGGGTCACAATTTCAGCAAAAATCTGACTTTTGCCAATTCACTCAAAAATGCTGCCAAACCCTTGCAAATGCTCCCCTGAAAGTTTTGGAAGTCGAAAGAGAAGCCTTTTTACCACAGGAGAAGAAATCAGCCCTCAACAACTTAACCGGCGGAAAAAGATTTTTTTGAAAAAATCCCTAAGCCCCGGGGTCACAATTTCAGCAAAAATCTGACTTTTGCCAATTCACTCAAAAATGCTGCCAAACCCTTGCAAATGCTCCTCTGAAAGTTTTGGAAGTCGAAACAGAAGCCTTTTTACCACAGGAATAGAAATCAGCCCTCAACAACTTATCCGCTGGAAAAAGATTTTTTGAAAAAATCCCTAAGCCCCGGGGTCACAATTTCAGCAAAAATCTCCCTTTTGCCAATTCACTCAAAAATGCTGCCAAACCCTTGCAAATGCTCCCCTGAAAGTTTTGGAAGTCGAAACAGAAGCCTTTTTACCACAGGAGAAGAAAATAGCCCTCAACAACTTAAGCGGTGGAAAAAGATTTTTTGAAAAAATCCCTAAGCCCCGGGGTCACAATTTCAGCAAAAATCTGACTTTTGCCAATTCACTCAAAAATGCTGCCAAACCCTTGCAAATGCTCCCCTGAAAGTTTTGGAAGTCGAAACAGAAGCCTTTTTATCACAGGAGACGAAATCAGCCCTCAACAACTTAACCGGTGGGAAAAGATTTTTTGAAAAAATCCCTAAGCCCCGGGGTCACAATTTCAGGAAAAATCTGACTTTTGCCAATTCACTCAAAAATGCTGCCAAACCCTTGCAAATGCTCCTCTGAAAGGTTTGGGAGTCAAAACAGAAGCCTTTTTATCCCAGGACAAGAAATCAGCCCTCAACAACTTAACAGGTGGAAAAAGATTTTTTGAAAAAATCCCTAAGCCCCGGGGTCACAATTTCAGCAAAAATCTGACTTTTGCCAATTCACTCAAAAATGCTGCCAAACCCTTGCAAATGCTCCCCTGAAAGTTTTCAAAGTCAAAACAGAAGCCTTTTTAACACAGGAGAAGAAATCAGCCCTCAACAACTTAACTGGTGGAAAAAGATTTTTTCAAAAAAAATCCCTAAGCCCCGGGGTCACAATTTCAGCAAAAATCTGACTTTTGCCAATACACTCAAAAATGCTGCCAAACCCTTGCAAATGCTCCTCTGAAAGTTTTGGAAGTCGAAACAGAAGCCTTTTTACCACAGGACAAGAAATCAGCCCTCAACAACTTATCCGCTGGAAAAAGATTTTTTTGAAAAAATCCCTAAGCCCCGGGGTCACAATTTCAGCAAAAATCTGACTTTTGCCAATTCACTCAAAAATGCTGCCAAACCCTTGCAAATGCTCCCCTGAAAGTTTTGGAAGTCGAAACAGAAGCCTTTTTACCACAGGACAAGAAATCAGCCCTCAACAACTTAACCGGTGGAAAAAGATTTTTTGAAAAAATCCCTAAGCCCCGGGGTCACAATTTCAGCAAAAATCTGACTTTTGCCAATTCACTCAAAAATGCTGCCAAACCCTTGCAAATGCTCCCCTGAAAGTTTTCAAAATCAAAACAGAAGCCTTTTTAACACTAGAGAAGAAATCAGCCCTCAACAACTTAACTGGTGGAAAAAGATTTTTTGAAAAAATCCCTAAGCCCCGGGGTCACAATTTCAGCAAAAATCTGACTTTTGCCAATACACTCAAAAATGCTGCCAAACCCTTGCAAATGCTCCCCTGAAAGTTTTGGAAGTCGAAACAGAAGCCTTTTTACCACAGGACAAGAAATCAGCCCTCAACAACTTAACCGGTGGAAAAAGATTTTTTGAAAAAATCCCTAAGCCCCGGGGTCACAATTTCAGCAAAAATCTGACTTTTGCCAATTCACTCAAAAATGCTGCCAAACCCTTGCAAATGCTCCCCTGAAAGTTTTGGAAGTCGAAACAGAAGCCTTTTTATCACAGGACAAGAAATCAGCCCTCAACAACTTAACCGGTGAAAAAAGATTTTTTGAAAATATCCCTAAGCCCCGGGGTCACAATTTCAGCAAAAATCTGACTTTTGCCAATTCACTCAAAAATGCTGCCAAACCCTTGCAAATGCTCCCCTGAAAGTTTTGGAAGTCGAAAGAGAAGCCTTTTTACCACAGGAGAAGAAATCAGCCCTCAACAACTTAACCGGCGGAAAAAGATTTTTTTGAAAAAATCCCTAAGCCCTGGGGTCACAATTTCAGCAAAAATCTGACTTTTGCCAATTCACTCAGAAATGCTGCCAAACCCTTGCAAATGCTCCCCTGAAAGTTTTGGAAGTCGAAACAGAAGCCTTTTTATCACAGGAGACGAAATCAGCCCTCAACAACTTAAGCGGTGGAAAAAGATTTTTTGAAAAAATCCCTAAGCCCCGGGGTCACAATTTCAGCAAAAATCTGACTTTTGCCAATTCACTCAAAAATGCTGCCAAACCCTTGCAAATGCTCCTCTGAAAGGTTTGGGAGTCAAAACAGAAGCCTTTTTATCACAGGACAAGAAATCAGCCCTCAACAACTTAACCGGTGGAAAAAGATTTTTTGAAAATATCCCTAAGCCCCGGGGTCACAATTTCAGCAAAAATCTGACTTTTGCCAATTCACTCAAAAATGCTGCCAAACCCTTGCAAATGCTCCCCTGAAAGTTTTCAAAGTCAAAACAGAAGCCTTTTTAACACAGGAGAAGAAATCAGCCCTCAACAACTTAACTGGTGGAAAAAGATTTTTTGAAAAAATCCCTAAGCCCCGGGGTCACAATTTCAGCAAAAATCTGACTTTGGCCAATACACTCAAAAATGGTGCCGAGCGGTTGCAAATGCTCCCCTGAAAGTTTTGGAAGTCGAAACAGAAGCCTTTTTACCACAGGACAAGAAATCAGCCCTCAACAACTTAACCGGCAGAAAAAGATTTTTTTGAAAAAATCCCTAAGCCCCGGGGTCACAATTTCAGCAAAAATCTGACTTTTGCCAATACACTCAAAAATGCTGCCAAACCCTTGCAAATGCTCCTCTGAAAGTTTTGGAAGTCGAAACAGAAGCCTTTTTACCACAGGAGAAGAAATCAGCCCTCAACAACTTAACCGGTGGAAAAAGATTTTTTGAAAAAATCCCTAAGCCCCAGGGTCACAATTTCAGCAAAAATCTGACTTTTGCCAATTCACTCAAAAATGCTGCCAAACCCTTGCAAATGCTCCCCATAAAGTTTTGGAAGTCGAAACAGAAGCCTTTTTACCACAGGAGAAGAAATCAGCCCTCAACAACTTAACCGGTGGAAAAAGATTTTTTTGAAAAAATCCCTAAGCCCCGGGGTCACAATTTCAGCAAAAATCTGACTTTGGCCAATACACTCAAAAATGGTGCCGAGCGGTTGCAAATGCTCCCCTGAAAGTTTTGGAAGTCGAAACAGAAGCCTTTTTACCACAGGATAAGAAATCAGCCCTCAACAACTTAACCGGTGAAAAAAGATTTTTTGAAAATATCCCTAAGCCCCGGGGTCACAATTTCAGCAAAAATCTGACTTTTGCCAATTCACTCAAAAATGCTGCCAAACCCTTGCAAATGCTCCCCTGAAAGTTTTGGAAGTCGAAAGAGAAGCCTTTTTACCACAGGAGAAGAAATCAGCCCTCAACACCTTAACCGGCGGAAAATGATTTTTTTGAAAAAATCCCTAAGCCCCGGGGTCACAATTTCAGCAAAAATCTGACTTTTGCCAATTCACTCAAAAATGCTGCCAAACCCTTGCAAATGCTCCCCTGAAAGTTTTGGAAGTCGAAACAGAAGCCTTTTTACCACAGGAGAAGAAATCAGCCCTCAACAACTTATCCGCTGGAAAAAGATTTTTTGAAAAAATCCCTAAGCCCCGGGGTCACAATTTCAGCAAAAATCTCCCTTTTGCCAATTCACTCAAAAATGCTGCCAAACCCTTGCAAATGCTCCCCTGAAAGTTTTGGAAGTCGCAACAGAAGGCTTTTTATCACAGGACAGAAAATCCTTAACCGGCAGAAAAACATTTTTTTTAAAAAATCCCTAAGCCCCGGGGTCACAATTTCAGCAAAATTCTGACTTTTGGCAATTCACTCAAAAATGGTGCCAAACGGTTGCAAATGCTCCCCTGAGATGTCTGGCTGTCAAAACAGAAGGCTTTTTATCACAGGAAAAGAAATCAGCCCTCGACAACATAACCGGCAGAAAAAGATTTTTTTGAAAAAATCCCTAAGCCCCGGGGTTACAATTTCATCAAAAATCTGACTTTCGGCCATTCCCTCAAAAATGGTGCCAAACGGTTGCAAATGCTCCCCTGAAAAGTTTGGCGGTCGAAACAGAAGGCTTTTTATCACAGGACAGAAAATCCTTAACCGGCAGAAAAATATTTTTTTGAAAAAATCCCTAAGCCCCGGGGTCTCAATTTCAGCAAAAATCTGACTTTTGCCAATTCACTCAAAAATGCTGCCAAACCCTTGCAAATGCTCCCCTGAAAGTTTTCAAAGTCAAAACAGAAGCCTTTTTAACACAGGAGAAGAAATCAGCCCTCAACAACTTAACTGGTGGAAAAAGATTTTTTGAAAAAATCCCTAAGCCCCGGGGTCACAATTTCAGCAAAAATCTGACTTTGGCCAATACACTCAAAAATGGTGCCGAGCGGTTGCAAATGCTCCCCTGAAAGTTTTGGAAGTCGAAAGAGAAGCCTTTTTACAACAGGAGAAGAAATCAGCCCTCAACAACTTAACCGGCGGAAAATGATTTTTTTGAAAAAATCCCTAAGCCCCGGGGTCACAATTTCAGCAAAAATCTGACTTTTGCCAATTCACTCAAAAATGCTGCCAAACCCTTGCAAATGCTCCCCTGAAAGTTTTGGAAGTCGAAACAGAAGCCTTTTTACCACAGGAGAAGAAATCAGCCCTCAACAACTTATCCGCTGGAAAAAGATTTTTTGAAAAAATCCCTAAGCCCCGGGGTCACAATTTCAGCAAAAATCTCCCTTTTGCCAATTCACTCAAAAATGCTGCCAAACCCTTGCAAATGCTCCCCTGAAAGTTTTGGAAGTCGAAACAGAAGGCTTTTTATCACAGGACAGAAAATCCTTAACCGGCAGAAAAAGATTTTTTTGAAAAAATCCCTAAGCCCCGGGGTCTCAATTTCAGCAAAAACCTGACTTTCGGCAATTTACTCAAAAATGGTGCCAAACGGTTTCAAATGCTCCCCTGAGATGTCTGGCTTTCGAAACAGAAGGCTTTTTATCACCGGAAAAGAAATCAGCCCTCGAAAATTTAACTGTCAGAAAAACATTTTTTTAAAAAAATCCCTAAGCCCCGGGGTCACAATTTCAGCAAAATTCTGACTTTTGGCAATTCACTCAAAAATGGTGCCAAACGGTTGCAAATGCTCCCCTGAGATGTCTGGCTGTCAAAACAGAAGGCTTTTTATCACAGGAAAAGAAATCAGCCCTCGACAACATAACCGGCAGAAAAAGATTTTTTTGAAAAAATCCCTAAGCCCCGGGGTTACAATTTCATCAAAAATCTGACTTTCGGCCATTCCCTCAAAAATGGTGCCAAACGGTTGCAAATGCTCCCCTGAAAAGTTTGGCGGTCGAAACAGAAGGCTTTTTATCACAGGACAGAAAATCCTTAACCGGCAGAAAAATATTTTTTTGAAAAAATCCCTAAGCCCCGGGGTCTCAATTTCAGCAAAAACCTACTCTCGGCAACTCACTCAAAAATGGTGCCAAACGGTTGCAAATGCTCCCCTGAGATGTTTGGCAGTCAAAATAGAAGGCTTTTTATCACCGGAAAAGAAATCAGCCGTCGACAACTTAACTGTCAGAAAAACATTTTTTTTGAAAAAAATCCCTATGCCCCGCCGGGGTCACAATTTCATCAAAAATCTCACTTTCGGCAAGAGAATCAAAAATGGTGCCAAACAGTTGCAAATGCTTCCCTGAGATGCCTGGCTGTCGAAACAGAAGGCTTTTTATCACAGGAAAAGAAATCAGCCCTCGACAACATAACCGGCAGAAAAACATTTTAATGAAAAAATCCCTAAGCCCCAGGGTCACAATTTCATCAAAATTCTAACTTTCGGCAATTCACTCAAAAATGGTGCCAAACGGTTGCAAATGCTCCCCTGAAAAGTTTGGCGGTCGAAACAGAAGGCTTTTTATCACAGGACAGAAAATCCTTAACCGGCAGAAAAATATTTTTTTGAAAAAATCCCTAAGCCCCGGGGTCTCAATTTCAGCAAAAACCTGACTTTCGGCAATTCACTCAAAAATGGTGCCAAACGGTTGCAAATGCTCCCCTGAGATGTTTGGCGGTCGAAACAGAAGGCTTTTTATCACAGGACAGAAAATCCTTAACCGGCAGGAAAAGATTTTTTTGAAAAAAATCCCAAAGCCCCGGGGTCACAATTTCAGCAAAAACCTGACTTTCGGCAATTGACTGAAAATGGTGGCAAACGGTTGCAAATGCTCCCCTGAGATATCTGGCTGTCGAAACAGAAGGCTTTTTATCACAGGACAGAAAATCTGACTTTTGGCAATTGACTCAAAAATGGTGCCAAACGGTTGCAAATGCTCCCCTGAAAAGTTTGGCGGTCGAAACAGAAGGCTTTTCATCACAGGACAGAAAATCCTTAACCGGCAGGAAAAGATTTTTTT